>NW_027361899.1:0-600000 GCF_039654945.1 Dendrobates tinctorius | reverse complement strand
TCATCAAAACAAAACTGGCATATTCAAAAAGGAGACTTCTTACAGAATATCTGTAGGCACAAACTTGAACAGTTACATGTATACACACAATTTCAACATTTACATGAACTTATCTATACACGATATCTGATGGGCAGTATACTTTGTGTAGTATAGGTAGACCTGCGTAACTCTGGTGTGGGCAAACTGGGTAGTATCCTCCTACGGACTCTTAGTCTCACCATGGGTATGACAGAATCACCACTGGCAGGGCGAGGATTCTCTGGCTGCACTGCTGGTGTGGCATCCACTGCCTGAACCGCCTGATTCTCAGAGTTCTCTTGAGTCACTTCATGTACTACCAGTTGGGGAAATGTCTACACTGGCACCACTATGGCATCATTTACTTTAGTCCAATTTGCAGGGAATTTTCCAAGTATAGTGCTGACCTTTTCTTCTCCGTCTATGGGTTGGATGTTGTTTTGTTCTTCCATTCTTTCCTTTAACTGGTCAGGGCATAATTTCAAATGATCCCTTGATATTGCTGCTGAGGTTTCTCCTCCATCTTTACTAATAAGGCACAGTTTGTCAAAGTTTGAGGGTAGAATGGTGTAGGTTTCAGCTTCCCATTGGTCATCCAATTTATGCATCCTCCTTTTTCTCTTTAGGACTTGTTCTCCTGGTGACAAGGGAACTGCAGGTGCATGCTGATTGTAGTTCCTTTCTTGCTTGTGCCTTGCCTGAGCTAGACTCTTTTCCACACACTCTTGTACTCTACGGTACTGTTGCTGCCGTTCTGTATCCCAGTCAGCATCTGGTGATGTTACCTCAGGTGTAAGAACTCCCATATCCAAATCAATAGGCAGCTTACCAGGCCTCGCTCTCATTAGGTAGGCCGGAGTGCAGTTGGTGGAATTCACAGGAATGTGGTTGTAGAGGTCTACCAGATCTGGCAACTTCTCTGGCCACAGATTCCTCTCTTCCAAAGGCAAGGTCTTCAGTAGGTTGATCACCACCTGATTCATCTTTTCACACATGCCATTGGTCTGTGGATGGTATGGTGATGTCCTGATCTTCTTACAACCGTACAAGTTACAGAATTCCTGGAACACTTCTGCCTCAAAAGCTGGACCTTGATCTGTAAGCACTTGCTCAGGATTTCCGTGTGGTTTACAAAAGTGTTGTTGGAATGCTCTGGCTGCTGTCCTGGCTGTTTGATCCTTGACAGGCACAACTACCAGGTATCTTGAGTAGTGGTCAACGATGGTAAGAGCATAGATGTAGCCTGAACGGCTTGGGACCAGTTTCACTTGGTCCAGGGCTACCAACTCGAGTGGCTGCTGGTTATTATTGGCTGCAAAGGAGCTCTCTGACTGTTACGGTCCTTTTTGCGCAGGCTGCATTGTCCACACTCCCGGCACCACTTTTCAATGGCTTTCCTCATACCAGCCCAGTAGAATCTCTCCCGGAGCAAGGCCTCCAACTTCTTCCATCCGAAGTGTCCAGCTCCATTGTGATTATCTTCTAAGACCATTGATGCCTCCCTCTTTGGGACTACCACTTGCCAGACCAACTCATGAGTGCGGGCATTGATACTCCTCCGACACAGCTTTCCTTCATAGATGAACAGCCGACCTCTTTCCTTCCACAACTGCTGGGTTTCTTCAGGAGCATTCGACTCTGGGCGTGAGTCAGCTTGTCACAGTAGCTCCTTCTCCAGGCAGACTGCGGGGACACTATCCTGGGTTTCTGCCCAGTCATGATGGGGCAATGGATTTAGGATGGCCTCTTTCAAGCCATACCTTCTGTTTCTCACTCCTTGGGCACGTTGGACCGCAATTGGCCGGTGGAAGGGAGGGTAACTCTATCTCTTCGAGAGCCTCAGGGTCTTCTCCTGCATCTGGCAGATTAGGCATTCTGGACAGCGCATCAGCATTGGCATTCTTGTGCCCTGCTCGATACTTGATGGTGAATTCATAGTTAGATAGCCGAGCCATCCATCGCTGCTCCAGTGCACCTAGCTTGGCAGTTTGCAAGTGAGTCAACGGGTTGTTGTCCGTGAAGATGGTAAGCTTGGCTGAAGCTAGGTAATGCTTGAATCTTTCAGTCACAGCCCAGACTATGGGAAGGAACTCCAGCTTGAAGGAACTGTAGTTGTCAGAGTTCCTTTCAGTGGAACGAAGCTTCCTGCTGGCGTAAGAGATCACTCTTTCTTTGCCATTCTGTACCTGTGACAGTACTGCTGCCAGTCCCACGTTGCTGGCATCAGTATAAAACACAAATGGTTGGTCATAATCTGGGTAGGCCAGAACTTCATCTCCTGTGAGAGCATCTTCAGTCGGGTGAAGGACCTCTCCAACTCCTCAGTCCATTCAAATGTGGAATTCTTCTGTTTAGCTTTCTTGGACTGTCCCACCAGAAGATTTTGCATAGGGGTGGCCATTTCAGTGAAGCCTTTGATGAATCTTCGGTAGTAACCTGCCAGTCTGAGGAATTGGCGTTCTTCATGGAGGTTGCTGGGCTTCGGCCAGTCCTGGATGACTGTGACTTTGTCAGGATCTGGTGCCACACCTTCTGCACTCACTACATGACAGAGGTACTGTACCTTGGGCTTCAGGAGGTGGCATTTGGAAGGTTTCACCTTTAGGCCAAAATTGGACAAGGTTTCAAACACCTCAGCCAGGTGCTAAAGATGGTCTTCATAAGTCTTGGAGAAAACAATGACATCATCAAGGTACAACAGGGCTGTCTCGAAGTTCTTGTGTCCCAGGCAGTATTCCATCCGTTGAAATGTCCCAGGAGCGGTGCAGAGCCCGAATGGCATGTAGTTGAACTCGCAGAGTCCCATTGGGGTGGTGAAGGCCGTTTTCTCCTTGTCTGCCTCTGCCACGGGAACCTGCCAATACCCACTAGTGAGATCCAAGGAGGAAAAGTAGTTAGCAGCTTTAAGTTTTAAGTGCGGCTAATGACTCCTCAATTCTAGGTAATGAGTAGGCATCCTTATGTGTAATGCTGTTAATTTTCCTGTAATCAACACACATTCTCATGGTACCATCCTTTTTCTTTACAAAGACTACTGGGGCTGCCCAGGGGCTACAACTGTCTCTGATCACCCCAGCCTCCTTCATCTCTCTCAACATACTCATAGCACATTGGTATTGTGTTGGGGGTATAGGTCGGTACCTTTCTTTAATGGGTGGATGATCTCCTGTGGGGATATGGTGTTGAACCCCTTTTGCCTTCCCAAAGTCTAGGGGATGTTTACTGAATACCCGCTCATACTCCTGAGTCTCTCGGTAAATCCCATTCTTTTGGTATGAAGGTGTAGAGTCAGTCCCCAACTGCAGTTGCTGGCACCACTCCTCCAGCTGCTTTACAGAGCCATTGTCCTCCACCTGGTCGGATGAGACCAAGGGCCCGTATTGCATTGCTACTGACAGTAAGCAGCTTAGCAACTGTGGCATACCGAGGTATTGTGGCTTCCTCCTCCCCACAATTCAAAAGGCGTACAGGTACTCTCCCTTTGCGGACATCAACTACCCCTCTAGCTGTCAGAAGTGGGCCTGCTATCAGAGTATACTGGCTCTACCAATGCCTGGTAATCTTTTCCTCTGAGGCCTATGGCTGCCCGACACCAAATCAACATTTCACATCTGGGGGGTATTGCAATGGGGAAGGCATCACTCGCTCTGATGCTGCCAATCTCTCCGCCGGAGAGTTCTACCTGTTGTCTTTGCATCAGGGCCTTGATCTCATTCTGCAGGACTCTTTGTTCTCCGGAACCAGCAGTCTCAGCCACCTGTTGCAACAAGACAATAACCTCGGAAAGATAATTTTCAATTACATTTGTACCAAGAGTCATCATGGGATTACATCCTCGTCGATCAATATCCACAACTATCAGACCTTGAGATTTTAGCTCTACTCGACCCAATTTAACAGTAATTTCTTTACATCCTACTTGTGGTAAAGACTGACCATTACTAGCAACCACTGTGAGTTCATCAGTTGGGCCACGGGTGAGTTCAGAGTCAGCCCAATACCGCTTGTAGAGGATATAGGGCATAGTGGTCACCTGGGAGCCAGTGTCCAGCAAAGCGTTCATGGGGATGCCGTCAATCACCACTGGAAGGATCAGTCTCCCTCCAACATACTTGGCTCGCCAGTTCCTTGGGCCTTGTGGTCCTACTCCTGGGGGTTGGCCCCCTGCCCCAGTGGTTGCTCGTTTAAATAACAGAATCTTGCGATGTGGCCTGCCTTGTGGCAGTGACGACAGATGGGATGGCTGTCCTGGTCATAGCGATTGTTGTTTCTCCCTCGGAGTGGCGGGGTTCTCTTCTTCCGGAGCCATGGGACATCCTCCGGACTGGAAGCAAGCTGGATGTTCTCCCTGGAGGACACCAGCCGGACTGCACGGTTTTAGTAAGTGCAGCCATACCCTTGGTCAACTCCTGGACCTGAAGACGTAGCTCTTCTGTAGGATCTTTATCCAGAGTCTGTGCATCAGCCTCCACAGGGATGGAAGGGAAAGATGATGCTTCCTGGTGGTAGGTGACCGCTGGGCGCCTAGGGGGCGCTGGACAGCTGACAGTTGATTCCTGCAGCACCCGAATAGTCCTGACCTTGAAATCAGCAAAGTCCAGGTCAGGGTTTTGTAGGGTTATGATGCGCAGCTGTGCTCTGTGGGTACTGGATATGAGTCCTTCAATAAATTGTTCCTTTAGCAGTCCGTCTCCATCCTTCACACCGTCAGGGTCAATCTGCTTGACGGCTCGCAGCGCCTCCTGCAGGTTAAGAGCATAGTCCCGTATACTGTCCTGCGCTTTCTGTTTACATCCAAAGAATCTCATCTTGATTTCAGCTTTTAAACCTTTTTAACAGTCTCTTTATCAGTGTCCTGCCAGGCTTTTACTTCTCTCTGTGCTGCACCTGTTAGCTGCCCAATAAGGATGTTCACCTTCTGGCTTTCAGACAGAGGAAACACCTCAAACAAATTGCACAGTCTCTCTGTAAATTCACTCAGGGTATGTGACACCATTGAATACTGTGGTAACCAGGCTGCTCCCGGTATGTAAGGCATAGACAGCGGCATTATGGGGACCGCTGCGGTGGGCGCTATTGGAGCCGCAGCCGTGTTGGGCACTGCATCTTGCGGCACTGAGGGGCTGGCGGGGGCGTCCGCCGCTGCATCGGCACGTGCCTCGGACATTCTCCTTCCCCCTAGTTAACGGTTGCTAGGCCCTGGGGTTGAGCAGCTTACCGGCGGTAGGCCTCAACTCCTCCCTTCTCGCGCACTGTCCTCTCTTCCCGCGCGGCACTTCACTTCCTCACGCTCTTCGGCAGGCTCCGCCCACGAAGGCCCGCCTCTTTGGTCTCCCGCGCGCGCCAAGGAGCGGGATAATCGTGGCAATGGCGCCAACAGTCCACAGTATACAAGTCTCTGGCACACAGGACCCGGGGATACCGGGCTACATAATCCTGTTTGTGATGCCAAAATGGGGGGTACTCGGTAGCGGGCCGGTCCTTCAGAGGGTAATGTCACAGCAGCGGTGACCCGGTCCGTGGCCCTGGGCGCCCATGTAAAGGGGTTGAGTGGTTGAATAAAGTTTATGAATGATTCGTGACGCCACCTGTGGTGTTCGGCAATGAAGATGTTAAGCCGACGCTGCAGACAGATCCTCTGGGACAGATGATGGGGTGCAGCAGTGATGTTATAGCCCTCCACAGACAGGGCTGTTGGTCCCAGGGCAGTGTAGGTAGGTGTTGGGGACGAGGGTGCAGTGTATGGCACAAGGATGTAGCAGTGCTGGAGAGTTTGTAGGAAGAAGGCAAGGACACAACAGGGTGCAGCTTCTTTACCTTTACTTGGCAAATGCAGTCCAGGGTCCCAATTACAGATGGCACAGGAGCAGGCTAGCCTGGAAGCAACTCAGGAATCTCGCTCTCAGATGGGTTGTGTAGTCTCCTCTCTAGCGCTTACTTGAGGTACATGCAGTACTGTGCTACACTGACGTTCCTCCTTCTTATCTTCTCTTAGAACTACCTCGTATGGCAGACAGCTGTAGCCCTTTATCTCTCTTGGCTCACACTTTGCTGTTGTGCCTCCGAGTCTTAGGTGGGAATAGAGCATTTACAGCTTCCTACTCCTCTGGTTTCTGTTGCAGGACCTTCAGTATCCATACAACCGTGGAGACCAGGCTCCAGATCATGCGCTATCACTGGGAGGGAGCTCTCAATCCTCAGCTCAAACTCCAGCTTCTCTCCACATGTCTACACACTTCTGCCTCCTCACACTAACTGCCCACTCCCTTCCTGGCCCTCAGAGAGCACTCCTCCCCCAATCCTGGTTCAGAGCTTCCTCTGCTGGTCTGGAGTGAGAACTGTGTTGCATGATATGGTTAACTGCGAGAGAGACCCTTCATTGCTTCCATGCCTGACATCACCCTCCCTGGAGGAAGGCAATGCCACTGTGGCGACCATACTCCTGGGGGCGCCACACATGACCTGTTGTCCTCCGCTTATTCCTGCGCCAACACCTTGAGCACAGCTACATCTCTGTGCCTGACACCGCACCATCTACGTCTCTCCCCTGTCTCTTCACCTACTCTGCCCTGGGACTACAGCCCTGCCTGTGGAGGGCCACACCATCATTGCTGCACCACACCATCCGTCCCAGAGGATCTGTCTGCAGCGTCGGCTTAACATCTTCATTGCCGAACACCACAGGTGGCGTCACGAATCATTCACTCATAAACTTTAATCATCATCCACACGTTCAACCATTCCCATTTTACAATGGACGCCCAGGGCCACGGACCGGGTCGCAGCTGCCATGACATCCCCCAGTGAAGCCAATGGACCCGGCACCGAGTACCCCACGGCTCTGGGAGTGGGCGTCGCAACTTGGCGTCACGGACAGGATGATGAAGCCCGGTGCCACCGGGTTCTGGGGGGCCGAAGATTTATTGGACTTAATTGCTGAGAATGTGCAAAATAACCAAAATTATAGACTGTAAAATGGACTCTCAAAATGGCCGCCAGCGCGATGAAGAAGGGCGTGACAACATGGGTGGTCCTAAGAAAAGAGCGCGAACTGTCCTGGGCCTCCCCTGCCTAAACTTCTATGCTACAGTTACATGGCCCACCCCCGGAGGGGTTCGTATACTGGCCTGGTAAGGAGGAGTAGGAAGAAGATGCCGCCCCCAGAAGGAGGAGCGAAGCCCTGTGGCGGGAAAGGAGCCCGGGAAGGAGAGAGAATGCCAGGACGCCATGATGGAAGGAGGCCCGGAGAGCGCAAGGAGGTTGAGCTGAACTTTCCCGGCGCAGTAGCTGAAGGCTCCGACCCTGCTTCCACAATGGACCGCCAGCAGCTGGAGGACAAGATTGCCCAGCTGACACACCGCCTGCGGCTGAGACAGGAGGCTCTCTGGACCCTGAACCTCCTCCTTCTTCACACTGAAACCAACAAGTCTCGACTCCTCCCCCTCCTAGTTAGGGTGTGTCTGCAAAGCTCTAAGCTTCAGACAAGTGAGGGAGGGAGGTGAATTGTGGGTGTGTGTTGTGGTCTCTAGAAGAGAAAGCATAACTCCCATTGCTCACAAAACACATGCAAAACAGTACATATTTAATCCTTTTGTGGCGTTAAAGACGCAGGGCGCCACATGTCCTCCTCCTGACTCCTCAGTCCTCCTCCATACTATACTCTCCTCCCTTCTCCTGAAACTCCTTTGTCTTCCTCTCCATATGGGTCGCCCTCCCAGGGCTGTGGGGTACTCGGTACCGGGCAGGTATCAGCGGGATGTGTCACGGCAGCGATGACCCGGTCCGTGGCCCTGGGCGCCCAAGTAAAAGGGGAATTGCAATGGTGGAATGTGATGGATTAAATGAATAGTTTGTGACGCCACCTGTGGTGTTCGGCAATTGAGATGTTAGGCCGTCGCTGCATGCAGATCCTCTGGGACTGGTGGTGTGTTGCAGCCAAGATGGTGAAGCTCCCCACAGGTGGAGCTGTAGTCCCACGGCAGTGTAGATGTAGGGGCAGAGGAGAGGTGCAGGCAGTGTAGAAGCTGGTACCCAGATGTAGTGGTATGGTTTGTGTTGCCGCAGGAATAACTGGAGGACACCAGGGCTTGTAGTTCCAAAGCTTTACTCACAGTCTGTAGTACACACAGGTGTCTGCCTCCGTACTGTGTTCTCCAGGTCAGGGACTCAGTCAACCTCCAGGTCAGATGGAATGCTCCCTTCCAACACTCCGCCAACATGTGCCTTTCTGAACATCTCCTCTATAGCGCCTGTAAATGTGAAGTACTCCTAGTACTGAGTTACACTGTAGTGCCTCCTGACAACTGTTCTTATGAACTTTCCTTGTACGGCAGACAGCTGTAGCCTGCTTCGGGCACTCCTTGCTTCTTAAGTCCCGGCTCACTATCCATGTTGCTGTTGTGCCCTCAAGTCTTAGATGGGAGTAGTGCATTTACAGCCCACTACTCCACCAGTGTCTGCTGCAGAACCATTAGTGTCCATGTATATACAACCTCGGGGACCGGGCCTCGGCCATGCGCTTAGAACTTCTTGGCAGGGTTCTCTCCTAACCCACGTCCTCTGTTCCCTTTACTCCTACGTTCCGTACTAGTCTTTCCTTCTTCTGGGATATCAGGTTTCTGTTCATTGTCTTTCTCCTTTCCTTTCCTGTGCCAGCAGACCCAGGTCACCTCCTTCCTCCATCCCTCTCCCAGGGATCTTCTCTCTCCACTCACTTCTCTCTGACTGACTCCAAAACCTAAACCTTCCCGCTCTTTTGTGTATTCTAACTCCACCCGCCTCCCAGCACGTTTCGTGTTCCAAGCAGGGAGCCACCAAAGGTGCTCTGCTACACTCCAAGCAGGGAGCCGCAATGTGGCTTTGCTGAACTACTGTGTTGTGTGGGATACGAGTGTTGGAGCGTGGTCAGGAGCCTCCAACTTACCTGGATGGTGGGGCACCACACCTCAGGAGGAGGTGCAGTACCTCTGTGGCAACTGAACCCTCAGGGGCACCACACATATTCTTCTGCCCTCCTCCAAACTCTTCTGTCCTCCTCCTGCAGACTCCTCTGTCCTCCTCCTCCAGACTCTTCTGTCCTTCTCCTCTTCCTCCTCCAGACTCCTCTGTCCTCCTCCAAACTCTTCTGTCCTCCTCCTGCAGACTCCTCTGTCCTTCTCCTCCAGACTCCTCTGTCCTCCTCCAGACTCCTCTGTCCTCCTCCTCCAGACTCCTTTGTCCTCCTCCTCCAGACTCCTCTGTCCTCCTCCAGACTCCTCTGTCCTCCTCCTCCAGACTCTTCTGTCCTCCTCCAGACTCTTCTGTCCTCCTCCTCCTCCAGACTCCTCTGTCCTCCTCCAGACTCCTCTGTCTCCTTGCTCTGTGATGCTATAATTACGAGCAGTGGTTGAGAATTACACTTTCTGATCAGTGAGTGACCAGTTGTCTGGTGATTATTTACAGCTGACGACAGGTGATGGGACACTAGCGGCGATCATCATGGCTGACGTCTTGGACTCCAAGTTGATTGCGTTTGTTGCATCTCTTCATGTTATTTTCTTTTTTTAACTTTGTGGCACAAATTATGATGAAATTGTCTGGCGCATTTGACCACGCCCCCTAATAACTGAACTCCGCCCACATTTCAAATAGTGCGCGGAATCAGTTGGGACTGGCATAAAAACAACAAAAGGCACAAAATTTAAAGTTTTACCCCGGAAAATCGAACTTGATGAGTGAATCAGCTCCGTGCAGCGGAGCACGTCTACCATACAGTGACATTGTGGCTGGGTCACGACTTTCTCACTAAGCTCCTCCCACTTCTAAAAAAAATTGGCGTAGATGGCACAAAAACACCAAAAGTTGCACAAATATCAGACTGCTCTTCTTGTTTTCCGCTATGTGCCCCCATGTGTGGGCTGCGGCTGTCACTGTTCTGCTGGTGTCACGCTGCACTGTAGTCAGGAATTCTGCTCATGCACCAGGAGGTCCAGTCTGAGCAGCGCTGTGATTGCATCGTTTCCTGCAGCAGAAGGTGGGACGTACAGATGGATGTCACCTGTGACGGCGAGGACAGTGCTCTGCGGCCGCTTCCTCCGTCCGGGCCCTGATTGCATTTGCTGATGGAAATTAGATTAGTTTGTGGAGCGGCCGATTCCTGGACTCTTCGGATTCCGTCACCAGCAATTTACTGAAATAGATGAATTCATTAAGCAGCGCAAACAATTTCCAGAAGATGCACGGAAAATAATCAGTGGCGACAGCGGCATTGTCGGCATGTGGTTGTATCAGTCACCTCTGATTACTGCAAGAGACTGGGACGGGAGGAACCAGAGTGGACAGGGAGGAATAAGGCGCACGACGTAGATCAGCTGGCGCGTTTCACAGCTTTCGCATTACACAGCTGACACATTTCACAGCTGGCGCATTTCACAGCTTTTGCCTTACACAGCTGGCGCATTGCACAGCTGACACATTTCACAGCTGGCGTATTTCACAGCTGGCACATTTCACAGCTGACACATTTCACAGCTGGCGCATTTCACAGCTGGCGCATTTCACAGCTGCCGTATTTCACAGCTTTCGCCTTACACAGCTGGCGCATTGCACAGCTGACACATTTCACAGCTGGCGCATTTCACAGCTGGCGCATTTCACAGCTGCCGTATTTCACAGCTTTTGCCTTACACAGCTGGCGCATTGCACAGCTGACACATTTCACAGCTGGCATATTTCACAGCTGGCACATTTCACAGCTGACGCATTTCACAGCTGGCGCATTTCACAGCTGGCGCATTTCACAGCTGCCGTATTTCACAGCTTTCGCCTTACACAGCTGGCGTATTGCACAGCTGACACATTTCAGAGCTGGCGCATTTCACAGTTGCCATATTTCACAGCTGGCGCATTTCACAGCTGCCGTATTTCACAGCTGGCGCATTTCACAGCTTGTGCATTGCACAGCTGACACATTTCACAGCTGGCGTATTTCACAGCTGACGCGTTTCACAGCTTTCACTTAACACAGCTGGTGCATTGCACAGCTGACATATTTTACAGCTGGTGTATTTCACAGCTGGTGCATTTCACAGCTGGCGCATTTCACAGCTGTCATATTTCACAGCTGGCGCATTTCACAGCTGCCATATTTCACAGCTGGCGCATTTCACAACTGCTGTATTTCACAGCTGGCGCATTTCACAGCTGCCTTATTTCACAGCTGGCGCATTTCACAGCTGGCGCATTTCACAGCTGCCATATTTCACAGCTGGCGCATTTCACAACTGCCGTATTTCACAGCTGGCGCATTTCACAGCTGCCTTATTTCACAGCTGGCGCATTTCACAGCTGGCGCATTTCACAGCTGCCTTATTTCACAGCTGCCGTGTTTCACAGCTGGCGCATTTCACAACTGCCGTATTTCACAGCTGGCGCATTTCACAGCTGCCTTATTTCACAGCTGGCGCATTTCACAGCCGGCGCATTTCACAGCTGGCGCATTTCACAGCTACCGTATTTCACAGCTGGCACGTTTTACAGCTACCGCATTTCACAGCTGCCATATTTCACAGCTGGCGCATTTCACAGCTGCCGTATTTCACAGCTGGCGCATTTCACAGCTGCCTTATTTCACAGCTGGCGCATTTCACAGCTCCCATTTACAGACAAGTAACAATATCAGATGTAATAAATGTCATCTTCCCATTCTGTTACAAAATCCTCTGTGCTGCTGGATATCTGCATCTTCCATTATGTAACTCAGAATCTGTGACCTTCACAAGATCAGCACACTCCTCTCCTGAAATACTCCGTGGTGCTGGACCACTTCAAGGTCCATGGTTGGCCCAGGAGCCCCCAGTGCTGAGTTTTCGTGCAGAGACCTGGCAGGTGGGGAATAATTTGTTGATACCGATGTACTGGGTGATGTTTGGGTGGGGGTTGCTAATAATTACTGGGGTCCCCCAGCCTCTGTCATAGTCTGGGAGCTTCTGACAGTAACTCTGGGAGTAGTAGGGTCACAGCAGTCACCATGGTGTGATTGTAGTGCCCTGTGCTCAGGATGTTCTGCAGCAGCTGAGGCCCTGATGGAGAACTGTTGTCGGCTTTGTATCTGGTCTGGTAACGGTGTTCTGATGGCGACGCTACAGTGAATAGACACTTCTGACCATTTTCTCATAATTGTCTCCCAGAAGCCTTGTGCTGGCGCAGCCTCCTGATTACTCGGCTGTCAAAACAAGTCTTAATGAAAAAGAAACGTCCAGGTTAATAAGAAGGCGGCGGAGGAGGGGGAGTGCCGCTCCGGAGTCATCGTCAAACAAAACACAAGGTGCTGAGGAATTTATTCAGAGTAATTGCCCTTCAGACTCGTCCCACGTTCATCGCCAGGACCGAGAGCGAAATGTGAGAGAAGAAGGGATCGCCAAATCTGAAAGATTCATGGACAGAGGCGAAACCAAAAACGCAAGGGCCTCAATGCAAAATCTCCAACTAGGCCCCAGCTGTGACCAGGGACCCAACTATCGCCAAAGCCCCGAACATCACCAGAGGGCCAGAACCATCACCAGAGCCCTGACCGTCACCAAGGCCCCAACTATGACCAGGACACCGACCAACACCAGGGCCAGAACCATCACCAGAGCCCCGACTATCACCAGAGCTCTGACCATCACCAGGGCCAGAACCCTCATCAGGGTCCTGACAATCACAAAGACCCCAACTATCACCAGGACACTGACCAACTCCAGGGCCAGAAACATCATCAGAGCCCCAACTCTCGCCAGAGCCCCGAACATCACCAGAGGGCCAGGACCATCACCAGAGCCCTGGCCATCACCAAGGCCCCAACTATCACCAGGACACCGACCAACACCAGGCCCAGAACCATCACCAGAGCACCGACTATCACCAGAGCTCTGACCATCACCAGGACCAGAACCCTCACCAGGGCCCTGACCATCACAAAGACCCCAACTATCACCATGACACCGACCAACACCAGGGCCAGAACCATCACCAGAGCCCCAACTATCACCAGAGCGCTGACAATCACCATGCCAGAACCATCACCAGAGCCCCAACTATCACCAGAACCCTGACCATCACCAAGGTTCCAACTATCACAAGGGCCCCGACCAAAACCAGGGCGAGAACCATCACCAGGTCCAGAAACATCACCAGAACCCAACTGTTACCAGGTACTCAGCTATCACCAGAGCCCTGAACATCACCAGAGGGCCAGAACCATCACAGAGCCCTGACCATCACCAAGGCCCCAACTATCACTGGAGCCCTGACCAACACCAGGGCCAGAGGCCTCACCAGGACCAGAACCCTCACCAGGGCCCTGACCATCACAAAAGCCCCAACTATCACCAGGGCCGCGACCAACACCAGGGCCAGAACCATCACCAGAGCTCCGACCAACACACCAGGGCCAGAGGCCTCACCAGGGCCCTGACCATCACAAAGGCCCCAACTATCACCAGGGCCCTGACCAACACCAGAGCCCCGACTATCACCAGATCTCTCACCAACACCAGCACCAGAACCCTCACCAGGGTCCTGACCATCACCAAGGCCCCAACTATCACCAGGGCCCTGACCAACACCAGGGCCAGAACCATCAAAAATATCAAACTCTTCTGCATCTTCAGCTCCATTTTAGGACTTACCTTATCACCAACTGTCCTCCTCTACAGTGCTGGAGACGTCGGCAGTGTTAACAGGCCACCTGTTCACGCTGCTGATGTCACCTTGATTTTGCTTGTGGTCAGGACTTCAATTTTACTGAAAGATGTGAGTACAATTGGGTGCAGCGGGCCGGCAGGTGACATCTTCTCCTTGTCAGCCGTCAGTTTGACAATCGACTGGAGAACTGGTGTATCCCAATCTGGGGGGAAGCAAAATGCTGCCACTTGGGACACCGACTCATGAGGCATCCCGAAGAAGCCCCACTGCTGGCGGCACCCAGAACAGATGCACACCTGCCTCCCCATAGATACACAGCTGAGAAGGCCACACCATCCTCGTCTAGAGTCTGTTACAATGTATCAGTCCAGACAATTTGTGAGCTGAACAAGCAGCATGTAATTTCCATTCATTGACAACAATCGGATTGAGACAAGATCCATAGAAAAAAAGATAGATGATAGATGGATAATAGATACGGTAGATAGATAGATAATAGATAGATAGATAGATAGATGATAGATAGATAGATAGATAATAGATAGATAATAGATAGATAGATGATAGATAGATAGATAGATAATAGATAGATAAATAGATAGATAGATAGATAATAGATAGATGGAAAGATTATAGATAGATGATAGATAATAAATAGGTAGATAAGTAATAGGTAGAAAGATAATATATAGATAATAGATAAATATATACATAGATAATAAATAGAATTCCGTCTCTACCATAGGGTGAATACATAATTTCACGCCCAGATGCCTCAGTGATGGGGCATGCAGTAGGTCCAGGTTTCCGCTCCTTTATTGGCTTTATACCTCTGACATACCATTATCCTAGATATATAGGTGATAATGGGTTGTCAGGCACAGCGGAGGCTTGGCTCATCTCCTGCCATAGGGGAAAGTCGTGTCCTCGTGTGACCCAGGTGATGTAGGGATGGATGGATATAGGAGAGCTGACTCTCAGGGAAGATGGCGGGCACTGATCACAGCTGAGCCGGCAGTCACCATTTTCTCTCTGTTCTTGGGGTACACAGACTCCAAACTTAGACATCCTCCTCTCAAGGCTTCTCATTCCCCCTCCTCTGTCCTCCTCTCTGTTCCCCCTCCCTTCAATACTCATCTGTCCTCCTCCTCTAGACTCCTCTGATCTCAAGACACCTCTGTCCTCCTCCTCCAGATTCCTCTGTCATCCTCCTCCAGACTCTACCCTCCACCCTTCTCATGAGACTCCTCTGTTCTCCTTTACAGACTTCGCCATCCTCCTTTCCTTACTCCTTTTTCTTCCTCCTCCAGACTCCTCTATCCCTCGCCTTTGGACTCTTCTGATCCCCTCCAGACACCTCAATCCTCCTCCTTCAGACTCCACTCTCCTCCCTTCTTCTGAAACTTCTCTGTCTTCCTCTCAAGATTCCTCTTCCTTCTTCCTACAAACTCCTCTGTCCTGCTCCTACAAACTTCTCTGTCCTCCTTCAAAATCTTCTGTCCCCCGCTCCACAATCTTCTGTCCTCATGTCCATACTCCTCTGTCCTCTTTCTCCAGACTCCTCTGTCCTTCTCCTCCAGACTCCTCTGATCCCCTCCTGACTCCTATGTCCTCCTCCAGACTCCACTCTCCTCCCTTCTCCTGAAACTCCTCTGTTCTCCTCTTCCTCCAGACTCTACTATCCCTCTTCTCCAGATTTCTCTGTTCTCCAGACTCCTACATCCTCCTCTCCAAACTCCTCTGTCCTCTTCCTCCAGACTCCACTCTCATCCCTTCTCCTGAGACTCCTCTGTCCACCTCTCTAGTCTCCTCTATCCTCCTTTCTAGACTCCTCCATCTTCCTCTGTCCTTCTTGTCCAGTCTCCTCCTCCAGACTACACGATCTTCTTCTCCAGACCCCTCTGTCCTCTCCAGACTACCCCCATCTTCCTCTCTAGAAACCTTCCATACTCCTCTCCAGACTCCTGTGTCCTCTTTCGGACTCCCCTGTCTTCCTGCTGCAGACTCATGTTTTTACCTCTAGACTCTGCTATCCTCCTCCCCCTCAAGACTCCTCTGTCCTCCTCTTTCTCCTATCCTCCTGACTAATATGTCCTCTTCCTCCAGACTCTTCTTTCCCCTGTTCTCCTGACTCAGTCCTCCTCCTCTGTCCTTCTCCTCTGTCCTCCTCCTCCAGACTCCTGTCCTCCTCCTCCAGACTCCTCTGTCCTCCTCATCCTCCAGACTCCTATCCTCTTCCTCCAGACTCCTCTTTCCCCTGTTCTCCAGACTCCTCTGTCCTCTTCCAGACTCTTGTGTCCTTCTCTCCAGATTCTTCTGTCCTACTCCAGATTCCTCCTCTCCAAATTCCTCTGTTCACCTCCTCCAGATCTCCTTTGTCCTTCTTGTTCAGTCTCCTATGTTCGTCTCCTCCCCGAGATTCCATCATCCTCCTCTTCAGACTCTTCTGACCTCTCTGGACTCCCCCGTCTTCCCCTTGTAACGTGACTCGTGATTGACCTGTCATGGTCCGGATCCGAGTCTAGCGCAGACAAGAGCGGAACGGGGGAAAGACACATCACGGTCACGGGGCTCGTGAGCGGTCTGTCAAGGACTGGATCGGAGCTCCCGTGCAGGGCAGAGCGGGACTAGAAAGATACTCACGGACTAGCGTGGCACGGCCGCAGGCGAGCAGGACCTACAGCACTTGACCACCAGGGGAGGAGCCGAGGCGGGGTCGGCAGCTAGAGCTCCCGGGGCAACAGCGGAGCACCGACGGTTAAACAGAGAGGAAAGGACAGGGAGGCAGACAAGGGTTGCGACAGATAGAGAAACCTTCTTGGGATCCATGCGAAACCCTTCACAGGACACTATCAAATTCAAAAAAAAAAAAGTTCTTAACCAACTGATTCTCCCTGAGCCTTTGGAGAACGGTTCGTAGATGATGCAAATGAGACTGACTCTCCGGGGAATACACCAAAATTTCATCCAAATAAAATAATAACAAAGCGGCCTAACAGATACGCAAACACCAAATTAATGAAATCCTGGCAAATGGCGGGAGCATTAGTAAGTCCAAATAGTATGACTAGGTTTTCGAAGAGTCCCTACGATGTGAGGAACGCTGTTTTCCACTATTCCCCCTCCCGCACCCTTATCAGGTTGTACTCTCCCCGAAGATCCAACTTAGAGAACCACTTGGCTCCAGATAACTGGTTACACAGATCAGGGATAAGGGGAAAAGGATAAGTGTTTCTAACCGTTATCTTGTTGAGTTCCCGAAAGTCGACGCATGGGAGTAGACCGCCATCTTTTTTTAACAAAAAAGAACCCAGCCGCCACAGGAGAGACGGAGGGCCGTATATGCCCCTTACAGAGGTTTTCAGCAATGTACTCCTTCATGGCTTGCTGCTCAGGGCCAGACAAATTGAACAGACGGGCTTTAGGCAGTTTAGCCCTGGGATTATTTCGATTGCACAATCAAAGGGTCTATGTGACGGCAAAGCCTCGGCCTCACTTTCGGAGAACACATCCTCAATATCTTTCAGGTATTTAACAGATTCTGACATTGATTCGGGTTTACAATCATGGTTAACACAATTGGGACCCCATTGCACAACCTCCCCAGACTCCCAGTTGATGACAGAGTTATGGCATTGCAACCAGGGCATTCCCAACAGCAACCCGGCAGGCAAATTTCCCAGCACGAAACAACTTATCTTCTCCACATGAGTGGGGCCCACCTTGACTGTGAAGACCTCCGAGATGTAGCGAATCCCTTCTTTAGTGAGGGGAGAAGAGTCAATAGCCACCACCTTGACTGGAGTCTGCAACCTAACTGTCCCTATCTTGCACTGAGGAACCAAATAGGAACTGACCAAGTTGATTGACGACCCACAGTCCACAAAAGCTGTAGAAAAGAAAGGATAACCATCCACTAACAGTTTCACGGGCAACAAGACTTTAAAACATGAGGAAAAGTGTATCTGAAGGTCTGGGCAACTTCCTCGACCACTACCCAGACCTAGTTGATTCCCGCCGGCTTGGAAGATGTAGAACAGGTAGGACAATCTTTCTTCCAATGTCCCGACTCTCCACAATAGAAACATAACTGTTTCTCACAGCGGCATCTCCTCTCCTTCTCTTTGACGGTGACAGAGACTTCCTCCATGGCTTCTGACATTGTCACGGCTTCAACCCTATTGGAGAACAATGGCGTTTCGACTTGCATAGAGCCCCTCACCCGTAACCTGCGATCCATCCGAACCGCTTGGGTCATGGCGTCCTCCAGAGAATCAGGGTGAGGATGCAGTGCCAAGGCATTCTTCAGACGTTCGGACAGGCCTCTACGGAACAAACCCCAAATGGCAGCATCATCCCAGGAAACCTCCGCGCCCCAACATCTGAATTCCTAGCAAAATCATTTGGCTGAGTGCTTCCCTTGACAGACACTCATCACCATGTCCTCCACCAGATGCACTCGATCAGGCTCATCATAAATGTGCCCTAAGGCCTCAAAAAATGCATTCACAGCCATTCTCTCAGGGGCTGTGGCAGGGAATGAGAACGCCCAGGCTTGCGAGGCCCCCCTAAGCAGAGACATAACTACTCCCACCCTCTGAGATTCATCCCCAGAAGAGCATGGTCTCTAAGAAAAGAAGAGTTTACAGCCCTCCTTGAAGACTCTAAAATCTTTTTTATTACCAGAAAATGTGTCCGGCAACTTCACCGGGGTTTTGGGGAAAACTAAAGCGACATCCCTGGCCCCTGCCCCCAGAATCCCTGAGGACAGAGCCCCCTAAACAGTGTCCGCAACCTGCTGTTGGGACGGAGCCAGGATTTGCTGCTCAAAATTCAGCTTCTGTAACATTTGAGTCATGTGTTTTACCTGCTCAGACAAGGTGCGCACAGAATCCATGCAGCACACCTAACCACAGAAGACACCTGTTTGGTCAGTTGTAATGTAACGTGACTCGTGATTGACCTGCCAAGGTCCAGATCCAAGTCTAGTGCAGACAAGAGCGGAATGGGGGAAAGCCACACCACTGTCACCGGGCTCGTGACCGGTCTGTCGAGGAAACTGAGCGGGCACTGACAGAACCGAAGGTACAAGCGAAAGAATAGTCAGAAGTCAAGCCGAGGTCAGAACCAGTAAAAGGTAAGGGGCAGGTCGGCTCAAAAACGGAGTACAGACAAACAAGGCAGTCACAAAGCACAAAAACACAAGCATACGGGGGTCACTTAACTCGGGCCACCAGAATTAACCCCTGACATCCAAAACAACCATGGGATCAAAACACCCTGTGATGGTGTGATATGTTATGTGGATGTCATTTTTTGTATATTCCTATTTTTAACAATTCCAGCTATTTTCATAGTGTTTTGGTCGTTACGTCAGGGTTGCCCTGGTCATTGCCCTTTGTTACACGATAATACAGTCCGTTTTCTCGAGTGAAGCCATCCCCATTATCTCCCAAGTGCCCAGTTTCTGCCTTTCGCCTATCGGGAGGTTCCCCAAGATTCCACAGGGTTCTCTCCCTTCAAACTACTGTTTAGCCGGAAGGTCCGTGGGCCTCTCACTCTTCTGAAAGAACATTTGGAGGGAGACATCTCAGATACCGGAATGCCCATCATTCCCTATGTTCTAGAGCTCAGAGACCGTCTCGCCCAGCTAGCTACCTTCACTAAAGAACATCAGCAAATGGCCCAGTCCAGACAAAAAACCTGGTATGACCGTAATGACAGGAACGGGGAATTTATGGAAGGACAGCAAGTGCTCATGATTACTGCTTCCCCTGCCAACAAGCTTCAAGCAGTGTGGGAAGGCCCTTATCAGGTTGTCAAGAAAATTAATGACACTAACTATGTTATTGCCCTGGACTCTAGCGGTCGACAACAGAAAACCATCCACATTAACATGCTAAAAGACTACCACGACCGATCTCTGCCTGTTCTAGCTGTCTGCCACCCCCCTAGTGATACCGCCGCCGCCGAGTATCTCCCAGATCTCCTCCAGGTTGCCCAAGCGGGAGGATCACTGGAACAAGTGCCCCTGGGCTCCCATTTATCGGATATACAAAAGGACGATATTGTCGCCGTACTAAGGCCGAGGGCTGCTGCTTTCTCCTCAAAGCCGGGGAAGACTACTCTCACCAGCCACCATGTGGAAACCCCCGGACAATGTCCCATCCAGCAGGCTGCCTACCGGGTTCCAGAGGCTGTTCAAGGCATGATAAAGAACGAACTGGAGGAGATGAAACAGCTGGGAGTTATTCAGCCATCTCACATTTCTTGGGCCTCTCCTGTCGTCCTGGTCCCCAAGAAGGATGGTACAACATGATTCTGCGTTGATTACAGATGACTAAATGATGCCACCAAGAGTGATGCTTATCCCATGCCCAGGATTGATGATCTATTGGATCGTCTGGCCAGTGCCCAATTTGTGACCACGTTAGACTTGAGCAAGGGGTACTGGCAGATACCCCTAACGGAGGACGCTCGGGAGCGCTCAGCCTTCATTACTCCATTTGGGCTTTATGAGTTCCTGGGAATGCCCTTTGGGATGAAAACTGCTCCCGCTACTTTCCAGAGACTGGTGGATCGACTGTTACAACAATGTCAGGACTTTGCCTGTGCTTACTTAGACGACATCGCCATTTTTAGCACAACCTGGGAGGAACATCTTAAACACTTGGGCATAGTGCTGGACTGTATCCTTACTGCAGGACTGACCACTCGCCCTGATAAGTGCCAAATAGGGCTGGCTGAGGTGCAGTACCTCGGGCATAGAGTAGGGGGTGGGACACTAAGGCCTGAGCCTGCCAAGGTGGAAGCCATTAGCAACTGGTGTAGACCCCAGACTAAAAAGTAGGTACTTGCATTTTTAGGAACTGCTGGTTACTATCGCAAATTTGTTTCTAACTTCAGTACCTTGGCCAAGCCCCTAACCGACCTGACCCACAAGAACATGCCTAGGAATGTGACGTGGACGACGGCATGCGAGGATGCCTTTTCAGCATTAAAGACTGCCCTCGTCACTGCTCCTGTCTTGGCTGCCCCGGATTACAAACGCAGGTTCCTCGTGCAGACAGATGCATCCACCTTTGGGATTGGGGCAGTACTTAGCCAAGTGAACGCCGCCGGAGAGGAACATCCTGTTGCTTTTGCCAGTCGGAAACTACTGGATCCGGAAGTTGCCTATGCCACTATTGAAAAGGAGTGCCTTGCCATCGTATGGGCGCTAAAAAAATTGCAGCCATACTTGTATGGCAGAGACTTTACGATTGTTACAGACCACAACCCCCTCACATGGCTGAACCGCGTATCAGGGGACAATGGAAGATTGCTGCGGTGGAGCTTGTCCTTACAACCCTAGAGCTTCTCCATCCAATACAAGCGGGGAAGCCAACACCAGAACGCCGATGGACTGTCTCGACAAGAAGAACCATAGGCTCCCCAGGCCGACCTACCCCTGCCACTGTACAAAGAACTATAAATAACTGAGCAATGTGGACTAAAGTGAGCAGGCAAGAGGTCTGTGTAGAATTCATGGCGTGCTCACTTATTATGGGGGGGAGAGGTTGTGATGGTGTGATATGTTATGTGGATATCATTTTTTGTATATTCCTATTTTTCTATTTCAGTCATTTTCATAGTGTTTTTCTTATTACATTGTAAGTCTACAGCCTCACTGTACCTGTAGTGCATTAATCCCTAAGGCCCTTTGTTCTCCTCTGGGAGGCCTGGAGACAGGCCCCAACTTGTTTGACTACCCCTGGACAAGGAAGGGGGTGGGGGGAAGAACAGCAGCTGGACAGTCAGTTCCGGAGTGGACAGGATCGTGTTCAGACAGCACTTCAGAGAGAGAAGGACCCATTATATCCTCTGGTGCTAGAGTTTTAGAATCTCGTTTCCCTGGACATTTTATCCTGATACTGGACTGCATTCTTATTCTGGACTATCTTATCCTTTGTGTGGTGGACTGAATATGGACCTTTTCGTATTTTTGCCTGAATAAAGGTCTTGGAATTGTTCACTCTTCGCTTGCTCTGTTGATTGTGTGATACCAGAGAAGGACCCCGTGACACTGAACCTCTGTCAGACTGCACCCGACTGACTGACCTGTAATCCTATACTTTCCCACTCTTTTATATGTCTCAACTCCACCCACCTCCCAGCAAATCTCGTGTTACGAGGCAAGGACCCACGAAAGGGGCTCTGCTACCCTCTAAGCATGGAGCCGCAATGTGGTCCTACTGAACTGTCCCGTGTGTGGGTGCAGGTGTTGGAGTGCGGAAAGGAGTTCCCAACTTACCTAGTTGGTGGGGCACTACTCCTTAGGAGAAGGTGCAGTACCTCTGTGGCGACTGAACCTCAGGGGCACCACATATGCACCCCATGACCCCCTATTTAGAGGCTGAGGTGGCCCTTATGGCGCTAGATGGGGAAGCCCGGAAGTCGGTAATGTTGAGACCCCCAGGGTGTCGCAACACCTTCGCCAGGGTCTTACAGATCCTGGAAGAGACCCACAGGGATCCAACAGACATGGGGGAGTTGAGAACCCGGTTGTTCAGTCGGATGCAGGGGGAGGGGGAGACCATCACCCAGTATATGAACGCCCTCCAGGAGCTGCACACCGCCATAGAAAGGAAGGACGGAATAGGGGTAGGGCCCATCGACATTACCCTGTGTGACCTGCTAGTGACTAGACTCCGGGACCCGCTAATCAAGCAGGCATTGCGGGAACAGGTCCGAGTGAACCCACATTTAGCCTTCTCCGAAGTGGGGAGCCAAGCCCGGGTGCGAGAGAAAGAGCAGGGGATGGCGGCTCCTGTGGGGAAGGCCCGGAGCATGGAGTCTTCGTAAGCGTTGTCGAAGAACCTCAATGGATTGAGGAAATGAGACAAGAACTGAAGAGTATTCGGGGCGAGCTGGCTGAAGTGAAGAAAAGAACGGAGCCCGCGCCCGGCCGACCTGGCCACAATTCCGGGCCCTTTGGGCCTCGCAATATCCGGGGTGGCCAAGCCTCACGGCCCTGGTGTTATGAGTGTGGAGAACTGGGCCACTTCGCACGGGCGTGTCCGCGGCATGGGAAATACCCACCCCTGCGGACATTAAACTAGAGGGCTCCGGGCATGGGGGACGCCGCTCGGAGCCGGAAGCCATAACGAAGGGTGGTGGAAGTCCCGAAGAACTGGTCGCTAAGTGCCCAATTGTATGGGCTGAAGTCAAGGGTCGTGCTGTGCAGTGCCTAGTGGATACAGGGTCGCAGGTAACGACCATGCTGACAACGTACTTCCGGCAGCATTTCCCTGAAGCGACAAGGCCCCAGTGGGGGCCCATGATACAACTAGTGGCCGCAAACCAACTGCCGGTACCTGTCGCCGGAGTGGTGTGGCTTCAGATGACATTGTGTGGTAAATCCCTTGGCCGCCGGGGAGTGGTCCTAACCCAAGGAGAGACTAACGACCGCCATCCGATCATTTTGGGCATGAACACACTGCGGGAGTTCGGCAATCTACTCCTCAACGATTCCACGCAGGAGACGCTAAGTCAGTGGGGTTCTCGCACGGCCCAGGGGCAGGTCTTCCAGCGGTTGGTGCGGAAGGCGCGAGTGCTCCAGGAGTGTCAGGAGAGTGAGGTGCTGGGCAAGGTCATCGCGCCGTCGGCCCCCCCGCTCATGCTTCCTCTGGGGCAGACAGTGGTGGCTCTGCCGATCTGCGCCCCGATACCACTGGAGGGCGTGGAGGTGCAGGTGGAACCATGTTACTCGGAGCGCCTGCACCCTGGCATCCTGGTGGCCCGCTCCCTGGCCACAGTGCGGGAAGGGATTGTAACGGGGTCTACCAAGCTGGGGTACCTCTTTCAGTACCACCCCGTGTTTTCGGAGGTCCGCTCTGCGTTGACTGGAGTCTGAATGAATGACACTGGCTGGAATTCCTTGGTTACATGGGCGCATATAAAAGATCACTGCTTCTCCACGTATTTCCAGTCTGTCTAACAACACTTTACTCACAGGACACAGAATATATCACACAGATACAGAGGGCCGGCCAATAGAAAAGCGGCAGGCCAGACATACATTACAAAAGCCGCAGGTGGCCGGAGCCTGCCGATGTTTACTGTGGGAATTACAAAGGTGGGGGGAGGGTGGACAAAAGGAGAATATCGTGTCCCCTCTGCCCAGGGGCGCAGCCTGTGAACTGATGCATTAG
Organism: Dendrobates tinctorius; assembly: GCF_039654945.1. Taxonomy (NCBI): domain Eukaryota; kingdom Metazoa; phylum Chordata; class Amphibia; order Anura; family Dendrobatidae; genus Dendrobates; species Dendrobates tinctorius. The sequence continues at coordinate 576,121 of NW_027361899.1, read as the reverse complement.
GGACATGCATCTCACATGGAACCTATTATACATACATATAACTGCACAACATATTCTGGGTGCTGAGTGGTTCTGTAACACGTAACACGGCTCCCCTTTTCAGCGACGCGATCGGCATACACAGTCTGATCCTCAATGGATCGGTTTGGGGATGACCGAAGTTTATGGGGTTGGTACAAGTTCCGTTTGTCGACTTAGTCCATCGGCGTTACCGTTTTGTTTGCCGGGTCTGTGGTGGATGGTGAAGTCCAGAGGTTGTAGGGCTAAACTCCACCGCAGCAATCTGGCGTTGTCTCCGGAGACCCGACTAAGCCAGACTAGGGGATTATGGTCCGTTAGGAGCGAAAACTGTCGTCCATACAAATATGGTTGCAACTTCTTGAGTGCCCATACTACCGCCAGGCACTAGTTTCCGACTCAGGTAAGCTACCGGGTGTTCTTGGCCGTCCAGCCCGACTTGGCTCAGTACTGCCCCCAATCCAAACATAGAAGCGTCTGTGTGAGCAAGGAAACGTTTAGTTTTATCGGGTGCGGCCAATACAGGGGTATTGGTGAGGGCGTCCTTTAGTTGGCGGAAGGCTTCCTCACACTCTGAGGTCCAGGTTACCTGGCGGGGTTGGTTCTTACGGGTAAGATCAGTGAGGGGCTTGGCTACGCTGCTGTAATTGGGAACGAATTTCCTGTGATACCCTGCTGTCCCTAGAAACGCCATGACCTGGGCTTTAGTGCGTGGGATGGGCCACTTGGCTATGGCCTCAATCTTGGCTGGTTCTCGTCACCGTTTCCCACTTCCCACCCAATGCCCTTGTCGCGGGGTCCTTCTCTGGTATCACACAATCAACAGACCAAGCGAAGAGTGAACAATTCCAAGACCTTTATTTAGGCAAAAATACGAAAGGTCCACATTCAGTCCACCACACAAAGGATAAGATAGTCCAGAATCCGAATGTAGTTCAGTAACAGTATAACATGTCCAGGGAGATGAGAGTCCAAAATCCAGCTGACAGAGGATAACATGTTCCATATACTCTTCTTTCTCTCTCAAGTGCTGTGTTCACACAAGGCTCTCCACACAGGAACTGACTTCCCCCCCTCCTGTCCCTTCCAGCCCCCTCCCCATGTCCAGGAGTAGCCAGGATGGTTCTCAGGCCTCCCATGCCTGACAAAGGTGCCTGAGGGATTATGACACTACAGGGGGTCATCAAGGGACATAGATAAAAGTCAGGCTGCAGACATACAAGGCAACAAGAAAAACACTATGAAAATCAGTGAAATAGAAATATAAACAAAATGATATCCACAAAGCATATCACACCATCACAACCTCTCCCCCCTCATAATAAGTGAGCATGCCATGAGGTCTACACAGACCTCTGGCCTGCTCACTTTAGTCCACATTGCTCAGTCATTTATAGTTCCTTGTACAGTGGCAGGGGTTGTAATAATTATAAGCACTTGTTGTCCTTCCATAAATTCCCGGGTCCTGGCATTACGGTCATACCAGGTTTCTTGACTGGACTGGGCCATTTGCTGTTGATCATTAGCCAAGGAAGCTAGCTGGGCGAGACGGTCTCTGAACTCTAGAACGTAGAGGATGATGGGCATTCCAATGTCTGCGATATCTCCCTCCAATTGTCCTTTCAGAAGAGTGAGAGGCCCACAGACCTTCTGGCCAAACTGATTGCTCCCCAGTGAGGTCCGGATGTCGTGGTGCTTGAAGGGCCTGTAGTTGAGTGGTTGCTCCCACAAAATGACAGTGTAACTCCCCAATGTCGTTCCCAAGGAGGATATCTGCAGGAAGTCCTCCCATAACTCCAATCCAGCACAGTTTTTCTCCAAAACCATAATCCAAACGCATCAAAGCTCGCTGTATATATTTGCGGACACCCCCACCAAGACAATGGGAATTCCTGCACCCTGGTGAATTGCCTCAGGTCGAGCCACATGGGGGTCAGCGATAGTCGGAAATGCCCCCGTGTCTCTAAATCCTGACACTCTGTATGCATCAATTAAGACATCCTGCAGGTGGCGTTGCCATTGCTCTGTGTAGCCAAAGGACAAAGGCCAGAGTCCGTACACTCCAGGAGGGGTATCTATGGTGCCGTGGTCGGTGGTCCACTCTGGTGGGGATGGTGGTAGCTCTTCCTCAGGTGGGAAGGAGTGCACAAGATGCACTGGACGAGGTGGAGCTGTGTGGGGCTCCCTCCGAATCCTTGAGGGACAACCAAACTGCTAATGTCCAAGTTACCCACACCCATAACATCTCCTCTCTGTGATACCACCAGGTCGCGGTCGGAACTGTTGGGGCCCAGGATTGGGAGGCATGATAGTCATCGGCTTGCGACTAGGTGGAAGGCAGATATAATCTGAGGGGGACGGGGCACGGGAGCAGGCCATGGTTTATTGTACAGAAGCCTCCTCCATTGCGGTCGGATAGTAAGGGCTTCATCGGCCAGGGCTGAAGCTCTATCCACGGTACACGGCGTGCGCTCCCGGACCCATTACCATACCTCTGCGGGGCACTTGGCAAGAAATTGCTCTATAAGGAATGCCTGTATAACATCTTCCACAGTAAAGGCGTTTTCTGCTTCCAGCCATCTCCGACATGCCTGGGACATCTTAAGTGAATACATCCTAAACGATCCCCCTGTGGTGCATGGGAGGTCTCGGAACTTGGCCCTATATGAGTCTGGGGTGATAGCATGGTAATCCAGGATAGTCTGCTTTACAATGTTATAATCTCGATTCCGCTGTGCGTCAATGGTTCGGTAAGCCTCCGCCAAGCTTCCGTTCAGGAGTCCCACTAACAAATGCATCCAGCTAGAGTGGGGCACCTGAATCACAGCACACTGCTGCTCAAAGTCCTTGAAGAACCAATCCACATCTCCGGAAGCCTCATCAAATGGCTTAAACTCTATCCGGGCGATCCGTACAGGCTCCCGGATCGTTGGGGTTACACTCCACATTGCATTACTCCCTCTTTCAAGCTCCATTGCTTCTTGTTTCCGCTGTGCCCGGCAAGCAGCCTCTTCCTTATACTCCTGAGAGATGCCGGGGCCCAGAACCGCCATCTCTTCTTCGTACCACACCAACCACTGGCTTTGTGGGGTGAGGATCCCTGTCTCCAGTGCTCGTCCTTCAGACATATGGGAGGAGGTGGCCGGGCTAGCACCCACCAGTAGATCAATTAAGGCTCCTTTAGTCAGTCCCTGGTAGTTCAGGCCCAGGTCGCTGGCTCTCTCCTGTAAACTGGATACAGTCCAATTTCTGTACTCACTCTGTGGGTGGTTCTCCATTGGGTTACGCTCTGTTGATCCCACCGCTGCCACCAGTTGTCACGGGGTCCTTCTCTGGTATCACACAATCAACAGAGCAAGCGAAGAGTGAACAATTCCAAGACCTTTATTTAGGCAAAAATTCGAAAGGTCCACAATCAGTCCACCACATAAAGGATAAGATAGTCCAGAATCCGAATGCAGTTCAAGAACAGTATAACATGTCCAGGGAGATGAGAGTCCAAAATCCAGCTGACAGAGGATAACATGTTCCATATACTCTTCTTTCTCTCTCAAGTGCTGTGTTCACACAAGGCTCTCCACACAGGGACTGACTTCCCCCCCTCCTGTCCCTTCCAGTCCCCTCCCCATGTCCAGGAGTAGCCAGGATCGTTCTCAGGCCTCCCATGCCTGACAAAGGTGCCTGAGGGATTATGACACTACAGGGGGTCATCAAGGGACATAGATAAAAGTCAGGCTGCAGACATACAAGGCAACAAGAAAAACACTATGAAAATCAGTGAAATAGAAATATAAACAAAATGATATCCACATAGCATATCACACCATCACAGCCATAAATACTGAACCTCTGCTTTGCCCACGTGACACTTGTTTGGGTTCAGGGTGATTCCGGCCTGGTGGATCCTGTCCAATACTGTCTCTAGGTGATTTAGATGCTCTTCCCATGTCGCACTGTAGATGGCGATGTCGTCCAGGTAGGCACAAGCATAGTCCTGGAGACCATCCAGAAGCCGGTCAGCCAGCCTTTGGAAGGTCGCCGGGGCATTCTTAATCCCGAATGGCATAACTCGAAACTGGAATAAGCCGAACGGGGTGACAAATGCCGACTTGGGAATAGCGTCAGGACTAAGGGGAATCTGCCAGTAGCCTTTGCATAGATCGATGGTGGTCAAATACTTTGCCCCCGCCAGCCGGTCTAACAACTCATCCACACGCGGCATGGGGTATGCATCCGTCACTGTTTTCTCATTGAGCCTACGATAGTCTACACAAAACCGTGTAGTCCCTTCCTTCTTGGGCACTAACACTACGGGGGATGCGAAGGGATTATCTGACTCTTCAATGACCCCTAAACGCAGCATCTCTTGTATCTATTGTCGCATCCCCTCTCGTATAGACGCTGAAGGGGTTTTGTCGCAGGGGGGTCTGATCCTGGGTCTCAACCTTGTGTTGTGCCAGGCGAGTGTACCCCGGTCTCCCCGAAAACATCCTCTGTCGCTGCCTCAACAACGCCTCCTCCTGCTGTCTCTCCCGGGGGCCTAGGTCTTCACCCAAGTGTACCTGTTCCCATGTTTTAGACGGAGTCCTTTCCCCTAAGACATCCGGCAAGGGAAGTCCGGCTAAATCCTCTGCTTCAGGTGCATAGATGGCCACTACCTCTTCAGGGCGCTCCCGGTAGGGCTTCAGCATACTCACGTGGAACATGCGGATAACCCTGGGGTCGTCACCATCGGCGACATTATAGGTTGTGTCGGCTATTTTCCCCACTACCTGGTAGGGCCCCTGCCATGCAGCTTGGAACTTGTTATGCTTACTGGGCTCTAACACCAGGACCTTCTGTCCTATTTCCAAAGTGCGCTCTCTGGCCCTCCGATCGTACCATACGCGCTGGCGCCGCTGGGTCGCCTGCATGTTCTCACGTACAGCCTGAGTCAGCTCCTGTAGGCGGTCCCGGAATTCCAGCACATAGGGTACAATAGGTACCCCTTCTATGAGGCCCTCCCCTTCCCAGTGTTCCAGCACTAAGTCTAGGGGTCCCCTTACCCGTCTCCTGTATACCAGCTCGAACGGGGAGAACCCCGTGGATTCTTGGGGCACCTCCCGATAAGCAAACAGGAGGTGTGGCAAGAATTTCTCCCTGTCCCTGTATGTCCTGGTAAAAGTCCCAATGAGCTGTTTTAATGTCCCGTTAAAGCGTTCACATAACCCATTGGTTCGCGGGTGGTACGGGGCGCTTCTAGTGGACTTTACGCCGCACACCTTCCACAGTTGGTTGGTCACCTCTGCTGTAAACTGGGTACCCTGGTCCGAGATAATCTCCCGGGGAAATCCAACCCGTGAGAAAACCTGGAGCAGGGCGGCCGCCACCGTCTCTGCCAGTATGTTAGGTAACGCAACCGCCTCTGGATACCATGTGGCATAATCTACCACGGTCAATACATACTTTTTCCCTGACGGACTGGGTTTGGCTAACGGCCCTATCAGATCGACCGCTACTCGGCTAAATGGTTCCTCCACAATGGGGAGGGGGCGTAATTTGGCCTTGCATCGACCCCCCCTCTTGCCAATGCGCTGGCAACTGTCACAGTTCTGGCAGTACTGACGAACATCATAGGTTACCCCCGGCCAAAAGAAGTTTTGTGTCAGACGATGCCTGGTGCGACTGATGCCGAAGTGCCCGGCCCAGGGTATATCATGAGAGATTCGCAGTAACTCCTGCCTATACTTCTTGGAACTACAAGCTGTCATTTTATAGTGGGGCTCGTCCCTGTGTGGTGCTGCTCTGTGATCCGGTAGAGGAGTCTCTGCTTCCATACAAACTGTTCCCCTTCCAGTACCCCTCTCCCCTCCTGTACCTTCCCATGATATCCCTCTACTGAAGGATCCTCAAGTAACTCCCTCTTAAATTCATCTGGGGTGGCCCAAGAAATCTTTCTGGCTATGGGAATACGTGTAGGGCTGGGATGTCTTACCTGGGCCTCCTCTGAGTGTGATTCCGCCTCCGCAGCTCGAGCTTGTCTCCGGGTGGTCACAGGATATGTCTCAGCCAGAGGGGCCACCGAGAATGCAGACAACATGGGCCCCAAGTCATTTCCCAGCAAGACGTCTGCAGGCAAATCCTTCATCAAGCCGACCTCAACAAGGCCATCCCCGACTCCCCAGTTCAGGTGAATCCTGGCAGTGGGCAGTCGATGTATAGCTCCCCCTGCTACAAGGACTGCCACTGTCCGGTCCGTCTTCTCTTGGTCCCGGACGAGATGAGGCTTCACAAGGGTCAAAGTTGCTCCGGAATCTCTTAGTCGCTGCATACGTTTCCCATTAACCCACACGACCTGTCGATGCTGTTGTCGATTATCTGCCCGGGCTGCCTACACGGGGTCTACTTCATGTAGCACTTCCTCCATCTCTTCCACCCTTGGTTAGTCGTAGCCCCCAATGCCGGGTCAGCTTCGCCTTGGTAGCAGTGTACAGCAGCCCGGCTGAAGGTAGCTGTTCCCGCCTTTGGCCACTGGGTATGCGGAGTCCGGTTGGGACATTGTCTTTGCAGGTGGCCCAGCTGACGGCAGGTGTGGCATCGCGCCCCAGGGGGACTGTGGTATTCCGGGTTTCTAGCTGGTCCACCCACAATCTTCGGTGGTTTGGGGCCCTCCAGGTCCATGGACGGGCCCCTAGTGACCACCTTTGATCCGGACAACTGCGGCCTCCTGGCATCATGATGTTCATCGGCCAGACGAGCGGCTTCCTCAAGAGTCGTTGGCTACCTGTCCCGAAGCCATTCCTGTGTCTCGGGGTTTAGTCCATTAAAGAATCGTTCTAACAAGAAGAGCTGGAGGACGTCCTCCTTAGTGGTTGCTTGGCTCCCTTGTACCCACTGTAGCAGTGACCGCCGTAATTTACAGGCCCATTCAGCATGCGTATCGGTTACGCGTTTTATAAGTCCGCGGAACTTTTGGCGGTATGCCTCTGGTGTCAGCGCATACCGGGCCAAGATTACTTCTTTGATCCGCTCATAGTCCATACAGTCCTCATCAGGTACCGTGCGATAGGCGTCCGCTGCCCGGCCTGTCAGCTTGCTGGCCAGAATCTGAACCCGTTCCTCCGGCTTCACTTGATGAAGGGCACACTGCCACTCAAAGTCCTGCAGAAAGCCATCAATGTCTTCCTCTGCCTCCCCCAACTGTCGGAAGGCATTATACTGGATCTTTTTGTGGCTTACTGTTGAAGGTACCTGGTCGAAGGCCAGAGCTCCCCCTGCTCACTGACTCTCCTCTCTCCGGTCTGCCATCTCCATCTTGGCCAGCACCACTTTGGTCCGCTCTGCCATCTCCATCTTGGCTAGCTCTATCCTGGTCCGCTCGGCCATCTTTTCCTTCAGATCAGTACGCACATCAGTCATCACCTCTCGTATGATCTCTACCGCAGGGTTTGGGCCATAGAACACCAATCTGTTCTTTACCTTTGGAATTCGGTCTCCTCCACATTCACATTGGGGGGCGCTGCACTGTCGTGTTCCATGATGGCTGCTATCAAATCCGCTTTTGTTTTGTTGCTGGCGATCAACCCTCGGGCTTCCACCAGATCTTTTAATGTAGTCCTCTTTAACTTCTGGTAGTTGTTTTCCATTCATTCCTTTCCTCCTGTAGAAGGGGTATCATATCCCGCCGCTGCCACCAGTGTAACGGGGTCTACCAAGCTGGGGTACCTCTTTCAGTACCACCCCGTGTTTTCGGAGGTCCGCTCTGCGTTGGCTGGAGTCTGAATGAATGACGCTGGCTGGAATTCCTTGGTTACTTAAGCGCATATAAAAGATTACTGCTTCTCCACGTATTTCCAGTCTGACAACACTTTACTCACAGGACACAGAATATATCACACAGATACAGAGGGCCGGCCAATAGAAAAGTGTCAGGCCAGACATACATTACAAAAGCCGCAGGTGGCCGGAGCCTGCCGATGTTTACTGTGGGAATTACAAAGGTGGGGGGAGGGCAGACAAAAGGAGAATATCGTGTCCCCTCTGCCCAGGGGCGCAGCCTGTGAACTGATGCATTAGGGACATGCATCTCACATGGAACCTATTATACATACATATAACTGCACAACATATTCTGGGTGCTGAGTGGTTATGTAACACGTAACAGGGACCGTCTTGGTACGTTGTGTCAACCTGGAAGATCAGGACGTCGCCCTGAAGCCCCGGGCCGAAATGTCCAAACTAGTTAAGCCATTGGAGGAGATGCTGCTGGACCCCGCAGTCTAGTTGAGGGTGCAACCCGAAGATCCCTGGGCAGTAACGGTACAAACACAACAGGCTGCCGCATCCTCGGCCCAAGAAAAAGGTCGAGTCATCCCGGAGGGAATGTGGGCTGAACTTTCTGGCCTAGCGCCAGCCCAGCTTCTCCAAGTGGAGACACTTGGACAATTTTACAGTGTCTTAGCCAGCCAGGAGGACGACTTCGGATGTACCACGGCCATCACGCATGGGATCCCCACGGCAGGAGCGGCCCCCATCCGGGAGCGATATCGGCAAATACCGCCGCAGCTATACCAGGAAGTGAAAACTCTGTTAGCCCAAATGCTCCGGAAGGGGGTCATACGAAAAAGCCAAAGCCCTTGGGCAGCCCCTATTGTCCTGGTTCGGAAAAAAGATGGCACTTTGCGTTTTTGCGTGGATTATCGGAAGTTGAACGCCTGCACCATCAAGGATTCGTATCTACTGCCCAGCATAGAAGAGTCTCTGTCCGCCCTGAGGAACGCGACGTATTTTTCAACCCTTGACCTGGCCAGTGGGTACTGGCAGGTGCCGATGTCGGAGGAAGACAGAGCCAAGACGGCATTCATCCTTCCCATGGGACTGTTCGAGTTCAATCAGATGCTGTTTGGGCTGGCCAACGCCCCAGGAACTTTCCAGCAGTTGATGGAGCGGTGTCTAGGAGACCTTAACTTTGAAGCCACGTTGATATACCTGGACGATATTATCATCTATTCCGCCACGTTCGAGGACCACCTGAGGCGGTTGGGGCAGGTACTCGGTCGGCTGCAGAAGTACGGGTTAAAGGTAATGCCCCAGAAATGCCACCTGTTCCGCACCCAAATTGAGTACCTGGTGCATACCGTCTCGGCAGAGGGCATCCGACCATCCCTGGAAAAGGTCGCTGCCATCCAGGGGTGGCCTACCCCCGAGACGGTGAAGGACGTGCGGGCCTTCTTGGGGTTGGCTGGCTACTACCGTCGGTTCATGAAGAATTTTGCACGCCGAGCTCGAGCCCTGCAAGACCTGCTGAAGGGGGCTTCCACCAGGGTGAATGAACGGAAGATCCAGCGGCAGCAACCGCAAGAGGATGCATTTCAAGATCTCAAAGCTGCTCTCTCAGACGCCCCGGTATTGGCATATGCGGATTTCTCGCAACCGTTCATCCTGCATACCGACGGGAGCCTCCAGGGACTAGGAGCTGTGTTGTCACAGGTGCAGGACAGCCGGGAGAAAGTGATCGCCTACGGTAGCTGGTCGCTGCACGACTCAGAACTCAACCCGGACAATAACAGCTCCTTTAAGTTCGAGCTCCTCGCAGTAGTGTGTGCAATGACGGAGCGATTCGCCGAGTACCTGGCGGGCTCCGAAGTAGTAGTGCGGACCGATAAAAACCCATTAGCCCATTTGGAGAATGCCAAACTGGGGGCCCTCGAGCAGCGGTGGGTGGCTCGGATTGCCAAATTCAATTACAAGATCATCTACAATCGGGGAGCTGAAAACGTGCACGCCGACGCGATCTCCAGAATCCGACACACCACCCCAGGGAGAAGTCGAGACGATGAATTAGAATCAGACGAGACGCCGTTCGCCTTCACCACCGCCGCGCTTACAGTCAACACGCAAGAAGCGCCTCATCCGGGACTCCTAGGAGGGATGCTGGAACAGCCCCGCGACAACTGGATCCAGCAGCAACAAGAAGATACAGAAATTGGACTCCTGCACCGATGGGTGGCCACCGGTAAATTGCCCACGGGCTCACAGAGACAGACTTTGACCCAAGATATCTTGCTGATGTTGCGCCAGTGGGAAAAACTAGTCAGCACTTTTATATCGAAAAGCCATGTCAGGAGCCACGTCAGCTACGATATGGCAGGTGATCGTGCCCGGAGCCCATCTTGACCAACTGGCCCGGGAAGCCCATGAGAAGGGGGCTCATTTTGGTGCTTAAAAGACTTTACAATAGTTGCAACAGATAGTGTACCACCCACGCTTGCACGCTGCTGTAGAAGAAGTTTGTCGAACCTGCCGCCCGTGCGAGCTTGCTAAACCCCCCCGCGAACGAGCCCTGGTGAAGCTATTGTAACATCAGCCCCTCTGGAGCTTCTTACGGTGGACTATCTGACCATAGGTCCTGCCTATCAGGGGTATGAACATTGTCTCATTATGGTGGACCATTTCACCAAGTTCGCTGTGGTCACCCCCACCTGAGACCAAACAGCGGAGTCGGCCGCCTATGCGATCTGTAAGAACTTTATTCAAGTGTACGGCTGTCCACAATGAATACATTCGGACCAAGGGGCGTGCTTCCTAGGAAAAGTTATGGAAGAGCTACACCATCTTTACGGTATCGATAAATCGCGGACTACGCCGTACCACCTGCAGGGAAACGGAGCCTGCGAACGATTCAATCGTACGCTAGTCCAAATGCTGCGCACCCTGGAGAGCGACCGCAAGGCCCGCTGGCCTGAATATGTCCCCGAGCTGGTGTGGGTATATAACAATCGGGTACATCGAGTGACTGGTTACACCCCCTACTTCATTGCTGTTCGGACGGGAAGGCAAAGGAATTACGGAGGTGGAATTGAACCTGGAGGAACCCCAACCCTGGACCGGGGTATCCTTGTGGGTCCGAAACCACCGGCACCGGCTGCAGACCCTCCACCGTATCGTCCATACAAAGCTCCAGGATCTAGAACACCATGGGGGAGCACTGCCCCCACCCATTGACTTTCAGACTGGGGATCGGGTACTCGTACTTGATCAACATCCCCAAAACAAGTTAGAACCACGGTGGAAGGTGAACCCGTACCGAGTGTTGTGTCGAATAAGCCCCGACGGGCCTGTGTACGAAATACAATCTGAAGGAAACAACGCGCCTCTCACTCGGGTTGTGCACCGTAACATGTTACGACCTTGTACGTCTACCGATCCGCCGCTGCTCGAACCGACCCTCCAGGTCCCCGAACCCCTGCCCACGGTCTGGGACCTGGATGATGAAGAGGACTTCCCCGTCGCATCTGCGGGTCGCCCCAGTAGTGGCACTACAGTAGACCCGGGCATCCCACCAGAACCAACTATTCAACCACCCTCCACCACCCTAGAAGACTCCACTACACCCGAGCATCGACGCTCTGAGCGGTCAACAGCTGGCAAAGCCCCTGAACGTTACAAACAGGACCAGTTCGTAAGGCGACAAGGACTGTCATCCCAAAAAAACTAACCCAAGTCTACAAAAACCCTCGCCCAAGGACTGGCAAGCAGACAGGGCGGGGGAGTGTGGGAGGAACAGCCCCCATCGAGTGTCCGGGCCGGAACCAAGGGAACCGTCATCTGGGTTCCGGGGAAACTGTCCCCGGGGGACAGAATTTGGGGACGGACCGTTGTGACAGACAGATGGGATGGGGGAGGGACCAGTATAAAGGAGGCGGGGAATTCCTGGGACGATGAGTCAGCAGACAGGGACAGAGGCAGCAGGAGACCGTGGGAGCGACTGAAAGTTAGAGCGACTGACCAGTGCCAGGGAAGACGCTCACAGAGGACTCCAGAGGGAAGGTGCCAAGACGATCATCCGAAACTTGCTGCCCCACTCCAGCCCGCGGCCACTGCGGTCTCAGTTCAACCCACGTCCGCTGCCGCCTCCCCTCAGCCCGCGGCCGCTGCCATCTCGCTCCAGCCCGCGGCTGTGGCCTGTTCCCTGCCACCCTGCTCTCACCAGTGGCCGCGGCAAGTACAGTGCCGTCGGCGGCCACCTCTGTCCCGCTCCGGTCCGCAGCAGGGGCCGGGACTCTGCTGACCGTGGACTCCCCATCACAGCCGTTAGCTGCGCAGGTGGCCTGTCATTCGACACTATACATTGCTGCCGCTTACCCCATTCCGAAGGCTGTGGCCCATCCATCCAAGGACTCCGCCGGGGCCTGTGGGGCTCCAGTGTCATAAGCGCGCCGGAGCACGCGAAGACTTCGTCAACGCCTCAGCAACTGGGCCCAGCAACTACTACGCCGAAAGACCACCATCCCGAACGGCGAGGGACCTCTGGACAGCTAAGTTGACTATATAATTAAGGACCCGTAGTCGGCCATACCCCGGCCCTATAGTGACCGGCTATTGCCGGAAGTAGTCGTGTTCTACCCATTTGTGTTTGCTTGTATAGAGCCCCTGCGAGGGCAACACGTGCAGGTTCAAGGACCACCAGATGCGGTTTCAGGTTCAGGGACCGCCAGATGCGGGTTCAGACCCTGCCTACACAAGGACCAGGAGTTCAAACCCTGGCCACACAAGGACCAAGGGTTCAGGCCCTGGCCACACAAAGACCAGGGGTTCAGGCTCTGGCCATGCAAGGACCAGGGTTGACGATCACATACTAGCTACACAGAGTATTAGGACAGGACAATGGGCAGCATACAGTTGCACACACACAATGTAAGGAACTACATGGGTTGCCCAGACTCCTCCCTGATGTCCGGTGGCATTTTCAAAGTATGTGCGCTGCCTCTTTAACAATGGGGGAGCAAGCACACGCACACTAGGCACCACAGTGAAGCCTGCATAGTGTGCACAGGAGCAGGACAGGAAACAGGAAAAGGGGAGCTCACTGCGCGATCGGGGCGGTCAGGGTTGGCTTCCTTGCATTGAGGGGGAAGTCGGTTTTAGTGTTACACTTTCTTAGTATTTCCTTACTTATCTTTTCCACCTCATGCCTCCATCTTATTAATTCAATTTTTTTCTTTCCTTTCTTGTCCTTCTTTTTGCTGCTTCTATCTCCTTCCATCTTTTTCTTTTTTGCTGCTCTGCTGATCCCTTGTTGTTTCCATATTTGTTTCCCTCTTCCTGCTGCTCTCTAGTTTTTCCCTTCAGTCTCTATCCTTTATGCTGCTATCTTGTTTCCTTCCTTGTCTTCCTTTTTCAACCACTGTCTTTTGTTTGTTCCCTTTCCTCCTTTTTTACCTCTTCCTGCTTCTCTTTTGTTATCTTCCTTGTTCCCCTCTTCCCACTCCTCTCTTGTTGTTTCCTTCCTTTCTTCTCACTCTTCCTGCTGCACTTTTGTTGTTTATTTCCTTGTTTCCGTCTTCCCATTGTTCCCTTTATTCCTTCCTGCTGCTCTTGTGCTTCCCTTTTTACTTTCTTCATCTTCCCACCACTATATTGCTGTTCTCTTTTTTCCCTTTCCCTCTTCCCACTGCTCTCTTGCTGTTTCCTTCCTTTTCATTCTTCCACGCTTTTGCTGTTTCATTCCTTGTTTCCCTCTTTCCGTTGCTCTGCTGTTCCTTTCTCCGTTTTCTCTCTTCCCACCATTCTCTTGATGTTCTCTTCCTTTTCCTGTTGCTGTCTTCCCGACTCTCTCTTCTTGTCCCCTTTCTTCTTCTTCCCTCTTCCCGCCACTCCCCTTGTTCCCTCCCTTCCTCTCCCATCTTTGGATGCACTCTTCTTGTTTCCCTCTTCCCGCCACGCTCTTATTATTCCCTTTCTTCTTCGTCCCTCTTCCCGCCACTCTCCTTGTTCCCTCCCTTCCTCTCCTGTCTTCTGGCTGCACTCATGTTGTTACCCTTTTCCTTTTTTCCGCCACTCCATCTTGTACTCCCCTTCCTTCCTCCTCTCAGCCTTTCCATCTTGACCAGTCTCAGGTTACGTTATGATGTCCTCTTACTATCCCATGACTGTGCTGAAACATGAGGCTTTCATGATGTCACAGTAATTACACACCAGTCTTAAATATATCCTTGGCTTTTATGGCTGTCTGAGGAGGAAACACCAAAAGAAGCCGAGGGATTAGTCTAATTAGCGGTCCTCATCCATCTACAGTATTTACAAATCCATCCGCACTCGTGCAGCTGTGAATAAAGCTATGGCCACAAGGACGAGAAAAGTCCCAACATCTCTGCAATATACACCAAGGACACTTCACAGCCATCATGTCGGTCATTTGCTTCATCCACTCCATCAACACTGACCATTAGTGGCATCATCTAGTGACATCTCAGAAACATCAGACAATTCACCCATCCAAAAACTCATAAACAGGGGAGTCGCCGAGTAATTCGTCAACTACCGGGCATGGAAAGCCGAGATCCAATCTTGGAAAAATATAGCAATGGCTCCCGGGAACCAGGTCAACGACCGTGGGTGAAGAATTCACAAATTACTTACCGGTACCTCTCATGTAGAACACAAGTTCTAATGGGCAAAAAAGCAGCTCATAATCTACAGGGCAGGTGACATATAGAGCCCATATTCTGTTGTGTGCAGTGACATATAGAGCCCATATTCTGTTGTGTGCAGTGACATATAGAGCCCATATTCTGGTGTGTACAGTGACATATAGAGCCCATATTCTGGTGTGTACAGTGACATATAGAGCCCATATTCTGGTGAGTACAGTGACATATAGAGCCCATATTCTGTTGTGTGCAGTGACATATAGAGCCCATATTCTGGTGATTACAGTGACATATAGAGCCCATATTCTGTTGTGTGCAGTGACATATAGAGCCCATATTCTGTTGTGTGCAGTGACATATAGAGCCCATATTCTGGTGAGTACAGTGACATATAGAGCCCATATTCTGTTGTGTGCAGTGACATATAGAGCCCATATTCTGGTGATTACAGTGACATATAGAGCCCATATTCTGTTGTGTGCAGTGACATATAGAGCCCATATTCTGTTGTGTGCAGTGACATATAGAGCCCATATTCTGGTGAGTACAGTGACATATAGAGCCCATATTCTGTTGTGTGCAGTGACATATAGAGCCCATATTCTGTTGTGTGCAGTGACATATAGAGCCCATATTCTGTTGTGTGCAGTGACATATAGAGCCCATATTCTGGTGATTACAGTGACATATAGAGCCCATATTCTGTTGTGTGCAGTGACATATAGAGCCCATATTCTGTTGTGTGCAGTGACATATAGAGCCCATATTCTGGTGAGTACAGTGACATATAGAGCCCATATTCTGTTGTGTGCAGTGACATATAGAGCCCATATTCTGGTGTGTACAGTGACATATAGAGCCCATATTCTGGTGAGTACAGTGACATATAGAGCCCATATTCTGTTGTGTGCAGTGACATATAGAGCCCATATTCTGGTGTGTACAGTGACATATAGAGCCCATATTCTGGTGATTACAGTGACATATAGAGCCCATATTCTGTTGTGTGCAGTGACATATAGAGCCCATATTCTGTTGTGTGCAGTGACATATAGAGCCCATATTCTGGTGATTACAGTGACATATAGAGCCCATATTCTGGTGATTACAGTGACATATAGAGCCCATATTCTGGTGTGTACAGTGACATATAGAGCCCATATTCTGGTGTGTGCAGTGACATATAGAGCCCATATTCTGGTGTGTACAGTGACATATAGAGCCCATATTCTGGTGATTACAGTGACATATAGAGCCCATATTCTGGTGTGTACAGTGACATATAGAGCCCATATTCTGGTGTGTGCAGTGACATATAGAGCCCATATTCTGGTGAGTACAGTGACATATAGAGCCCATATTCTGTTGTGTGCAGTGACATATAGAGCCCATATTCTGGTGTGTACAGTGACATATAGAGCCCATATTCTGGTGAGTACAGTGACATATAGAGCCCATATTCTGTTGTGTGCAGTGACATATAGAGCCCATATTCTGTTGTGTGCAGTGACATATAGAGCCCATATTCTGGTGATTACAGTGACATATAGAGCCCATATTCTGGTGATTACAGTGACATATAGAGCCCATATTCTGGTGTGTACAGTGACATATAGAGCCCATATTCTGTTGTGTGCAGTGACATATAGAGCCCATATTCTGGTGATTACAGTGACATATAGAGCCCATATTCTGTTGTGTGCAGTGACATATAGAGCCCATATTCTGGTGATTACAGTGACATATAGAGCCCATATTCTGGTGATTACAGTGACATATAGAGCCCATATTCTGGTGTGTACAGTGACATATAGAGCCCATTTTCTGGTGTGTGCAGTGACATATAGAGCCCATATTCTGGTGTGTACAGTGACATATAGAGCCCATATTCTGTTGTGTGCAGTGACATATAGAGCCCATATTCTGGTGATTACAGTGACATATAGAGCCCATATTCTGTTGTGTGCAGTGACATATAGAGCCCATATTCTGGTGTGTACAGTGACATATAGAGCCCATTTTCTGGTGTGTGCAGTGACATATAGAGCCCATATTCTGGTGTGTACAGTGACATATAGAGCCCATATTCTGTTGTGTACAGTGACATATAGAGCCCATATTCTGGTGATTACAGTGACATATAGAGCCCATATTCTGGTGTGTACAGTGACATATAGAGCCCATATTCTGGTGTGTACAGTGACATATAGAGCCCATATTCTGTTGTGTGCAGTGACATATAGAGCCCATATTCTGGTGATTACAGTGACATATAGAGCCCATATTCTGTTGTGTGCAGTGACATATAGAGCCCATATTCTGGTGATTACAGTGACATATAGAGCCCATATTCTGGTGATTACAGTGACATATAGAGCCCATATTCTGGTGTGTACAGTGACATATAGAGCCCATTTTCTGGTGTGTGCAGTGACATATAGAGCCCATATTCTGGTGTGTACAGTGACATATAGAGCCCATATTCTGTTGTGTGCAGTGACATATAGAGCCCATATTCTGGTGATTACAGTGACATATAGAGCCCATATTCTGGTGTGTGCAGTGACATATAGAGCCCATATTCTGTTGTGTGCAGTGACATATAGAGCCCATATTCTGTTGTGTGCAGTGACATATAGAGCCCATATTCTGTTGTGTGCAGTGACATATAGAGCCCATATTCTGTTGTGTGCAGTGACATATAGAGCCCATATTCTGTTGTGTGCAGTGACATATAGAGCCCATATTCTGTTGTGTGCAGTGACATATAGAGCCCATATTCTGGTGATTACAGTGACATATAGAGCCCATATTCTGTTGTGTACAGTGACATATAGAGCCCATATTCTGGTGATTACAGTGACATATAGAGCCCATATTCTGTTGTGTGCAGTGACATATAGAGCCCATATTCTGGTGAGTACAGTGACATATAGAGCCCATATTCTGTTGTGTGCAGTGACATATAGAGCCCATATTCTGTTGTGTGCAGTGACATATAGAGCCCATATTCTGTTGTGTGCAGTGACATATAGAGCCCATATTCTGTTGTGTGCAGTGACATATAGAGCCCATATTCTGTTGTGTGCAGTGACATATAGAGCCCATATTCTGGTGTGTACAGTGACATATAGAGCCCATATTCTGGTGTGTACAGTGACATATAGAGCCCATATTCTGTTGTGTGCAGTGACATATAGAGCCCATATTCTGGTGATTACAGTGACATATAGAGCCCATATTCTGGTGATTACAGTGACATATAGAGCCCATATTCTGTTGTGTGCAGTGACATATAGAGCCCATATTCTGGTGAGTACAGTGACATATAGAGCCCATATTCTGTTGTGTGCAGTGACATATAGAGCCCATATTCTGGTGTGTACAGTGACATATAGAGCCCATATTCTGGTGTGTACAGTGACATATAGAGCCCATATTCTGGTGTGTGCAGTGACATATAGAGCCCATATTCTGTTGTGTGCAGTGACATATAGAGCCCATATTCTGGTGTGTACAGTGACATATAGAGCCCATATTCTGGTGTGTACAGTGACATATAGAGCCCATATTCTGGTGTGTGCAGTGACATATAGAGCCCATATTCTGTTGTGTACAGTGACATATAGAGCCCATATTCTGGTGTGTACAGTGACATATAGAGCCCATATTCTGGTGTGTACAGTGACATATAGAGCCCATATTCTGTTGTGTGCAGTGACATATAGAGCCCATATTCTGTTGTGTGCAGTGACATATAGAGCCCATATTCTGGTGATTACAGTGACATATAGAGCCCATATTCTGTTGTGTGCAGTGACATATAGAGCCCATATTCTGGTGATTACAGTGACATATAGAGCCCATATTCTGGTGTGTACAGTGACATATAGAGCCCATATTCTGTTGTGTGCAGTGACATATAGAGCCCATATTCTGGTGATTACAGTGACATATAGAGCCCATATTCTGGTGTGTACAGTGACATATAGAGCCCATATTCTGTTGTGTGCAGTGACATATAGAGCCCATATTCTGGTGATTACAGTGACATATAGAGCCCATATTCTGGTGTGTACAGTGACATATAGAGCCCATATTCTGGTGTGTACAGTGACATATAGAGCCCATATTCTGGTGTGTACAGTGACATATAGAGCCCATATTCTGTTGTGTGCAGTGACATATAGAGCCCATATTCTGGTGTGTACAGTGACATATAGAGCCCATATTCTGTTGTGTGCAGTGACATATAGAGCCCATATTCTGTTGTGTGCAGTGACATATAGAGCCCATATTCTGGTGATTACAGTGACATATAGAGCCCATATTCTGTTGTGTGCAGTGACATATAGAGCCCATATTCTGGTGATTACAGTGACATATAGAGCCCATATTCTGGTGTGTACAGTGACATATAGAGCCCATATTCTGTTGTGTGCAGTGACATATAGAGCCCATATTCTGGTGATTACAGTGACATATAGAGCCCATATTCTGGTGTGTACAGTGACATATAGAGCCCATATTCTGTTGTGTGCAGTGACATATAGAGCCCATATTCTGGTGTGTACAGTGACATATAGAGCCCATATTCTGTTGTGTGCAGTGACATATAGAGCCCATATTCTGTTGTGTGCAGTGACATATAGAGCCCATATTCTGGTGATTACAGTGACATATAGAGCCCATATTCTGTTGTGTGCAGTGACATATAGAGCCCATATTCTGGTGATTACAGTGACATATAGAGCCCATATTCTGGTGATTACAGTGACATATAGAGCCCATATTCTGGTGATTACAGTGACATATAGAGCCCATATTCTGTTGTGTGCAGTGACATATAGAGCCCATATTCTGTTGTGTGCAGTGACATATAGAGCCCATATTCTGGTGATTACAGTGACATATAGAGCCCATATTCTGGTGTGTACAGTGACATATAGAGCCCATATTCTGTTGTGTGCAGTGACATATAGAGCCCATATTCTGGTGATTACAGTGACATATAGAGCCCATATTCTGGTGATTACAGTGACATATAGAGCCCATATTCTGGTGATTACAGTGACATATAGAGCCCATATTCTGGTGTGTACAGTGACATATAGAGCCCATATTCTGGTGTGTACAGTGACATATAGAGCCCATATTCTGGTGATTACAGTGACATATAGAGCCCATATTCTGTTGTGTGCAGTGACATATAGAGCCCATATTCTGGTGAGTACAGTGACATATAGAGCCCATATTCTGTTGTGTGCAGTGACATATAGAGCCCATATTCTGTTGTGTGCAGTGACATATAGAGCCCATATTCTGTTGTGTGCAGTGACATATAGAGCCCATATTCTGTTGTGTGCAGTGACATATAGAGCCCATATTCTGTTGTGTGCAGTGACATATAGAGCCCATATTCTGGTGATTACAGTGACATATAGAGCCCATATTCTGTTGTGTGCAGTGACATATAGAGCCCATATTCTGGTGAGTACAGTGACATATAGAGCCCATATTCTGGTGATTACAGTGACATATAGAGCCCATATTCTGTTGTGTGCAGTGACATATAGAGCCCATATTCTGGTGATTACAGTGACATATAGAGCCCATATTCTGGTGATTACAGTGACATATAGAGCCCATATTCTGGTGATTACAGTGACATATAGAGCCCATATTCTGGTGATTACAGTGACATATAGAGCCCATATTCTGTTGTGTACAGTGACATATAGAGCCCATATTCTGTTGTGTGCAGTGACATATAGAGCCCATATTCTGGTGAGTACAGTGACATATAGAGCCCATATTCTGGTGATTACAGTGACATATAGAGCCCATATTCTGTTGTGTACAGTGACATATAGAGCCCATATTCTGGTGATTACAGTGACATATAGAGCCCATATTCTGGTGATTACAGTGACATATAGAGCCCATATTCTGGTGATTACAGTGACATATAGAGCCCATATTCTGGTGATTACAGTGACATATAGAGCCCATATTCTGTTGTGTGCAGTGACATATAGAGCCCATATTCTGTTGTGTGCAGTGACATATAGAGCCCATATTCTGGTGAGTACAGTGACATATAGAGCCCATATTCTGGTGATTACAGTGACATATAGAGCCCATATTCTGTTGTGTACAGTGACATATAGAGCCCATATTCTGTTGTGTGCAGTGACATATAGAGCCCATATTCTGGTGAGTACAGTGACATATAGAGCCCATATTCTGGTGATTACAGTGACATATAGAGCCCATATTCTGGTGATTACAGTGACATATAGAGCCCATATTCTGGTGATTACAGTGACATATAGAGCCCATATTCTGGTGATTACAGTGACATATAGAGCCCATATTCTGGTGATTACAGTGACATATAGAGCCCATATTCTGGTGATTACAGTGACATATAGAGCCCATATTCTGTTGTGTGCAGTGACATATAGAGCCCATATTCTGGTGAGTACAGTGACATATAGAGCCCATATTCTGTTGTGTGCAGTGACATATAGAGCCCATATTCTGGTGAGTACAGTGACATATAGAGCCCATATTCTGTTGTGTGCAGTGACATATAGAGCCCATATTCTGGTGTGTACAGTGACATATAGAGCCCATATTCTGTTGTGTGCAGTGACATATAGAGCCCATATTCTGGTGAGTACAGTGACATATAGAGCCCATATTCTGGCGAGTACAGTGACATATAGAGCCCATATTCTGGTGGGCACAGTAACAGAGAGAGCAAGCACCAAGGAAAAAATGATATATAAAATATAACTTTTAATGTATTATTTATTAAAAAACATCACCGACATTATACATTAATGCACACTGAGCACACACCCAGCGAAGGTGGGCACCCTAATTTTTGTTGATCATAAGTTGAGGATCCAAGAAAAGCACTTCTGAGCATCCGCGCTGCTTTAGTGATAAGAATTCTTCAGAAATCCATATAAATCTTTCAAGTTCTTTATTATATGTACTACAGAAACTACGCGTTTCGAGTTGACAACTCTGTACTGTAACCTGAAGAAGAGGTGCGGTTTGTCACCTCGAAACGCGTAGTTTCTGTAGTACATATAATAAAGAACTTGAAAGATTTATATGGATTTCTGAAGAATTCTTATCACTAAAGCAGCGCGGATGCTCAGAAGTGCTTTTCTTGGATCCTCAACTTATGATACCTAGTGGACGCTGTCCACCTGCACGAGCTCTGCAGCAGCTATATGACTGCAACAAACGTTGAGAGTGGTTGTGTCTGAACACAACCCATAAAGGGTGAGTACTCCAGAGTACTTTTATATTTTAATTGATTTATACCAGGTGAAGCCCTATGTCTGCGCCCCCGCCCTTGTTTTCTCTTAATTTTTGTTGATATGAGTGTAAGGAGAAGAACCCAGGTAGGCGTGCCTCCTCCCCGTGATGGGTCTGGAACCATTGGGGCTGTCACCTATCTTGAGGGTGGGAAGCGTAAGGCTTCAGATCGTACTCTCAACTCGAGAAAGGGAGGGTGTTCTGCCTTCATACACGTTGAAACGGTGTGCAATCCAGCATACAGCATAAACCACCTTCTATCTTCCAAAATAAGCAGACTATTCTCTGTATTCTTACTTGTTTTTTGGTGAAGAGTATAGAACTTGCAGTAAAACTATAAAGAATAAATAAACTGGAGAAGTGGGCAGCAACTAACAGAATGGTTTTTAACAGGGAGAAATGCAAAGTACTACATCTGGGCAATAAAAATAAAAAAAGCATATATAGAATGGGAGGAATAGGGCTAAGTGACAGCACATGTGAAAAAGACTTGGGTATACTAATAGATCACAGACTGAATATGAGTCAACAGTGTGATGCAGCAGCAAAAAAGGCAAATGCAATTCTAGGATGTATTAACAGAAGAATACAGTCTAGATCACGTGAAGTCATTATTTCCCTCTACTCCTCTTTGGTCAGACCTCATCTGGAATATTGTCTCCAGTTTTGGGCACCACATTTTAAAAAAGACATCAACAAACTGGAGCAAGTTCAGAAAAGAGCGACCAGAATGGTGACCGGTCTGCAAACCCTGTCTTATGAGGAAAGGTTGCAGGATTTGGGAATGTTTAGTTTGCAAAAGAGAAGACTGAGAGGAGACTTAATAGCTGTCTACAAATATCTAAAGGGCTGTCACATTGTAGAAGGATCAACTTTATTCTCATTTGCACAAGGAAAGACTAGAAGCAATGGGATGAAACTGAATGGGAGGAGACACAGATTAGATATTAGAAAAAACTTTTTGACAGTTAGAGTGATCAATGAGTGGAACAGGCTGCCACGAGAAGTGGTGAGTTCTCCTTCAATGGAAGTCTTCAAACAGAGGCTGGACAGACATCTGACTGGGATGATTTAGCGAATCCTGCTTTGAGCAGGGGGTTGGACCAGATGGCCCGGAGGTCCCTTCCAACTCTACGATTCTATGATTCTATGAATACAAATGACATGGGTAAGTATTGGGCAGATGATCACACAGCTAACACAATTACAGGAAGTATACAGTGTGATGCAAACTTTACATAGAAACACACAGGTGTCTAATTACATCTGCTGAGCACTGGCTGCTATACAGTTAATAACATCTCTGAAAAACACTGCATTGCAAGAAAAGATATTAATCTTACTAGATATGCTTTACCCAGATAACAAACTCAAGCAGGGGAGATACAGGAGGACAGGTAAACAACGTGTGTCCTATGATATACACAGAAGAAAAATGGCACCTTCTTTATCCCAGAATACACTGCTTCATTCTCACAATGCATTGCTTCAATCCCACAGTGCATTACTTCTGTTAAAGACACAGGCTGTAAATGCTATTTCAGACACAGCTATAAATTCAGCCACCACTAGATGGTGCTATAACTAAACCCAGCACATAATATAAATATATTTGTCCTATCAGAGGGCAGAACAGGGGGCGTGGCTAAGCTGAGGGAACTCAGACAGCTTGGGCGGGAAATACGAGCGTGCAGGAGTCCTGTGAGGAGGCTCGAGCTGAGAGGCTCCGTGAAAGTTTAGGTCTGGGCTGGAGAAAACACAGCGAGACAGCTATAGACTGTCAATGGAGTTTTGGTCTGACCTCGCTATCACCGCGGACATCGTTAACATCGCGGACACTGCTGACACAGCTGACTCCGCCTAGAACACTGAGTGTGACAAGGTCGGTAAACCGGACGCAGGGGCGCATCACTGATTGCCCGAAGGCCTCAATATTCATGATTGTTACCACTTCTTCTTCGACCTTGTTCCTGATCTTCTTCCTCGTCTTTTCTTAATTTCTCTCTCCATTATCATTGTCTTCTCCTCTGAGCTGGGTCTTCTCATAAAATTCAGGATGTGATAAAGCTTCCGTCTAGTCAATTATGGATCAAGTGGAGGAAGTTTTGGGGTGATTCGGAAAAGAATCAACCATTTCAGCTACTTTCTTATTGTAGCAACGTCAAGTTCATTCACCAAGAGGATGAATATTGGTGACAACTAAGTAAGTTCTAATCAAGAAGAAGAGTAGAACAGACCAAGAACCTTCCTCCAAGCCAATTAACACAAGTGCGTGGTACTGATATGCTGTCACGGTTGAGTGACTGCCTATACTGGCTGCCATGACCATTCATCTGAAGGATCTCAGGACTTTCTCATGGGGTGACCATAAGGGAAACCTCATATTTCATGATCACTTGTATATAAAGCGAGCCTGAAGAACAATCGCCCCCATCTCCACCTCGCGCACCTGTTCTACTATTCCTCCTTGGAATGTCGAGGGCTCCTCTCCCTTCAGGTCCGCCATTGTCTTGTTATCTGTAACGTTCCAAATGACGGTGTCAGAAGGAGCCATTGTTTTTATGTTCTTTTCACACTAACAGAAAAGATCAAAATGTGGATTTTCTGCACCATTTATTCTCATTCAGAAACACAATTCAAAGGAAAATTCTCAAGGAAACGCACTTATTCCTTCCGTAGATTGCTGAAGAAATGTGCTGTGATGGATGTTTAAGTCCATGGAGGAACTTGACTCCTAATTACACATAATAATTGTATATTTGCACATCTCCAGTGTGCGGGCCACAGGCGCCAGGTGGGAACTTTTTCATCTCAGTGACAAATTGCTTAAAATATTTATTAAAACTGAAGTCATGGGGGTTGTACAACTCGGAAAGTTAGTCCTAAACTCCACCGCCGTAGTGTGCACCATGTACAAGTGCAAGCCACCCAGAAAAAAGAAGAAATGGGTCTGAGTCGACCTCCCAGGGCTGTGGGGTACTCGGTGCCGGGCCGGTATCAGCGGGATGTGTCACAGCAGCAGTGACCCAGTCCGTGGCACTGGGCGCCCAAGTAATAGGGAGATTGAATGGTGGAATGTAGTTAATTGAATGAATAGTTTGTGACGCCACCTGTGGTGTTCGGCAAGGGAGGTGTTAAGCCGACGCTGCATGCAGATCTGCTGGGACTGATGGTATGGTGCAGCAAAGATGTAAAAGCTCCCCACAGATGAAGCTGTGGTCCCAAGGCAGTGTAGATGTGGTTGGCACGGGGATGTAGCGGAGTCGGAAGGGTAGGAAGCAGACAAAGACACAGCGGGGTGCAGTTTCTGTACCTTTACTTGGCAAATGCAGTCCAAGGTCCTGATTACAGATGGTACCAGAGCAGGCTAGCCTGGAAGCAACTCAGGGATTCTCTCTCAGCAGATGGGCTGTGCAGTCTCCTTCCTAGCGCTTATTTGAGGTGCCTCCAGTACTGAGTTAGACTGAAGTTCCTCCTAATTCTCTTCTCCTAGCATTCCTCATATGACAGACAGCTGTAGCCGCTATTCCTCTCTTGGCTCACTCTGTGCTGGTGTGCCTCCGAGTCTTAGATGGGAGTAGTACATTTACAGCCTCTACTCCTCTTGTGTCTGTTGCAGGACCATTGGTATCCATACAACCGTGGAGAACAGGCTCCAGTTCATGCGCTCTCGATGGAGATGAGCCTTTCCTCCTTGCTCGATCTCCACACTTCTTCCTCACGTCTGCACACTTCACCCTCCTCACACTAACTGAACACTCCCCTTCCTGGCCCTCAGAGAACACTCCTCCCCCAATCCTGGTTCAGAGCTCCCTCTGCTGGCCCGGAGTGGGAACGTGTTGCATGTAAATGATTAACTGCTAGAGAGAGACCTTTCACTGCTTCCAAGCCTGGCTTTACCCTCCCTGGAGGAAGGCAAAGCCACTGTGGTGGCCATACTCCTGGGGGCACCACATTCCCCCTAGTGCAAGTCAGCACTCCTGGGCTGAACAAAACATGAAAACATATAAACAGTTAAACAAGGTGAACAGTTATAATTGTACAAGATTTGAAAAAGGAAAAATTTACAAAAACCAAGAGCTCCAAAAATAGTCCTATGATGATAAGTCCAGTATCAATGTCCATGGTCCATTCCTGGGCAAATGGTAAACTATTTACAAAGGTAAGTTTTGACCACACACAGTCCTGTGGTTCAGTGTCCGTGAAACAAGGTAAAAACTAGAAAATTCAAAGGAAACTCTTACAGATTACCTGTTGGCACAAAACTTAAAACAGTTACTTATTTACATACATTTTAACAGTTACAGTGCTTTCGCTTATTTTATGCACGAAATCTACTTGGTGGTATACCTTGAGTGGTACGGGTGGATCTGCGTAACACTGGTGTTGTTATGGACTGTACTGTTTGTCTGGTTCTAACTACTGGTGTTGTGTGTGAACTGGGTAGTATACATCTACTAGATCTTAGAGTCACTGTGGGCATGTCAGATTCACAACTGGCAGGGCGAGGGTTCTCTGACTCCACTGCTGGTGTAGCATCTGCTGCTTGAACTTTCTGATTTTCAGAGTTCTCTGGACTCACTTCTGCTTGTACTACCAGTTGGGGAAATGTCAACACTGGCACCACTATGGCATCATTTACTTTAGTCCAATTTGCAGGGAATTCTCCAAGTATAGTGCTGACCTTCTCTTCTTTCTCTATGGGTTGGATGTTGCTTTGTTCTTCCATTCTTTCTTTTAACTGGTCAGGGCATAATTTCAAATGATCCCTTGATATTGCTGCTGAGGTTTCTCCTCCATCTTTACTAATAAGGCACACCTTGGTATTGTAAAAGTGTGAGGGTAGAATGGTGTAGGGTTCAGCTTCCCATTGATTATCCAATTTATGCAGTCTTCTTTTCCTCTTGAGGACTTGTTCTCCTGGTGACAAGGGAGCTGCAGGGGCATGTTGGTTGTAGTGCCTTTCTTGTTTTTGTCTTGCTTGAGCTAGACTCTTCTCCACACACTCTTGTACTCTACGGTACTGCAGTTGTCTTTCTGTATTCCAGTCAACATCTGGTGATGTTACTTCAGGCGTAAGGACTCCCATGTCCAAATCAATAGGCAGCTTACCAGGCCTCGCTCTCATTAGGTATGCTGGGGTACAGTTGGTGGAATTCACAGGAATGTGATTGTAAAGATCTACCATATCTGGTAATTTTTCTGGCCACAGATTTCTCTCCTCCAAAGGCAATGTCTTCAGTAGGTCAATCACTACCTGTTTCATCTTCTCGCACATGCCATTGGTCTGTGGATGGTAAGGGGTTGTCCTGATCTTCTTGCATCCATACAAGCTACAGAATTCCTGGAACACTTCTGCCTCGAAAGCTGGACCTTGATCAGTAAGCACTCTCTCAGGGTAACCATGTGGTCTGCAAAAGTGCTGTTGGAATGCTCTGGCTGCTGGCCTGGCTGTGTGATCTTTGACAGGCACAACTACCAGGAATCTTGAATAGTGGTCCACGATGGTAAGAGCATAGATGTATCCTGAACGGCTTGGGACCAGCTTCACATGGTCCAGGGCTACCAACTCAAGTGGCTGTTCGGTGATTATAGGCTGTAGATG
Organism: Dendrobates tinctorius; assembly: GCF_039654945.1. Taxonomy (NCBI): domain Eukaryota; kingdom Metazoa; phylum Chordata; class Amphibia; order Anura; family Dendrobatidae; genus Dendrobates; species Dendrobates tinctorius. The sequence continues at coordinate 548,749 of NW_027361899.1, read as the reverse complement.
AGCTCTCTGGCTGGTACGATCCTTTCTGCGCAGGTTACATTGTCCACACTCCCGGCACCAGTTCTGAATGGCTTTTCTCATACCTGCCCAGTAGAATCTCTCCCGGAGCAAGGCTTCCATCTTCTTCCATCCGAAGTGTCCAGCTCCTTTGTGGTATGCTTCCAGGACCATTGATGCCTCTCTCTTCTGGACTACCACCTGCCAGACCAACTCATGAGTGCCGGCATTGATACTCCTCTGGCACAATTTTCCTTCATAGATGAACAGCCGGCCTCTTTCCTTCCACAACTGCTGGGTTTCTTCAGGAGCATCCGACTCTGGGCGTGAGTCAGCTTGTGACAGTAGCTCCTTCACCAGGTGGACTGCAGGGTCACTATCTTGCGTTTCTGCCCAGTCATGATGAGGCAATGGGTTTAAAGTGACCTCTTTCAAGCCAGACCGTCTGTTTCTCACTCCTTGAGCATGTTGGGCCGCAATTGGCCGGTGGAAGGGAGGTAGCTCTATTTCTACAAGAGCCTCAGGGTCTTCTCCTGCAACTGGCAGATTAGGCATTCTGGACAGTGCATCAGCATTGGCATTCTTGTGCCCTGCTCGGTACTTGATGGTAAACTCAAAGTTAGATAGCCGAGCCATCCATTGCTGCTCCAGTGCACCTAGTTTTGCAGTTTCCAGGTGAGTCAACGGGTTGTTGTCCGTGAAGATGGTAAACTTGGCTGAGGCCAGGTAATGCTTGAATCTTTCAGTGACAGCCCAGACTATGGCGAGGAACTCCAGCTTGAAGGAACTGTAATTGTCTGGGTTCCTTTCAGTGGGTCGGAGCTTCCTGCTGGCGTAAGAGATCACTCTTTCTTTGCCATTCTGTACCTGTGACAATACTGCTCCAAGACCCACGTTGCTGGCATCAGTGCATCAGTATACAACACAAATGGTTTGTCATAATCTGGGTAGGCCAGAACTTCATCTCCTGTGAGAGCCATCTTCAGTCGAGTGAAGGATCTCTTCAACTCCTCAGTCCATTCAAAGGTGGAACTTTTCTGTTTGGTCTTCTTTGACTGCCCCACCAGAAGATTTTGCATAGGGGTGGCTATTTCAGTAAAGCCTTTGATGAATCTTCGGTAGTAGCCTACCAGTCCAAGAAACTGGCGTACTTCATGGAGGTTGCTGGGTTTCGGCCAGTCCCGGATGACTGTCTGTCCTTGTCAGGATCCGGTGCCACACCTTCTGCACTGACCACATGAACAAGGTACTGTACCTTGGGCTTCAGGAGGTGGCATTTGGAAGGCTTCACCTTTAGGCAAAAATTGGACAAAGCTTCAAACTCTTCAGCCAGGTGTTCCAGATGATCTTCATAGGTTTTGGAAAACAATAACATCATCAAGGTACTCCTGGGGGCACCACATTCCCCTCTAGTGCAAGTCAGCACTCCTGGGCTCAACAAAACATGAAAACATATAAACAGTTAAGGTGAACAGTTATAATTGTACAAGATTTGAAAAAGGAAAAATTTACAAAAACCAAGAGCTCCAAAAATAGTCCTATGATGATAAGTCCAGCATCAATGTCCATGGTCCATTCCTGGGCAAATGGTAAACTATTTACAAAGGTAAGTTTTGACCACACACAGTCCTGTGGTTCAGTGTCCATGAAACAAGGTAAAAACTAGAAAATTCAAAGGAAACTCTTACAGATTACCTGTAGGCACAAAACTTAAAACAGTTACTTATTTACATACATTTTAACAGTTACAGTGCTTTCGCTTATTTTATGCACGAAATCTACTTGGTGGTATACCTTGAGTGGTACGGGTGGATCTGCGTAACACTGGTGTTGTTATGGACTGTACTGTTTGTCTGGTTCTAACTACTGGTGTTGTGTGTGAACTGGGTAGTATACATCTACTAGATCTTAGAGTCACTGTGGGCATGTCAGATTCACAACTGGCAGGGCGAGGGTTCTCTGACTCCACTGCTGGTGTAGCATCTGCTGCTTGAACTTTCTGATTTTCAGAGTTCTCTGGACTCACTTCTGCTTGTACTACCAGTTGGGGAAATGTCAACACTGGCACCACTATGGCATCATTTACTTTAGTCCAATTTGCAGGGAATTCTCCAAGTATAGTGCTGACCTTCTCTTCTTTCTCTATGGGTTGGATGTTGCTTTGTTCTTCCATTCTTTCTTTTAACTGGTCAGGGCATAATTTCAAATGATCCCTTGATATTGCTGCTGAGGTTTCTCCTCCATCTTTACTAATAAGGCACACCTTGGTATTGTAAAAGTGTGAGGGTAGAATGGTGTAGGGTTCAGCTTCCCATTGATTATCCAATTTATGCAGTCTTCTTTTCCTCTTGAGGACTTGTTCTCCTGGTGACAAGGGAACTGCAGGGGCATGTTGGTTGTAGTGCCTTTCTTGTTTTTGTCTTGCTTGAGCTAGACTCTTCTCCACACACTCTTGTACTCTACGGTACTGCAGTTGTCTTTCTGTATTCCAGTCAACATCTGGTGATGTTACTTCAGGCGTAAGGACTCCCATGTCCAAATCAATAGGCAGCTTACCAGGCCTCGCTCTCATTAGGTATGCTGGGGTACAGTTGGTGGAATTCACAGGAATGTGATTGTAAAGATCTACCATATCTGGTAATTTTTCTGGCCACAGATTTCTCTCCTCCAAAGGCAATGTCTTCAGTAGGTCAATCACTACCTGTTTCATCTTCTCGCACATGCCATTGGTCTGTGGATGGTAAGGGGTTGTCCTGATCTTCTTGCATCCATACAAGCTACAGAATTCCTGGAACACTTCTGCCTCGAAAGCTGGACCTTGATCAGTAAGCACTCTCTCAGGGTAACCATGTGGTCTGCAAAAGTGCTGTTGGAATGCTCTGGCTGCTGGCCTGGCTGTGTGATCTTTGACAGGCACAACTACCAGGAATCTTGAATAGTGGTCCACGATGGTAAGAGCATAGATGTATCCTGAACGGCTTGGGACCAGCTTCACATGGTCCAGGGCTACCAACTCAAGTGGCTGTTCGGTGATTATAGGCTGTAGATGAGCTCTCTGGCTGGTACGATCCTTTCTGCGCAGGTTACATTGTCCACACTCCCGGCACCAGTTCTGAATGGCTTTTCTCATACCTGCCCAGTAGAATCTCTCCCGGAGCAAGGCTTCCATCTTCTTCCATCCGAAGTGTCCAGCTCCTTTGTGGTATGCTTCCAGGACCATTGATGCCTCTCTCTTCTGGACTACCACCTGCCAGACCAACTCATGAGTGCCGGCATTGATACTCCTCTGGCACAATTTTCCTTCATAGATGAACAGCCGGCCTCTTTCCTTCCACAACTGCTGGGTTTCTTCAGGAGCATCCGACTCTGGGCGTGAGTCAGCTTGTGACAGTAGCTCCTTCACCAGGTGGACTGCAGGGTCACTATCTTGCGTTTCTGCCCAGTCATGATGAGGCAATGGGTTTAAAGTGACCTCTTTCAAGCCAGACCGTCTGTTTCTCACTCCTTGAGCATGTTGGGCCGCAATTGGCCGGTGGAAGGGAGGTAGCTCTATTTCTACAAGAGCCTCAGGGTCTTCTCCTGCAACTGGCAGATTAGGCATTCTGGACAGTGCATCAGCATTGGCATTCTTGTGCCCTGCTCGGTACTTGATGGTAAACTCAAAGTTAGATAGCCGAGCCATCCATTGCTGCTCCAGTGCACCTAGTTTTGCAGTTTCCAGGTGAGTCAACGGGTTGTTGTCCGTGAAGATGGTAAACTTGGCTGAGGCCAGGTAATGCTTGAATCTTTCAGTGACAGCCCAGACTATGGCGAGGAACTCCAGCTTGAAGGAACTGTAATTGTCTGGGTTCCTTTCAGTGGGTCGGAGCTTCCTGCTGGCGTAAGAGATCACTCTTTCTTTGCCATTCTGTACCTGTGACAATACTGCTCCAAGACCCACGTTGCTGGCATCAGTGCATCAGTATACAACACAAATGGTTTGTCATAATCTGGGTAGGCCAGAACTTCATCTCCTGTGAGAGCCATCTTCAGTCGAGTGAAGGATCTCTTCAACTCCTCAGTCCATTCAAAGGTGGAACTTTTCTGTTTGGTCTTCTTTGACTGCCCCACCAGAAGATTTTGCATAGGGGTGGCTATTTCAGTAAAGCCTTTGATGAATCTTCGGTAGTAGCCTACCAGTCCAAGAAACTGGCGTACTTCATGGAGGTTGCTGGGTTTCGGCCAGTCCCGGATGACTGTCTGTCCTTGTCAGGATCCGGTGCCACACCTTCTGCACTGACCACATGAACAAGGTACTGTACCTTGGGCTTCAGGAGGTGGCATTTGGAAGGCTTCACCTTTAGGCAAAAATTGGACAAAGCTTCAAACTCTTCAGCCAGGTGTTCCAGATGATCTTCATAGGTTTTGGAAAACAATAACATCATCAAGGTACTCCTGGGGGCACCACATTCCCCTCTAGTGCAAGTCAGCACTCCTGGGCTCAACAAAACATGAAAACATATAAACAGTTAAGGTGAACAGTTATAATTGTACAAGATTTGAAAAAGGAAAAATTTACAAAAACCAAGAGCTCCAAAAATAGTCCTATGATGATAAGTCCAGCATCAATGTCCATGGTCCATTCCTGGGCAAATGGTAAACTATTTACAAAGGTAAGTTTTGACCACACACAGTCCTGTGGTTCAGTGTCCATGAAACAAGGTAAAAACTAGAAAATTCAAAGGAAACTCTTACAGATTACCTGTAGGCACAAAACTTAAAACAGTTACTTATTTACATACATTTTAACAGTTACAGTGCTTTCGCTTATTTTATGCACGAAATCTACTTGGTGGTATACCTTGAGTGGTACGGGTGGATCTGCGTAACACTGGTGTTGTTATGGACTGTACTGTTTGTCTGGTTCTAACTACTGGTGTTGTGTGTGAACTGGGTAGTATACATCTACTAGATCTTAGAGTCACTGTGGGCATGTCAGATTCACAACTGGCAGGGCGAGGGTTCTCTGACTCCACTGCTGGTGTAGCATCTGCTGCTTGAACTTTCTGATTTTCAGAGTTCTCTGGACTCACTTCTGCTTGTACTACCAGTTGGGGAAATGTCAACACTGGCACCACTATGGCATCATTTACTTTAGTCCAATTTGCAGGGAATTCTCCAAGTATAGTGCTGACCTTCTCTTCTTTCTCTATGGGTTGGATGTTGCTTTGTTCTTCCATTCTTTCTTTTAACTGGTCAGGGCATAATTTCAAATGATCCCTTGATATTGCTGCTGAGGTTTCTCCTCCATCTTTACTAATAAGGCACACCTTGGTATTGTAAAAGTGTGAGGGTAGAATGGTGTAGGGTTCAGCTTCCCATTGATTATCCAATTTATGCAGTCTTCTTTTCCTCTTGAGGACTTGTTCTCCTGGTGACAAGGGAACTGCAGGGGCATGTTGGTTGTAGTGCCTTTCTTGTTTTTGTCTTGCTTGAGCTAGACTCTTCTCCACACACTCTTGTACTCTACGGTACTGCAGTTGTCTTTCTGTATTCCAGTCAACATCTGGTGATGTTACTTCAGGCGTAAGGACTCCCATGTCCAAATCAATAGGCAGCTTACCAGGCCTCGCTCTCATTAGGTATGCTGGGGTACAGTTGGTGGAATTCACAGGAATGTGATTGTAAAGATCTACCATATCTGGTAATTTTTCTGGCCACAGATTTCTCTCCTCCAAAGGCAATGTCTTCAGTAGGTCAATCACTACCTGTTTCATCTTCTCGCACATGCCATTGGTCTGTGGATGGTAAGGGGTTGTCCTGATCTTCTTGCATCCATACAAGCTACAGAATTCCTGGAACACTTCTGCCTCGAAAGCTGGACCTTGATCAGTAAGCACTCTCTCAGGGTAACCATGTGGTCTGCAAAAGTGCTGTTGGAATGCTCTGGCTGCTGGCCTGGCTGTGTGATCTTTGACAGGCACAACTACCAGGAATCTTGAATAGTGGTCCACGATGGTAAGAGCATAGATGTATCCTGAACGGCTTGGGACCAGCTTCACATGGTCCAGGGCTACCAACTCAAGTGGCTGTTCGGTGATTATAGGCTGTAGATGAGCTCTCTGGCTGGTACGATCCTTTCTGCGCAGGTTACATTGTCCACACTCCCGGCACCAGTTCTGAATGGCTTTTCTCATACCTGCCCAGTAGAATCTCTCCCGGAGCAAGGCTTCCATCTTCTTCCATCCGAAGTGTCCAGCTCCTTTGTGGTATGCTTCCAGGACCATTGATGCCTCTCTCTTCTGGACTACCACCTGCCAGACCAACTCATGAGTGCCGGCATTGATACTCCTCTGGCACAATTTTCCTTCATAGATGAACAGCCGGCCTCTTTCCTTCCACAACTGCTGGGTTTCTTCAGGAGCATCCGACTCTGGGCGTGAGTCAGCTTGTGACAGTAGCTCCTTCACCAGGTGGACTGCAGGGTCACTATCTTGCGTTTCTGCCCAGTCATGATGAGGCAATGGGTTTAAAGTGACCTCTTTCAAGCCAGACCGTCTGTTTCTCACTCCTTGAGCATGTTGGGCCGCAATTGGCCGGTGGAAGGGAGGTAGCTCTATTTCTACAAGAGCCTCAGGGTCTTCTCCTGCAACTGGCAGATTAGGCATTCTGGACAGTGCATCAGCATTGGCATTCTTGTGCCCTGCTCGGTACTTGATGGTAAACTCAAAGTTAGATAGCCGAGCCATCCATTGCTGCTCCAGTGCACCTAGTTTTGCAGTTTCCAGGTGAGTCAACGGGTTGTTGTCCGTGAAGATGGTAAACTTGGCTGAGGCCAGGTAATGCTTGAATCTTTCAGTGACAGCCCAGACTATGGCGAGGAACTCCAGCTTGAAGGAACTGTAATTGTCTGGGTTCCTTTCAGTGGGTCGGAGCTTCCTGCTGGCGTAAGAGATCACTCTTTCTTTGCCATTCTGTACCTGTGACAATACTGCTCCAAGACCCACGTTGCTGGCATCAGTGCATCAGTATACAACACAAATGGTTTGTCATAATCTGGGTAGGCCAGAACTTCATCTCCTGTGAGAGCCATCTTCAGTCGAGTGAAGGATCTCTTCAACTCCTCAGTCCATTCAAAGGTGGAACTTTTCTGTTTGGTCTTCTTTGACTGCCCCACCAGAAGATTTTGCATAGGGGTGGCTATTTCAGTAAAGCCTTTGATGAATCTTCGGTAGTAGCCTACCAGTCCAAGAAACTGGCGTACTTCATGGAGGTTGCTGGGTTTCGGCCAGTCCCGGATGACTGTCTGTCCTTGTCAGGATCCGGTGCCACACCTTCTGCACTGACCACATGAACAAGGTACTGTACCTTGGGCTTCAGGAGGTGGCATTTGGAAGGCTTCACCTTTAGGCAAAAATTGGACAAAGCTTCAAACTCTTCAGCCAGGTGTTCCAGATGATCTTCATAGGTTTTGGAAAACAATAACATCATCAAGGTACTCCTGGGGGCACCACATTCCCCTCTAGTGCAAGTCAGCACTCCTGGGCTCAACAAAACATGAAAACATATAAACAGTTAAGGTGAACAGTTATAATTGTACAAGATTTGAAAAAGGAAAAATTTACAAAAACCAAGAGCTCCAAAAATAGTCCTATGATGATAAGTCCAGCATCAATGTCCATGGTCCATTCCTGGGCAAATGGTAAACTATTTACAAAGGTAAGTTTTGACCACACACAGTCCTGTGGTTCAGTGTCCATGAAACAAGGTAAAAACTAGAAAATTCAAAGGAAACTCTTACAGATTACCTGTAGGCACAAAACTTAAAACAGTTACTTATTTACATACATTTTAACAGTTACAGTGCTTTCGCTTATTTTATGCACAAAATCTACTTGGTGGTATACCTTGAGTGGTACGGGTGGATCTGCGTAACACTGGTGTTGTTATGGACTGTACTGTTTGTCTGGTTCTAACTACTGGTGTTGTGTGTGAACTGGGTAGTATACATCTACTAGATCTTAGAGTCACTGTGGGCATGTCAGATTCACTACTGGCAGGGCGAGGGTTCTCTGACTCCACTGCTGGTGTAGCATCTGCTGCTTGAACTTTCTGATTTTCAGAGTTCTCTGGACTCACTTCTGCTTGTACTACCAGTTGGGGAAATGTCAACACTGGCACCACTATGGCATCATTTACTTTAGTCCAATTTGCAGGGAATTCTCCAAGTATAGTGCTTACCTTCTCTTCTTTCTCCATGGGTTGGATACTGCTTTGTTCTTCCATTTTTTCTTTTAACTGGTCAGGGCATAATTTCAAATGATCCCTTGATATTGCTGCTGAGGTTTCTCCTCCATCTTTACTAATAAGGCACACCTTGGTATTGTAAAAGTTTGAGGGTAGAATGGTGTAGGGTTCAGCTTCCCATTGATTATCCAATTTATGCAGTCTTCTTTTCCTCTTGAGGACTTGTTCTCCTGGTGACAAGGGAACTGCAGGGGCATGTTGGTTGTAGTGCCTTTCTTGTTTTTGTCTTGCTTGAGCTAGACTCTTCTCCACACACTCTTGTACTCTACGGTACTGCAGTTGTCTTTCTGTATTCCAGTCAGCATCTGGTGATGTTACTTCAGGCGTAAGGACTCCCATGTCCAAATCAATAGGCAGCTTACCAGGCCTCGCTCTCATTAGGTATGCTGGGGTACAGTTGGTGGAATTCACAGGAATGTGATTGTAAAGATCTACCATATCTGGCAATTTTTCTGGCCACAGATTTCTCTCCTCCAAAGGCAATGTCTTCAGTAGGTCAATCACTACCTGTTTCATCTTCTCGCACATGCCATTGGTCTGTGGATGGTAAGGGGTTGTCCTGATCTTCTTGCATCCATACAAGCTACAGAATTCCTGGAACACTTCTGCCTCGAAAGCTGGACCTTGATCAGTAAGCACTCTCTCAGGGTAACCATGTGGTCTGCAAAAGTGCTGTTGGAATGCTCTGGCTGCTGGCCTGGCTGTTTGATCTTTGACAGGCACAACTACCAGGAATCTTGAATAGTGGTCCACGATGGTAAGAGCATAGATGTATCCTGAACGGCTTGGGACCAGCTTCACATGGTCCAGGGCTACCAACTCAAGTGGTTGTTTGGTGATTATAGGCTGTAGAGGAGCTCTCTGGCTGGTACGATCCTTTCTGCGCAGGTTACATTGTCCACACTCCCGGCACCAGTTCTCAATGGCTTTTCTCATACCTGCCCAGTAGAATCTCTCCCGGAGCAAGGCTTCCATCTTCTTCCATCCGAAGTGTCCAGCTCCTTTGTGGTATGCTTCCAGGACCATTGATGCCTCTCTCTTCTGGACTACCACCTGCCAGACCAACTCATGAATGTCGGCATTGATACTCCCCTGGCACAATTTTCCTTCATAGATGAACAGCCGGCCTCTTTCCTTCCACAACTGCTGGGTTTCTTCAGGAGCATCCGACTCTGGGCGTGAGTCAGCTTGTGACAGTAGCTCCTTCACCAGGTGGACTGCAGGGTCACTATCTTGCGTTTCTGCCCAGTCATGATGAGGCAATGGGTTTAAAGTGACCTCTTTCAAGCCAGACCGTCTGTTTCTCACTCCTTGAGCATGTTGGGCCGCAATTGGCCGGTGGAAGGGAGGTAGCTCTATTTCTTCAAGAGCCTCAGGGTCTTCTCCTGCATCTGGCAGATTAGGCATTCTGGACAGTGCATCAGCATTGGCATTCTTGTGCCCTGCTCGGTACTTGATGGTAAACTCAAAGTTAGATAGCCGAGCCATCCATTGCTGCTCCAGTGCACCTAGTTTTGCAGTTTCCAGGTGAGTCAACGGGTTGTTGTCCGTGAAGATGGTAAACTTGGCTGAGGCCAGGTAATGCTTGAATCTTTCAGTGACAGCCCAGACTATGGCGAGGAACTCCAGCTTGAAGGAACTGTAATTGTCTGGGTTCCTTTCAGTGGGTCGGAGCTTCCTGCTGGCGTAAGAGATCACTCTTTCTTTGCCATTCCGTACCTGTGACAGTACTGCTCCAAGACCCACGTTGCTGGCATCAGTGCATCAGTATACAACACAAAGGGTTTGTCATAATCTGGGTAGGCCAAAACTTCATCTCCTGTGAGAGCCATCTTCAGTCGAGTGAAGGATCTCTTCAACTCCTCAGTCCATTCAAAGGTGGAACTTTTCTGTTTGGTCTTCTTGGACTGCCCCACCAGAAGATTTTGCATAGGGGTGGCTATTTCAGTAAAGCCTTTGATGAATCTTCGGTAGTAGCCTACCAGTCCAAGGAACTGGCGTACTTCATGGAGGATGCTGGGTTTCGGCCAGTCCCGGATGACTGTCTGTCCTTGTCAGGATCCGGTGCCACACCTTCTGCACTGACCACATGATGTACTGTACCTTGGGCTTCAGGAGGTGGCATTTGGAAGGCTTCACCTTTAGGCAAAAATTGGACAGAGCTTCAAAATCTTCAGCCAGGTGTTCCAGATGATCTTCATAGGTTTTGGAAAACAATAACATCATCAAGGTACAACAGGACTGTCTCAAAGTTCTTGTGTCCCAGGCAGCACTCCATCAGCCGTTGAAATGTTCCTGGGGCGGTGCAGAGCCCGAATGGCATATAGTTGAACTCACAGAGACCCATTGGAGTGGTAAATGCTGTTTTCTCCTTGTCTGCCTCTGCCACGGGAACCTGCCAATACCCACTAGTGAGATCCAAGGTGGAAAAGTAATTAGCAGTTTTAAGTGCAGCTAATGACTCTTCAATTCTGGGTAATGGGTAGGCGTCTTTATGTGTAATGCTGTTAATTTTTCTGTAATCAGCACACATTCTCATGGTACCATCCTTTTTCTTTACAAAAACTATGGGAGCTGCCCAGGGGCTACAACTGTCTCTGATAACCCCAGCTTCCTTCATCTCTCTCAACATACCTTTAGCACATTGGTATTGTGTTGGGAGTATAGGCCGGTATCTTTCTTTAATGGGTGGATGATCTCCAGTGGGGATATGGTGTTGAACCCCTTTTGCCTGCCCAAAATCTAGTGGGTGTTTCCTGAATACCCGCTCATATTCCTGAGTCACCCTGTAAACTCCATTCTTTTGGTAGGTAGGGGTTGAATCGGTTCCTACCTGCAGTTGCTGGGCAGCACTCCTCCAGCTGCTTCACAGAGCCATTGTCCTCCACCTGGTCAGATGAGACCAAGGGCTCTGCTGCCTGCAATGAGTTGTTATTAACAGTGAGCAGCTTAGCAACTGTGGCATACCGAGGTATTGTGGCCTCCTCCTCCCCACAATTCAAAAGGCGTACAGGTACTCTCCCTTTATGAACATCAACTACCCCCAGGCTGTCAGGACGGTGGGCCGGCTGTCAGCGTACACTGGTTCTACTGTGGCGCCCCTGAGGCTCAGTCGCCACAAAGGTATTGCACCTTCTCCTAAGGTGTGGTGCCCCACCAACTAGGTAAGTTGGGAACTCCTTTCCACACTCCAACACCTGCACCCACACACAGGATAGTTCAGCAATGGACCAGATTGCGGCTCCATGCTTAGAGGATAGCAGAGCACCTTTCATGGGTCCTTGCTTCGTAACTGGATGTGCTGGGAGGTGGGTGGAGTTAGATATAAAAGAGGGGGAAAGTTTAGACTTACAGGTCAGTCTGACAGGAAGTCAGTGGAGAGAGAGGAGGCTAGGGGGTCAGACAGTCAGGAGAGACTGAGGACGGAGCCCTAGAAGGAAGGATGGAGGAAGGAGTGCTGCAGCTGCCTCAGTGACCTGAGCCAGCTGGCACAGGAAAGGAACAGAAGGTGAAAGACTTAGAACTGCAACCTAAGCTTCCATAAGAGAGAGAAGGAACAGCGCGGAACGAAGGAGTAGGAGAACAGAGGAGTCGTGGGTTGGAGAGGAACCCTGCCTATAGGTTCTCAGCGCAAGGCCGGGGCCCGGTCCCCGAGGTTGTATGGACACTTATGGTTCTGCAGCAGACACCGGTGGAGTAGTTGGCTGTAAATGCACTACTCCCATCCAAGACTTGGGACACAACAGCAACCTGGATAGAGCCGGGATCCAGGAGGTCCCTGATCAGGCTACAGCTGTCTGTCATACAAGTAGAGTTGTTAGGAACATCTGACAGGAGGAACTTCAGAGTAACCACGGTACTGGAGCTCTTCACACTAAAAGGCGCAATAGCGGAGTCGTTCAGGACAGGTACATGTTGGCGGAGTGTTGGAGAGGAGAAGCCTGACTTGCCCGGGAGGTTGATTGAATCTCTGCCCCGGAGGACACGGCATGGAAGCGGGCACCAATGGTTACCAAGAACTGTGAGTAAAGCGTTGAAACTGCAAGCCCTGGTGTCCTCCATTCCTTCTTGCGTCCGCCATCACTGCTACATTCCCTGCGCCGGACACTACACCATCATGGTGTCCCCACATCTACACTGCCCTGGGACAACAGCCCTGCCTGTGGAGGGCTATACCACCTTTGCTGCATCCCACCATCTGTCCCAGAGGATCTGTCTGCAGCGTCGGCTTAACATCTCCCTTGACGAACACCACAGGTGGCGTCACGAACTATTCCATTCCATTAACCACACACCACCATTGACATTGGGCGCCCAGGGCCACGGACCGGGTCACAGCTGCCGTGATACTTTCCCCCTGACACCGGCCCGGTACCGAGTACCGCACAGCCCTGGGTGTGAGGGCGACCCAATTTTAGCGTCACGAACAGGAAGACGAGACCCGATGCCATCGGGTTCTGTACGCTTGAAATTTGTGAGACTTTGTACTTTTGAAAATGTGCAGAAGACCTGATTTAATAGACTGTAAAATGGAAATTAGAAATGGCCGCTGGCGCGGAGTAGAAGGGCATGAAGAGATGGGAGGTCCTAGGAAAAGACCGCAAAGAGTATTGGGCCTTCCCTGCCTGAATTACTATGTGACAGCGACATGGCCAACCCCCAGAGGGGTTCGTATACTGGCTTGGTATGGAGGCGCTGGAAGAAGACGCCGCCCCCAGAAGGAGGGGCAGAAGAAGCCAGTGGCGGGAAAGGGGCCGAGGCAGGAAGAAGAACGCCTGAACGCCATTTTGGAGAGTGAGGGAAGGAGGCCTGCGGAGCGCGGGGAAACGGATCTCCCTGGCGCCATGGTTGAAGGATCTGACCCAATCTCAAGGATGAATCATCAACAGCTAGAAGATGAGATTATCCAGCTGACGCGCCACCTGCGACTGAGGCGAGAAGCGCTATGGACATTAAACCTGCAACGCGCCCAGGAGGGGTCTACACCTGCGGTACCCGCGACACCAGTACCCGCCGCTGCTGCACCGGATCTTTTCCTGGCAGACCCTGTGGAGCTGGGAGCCGCTGCCATGCCATCGGCAGCGTATACTGTCCCCTCTTTGCCGCTGATACCGGAGGAGTTGTATGCAGCCCCGGGAGCTGAAGCGGAGGAAGAGAAGCTCCTGCCCGGACCTGGCGCGGCTGCGCAGGTCTCGCCAGTGACCCCCGCGGAACCGGAGCTGCCATGGGCTCCACCGCCGTCCCCGGTGCCTCACCGGGCAACGCCCGCTACCACCACGCCTGCACCGGAGCAGAGGCCGCACCGACGGGAACTCCCAGGTATATACCCCGGCCTTCCTAATGGGTTGATGGGGAGGAGGACCATGCTGGTGGGGGTACGGTTGGAGCCGGCATGCCTGATCCGACTTCTACAGGCCAGAGGGGGGTCTGGATCGTTTTGGGACGGTGATCTCGGGATTCCTTCACTGCCAAGTCCCCAGGCAGTGGCTTGTCAGAGCTGACAAGGCCCTAGGCCCTAGGAGCCAGACCTCGTACCAGAGCAACGGAGTCACCTATTGTGGAAGAGCCGTTGATGGGCGGTGAGATACATCGTGGGTTCCATTTGCCACAGTTTCAAGGCCCTGTTGCAAGAAACCAGAATCAGGATGAGAGCAGTTTCAGTTCAGCTTCCAGAACCCCAGGAGGGGAATAGCACTAAAAATTTAACTCTCGTTACCCAGGAGAGTTTGTTTGCACCAGTTGTGCCTTTTTGTTATCATGTTTTTCTGGTAGCACTTTTGTTGCCCTGTTTTGATTGGCAGCGTTCTTCAATTTTGAACTAGCGATCATGAACTTGGAGTGATCCAAAAACTTTTATTGTAAATAGTTGCACCTCTTTAGGTGCCCTTTCTTGGTTTTACATATAGAGACACTTTGCGAAGATAATGTTTTTGCATGGACACTTTTCGAAGATGATGTCTACCTCAAAGGACACTGCAAGAGATCCCGGCTGGGAGCGGTGTCCAGCACTTACAAGAATAATTGTTGAATGTTTTACTGTGAAGTATTTGATAATGTGTTTTATGGGAGTATTAGTAACTGAAAAATGGCTTTTATAGAAGAATTAGGAATGTCTGATCTAGAGATGAGTGATGTGAATAAAGAATTGAAAGTAGACAGGTGACAGACCAGGTACTCGCGATCAGCGTCTTGCGTCTAGAAGAGACAGTAAAAGTAGAGAAATAAATGTGTACTAGAGAAGGAAAATGAGAGAAAATGTGTTACAGAGAATAGCACTTTGAATTGGGAATTGCACTTAGAATTAAAAATTTTAGATAGAATTTAAGATAGAATTGTTTGTAACGATCAAGATGAGTACCTCCTATACTAGGAAAATTAGTATAAGAAATGTTTATGCAGCATTATAAAAATTTGTATGTTTTTTTGCTGTCTACTTTGTTGTCTTGCAGCCCGCGGACGTGCTGTGTTTAACAGGGGGGTATGTGGTGCCCCTGAGGCTCAGTCGCCACAGAGGTATTGCACCTTCTCCTAAGGTGTGGTGCCCCACCAACTAGGTAAGTTGGGAACTCCTTTCCACACTCCAACACCTGCACCCACACACAGGATAGTTCAGCAATGGACCAGATTGCGGCTCCATGCTTAGAGGATAGCAGAGCAACTTTCATTGGTCCTTGCTTCGTAACACGAGATGTGCTGCGAGGTGGGTGGAGTTAGATATAAAAGAGGGGGAAAGTTTAGAATTACAGGTCAGTCTGCGGGAAGTCAGTGGAGAGAGAGGAGGCTAGGGGGTCAGTCAGTCAGGAGAGACTGAGGACGGAGCCCTAGAAGGAAGGATGGAGGAAGGAGTGCTGCAGCTGCCTCAGTGACCTGAGCCAGCTGGAACGATAAAGGAACAGAAGGAGAAAGACGTAGAACTGCAACCTAAGCTTCCATAAGAGAGAGAAGCAACAGCGCGGAACGAAGGAGTAGGAGAACAGAGAGGAGTTGTGGGTTGGAGAGGAACCCTGTCTATAGGTTCTCAGCGCAAGGCCAGGGCCCGGTCCCCGAGGTTGTATGGACACTTATGTTTCTGCAGCAGACACCGGTGGAGTAGTTGGCTGTAAATGCACTACTGCCATCCAAGACTTGGGACACAACAGCAACCCGGAGAGCCGGGATCCAGGAGGTCCCTGATCAGGCTACAGCTGTCTGTCATACAAGTAGAGTTGTTAGGAACATCTGACAGGAGGAACTTCAGAGTAAGCATGGTATTGGAGCTCTTCACACTAAAAGGCGCAATAGCGGAGTCGTTCAGGACAGGTACATGTTGGCGGAGTGTTGGAGAGGAAAAGCCTGACTTGCCTGGGAGGTTGACTGAGTCTCTGCCCCGGAGGACACGGCATGGAAGTGGGCACCAGTGGTTACCAAGAACTGTGAGCAAAGCGTTGAAACTGCAAGCCCTGGTGTCCTCCATTCCTTCTTGCGTCCGCCAGCACTGCTACATTCCCTGCGCCGGACACTACACCATCAAGGTGTCCCCACATCTACACTGCCCTGGGACAACAGCTCTGCCTGTGGAGGGCTATACCACCATTGCTGCATCCCACCATCTGTCCCAGAGGATCTGTCTGCAGCGTCGGCTTAACATCTCCCTTGCCGAACACCACAGGTGGCGTCACGAACTATTCCATTCCATTAACCACACACCACCATTGACATTGGGCGCCCAGGGCCACGGACCGGGTCACAGCTGCCGTGATACTTTCCCCCTGACACCGGCCCGGTACCGAGTACCCCACAGCCCTGGGTGTGAGGGCAATCCACTACCAATATCTGGTAATCTTTACCTCTGAGGCTCATGGCTGCCCGACACCAATCAACATTTCACATCTGGGAGGTATTGCAATGGGGAAAGGATCACTCACTCTGACACTGCCAATTTATCCGCCAGAGAGTTCTACCTGTTGTCTTTGCATCAGGGCCTTGATCTCTTTCTGCAGGACTCGTTGTTCACTGGAACCAGCAGTCTCGGCCACCTGTTGCAACAAGACAATAACCTCGGAAAGACAGTTTTCAATTACATTTGCACCAAGAGTCATCATTGGATTACATTCACGTCGGTCAATATCCACAACTATCAGACCTTGAGATTTTAATTCTACTCTCCCCACTTTAACAGTAATTTCTTTACATCCTACTTGGGGTAAAGACTGGCCATTACTGACAACTACTGTCAGTTCATCAGTTGGGCCATGGGTGAGTTCAGAGTCATTCCAATACCTCTTGTAGAGAATGTACGGCATGGTGGTCACCTGAGAGCCAGTGTCCAGCAGAGCGTTCATGGGGATGCCGTCAATCACCACTGGACGCATTGGTCTCCCCCCAACATACTTGGCTCTCCAGTTCTTTGGGCCTGGGGATCCTATTCCTGGGGGTTGGCCCTCTGCCCCAGGGGTTGCTCGTTTAAATGACAGAACCTGGCGATCTGCCCCAGGGGTTGCTCGTTTAAATGACAGAACCTGGCGATGTGGCCTGTCCTGCGGCAGTTACGACAGATGGGACGTCCGTCCTGGTCATAGCGGTCGTTGGCTCTTCCTCGGAGTGGCGGAATCCTCTTCTTCCGTAGCCACGGGACATGCTCTCGACTGGAGGCAAGATGGATCTTCTCCTTGGAGGACACCTGCAGGGGCTGCACAGTTATAGTAAGTGCAGCCATTCCTTTGGTCAACTCCTGGACCTGAAGGCGTAGATCTGCAGATGGGTTTTTATCCAGAGTCTGGGCATCAGCCTCCACAGGGGTGGAAGGGAAAGATGTTACTTCCTGGTGGTAGGTGATCGCTGGGCGCCTCGGAGGTGCTGGACGGCTGTCAGTTGGCTCCTGCAGTACCTGAATAGCCCTGTCCTTGAAATCAGCAAAGTCTAAATCAGGGTTTTGCCGGGTTATGATGCGCAACTGTCCTCTGTGGGTGCTGGATAGGAGTCCTTCAATGAACTGCTCCTTTAACAGTTTATCTTCCTCCTTCACACTGTCAGGATCAATTTGCTTAACTGCTCGCAGCGCCTCCTGCAGGTTAAGAGCATAGTCCCTTGTCACGGGGTCCTTCTCTGGTATCACACAATCAACAGAGCAAGCGAAGAGTGAACAATTCCAAGACCTTAATTCAGGCAAAAATACGAAAAGGTCCATATTCAGTCCACCACACAAAGGATAAGATAGTCCAGAATAAGAATGCAGTCCAGTAACAAGATAAAATGTCCAGGGAAACGAGATTCCAAAACTCTAGCACCAGAGGATAAAATCGGTCCTTCTCTCTGAAATGCAGTCTTTACACGATCCAGTCCACACCGGAACTGACTGTCCAGCTGCTGTTCTTCCCACCACCCCCTTCCTTGTCCAGGGGTAGTCAAACCAGCTGGGGCGGCTTCATGGCCTCCCAGAGGAGAACAAATGGTCTTAGGGATTAGTGCACTACAGGGGGTCATCAAGAGACAGATACAGTGAGGCTGTAGACTTACAATGTAATAAGAAAAACACTATGAAAATAACTGGAATTGCTAAAAATAGGAATATACAAAAAATGATATCCACATAACATATCACACCATCACAACCTCTCCCCCCCCATAATAAGTGAGCACGCCATGAAGTCTACACAGACCTCTGGCCTGCTCACTTTAGTCCACATTGCTCAGTCATTTATAGTTCCTTGTACAGTGGCAGGGGTAGGTCGGCCTGGGGAGGCTATGGTTCTTCTTGTCGAGGCAGTCCATCGGCGTTCTGCTGTTGGCTTCCCCGCTTGTATTGAATAGAGAAGCTGTAGGGTTGTAAGGACAAGCTCCACCGCAGCAATCTTCCATTGTCCCCTGATACGCGGTTCAGCCATGTGAGGGGGTTGTGGTCTGTAACAATTGTAAAGTCTCTACCATACAAGTAGGGTTGCAATTTTTTTAGCGCCCATACGATGGCAAGGCACTCCTTTTCAATAGTGGCATAGGCAACTTCCCGATCCAGTAGTTTCCGACTGGCAAAAGCAACAGGATGTTCTTCTCCAGCGGCGTTCACTTGGCTAAGTACTGCCCCAATCCCAAAGGTGGATGCATCTGTCTGCACGAGGAACCTGCGTTTATAATCCGGGGCAGCCAAGACAGGAGCAGTGACGAGGGCAGTCTTTAACGCTGAAAAGGCATCCTCGCATGCCGGCGTCCACGTCACATTCCTAGGCATGTTCTTGCGGGTCAGGTCGGTTAGGGGCTTGGCCAAGGTGCTGAAGTTAGAAACAAATTTGCGATAGTAACCAGCAGTTCCTAAAAATGCAAGTACCTGCTTTTTAGTCTGGGGTCTACACCAGTTGCTAATGGCTTCCACCTTGGCAGGCTCAGGCCTTAGTGTCCCACCCCCTACTCTATGCCCGAGGTACTGCACCTCAGCCATCCCTGTTTGGCACTTATCAGGGCGAATGGTCAGTCCTGCAGTAAGGATACAGTCCAGCACTATGCCCAAGTGTTTAAGATGTTCCTCCCAGGTTGTGCTAAAAATGGCGATGTCGTCTAAGTAAGCACAGGCAAAGTCCTGACATTGTTGTAACAGTCGATCCACCAGTCTCTGGAAAGTAGCGGGGGCAGTTTTCATCCCAAAGGGCATTCCCAGGAACTCATAAAGCCCAAATGGAGTAATGAAGGCTGAGCGCTCCCGAGCGTCCTCCGTTAGGGGTATCTGCCAGTACCCCTTGCTCAAGTCTAATATGGTCACAAATTGGGCACTGGCCAGATGATCCAATAGATCAGGGGTCCCCAACCGCCGGTCCGCGGCCCAGCACCGGGCCGCTGCAGTGCCCTTGCCGGTCCGCGGACACAAGGGGAGCCAGGGGCGGTCAGTGGCGTAGCGGGGGCTGGGGCAGCGCTCAGCAATTCTTAAACTGCCCTCATGTGTAGCGGCGGCCAGGGAACGATCCAAGCAGCTCCGCTGCCTGTAATAGGGAATAGCAGGAGCGGAGCTGCAAGGACCCGTCCAGCTTCCTGCCCGCCGCCCGCGCTTCCTGTCTCTGACTGACACAGAGAGGAGCGCGCCGCTGCTGTGTCAGAGCGAGGAAGCGCGGGCGATGCTGCGACAGGTGAGAGAGAGGTGGTGTGTGTATGTATGTCTGTGTGTGTGTGTGTTTGTCTGTGTTTGTGTAGGTGGAGCCTGGCCCTGGAGGAGATGGGGACATGAGGAGAAGACCGTGATGGGGAGAGAAGGCCATGATGCCTGGGGTGATGGGAGAAGGCCATGAGGGGGTAATGGGAGAAGGCCATGATGGGGGTGATGGAGAGAAGGCATTGATGGGGTGAAGGCAATGATGGGGAGAAGGGAGTGATGGGGTGATGGAGCAGGCAAGAATGGGGTGATGGAGCAGGCAAGGATGGGGGTGATGGAGCACTCATTCAAAACCTATGGTGAGTTGAGTCACATTATAAATGTTATTTAATTATAAGTATGCACTGCTACACTACAACCACGTCCATAGCCCCGCCCCCTTATGACCAAAGCCCCGCCCCTGCCACACCTCCATTCCCGCCCTGCCGGGCCATGGAAGAATGGTCTTGCTTGAAACTGGTCCCTGGTGCAAAAAAGGTTGGGGACCACTGCAATAGATCATCAATCCTGGGCATGGGATAAGCATCACTCTTGGTGGCATCATTTAGTCGTCTGTAATCAACGCAGAATCGTGTTGTACCATCCTTCTTGGGGACCAGGACGACAGGAGGCCCAAGAACTGTGAGATGGCTGAATAACTCCCAGCTGTTTCATCTCCTCCAGTTCGTTCTTTATCATGCCTTGAAGAGTCTCTGGAACCCGGTAGGCAGCCTGCTGGATGGGACATTGTCCGGGGGTTTCCACATGGTGGCTGGTGAGAGTAGTCTTCCCCGGCTTTGAGGAGAAAGCAGCAGCCCTCGGCCTTAGTACGGCGACAATATCGTCCTTTTGTATATCCGATAAATGGGAGCCCAGGGGCACTTGTTCCAGTGATCCTCCCGCTTGGGCAACCTGGAGGAGATCTGGGAGATACTCGTCGTCGGCGGTATCACTAGGGGGGTGGCAGACAGCTAGAACAGGCAGAGATCGGTTGTGGTAGTCTTTCAGCATGTTAATGTGGACGGTTTTCTGTCGTCGACCACTAGAGTCCAGGGCAATAACATAGTTAGTGTCATTAATTTTCTTGACAACCTGATAAGGGCCTTCCCACACTGCTTGAAGCTTGTTGGCAGGGGAAGCAGTAATCATGAGCACTTGCTGACCTTCCATAAATTCCCGGTTCCTGGCATTACGGCCATACCAGGTTTTTTGTCTGGACTGGGCCATTCGCTGATGTTCTTTAGCGAAGGTAGCTAGCTGGGCGAGACGGTCTCTGAGCTATAGAACATAGGGAACGATGGGCATTCCGGTATCTGAGATGTCTCCCTCCAAATGTTCTTTCAGAAGAGTGAGAGGCCCACGGACCTTCCGGCTAAACAGTAGTTCGAAGGGAGAGAACCCTGTGGACTCTTGGGGAACCTCCCGATAGGCGAAGAGGAGATGTTTCAGGTACTTTTCCCAGTCTTTTTCAATGTCAACAAAAGCCCTTAGCATATTGTTTAGGGTTCCATTAAAGCGTTCACATAGTCCGTTGGTCTGCGGGTGGTATGGGGTGGTGCGAATGGCTCGAACACCACAGGTATGCCATAGGGACTGGACCAGATCTGACATGAACTGAGTGCCTTGATCCGACAATATTTCACTAGGAAACCCTACCCGGGTAAAGATGGTTACAAGGGCCTCGGCTACCTTTACTGCTGTAATACTGGACAGGGCCACAGCTTCAGGATACCTAGTGGCATAGTCCACCACGGTCAGGATATATTTTTTCCCCGACCTGCTGGGGTGGGCCAGAGGACCTATGATGTCGACGGCTACACGTTGAAATGGTTCCTCAATTATGAGCAGGGATTGCAGGGGTACCTTATGTCGAGCTCCTGGATGCCGCATTCGCTGGCAGCGTCGGACTGGCCCACCGGAGAACCGGAGGATTCTCCGGTGGGCCCTGGCATCTGGTGGGCCCTTGCACCTGCTGGCATACAGGGCCAGCAGTTGCCTAGGGCCCCGCTGCTCCAGGGGCCCCCAGCCAGTGGTGTGTCGCACACCATGCAGCTGCTATGGGGGCCCCTGCCAGCGGAGCAGCAGCGGGTGTCAGGAGGGAGGAGCCTCTGTCTCCGCTGCTAAAGAGAAATGAATATTCACTGCGAAGCATATCATTTCACAGTCTCCACCCCCCAGAGGCCCCGCCCCCAGCCCAGTAAGCTGCTCTGCAGACTACAGCTGTAAATCAGGGCCGGCGCCGCCCTCAGTCCTCTCTGCTCCTGGCTCACTGCCAGTGCGCGATGACGTCACTACATCACACACCCGCTGTGTGTCTGGCAGAGGGGGCAGCTCCTGACACTGAAGCCGGGATCAGCGTGGGAGCGAGGAGGAGAGGTGAGTATTGTGGTTTGTTTTGTTTTTTATATCTCTCTCTATCTCTCTATATATCTCTCTCTCTATCTCTCTTATATCTATCTATCTTTCTATCTCTATCTATTATCTATATCTATCTCTATATCTATCTATCTCTATATCTATCTCTATCCATTATCTATATCTATCTATTTCTATATCTCTATCTATCGCTCTATCTTTATATCTATCTTTCTATCTCTACATCTATCTCTATATCTATCTATCTATCTATCTATCTCTATATCTATTATCTCTATATTTATTATCTATCTAGCTACCATCTATATCTATCTATCTTTATCTATATATATCTCTATCTAATATCTATATCTATCTATCTCTATACCTATCTATTTATCTATCCGTTATCTATCTCTATATCTTTTCTCTGTATCTATCTATCTCTATATCTATATCTCTCGCTATCTATCGCTCTATCTCTATATCTATATATATATCTTTATCTCTATATCTATATATCTATCTCTATCTATCTCTATATCTATCTCTATCTATCTCTATATCTATCTCTATATCTATATCTATTTCTCTCTATATCTATCTCTATATCTCTCTCTATAGCTATCTATCTATATATCTCTATCTATCTCTATATCTATCTCTCTGTATATCTATCTATCGCTCTATCTCTATATCTATCTTTCTATCTCTATATCTATATATCTATCTATCTTTCTCTATCTATTTATCTCTATATCTTTTCTCTGTATCTATCTCTCTCTATATCTATATCTATCTATCTCTATATCTATATCTCTCGCTATCTATCGCTCTATCTCTATATCTATATATATATCTTTATCTCTATATCTATATATCTATCTCTATCTATCTCTATATCTATCTCTATATCTATATCTA
The DNA here is from genome assembly GCF_039654945.1 of Dendrobates tinctorius. Classification (NCBI taxonomy): domain Eukaryota; kingdom Metazoa; phylum Chordata; class Amphibia; order Anura; family Dendrobatidae; genus Dendrobates; species Dendrobates tinctorius. Next base: position 526,095 of record NW_027361899.1, on the reverse strand, counting down.
TTTCTCTCTATATCTATCTCTATATCTCTCTCTATAGCTATCTATCTATATATCTCTATCTATCTCTATATCTATCTCTCTGTATATCTATCTATCGCTCTATCTCTATATCTATCTTTCTATCTCTATATCTATATATCTATCTATCTATCTTTCTCTATCTATTTATCTCTATATCTTTTCTCTGTATATATCTCTCTCTATATCTATATCTATCTATCTATATATATATCTATTATCTCTATATCTATATCTATTTCTCTCTATATCTCTCTCTATATCTATCTATTTATCTCTATCTCTATATCTATCTCTCTGTATATCTATCTATCTTTCTATCTCTATATCTATCTATATATCTATCTTTCTATCTATCTCTATATCTATCTATCTCTATATCTATCTGTTATCTCTATATCCATATCTATCTCTATATCTATCTATCTCTATATCTATCTATCTCTATATCTATCTTTCTATCTAACACTATATCTCTATATCTCTATATCTCATTATCTATCTATCTCTATCTCTTATCTCTCTTTATATATCTATTGATCTATCCATCTATCTCTATATCTATCTCTATATCTATCTATTATATCTATCTATTATCTCTATTATCTATATCTATCTATCCATCTATCTATCTAGCTATCTCTATCTATCTCTATATCTCTCTCTATATCTATCTATCTTTCTAACTCTATATCTATCTATCTCTATACATATCTCTATATCTAGCTATTATCTCTATATCTATCTCTATATCTATCTTTCTATATCTATCTGTCTCTATATCTATCTCTATATGTATTATCTCTATATCTATCTATCTCTATATATATCTCTATATCTATCTATATATGTCTATATTATTATTATTATTATTATTATATCTGTATATCTCTATCTATTATCCATCTCTATCTCTATATCTATCTATCTATCTATCTATCTATCTATCTATCCATTATCTATTTTCTATCTATCTCTATATCTATCTACCTATTGATCTATCTATCTATCTATATTTCTTTCTATATCTATCTTTATATCTATCTCTATGAATCTTTCTATCTATATCTATCCATTATCTACTTTCTATCCATTATCTACTATCTATCTCTATATCTATCTATTTCTATATCTATCTTTCTATCTATATCTATCTAACTCTATATCTATATAGCATTATACCCTATGAGGGGGGCAGCATTATACCCTATGAGGGGGCAGTATTATACCCTATGAGGAGGCAGCATTATTCCCTATGAGGGGGCAGCATTATACCCTATGAGGGGGGCAGCATTATACCCTATGAGGAGGCAGCATTATTCCCTATGAGGGGGCAGCATTATACCCTATGAGGCAGCATTATACCCTATGAGGAGGCAGCATTATACCCTATGAGGAGGGCAGCATTATACCCTATGGGGGGGCAGTATTATACCCTAATAGGAGGCAGCATTATACCCTATGAGGAGGGCAGCATTATACCCTATGAGGGGGCAGCATTATACCCTATGAGGGGGGCAGCATTATACCCTATGAGGGGGGCAGCATTATTCCCTATGAGGAGGGCAGCATTATACCCTATGAGGAGGCAGCATTATACCCTTTGAGGGGGCAGCATTATACCCTATGAGGGGGCAGCATTATTCCCTATGACGAGGCAGCATTATACCCTATGAGGAGGCAGCATTATACCCTATGAGGAGGCAGCATTATACCCTATGAGGAGGCAGCATTATACCCTATGGGGGGGCAGCATTATTCCCTATGGGGGGGCAGTATTATACCCTATGGGGGGGCAGTATTATACCCTATGAGGGGGGCAGTATTATACCCTATGAGGAGGCAGCATTATACCCTATGGGGGGGCAGTATTATACCCTATGAGGGGGCAGTATTATACCCTATGAGGAGGCAGCATTATACCCTATGAGGAGGCAGCATTATACCCTATGGGGGGGCAGTATTATACCCTATGAGGGGGCAGTATTATTCCCTATGGGGGGGCAGTATTATACCCTATGAGGAGGCAGCATTATACCCTATGAGGAGGCAGCATTATACCCTATGAGGAGGCAGCATTATACCCTATGGGGGGGCAGTATTATACCCTATGAGGAGGCAGCATTATACCCTTTGAGGGGGCAGCATTATACCCTATGAGGAGGGCAGCATTATTCCCTATGAGGGGGGCAGTATTATACCCTATGAGGAGGCAGCATTATTCCCTATGAGGGGGGCAGTATTATACCCTATGAGGAGGCAGCATTATACCCTATGAGGGGGGCAGTATTATACCCTATGAGGGGGGCAGTATTATACCCTATGAGGAGGGCAGTATTATACCCTATGAGGGGGCAGCATTATACCCTATGAGGGGGGCAGTATTATACCCTATGAGGGGGCAGCATTATACCCTATGAGGAGGCAGCATTATACCCTATGAGGAGGGCAGCATTATACCCTATGAGGAGGGCAGTATTATACCCTATGAGGGGGCAGCATTATACCCTATGAGGGGGGCAGTATTATACCCTATGAGGGGGCAGCATTATACCCTATGAGGAGGCAGCATTATACCCTATGAGGGGGGCAGTATTATACCCTATGAGGGGGTGCATTATTCCCTATGAGGGGGCAGCATTATACCCTATGAGGAGGGCAGCATTATACCCTATGAGGAGGCAGCATTATACCGTATGAGGAGGCAGCATTATACCCTATGAGGGGGGCAGTATTATACCCTATGAGGAGGCAGCATTATTCCCTATGAGGGGGGCAGTATTATACCCTATGAGGGGGGCAGTATTATACCCTATGAGGAGGGCAGCATTATACCCTATGAGGAGGCAGCATTATTCCCTATGAGGGGGGCAGTATTATACCCTATGAGGGGGGCAGTATTATACCCTATGAGGGGGCAGTATTATACCCTATGAGGAGGCAGCATTATACCCTATGAGGAGGCAGCATTATACCGTATGAGGAGGCAGCATTATACCCTATGAGGGGGGCAGCATTATACCCTATGAGGAGGCAGCATTATACCCTATGAGGAGGCAGCATTATTCCCTATGAGGGGGGCAGTATTATACCCTATGAGGGGGGCAGTATTATACCCTATGAGGGGGCAGCATTATACCCTATGAGGAGGCAGCATTATTCCCTATGAGGGGGGCAGTATTATACCCTATGAGGGGGGCAGTATTATACCCTATGAGGGGGCAGCATTATACCCTATGAGGAGGCAGCATTATACCCTATGAGGGGGCAGCATTATACCCTATGAGGAGGCAGCATTATACCCTATGAGGAGGCAGCATTATACCCTATGAGGGGGGCAGTATTATACCCTATGAGGGGGGCAGTATTATACCCTATGAGGGGGCAGTATTATACCCTATGAGGAGGCAGCATTATACCCTATGAGGAGGCAGCATTATACCCTATGAGGGGGCAGCATTATACCCTATGAGGAGGCAGCATTATTCCCTATGAGGGGGGCAGTATTATACCCTATGAGGGGGGCAGTATTATACCCTATGAGGGGGCAGTATTATACCCTATGAGGAGGCAGCATTATACCCTATGAGGGGGCAGCATTATACCCTATGAGGAGGCAGCATTATTCCCTATGAGGGGGGCAGTATTATACCCTATGAGGGGGGCAGTATTATACCCTATGAGGGGGCAGCATTATACCCTATGAGGAGGCAGCATTATACCCTATGAGGGGGGCAGTATTATACCCTATGAGGGGGCAGCATTATACCCTATGAGGGGGCAGTATTATACCCTATGAGGGGGCAGCATTATACCCTATGAGGGGGTGCATTATTCCCTATGAGGGAGGCAGTATTATACCCTATGAGGGGGGCAGCATTATACCCTATGAGGAGGGCAGCATTATTCCCTATGAGGGGGGCAGCATTATTCCCTATGAGGAGGGCAGCATTATTCCCTATGAGGGGGGCAGCATTATTCCCTATGAGGAGGGCAGCATTATTCCCTATGAGGGGGGCAGCATTATTCCCTATGAGGGGGGCAGTATTATACCCTATGAGGGGGGCAGTATTATACCCTATGAGGGGGGCAGTATTATACCCTATGAGGGGGTGCATTATACCCTATGAGGGGGGCAGTATTATTCCCTATGAGGGGGGCAGTATTATACCCTATGAGGGGGCAGCATTATACCCTATGAGGGGGTGCATTATTCCCTATGAGGGAGGCAGTATTATACCCTATGAGGGGGGCAGTATTATACCCTATGAGGAGGGCAGCATTATACCCTATGAGGGGGGCAGTATTATACCCTATGAGGGGGGCAGTATTATACCCTATGAGGGGGGCAGTATTATACCCTATGAGGGGGTGCATTATTCCCTATGAGGGGGGCAGTATTATATTCTATGAGGGGGCTACATTATATTCTATGAGATGGCTGCATTATACTATGTGATGGGGCTGCTTTATATTCTATGAGGGGGCTACCCCAACTCCTGCTACATAATTAAGACATGTACAACCTTATATTATACCCGGATATTAGCGTGTTTTACCGCATAATTGGTGGTCTGGTATTTAACTCTATGCAGCTACATAGTGGGCCCCAAGAATGATTTTCTCTGGTGGGCCCAAGGTGTTCCAGTCCGACGCTGTTCGCTGGCACACATCACAGGTGCGGCAATAATGGGCTACCGACTGCGAGACGCCCGGCCAGTAAAAACTTTGGGTGAGTCTCTTTTCAGTCCTTTTTCTCCCTTGATGCACAGCCAAGGGGATGTCATGGGCCAGTTGAAGTAGCTGTGCCCTGTACTTCTGAGGGACAATGAGTTGCCTGGTCGTTGCGTCAGGGTTGCCCTGGTCACAGCCCTTTGTTACACGATAATACAGTCCGTTTTCTCGAGTGAAGCCATCCCCATTATCTCCCATGTGCCCAGTTTCTGCCTTTCGCCTAAGGGCTGCTAAGGTAGTGTCACCCTCTATTTCTCTCCTAAACTCCTCTCTGTCCCAAGACTCTCCCAATGTAGTAGCAGCGAAAGTATTGCTTACCACCTCTGATGTGGTTCGTGGTGGTTGCTCCCTGGTGGGGTCTGGATGACGTAGTGCTTGAAGGGCCTGTAGTCGGGTGACTGCTCCCACAAATTGGCACTGTAACTCCCCAATGTCGTTCTCAAGGAGGATATCTGCAGGAAGTCCTCCCATAACTCCAATCCAACACAGTTTTTCTCCACAACCATAATCCAAACGCACAGAAGCTCGCTCTATATATTTGCGGGCACCGCCAGCCAGGACAATGGGAATTCCCGGACCCTGGTAAATTGCCTCGGGTCGAACCACACAGGGGTCAGCGATAGTCAAGAATGCCCCCGTGTCTCTAAATCCTGACACATTGTATCCATCAATAAAGACATCCTGCAGGTGGCGCTGCCGTTGCTCTGAGTAGCTAAAGGACAGAGGCCGGAGTCCGTACACTCCAGGAGGGGTATCTATGGTGCCGTGGTCGGTGGTCCACTCTGGTGGGGGTGGTGGTAGCTCTTCCTCAGGTGTGGTGGAGTGTACAAGATGCACTGGACGAGGTGGGGCTGCGTGGGGCTCCCTCCGAATCCTGGAGGGACAGCCAGACTGCAAATGTCCAGGTTGCCCACACCCAGAACACCTCCTCTCTGTGATACCCCCAGGTCGTGGTCGGAACTGTTGGGGCCTAGGATTGTGAGGCGTGATTGTCATCGGCTTGCGACTAGGTGGAAGGGCAGATATAATTGGAGGTGGACGGGGCGCGGGAGCAGGCCGTGGTTCATTGTCCAGAAGCCTCCTCCATTGCGGCCAGATAGTAAGGGCTTCATCGGCCAGGGCTGCAACTCTATCCACGGTACACGGCGTGCGCTCCCGGACACATTCCCGTACCTCTGCAGGGCACTTGGCAAGAAATTGTTCTATAAGGAACGCCTGTATAACATCTTCCACAGTAAAGGCGTTTTCTGCTTCCAGCCATCTCCGACATGCCTCGGACATCTTATGTGCATAAATCCTAAACGCTCCCCCCATGGTGCATGGGAGGTCTCGGAACGTGGCCCTATATGAGTCTGGGGTGATAGCATGGTAATCCAGGATAGTCCGCTTTACAATGTTATAATCCCGGTTCCGCAGTGCATCAATGGTTCGGTAAGCCTCCGCCAAGCTTCCGTTCAGGAGCCCCACTAACAAACGCATCCAGCTAGAGTGGGGCACCTCCATCACAGCACACTGCTGCTCAAAGTCTTTGAAGAACCCCTCCACATCTCCAGAAGCCTCATCAAATGGCTTAAACTCTGTCCGGGTGATCCGTACAGGCTCCTGGATTGTTGGGGTTACACTCCACATTGCATTACTCCCTTTTTCAAGCTCCATTGCTTCCTGTCTCCGCTGTGCCCGGCGGGCAGCCTCCTCCTTGTACTCCTGAAAGACGCCGGGGCCCAGAACCGCCATCTCTTCTTCATACCACACCAACCACTGGCTTTTCTGGAAGGGGATCCCTGTCTCCAGTACTCGTCCTTCAGACATCTGGGAGGAGGTGGCCGGGCTAGCGCCCACCAGTAGATCGATTAAGGCCTCTTTAGTCAGTCCCTGGTAGTTCAGGCCCAGGTCTCTGGCTCTCTCCTGTAAACTGCATACAGTCCAATTTCTGTACTCACTCTGTGGGTGGTTCTCCATTGGGTGACGCTCTGTTGATCCCACTGCTGCCACCAGTTGTCACGGGGTCCTTCTCTGGTATCACACAATCAACAGAGGAAGCGAAGAGTGAACAATTCCAAGACCTTTATTCAGGTAAAAATACGAAAAGGTCCATATTCAGTCCACCACACAAAGGATAAGATAGTCCAGAATAAGAATGCAGTCCAGTAACAAGATAAAATGTCCAGGGAAACAAGATTCCAAAACTCTAGCACCAGAGGATAAAATCGGTCCTTCTCTCTCTGAAATGCAGTCTTTACACGATCCAGTTCACACCGGAACTGACTGTCCAGCTGCTGTTCTTCCCCCCACCCCCTTCCTTGTCCAGGGGTAGTGAAACCAGTTGGGGCGGTTTCATGGCCTCCCAGAGGAGAACAAAGGGCCTTAGGGATTCATGCACTACAGGGGGTCATCAAGAGACAGATACAGTGAGGCTGTAGACTTACAATGTAATAAGAAAAACACTATGAAAATAACTGGAATTGCTAAAAATAGGAATATACAAAAAATGATATCCACATAACATATCACACCATCACATCCCTTATACTGTCCTGCACCTTCTGTTTACACCCAAAGAATCTCATCTTGATTTCAGCTGCAGTGCAGGTGTCAAAGGTGCTCCTCAGCTTGCCCAGGATCTTTGCAACAGTCTCTTTATCAGTGTCCTGCCAGGCTTTCACCTCTCTCTGTGCTGCACCCGTTATCTGTCCAAGAATGATGTTCACTTTCTGGCTTTCAGACAGGGGGTATACTTCAAACAAACTGCACAGTCTCTCTTTGAATTCACTCAGGGTATGTGACTCCCCTGAATACTGTGGTAGCCATGCTGCTCCCGGAAGGTAGGGCATAGACAGCGGCATTATGGGGACCGCTGCAGCAGGTACTATCTGAGCCGCAGCCACATTGGATCCATCATCCTGCGGTGCTGAGCGGCCGGCGGCGGCATCCGCCGCCGCATTGGTGCGTGGCGCAGACATCCTCTCCCCCCCCAGTTAATGTTAGCCAGGGCCGGGGGTTAAGCAAGCTTACCGGCTGCCGCTCTGCAGACTCGAGGCTCCGGGCTGAAGGCCTCAGCTCCTTCCACCTCTCGTGCGCTTTTCCTCTTCCCGTGCGGGACTTCACTGCTTCATGCTCTCGTAGGGGCCATGCCCACGAAGGCCCGCCTCTTTGGTTTCCCGCGTGCGCCAAGCAGCGCGGCAATGGCGCCAACACAGTCTTTTACACAAACACAGTCTATGGCACACAGGACCCGGGGGTAGCGGGCTCCGTAATCCTTTTCGTGACGCCAAGATGAGTCACCCTCCCAGGGCTGTGGGGTACTCGGTACCGGGCCGGTATCAGCGGGATGTGTTACAGCAGCAGTGACCCGGCCCATGGCCCTGGGCGCCCAAGTAATAGGAAGATTGAATGGTGGAATGTAGTTAATTGAATGAATAGTTCGTGACGCCACCTGTGGTGTTTGGCAAAGGAGGTGTTAAGCCGACGCTGCATGCAATTCTGCTGGGAGTGATGGTATGGTGCAGCAAAGATGTAAAAGCTCCCCACAGGTGAAGCTGTGGTCCCAGGGCAGTGTAGATGGGGTTGGCATGGGGATGTAGCGGTACCGGAAGGGTAGGAAGCAGACAAAGACACAGCGGGGTGCAATTTCTGTACCTTTACTTGGCAAATGCAGTCCAAGGTCCTGATTACAGATGGTACCAGAGCAGGCTAGCCTGGAAGCAACTCAGGGGTTCTCTCTCAGCAGATGGGCTGTGCGGTCTCCTTCCTAGCGTTATTTGAGGTGTCTCCAGTACTGAGTTACACTTAAGTTCCTCCTAATTCTCTTCTACTAGCACTCCTCGTATGGCAGACAGCTGTAGCCGCTATTCCTCTCTTGGCTCACACCGTGCTGTTGTGCCTCCGAGTCTTAAATGGGAGTAGTGCATTTACAGCCTCTACTCCTCTGGTGTCTGTTGCAGGACCATTAGTATCCATACAACCGTGGAGACCAGGCTCCAGTTCATGCCCTCTCGATGGAGATGAGCCTTTCCTCCTTGCTCGATCTCCACACTTCTTCCTCACGTCTGCACACTTCACCCTCCTCACACTAACTGAACACTCCCCCTCCTGGCCCTCAGAGAGCACTCCTCCCCCAATCCTAGTTCAGAGCTCCCTCTGCTAGCCCGGAGTGGGAACGTGTTGCATGTAAATGATTAACTGCTAGAGAGAGACCTTTCACTGCTTCCAAGCCTGGCATTACCCTCCCTGGAGGAAGGCAAAGCCACTATGGCGGCCATACTCCTGGGGGCGCCACAGGTCCACTCTCAGGGGCATGGGACCAAAAGAGGACCGAAGTCACCTCTGCCACATGGTAAGGGGTGGTTGTGGTCGGTGCATGGGGGTAGAGTTTGCATTGGGGCTCCAGAGTTTCAATTTCCATTCCTCACCAGAAGGACAATTTCTCTCTTTTCATGTCAAATCTCTTCCATGCTCCTCCATGGGTAAAACCTAAGAATTTTGAGGAGCTTTCAGTAGGATTTACTGTCCACCTGGGAAATTAGTCAGCTCCTTGAGGTGTTTGAGAGGTCTTCTATTTTCCCAGGAAACCTCGTAGACATCCCATGAGAGTTGTGCCGTATGGATATAATATGGCAGCGCCTCTACCAGTGAGATAATGCTCTTTTCTCTGGATAGAGAAATGCACCAAGAAAAGGCTCAAAAAGGAACAGTTTTTAATGCTTTTCATTTTTATTCCTTCAGATAAACAAAAATGACATTGTAGGAAGAAGTATGACGGTGTTTCCGGTGACGTACCCTTCTTCAGGCTGGGTAGAGATTAATATACATATGTGTGCTTGTTAGAACATTTCATAATCCAGATAATATTACATGTAGACAATATATTGTTAATAAATACAGAAAAGTAGAGGAAATTGGGTATGTTTGTATCAGGACAAGGGGCCCCACTCACACTTCTGAGAGTCTTCAAGAGGAAAAGAACGGAGATGTCAGGTAAGTAACGAACCAAGGAGTCGCTACCTAGGACGAGTGTAGAATCATCCCCCGGTGTAAGCGCAGAGTGGCGGGTATGCCCCTCCTGGCTGAAAAAAGGAAAAATACACATGTACCTGAAACGAGTGTCAGGGTTAGGGGTATGGCATGTCACCAGAATGAAGTGACAACTTCTCTAACTGACCCTACCCATCACAAGGAACGTACAAAGATACCAAGCAGAAAATCGCTGGCCGGCTGGTGCCCAGAGTGTGTGGGAGCTACCGCTATCTATGGGACTTCTGGGACAAATCATGGTCACCTGGTACGTATCAGACATCAGGGTAAGAAAGTTCTAAAAACAATCTCATCTGTAGACGAGCGAAAAAGAGGCAGAAAGAGTTCACGAAAACTCCCGTTACAACGGTGCAATAATTGTCTTGGCCAGATCTGGAAAAAGAAAGTATAAGATAGGAGGTGAGATAAACGTGAGAGGGAAAGCAATAAGAAGTGATATCGGGTATACAGTGATATATAAAAGTTTGGGCACCCCTATTAATGTTAACCTTTTTTCTTTATAACAATCTTGGTTTTTGCAACAGCTATTTCAGTTTCATATATCTAATAACTGATGGACTCAGTTATATTTCTGGATTCAAATGAGGTTTATTGTACTAACAGAAAATGTGCAATCTGCATTTTAACAAAATTTGACCGGTGCAAAAGTATGGGCACCCTTATCGTTTTCTTGATTTGAACGCTCCTAACTACTTTTTACTGACTTCCTGAAGCACTAAATTGGTTTTGTAACCTCATAGAGCTTTGAACTTCATAGCCAGGTGTATCAAATCATGAGAAAAGGTATTTAAGGTGGCCACTTGCAAGTAGTTCTCCTATTTGATTCTCCTATGAAGAGTGGCATCATGGGCTCCTCAAAACAACTCTCAAATGATCTGAAAGCAAACATTATTCAACATAGCTTTTCAGGGGAAGGATACAAAAAGTTGTCTCAGAGATTTAACCTGTCAGTTTCCACTGTGAGGAACATAGTAAGGAAATGGAAGAACACAGGTACAGTTCTTGTTAAGCCCAGAAGTGGCAGGCCAAGAAAAATATCAGAAAGGCAGAGAAGAAGAATGGTGAGAACAGTCAAGGACAATCCACAGACCACCTCCAAAGACCGGCAGCATCATCTTGCTGCAGATGGTGTCTCTGTGCATCGGTCAACAATACAGCGCACAGATTTTTAGGATTCTATCCTCCACGGCTCTTCCGACACCACCACTAGATCACCAGGGTGAACGTATTCCGTGATGCAACAGCCAGGTTTTTTTTTCTCCAAGGGTATTTATGATGCCCATAAACAAAAAGTTTACACAGTAAGTTGCCCTATACCCCCAGGGGGAAATGTTTGTCAGCCCATACACTTACTGCATTTGCATTACAAGTATAGGAGACCCGCTCCTTTAAACTGGGAAAACATTTTTCGTAGGCCATCCTGCACATTTATACCAAGGGGGATTGGGGCGCGTGAAAATTTGGGACAGGCCTTGCATTCACTTCAAGGGCAAACTTTATGGGAGTACCAAATGACTAATAATGAGAACTTTGGTTTCATGTGGCCATCCGGGACGACGGTTCAAAGGGTTATTGTGGTGCGTCCAAATTTTGGGCAGCCCTGCCACTCACTGCATACACAATAACAGTATAAGGCTGGGTTCATATTGCATTAGGGGGCTGCGTTTAACGCATCCGTTACACAGTGGCACTAACGCTATGTAACAGATGCGTTAATGCCCCCATAGACGGCAATAATGTAGCGCATCACTAACGCATGTCATAAGTGGCATGCGATAGTGATGTGCCATCATTCTGTGACGGACCCTCGGACGCGGTCTGCAGCGTTTGAGGGTCTGTCACTGCTAGTGCAAAAGGAGCATCTATGCTAGCGTGATCGCATAACGCGATCACAAAAGAGAGTAGCGTTAACGCAGTCAGTTTAATGCATGACTTAACCTTAACCCTAGCCCTAACCCTATGTCCTAACCCTATGTCCTAACCTTAACCCTAGCCCTAACCTTAACCCTAGCCCTAACCCTATGTCCTAACCTTAACCCTAGCCCTAACCTTAACCCTAGCCCTAACCTTAACCCTAGCCCTAACCCTATGTCCTAACCTTAACCCTAGCCCTAACCTTAACCCTAGCCCTAACCTTAACCCTAGAACTAAACCCTATGTCCTAACCTTAACCCTAGTTGTAGCCTATGTCCTAATCCTAACCACAGCACTATCAATAAGTGTGGAACTAATTCTAACCCTAGGCCTATCCCTAGTCCTATATTTTATCCTGGCTCTAACGCTACTTCCTCTTAGTTATGGTTAGAAAATGATATTGAAACTAAATGTTTATTATATTGTTGGTGTTTTTGCGCCTGGCTGCTGCTGTTATGTAACCCGCCGAATGAGCGCTCCCTGCGCCCCAGTGTTGTTCCATGAGGAAGTATCAGTGGGGGTGAAGGGAGAAAGTTTGCATGCCCTTAGAGTTAGCACCCTTATGCCCCACACTACAGTATCTAGGACCTCAGGCATCCATGGATGGTGGGATCTTGTATTGGACGATGATCTTCTCTGCTGCACTCGGCGAGCGCTGCTGATCTCTGGATGTCTCTGATGATGAGGGCACATTCCTCGTCCTCCTCGCGTGTCTGCGCTCGTGTTATTGGTTGATGTACGTCCATGATACAGATACATCATCTGATAGTCGTCAGTCTGTACACATTGTCCCAGCGAGCCGTGCAGATAAGACGCCTCATTCCCTTCGTATCCCAGAATGTAAATAGCCGGGAAAGACGGAGCAAACACATCCCTCGCGTGTGACCGAAGCCGCGCTATCGTCTCATCAGGGGAGTCATAAGACGGCTGAAGATCCAGCAGGAGTCACATATGGCGTGGAGAATCGTATATAACAAGGGGTGACAGCAGAGTATATACAGGCCCCATCTTACTAATATGGTGCCTGCCAAAAGTGGTCACCAGGCTACATCTCAAAACCAAAGCAAGGAGAAGGGCCCCTCACTAATAAGATAAGATAAGATAATCCTTTAATCGTCCCACCATGGGGAAATTCAGAGCATTACAGCAGCAAGACAGGAACAAGTACAGATACAGATGCATAAAAGGCATTACATTGACAGTAGGTAGGTACAGATACGGAAAAAAAAAAAAAATGTAACCGGACTGTCACAACTTTGGATCTATCAGTTCTCTGTTTGGGTCGTTCTCCGTTTTGGACAGTGCTGGTTATACAGCCTAACTGCAGCAGGAAGGAAGGACTTTCGATAGCGCTCCCTCTTACATTTAGGATGAAGTAGCCGGTCACTGACAGTACTGCACATCAATGTCACGGTCTCATGCATGGGATGGGAATCATTCTGCACCATGTAGCTCACCTTGGCCAGTATCCTCCTGTCGCCTACTTCCTGAACTGGGTCAAGGGGGCATCCCAGGACAGAGCTGGCCCTTCTAATCAGTTTGTCCAGCCTATTCCTGTCCCTGGTTGATATGCCACTACCCCAGCACGCCACACCAAAGAAGATGACTGATGCCACAACAGAGTTGAAGAAGGATGCAAGGAGTGCCCCTCTAACTCCGAAGGCTCTCAGCCTTCTGAGCAGATAAAGCCTACTGTGGCCCTTCCTGTACACTGCATCCAAGTGATGGGCCCAGTCAAGCTTATTATTCAGGATCACACCAAGGTACTTATAGGTGTCGACTATCTCAATGTCATTTCCCTGAATGTTCACCACTACTGGTGGATTTTTGCCCTTGCGAAAGTCCACCACCAATTCCTTGGTCTTCCCGGAAATAATCCTAAGGTGGTTCCTCTGACACCACTCCACAAAAGCTTGGTTAGTATCTCTGTACTCTCTTTCATCTCCTCCTGTGATGAGGCCTACTATTGCAGAGTCATCAGAATACTTCTGCAAGTAGCAGCTAGATGAGTTGCACCTAAAATCCGCAGTGTACAGTGTGAAGAGAAAAGGGGCAAGAACTGTACCTTGAGGTGCCCCTGTATTGCAGATCACCGTGTCTGACACACTGTCCCGAACCTTTACAAACTGAGGTCGGTTCGTGAGGTAGTTAAGGATCCAGGTGGAGAGTTGGAGGTCCACACCAACAAGGCCCAGCTTGTCTCTCAGTAGACCTGGCTGTATGGTATTAAAAGCACTAGAGAAATCGAAGAACATTATTCTCACAGTGTTCCCAGGTTTCTCCAGGTGAGAGAGAGTCCTATCTAGATGGTGGATAATGGCATCATCCACACCAATGCCCGGCCTGTAGGCAAATTGGAGAGGGTCCATATCCGAGCTCACTAGAGGATGGAGACGTGTGAGAACCAATCTCTCTAATACCTTCATCAGGTGTGATGTCAATGCTACAGGTCTATAGTCATAAAGGTCATTCGGATAAGGTTTCTTCGGAACTGGTACCACACACGATAATTTCCACAGTTGTGGTACTATACCCATTCTCAGGCTCATATTGAACAGATATGTAATGATCTCACTCAGCTGGTGCCCGCAGGTTTTGATTAGCCTTGCACTGATGCCATCAGGACCTGCAGCCTTCAAAACTTTGATCTTATTCAGTTCTTTTGCAACCTGGGTACTTGTGAAGAACAGACCTTGGCTCAGTTGACAAGTTGCAGCAGGGGGTGAGGTTATTGTAGCAGAGAGGTGTGAATGGTATGCAGGGGCAGGAGCAGCCAGTGTGTGATAATATTTGTGTTGTGTAAGAATGATTGGTCACGTCTGATCTCGATGGATGTGTCTATGGATTGATTGATCAGGTCTGATCTGGGTGGATGGTGTGTGTGGTTGGTCAGGTCTGATCTGGGTGGATGGGGTGTGTGGTTGGTCAGGTCTGATCTGTAAAGTTGGGGTGTCACGGGTTTTCCGCTACAGAGAGAAGCCAGACGACCTCAGCGCCTGATTTCTCCTACCCCTGCAGTGATTAGAAGCACTTCACCATCACATTAAACAGTGCAGGTTTCTGCTAGCAGTGCAGGGGCTAATCCGCTCAGTTGAGGCTCCTGGAGCTTTCTGGCTTTCATGGTCTCCGCTGTTCAGTGTTGGCAACGTCCCTCTGCTATAGCTACTCACCTCTGACAATCAGGGATTGCCAGAGGTTGGTTGTTAGGAGGCATTTGGAGTGTTGTTCAGAAGACTGTTGCTTGGTGATTTGTCAGTGTGCATTTCCTCATCCTCTCCTATTTGTTTTTTCTTTCCTTTGCGTCCTGTTGGTTCGACCCTGTTGATTGTGAGTGCATATTTGTATGATTGGTATTTTCATTTATCCCTGTACGTCTTCCCTTGTTAGTCTGGTTTGTGTATTCTTATACACTACAACTCTCCACTTCCCCAGGTGGGGGAGGGGAAAGATGAGGGCTGTTTTATGAGCTCAGCAAGGCAGAAGTAATCCGGGGAGCAAAGATAGCTAGGGTGCCTCTATCTTTAGGTATAGAGTAGGAGCCCCTAGCCCCAGGATATCCTACAACAGTGCTGTGACATTTGGGGTGTGTGCATGGATGATTGGTCACTGATGGTCTGTAAGGATGGGGGTGTCGAAGGATTAATTGGTCGGGTATCATCTGTATGGATGGGCAAGTGCATGGATTGATTAATCAGGTCTGATCTGGATGGATGTGTCCATGGATTGATTAGTCAGGTCTGATCTGTAGGGATGGGGTGTCCATGGATTGATTAGTCAGGTCTGATATGTAGGAATGGTGGTGTCCATGGGTGGATTGGTCAGGTCTGATGTGTATGGTCAGGGTGTGTCCATAGGTTGATTGGTCAGGTCTGATGTGTATGGTCAGGGTGTGTGTGTGGATTGATTGGTCAGGTCTGATCTGTAGGGATGGGGGTGTCCATGGATTGATTAGTCAGTTCTAATCTGTAGAGTTAGTGGTGTCCATGTGTTGATTGGTCAGGTCTGATGCGTATGATCGGGGTGTGTGCATGGTTTGATTAGTCAGGTCTGATATGTATGGTCGGGGGTGTGCTTGGATTGATTAGTCAGGTCTGATATGTATGGTCGGGGGTGTGCTTGGATTGATTAGTCAGGTCTGATGTGTATGGATGGGGTGTGTCCATGGATTAATTAGTCAGGTCTGATCTGGATTAAGCTCAGGGACTATTTCTCAATGTCTGGATCTTGCTGAAGAATATAATCACATTCCCAGTAAGCAACGTTAATCAGTCTGTATCTGAGTCTTGTGTAGGTATCTAAGCCACGTGTTTAGGTATAGAAGCCCAGGATGTGAGTATCTAAGCTTCTTGTCCTGATGGGCACGGCCGGCGTCTGCAGAGGGTGTGAAGGGCATGGCAGACGCTTTGCTGTGATCCTGGGCCAGAATGATATCCGTACAGTCCGCGGCTCAGGGGTGATATACATGTTTGGCTCCGGTCACATCATTGATGGCTTCAGTCCAAGCCTGTTCCTTGTGCCACACGACGGGGAGCGAAGGAAACAGAAGACGAGAAACCTCAATGTGGTTGATCTCAATCCTCAGACGAGGGAAAAGCAGGGAATTCACCACAAATGTCACCTGGGATTGTACGGGAAAGAAATCACTAACAGCGTGGCAGTTTCTTGATACCCAGGCGATGCTTGGCCATCAGCTATGGACCTTCTTTCTAGATAACTCACTGGCTCCATATCCTAGGTCCAGAATAAGGAGGAATGATCCAGACATCATGGAGGGTGTGAACGCCGAGCAGCTGGGACTCTATTAGACCATTCTGAAAGCACAATTCTGTAGGACCAGATTCCTTATGTCTACAAGGATCCACGATGTAGAAAGAGTTCACGTCCATCGGTGCAACTACTGGCAGTCAAATGTCAAATGGAGCATGCACCATAAGATGCCTGTGCTAACTATGGACAGTTCTGCAGCGCTCCGGCCCCTGGAGACAACAATCGCGCTATGTGCACAGTGTCCTGCGGTTTCTCTATGTAATGTGAACAGTGATGTGTGTCTTCTGTATAGTGTGATGGTAATGTACAGCGTATAGGAATGTAAAGGGTTAACGTATAATGGGAGCAGTGCAGGGTGCGGGGTAAGGCCAGGACTACACTATGGATAAGATGCGTGCTGAGTATATATATATACACTCACTGGCCACTTTATTAGGTACACCATGCTAGTAACGGGTTGGACCCCCTTTTGCCTTCAGAACTGCCTCAATTCTTCGTGGCAGAGATTCAACAAGGTGCTGGAAGCATTCCTCAGAGATTTTGGACCATATTGACATGATGGCATCACACAGTTGGCGCAGATTTGTCGGCTGCACATCCCTGATGCGAATCTCCCGTTCCACCACATCCCAAAGATGCTCTATTGGATTGAGATCTGGTGACTGAGGAGGCCATTTGAGTACAGTGAACTCATTGTCATGTTCAAGAAACCAATCTGAGATGATTCGAGCTTTATGACATGGCGCATTATCCTGCTGAAAGTAGCCATCAGATGTTGGGTACATTGTGGTCATAAAGGGATGGACATGGTCAGCAACAATACTCAGGTAGGCTGTGGCGTTGCAACGATGCTCAATTGGTACCAAGGGGCCCAAAGAGTGCCAAGAAAAAATTCCCCACACCATGACACCACCACCACCAGCCTGAACCGTTGATACAAGGCAGGATGGATCCATGCTTTCATGTTGTTTACGCCAAATTCTGACCCTACCATCCGAATGTCGCAGCAGAAATCGAGACTCATCAGACCAGGCAACGTTTTTCCAATCTTCTACTGGCCAATTTCGATGAGCTTGTGCAAATTGTAGCCTCAGTTTCCTGTTCTTAGCTGAGAGGAGTGGTACCCAGTGTGGTCTTCTGCTGCTGTAGCCCATCTGCCTCAAAGTTCGACACACTGTGCGTTCAGAGATGCTCTTCTGCCTACCTTGGTTGTAACGGGTGGCAATTTGAGTCACTGTTGCCTTTCTATCAGCTCGAACCAGTCTGCCCATTCTCCTCTGACCTCTGGCATCAACATGGCATTTCCGGCCACAGAACTGCCGCTCACTGGATTTTTTTTCTTTTTCGGACCATTCTCTGTAAACCCTAGAGATGGTTGTGCGTGAAAATCCCAGTAGATCAGCAGTTTCTGAAATACTCAGACCAGCCCTTCTGGCACCAACAATCATGCCACGTTCAAAGGCACTCAAATCACCTTTCTTCCCCATACTGATGCTCGGTTTGAACTGCAGGAGATTGTCTTGACAATGTCTACATGCCTAAATGCACTGAGTTGCCGCCCTGTGATTGGCTGATTAGAAATTAAGTCTTAACACACAGTTGGACAGGTGTACCTAATAAAGTGGCCAGTGAGTGTATGTCTATATAGTAAGAGGTTCAGTAACGGCACAGGACATACAATAAGGACATTAGGTTTAGTCCAAATGATAGAGTTATTGGTTAGGACTAGCCCTGTGGGTGAGGACTAGTGTTTAATGAAAGGTGGGCACTTCCTGGCAGTAACAGGAGATGGAAAAGTGCAGTAACAATTCCCAGTCCAGTGGGCTGCTAGGGTCAGCATGTGTCCACCATTCTAGGCTGTGGGACGCCATACAAGAATCCTGAGCGGACTCTCCTGTTGCGTCCAGAGCCCAAGATCTGGCCTAGGGGCTGCCGGGCACATTGTGTGCTTTTGGGGTACAGGAGAAGACGGACAGGGACTTGCCAAGGTGGAAGGCAGTGGATCCCAGGTGCACTGCCAAGCGGGAAGGGAGATCCCTAGGTCTAAAGAGCCAGTGGGCGAAGGGATGCACAAGGAGGCTAAGAAAATAAGAAACATGGAGCACTGGGCTAAGAAAGTAAGAAACGTGGCGCACTGGGCTAAGAAAGTAAAAAATGTGGAGCACTGGGCTAAGAAAGTAAGAAACATGGAGCGCTGGGCTAAGAAAGTAAAAAACATGGAGCGCTGGGCTAAGAAAGTAAGAAACGTGGAGCACTGGGCTAAGAAAGTAAGAAATGTGGAGCACTGGGCTAAGAAAGTAAGAAACGTTGAGCACTGGGCTAAGAAAGTAAGAAACATGGAGCGCTGGGCTAAGAAAGCAAGAAACGTGGAGCACTGGGCTAAGAAAGTAAAAAACGTGGAGCACTGGGCAAAGAAAGTAAGAAACGTGGAGCACTGGGCTAAGAAAGTAAGAAACGTGGAGCACTGGGCTAAGAAAGTAAAAAACGTGGAGCACTGGGCAAAGAAAGTAAGAAACGTGGAGCACTGGGCTAAGAAAGTAAGAAATGTGGAGCACTGGGCTAAGAAAGTAAAAAACGTGGAGCACTGGGCTAAGAAAGTAAAAAACGTGGAGCACTGGGCTAAGAAAGTAAAAAACGTGGAGCACTGGGCTAAGAAAGTAAAAAACGTGGAGCGCTGGGCTAAGAAAGTAAAAAACGTGGAGCACTGGGCTAAGAAAGTAAGAAACGTGGAGCACTGGGCTAAGAAAGTAAGAAACGTGGAGCGCTGGGCTAAGAAAGTAAGAAATGTGGAGCGCTGGGCTAAGAAAGTAAGAAACGTGGAGCGCTGGGCTAAGAAAGTAAGAAACGTGGAGCACTGGGCTAAGAAAGTAAGAAACGTGGAGCGCTGGGCTAAGAAAGTAAGAAACGTGGAGCGCTGGGCTAAGAAAGTAAGAAACGTGGAGCGCTGGGCTAAGAAAGTAAGAAACGTGGAGCACTGGGCTAAGAAAGTAAGAAACGTGGAGCGCTGGGCTAAGAAAGTAAGAAACGTGGAGCACTGGGCTAAGAAAGTAAAAAACATGGAGCACTGGGCTAAGAAAGTAAGAAACGTGGAGCGCTGGGCTAAGAAAGTAAGAAACGTGGAGCGCTGGGCTAAGAAAGTAAAAAACATGGAGCGCTGGGCTAAGAAAGTAAGAAACGTGGAGCGCTGGGCTAAGAAAGTAAGAAATGTGGAGCACTGGGCTAAGAAAGTAAAAAACGTGGAGCACTGGGCTAAGAAAGTAAGAAATGTGGAGCACTGGGCTAAGAAAGTAAGAAACGTGGAGCGCTGGGCTAAGAAATTAAGAAATGTGGAGCACTGGGCTAAGAAAGTAAGAAACGTGGAGCGCTGGGCTAAGAAAGTAAGAAACGTGGAGCGCTGGGCTAAGAAAGTAAGAAACGTGGAGCGCTGGGCTAAGAAAGTAAGAAACGTGGAGCGCTGGGCTAAGAAAGTAAGAAACGTGGAGCGCTGGGCTAAGAAAGTAAGAAACGTGGAGCACTGGGCTGAGAAAGTAAGAAATGTGGAGCGCTGGGCTAAGAAAGTAAGAAACGTGGAACGCTGGGCTAAGAAAGTAAGAAACGTGGAGCGCTGGGCTAAGAAAGTAAGAAACGTGGAGCTCTGGGCTAAGAAAGTAAGAAACGTGGAGCACTGGGCTAAGAAAGTAAAAAACATGGAGCACTGGGCTAAGAAAGTAAGAAACGTGGAGCACTGGGCTAAGAAAGTAAGAAACATGGAGCACTGGTCTAAGAAAGTAAAAAATGTGGAGCACTGGGCTAAGAAAGTAAAAAACATGGAGCACTGGGCTAAGAAAGTAAAAAACATGGAGCACTGGGCTAAGAAAGTAAGAAACGTGGAGCGCTGGGCTAAGAAAGTAAGAAACATGGAGCGCTGGGCTAAGAAAGTAAGAAACGTGGAGCACTGGGCTAAGAAAGTAAGAAACGTGGAGCACTGGGCTAAAAAAGTAAGAAATGTGGAGCACTGGGCTAAGAAAGTGAAAAACATGGAGCACTGGGCTAAGAAAGTAAAAAACGTGGAGCACTGGGCTAAGAAAGTAAGAAACGTGGAGCACTGGGCTAAGAAAGTAAGAAACGTGGAGCGCTGGGCTAAGAAAGTAAGAAACGTGGAGCGCTGGGCTAAGAAAGTAAGAAACGTGGAGCGCTGGGCTAAGAAAGTAAGAAACGTGGAGCCCTGGGCTAAGAAAGTAAGAAACGTGGAGCGCTGGGCTAAGAAAGTAAGAAACGTGGAGCGCTGGGCTAAGAAAGTAAGAAACGTGGAGCGCTGGGCTAAGAAAGTAAGAAACGTGGAGCGCTGGGCTAAGAAAGTAAGAAACGTGGAGTGCTGGGCTAAGAAAGTAAGAAACGTGGAGCGCTGGGCTAAGAAAGTAAGAAACGTGGAGCGCTGGGCTAAGAAAGTAAGAAACGTGGAGCCCTGGGCTAAGAAAGTAAGAAACGTGGAGCGCTGGGCTAAGAAAGTAAGAAACGTGGAGCGCTGGGCTAAGAAAGTAAGAAACGTGGAGCGCTGGGCTAAGAAAGTAAGAAACGTGGAGCGCTGGGCTAAGAAAGTAAGAAACGTGGAGCGCTGGGCTAAGAAAGTAAGAAACGTGGAGCCCTGGGCTAAGAAAGTAAGAAACGTGGAGCACTGGGCTAAGAAAGTAAGAAACGTGGAGCACTGGGCTAAGAAAGTAAGAAACGTGGAGCACTGGGCTAAGAAAGTAAGAAACGTGGAGCACTGGGCTAAGAAAGTAAGAAACGTTGAGCACTGGGCTAAGAAAGTAAGAAACGTGGAGCACTGGGCTAAGAAAGTAAGAAACGTGGAGCGCTGGGCTAAGAAAGTAAGAAACGTGGAGCGCTGGGCTAAGAAAGTAAGAAACGTGGAGTGCTGGGCTAAGAAAGTAAAAAACGTGGAGCTCTGGGCTAAGAAAGTAAAAAACGTGGAGCACTGGGCTAAGAAAGTAAGAAACGTGGAGCACTGGGCTAAGAAAGTGAAAAACATGGAGCACTGGGCTAAGAAAGTAAGAAACGTGGAGCGCTGGGCTAAGAAAGTAAGAAACGTGGAGCACTGGGCTAAGAAAGTAAAAAACGTGGAGCGCTGGGCTAAGAAAGTAAAAAACGTGGAGCGCTGGGCTAAGAAAGTAAGAAACGTGGAGCACTGGGCTAAGAAAGTAAAAAACGTGGAGCGCTGGGCTAAGAAAGTAAGAAACGTGGAGCGCTGGGCTAAGAAAGTAAGAAACGTGGAGCGCTGGGCTAAGAAAGTAAAAAACGTGGAGCGCTGGGCTAAGAAAGTAAGAAACGTGGAGCGCTGGGCTAAGAAAGTAAAAAACGTGGAGCGCTGGGCTAAGAAACTAAAAAACGTGGAGCACTGGGCTAAGAAAGTAAGAAACGTGGAGCACTGGGCTAAGAAAGTAAGAAACGTGGAGCACTGGGCTAAGAAAGTAAAAAACGTGGAGCGCTGGGCTAAGAAAGTAAGAAACGTGGAGCACTGGGCTAAGAAAGTAAGAAACGTGGAGCGCTGGGCTAAGAAAGTAAGAAACGTGGAGCACTGGGCTAAGAAAGTAAGAAACGTGGAGCGCTGGGCTAAGAAAGTAAGAAACGTGGAGCGCTGGGCTAAGAAAGTAAGAAACGTGGAGCGCTGGGCTAAGAAAGTAAGAAACGTGGAGCGCTGGGCTAAGAAAGTAAGAAACGTGGAGCGCTGGGCTAAGAAAGTAAGAAACGTGGAGCGCTGGGCTAAGAAAGTAAAAAACGTGGAGCTCTGGGCTAAGAAAGTAAAAAACGTGGAGCGCTGGGCTAAGAAAGTAAGAAACGTGGAGCACTGGGCTAAGAAAGTAAGAAACGTGGAGCACTGGGCTAAGAAAGTAAGAAACGTGGAGCGCTGGGCTAAGAAAGTAAAAAACGTGGAGCGCTGGGCTAAGAAAGTAAGAAACGTGGAGCACTGGGCTAAGAAAGTAAGAAACGTGGAGCACTGGGCTAAGAAAGTAAGAAACGTGGAGCGCTGGGCTAAGAAAGTAAGAAACGTGGAGCGCTGGGCTAAGAAAGTAAAAAACGTGGAGCTCTGGGCTAAGAAAGTAAAAAACGTGGAGCACTGGGCTAAGAAAGTAAAAAACGTGGAGCGCTGGGCTAAGAAAGTAAGAAACGTGGAGCACTGGGCTAAGAAAGTAAGAAACGTGGAGCACTGGGCTAAGAAAGTAAGAAACGTGGAGCGCTGGGCTAAGAAAGTAAGAAACGTGGAGTACTGGGCTAAGAAAGTATGATACGTGGAGCGCTGGGCTAAGAAAGTAAGAAACGTGGAGCGCTGGGCTAAGAAAGTAAGAAACGTGGAGCACTGGGCTAAGAAAGTAAGAAACGTGGAGCGCTGGGCTAAGAAAGTAAGAAACGTGGAGCGCTGGGCTAAGAAAGTAAGAAACGTGGAGTACTGGGCTAAGAAAGTAAGATACGTGGAGCACTGGGCTAAGAAAGTAAGAAACGTGGAGCGCTGGGCTAAGAAAGTAAGAAACGTGGAGCATTGGGCTAAGAAAGTAAGAAACGTGGAGCACTGGGCTAAGAAAGTAAGAAACGTGGAGTACTGGGCTAAGAAAGTAAGAAACGTGGAGCACTGGGCTAAGAAAGTAAGAAACGTGGAGCGCTGGGCTAAGAAAGTAAGAAACGTGGAGCACTGGGCTAAGAAAGTAAGAAACGTGGAGCACTGGGCTAAGAAAGTAAGAAACATGAAGTGCTGCATTCTGTTTCATGTTACACCCTGATGATCTGGAGACCGTAAAGAATGGGAGGCAGCGGAGTCCTGGAGGCAGCTGTGGCTCCTGAAGATGAAGGTCGGGAGGTAGCGGAGGTTTGGAGGCAGCGATGGCTCCTGAAGATGGAAGCAGTGGAGGCAGCGGAGGCTTGTGGCCTACAAGTGAGTGTGATGCACCCATACCCAACAGCCCAACTGCAAACTGGCACTGGGCTGCTGTTTGTCTGTAAAGTGCCCGAGTGTAAGCGGACAGCAGCCCGGCCACGACTCCTGCTCTCGGCCACTTTAGAAGTCGACCACCTACGAGTGAGGGAGAATCTCAGACTAATCATCAGACGTGATTGTTGCTGTCTGAAAACAATTCACATCCAAGCATAAAGATTGTGTGAACAGGTGCTTAACCTAGAGTCACCAACTCATATACATGCAAGCAAAAAAGGAAGCGCACTGTAGCGCCATAACATGCAAATATGAAAAATTAATTGCATTACTGCATTAGAAATATGAAAAAATTGAGAAAGTTTAGCGCATGAAATGGCCGAGTTCTGTGTACCTGGAATCCTTAGTGAGGATTGGCATAGGCAGGGACCTGGAAAACGAGAAATGCCTTAACGTGGCTTCCAGGTACACAGAACTCGGCCATTTTATGCGCTAAACTTTCTCAATTTTTTCGTATTTCTAATGCAGTAATGCAATTAATTTTTCATATTTGCATGTTATGGCGCTACAGTGTGCTTCCTTTTTTGCTTGCATGTTGCTGTCTGAAGACCTGTTCTCTATCTAGAACCGATCGTTTCATCCTCATGGATATAGTGAAAATAACGATTGTCTGTTCCAGGTGACGGTCCCGGCCACATCCATGGCCGTCTTAAAGGACATGAAAACCTTCAGGGACAGTTTTTTACTTAAATGCATGTGTTTTGGGCTAAAAATAATGTTTGTTTCATTTCATTTTGCACTGTTTGACTGTTATAGGCTCTATGTTTCCCTGCACATTGCTGCCAGCAGAATGAGTAAACTGAGAATCCAAAGGTGAGCTTTTTCTGATGGTCAGCTCAGCTTTGATGTTGTCTGTGGTCATAAATCAGCCCAGAGAAGTTTAAAAACAGACTAAAAAAGAGTTACAACTCTCTGTCAGAACAAGCTCACCGATGGTAAGTTAACTAATTCTGCAGCAATTAAAGTTCAGGTTGGGGGAAGGCTGTAAAAGCCAAACGATGCAAATTTTGTAAAGAAAATAGCAGAAATTATTTTTAGTTCCACAATACATGCATTTGAAAGGTTACTTCAAGAATGTAATAAAAGAGCCCCTGTTACATTATTCAAACGGCAGCATTATGTGTCAGGACGGGCTGCAGTCTGAAGACACACAGCTCCCGAGGCCTGTGTCTCTATGACAGAGCAGCTGTATTGTAGGCAGACGTACCTCCATAAGATGAGGAGAACGACTGTGACTCTGCTGACTCTGACTGCACACTGAGGACTGAGGCTGGAGAAAAACTCCTTTGTCCTCAATCGAGATTATTTATTTCTTCTGCCCTCACAGGTCCCTCTGCTGATGAAGCTATGTCTGATTATGATATAGCACCTTTGTCAGCTGAGACTTGGGTCTCAGGAGCTGTGTTTCTTCAGACTGCAGCCCGTCCTGATGTGACTGCCGTTTGAATTATGTGATGGGGGAAATGAAATCAGAAAGAAGCCAACAGAGAAACCAATATTGAAACCACCGGCTAAACTCACAGTAAGCTGTAAAGGCCTGATATGTAGGGGGCAAAGCATCATACTCCACACCACGACCCATTGTATGGCGAGAAGGAGAATATGGACCCCATGACACATGGGCTCAATGATGAGCCTCCCATAAAGCCGACTGTTGTGCTTGTTCGGAGATTGTATCTCATTTTTGGGGTTTTGTTCCTCTCATTCCGTATAGTGAGAGATCTCCGGGTAGAGCCCTGCCAGGACCTTCCACTCCACAGACTTTCAGAGTTTTGAGCCAAACACATCCACGATGTCAGCTCTGCTTGTCTCTGCGATACAGCACTCAGTGCAAACAGAAAGAGAGTGACAATTGGGAGGGCACAACCTCTGACAGGTACATGAGCGGAGGAGGAGCAGGGACGACACCAGTCCAAGAACAAGGCTGTCTGGAGAAGGAAATCCCTGACTACGCGCAGATTCTGGAACTGATGGACTTTTGTGGGATTTTTGGGAGTGTTTTTCTATCTTTTGCCATGTGATAAGATTTTGGTTGCCTTAGTGTCCCATGTCCCGGTAGATAACAATCGTGGACGTTCTCGGTGGCTGGAACGTTCTCATCCCTTCTCTGGTTTTATGTTTTTATAAGAGCTTTATTTCTTATTATTTCTCCATCGTCAGATATGAGCGTTTGATCTTGAGATTTTGCAGAACTAAATTTTCATGGGAAGAAGCAGATGATCTCATTAAACACTGACACAATGAATCTTTCCATATATTCTCAGGAAACCTTGAAGGACTAAGGACGCCGGGTCACCAGTGAAGCGGCCATAGCCTCAATGTACGTGGCACGGTGCCAGGCCACTTATCTGTCCCACGCTGCACTGCACACATCTTCTGGACATGGGGGCAACGTGGCCCCAAAGACAAGGCTCTTTCACATAGATAGAAATAATTCTGGAGTAAGCCTGGGAACGTGGAGCGCGTATTTACTCTGAAAACAGGAAAGATCTCAGGCGACCGGCGAGCAGAAGTCATTACAGGAGGGGTCTGCGCAGGGCGGACATCGGTCTGAGCCTCACGGACCTGCCTGGGAAGTCCAGTAATACATGTCATCCCTGACCATGCACAATGTATCACTACTCCCATCATCCATGCCCCAACTCACAATGTATCACTACTCCCATCATCCCTGACCATGCACAATGTATCACTACTCCCATCATCCCTGACCATGCACAATGTATCACTACTCCCATCATCCCTGACCATGCACAATGTATCACTACTCCCATCATCCCTGCCCCCAACTCACAATGTATCACTACCCCCATCATCCCTGCCCCAACTCACAATGTATCACCACTCCCATCATCCCTGCCCCAACTCACAATGTATCACTACTCCCATCATCCCTGCCCCCACTCACAATGTATCACTACTCCCATCATCCCTGCCCCAACTCACAATGTATCACTACTCTCATCATCCCTGCCCACAACTCACAATGTATCACTTCTCTCATCATCCCTGCCCCAACTCACAATGTATCACTACTCTCATCATCCCTGCCCCCAACTCACAATGTATCACTTCTCTCATCATCCCTGCCACCACTCACAATGTATCACTACTCCCATCATCCCTGCCCCAACTCACAATGTATCACTACTCCCATCATCCCTGCCCCCAACTCACAATGTATCACTACTCCCATCATCCCTGCCCGAACTCAAAATGTATCACTACTCTCATCATCCCTGCCCCAACTCACAATGTATCACTACTCTCATAATCCCTGCCCCAACTCACAATGTATCACTACTCTCATCATCCCTGCCCCCAACTCACAATGTATCACTACTCCCATCATCCCTGCCCCAACTCACAATGTATCACTACTCTCATCATCCCTGCCCCAACTCACAATGTATCACTACTCTCATCATCCCTGCCCCAACTCACAATGTATCACTACTCCCATCATACCTGCCCGAACTCAAAATGTATCACTACTCTCATCATCCCTGCCCCAACTCACAATGTATCACTACTCCCATCATCCCTGCCCCAACTCACAATGTATCACTACTCTCATCATCCCTGCCCCAACTCACAATGTATCACTACTCCCATCATACCTGCCCGAACTCAAAATGTATCACTACTCTCATCATCCCTGCCCCAACTCACAATGTATCACTACTCCCATCATCCCTGCCCCAACTCACAATGTATCACTACTCCCATCATCCCTGCCCCAACTCACAATGTATCACTTTTCCCATCATCCCTGCCCCCAACTCACAATGTATCACTTCTCTCATCATCCCTGCCCCCAACTCACAATGTATCACTTCTCTCATCATCCCTGCCCCCAGCTCACAATGTATCACTACTCCCATCATCCCTGCCCCAACTCACAATGTATCACTACTCTCATCATCCCTGCCCCAACTCACAATGTATCACTTCTCTCATCATCCCTGCCCCCAACTCACAATGTATCACTACTCTCATCATCCCTGCCCCCAACTCACAATGTATCACTTCTCTCATCATCCCTGCCCCCAACTCACAATGTATCACTACTCTCATCATCCCTGCCCCCAGCTCACAATGTATCACTACTCCCATCATCCCTGCCCCAACTCACAATGTATCACTACTCCCATCATCCCTGCCCCAACTCACAATGTATCACTTCTCTCATCATCCCTGCCCCCAACTCACAATGTATCACTTCTCTCATCATCCCTGCCCCCAGCTCACAATGTATCACTACTCCCATCATCCCTGCCCCAACTCACAATGTATCACTACTCTCATCATCCCTGCCCCCAGCTCACAATGTATCACTACTCTCATCATCCCTGCCCCAACTCACAATGTATCACTACTCCCATCATCCCTACCCCAACTCACAATGTATTATTACTCACATCATCCCTGCCCCAACTCACAATGTATCACTTTTCCCATCATCCCTGCCCCCAACTCACAATGTATCACTTCTCTCATCATCCCTGCCCCCAGCTCACAATGTATCACTACTCCCATCATCCCTGCCCCAACTCACAATGTATCACTACTCTCATCATCCCTGCCCCCAGCTCACAATGTATCACTACTCTCATCATCCCTGCCCCAACTCACAATGTATCACTACTCCCATCATCCCTGCCCCAACTCACAATGTATCACTACTCCCATCATCCCTACCCCAACTCACAATGTATTATTACTCACATCATCCCTGCCCCAACTCACAATGTATCACTTTTCCCATCATCCCTGCCCCCAACTCACAATGTATCACTTCTCTCATCATCCCTGCCCCCAGCTCACAATGTATCACTACTCCCATCATCCCTGCCCCAACTCACAATGTATCACTACTCTCATCATCCCTGCCCCCAGCTCACAATGTATCACTACTCTCATCATCCCTGCCCCAACTCACAATGTATCACTACTCCCATCATCCCTGCCCCAACTCACAATGTATCACTTTTCCCATCATCCCTGCCCCCAACTCACAATGTATCACTTCTCTCATCATCCCTGCCCCCAGCTCACAATGTATCACTACTCCCATCATCCCTGCCCCAACTCACAATGTATCACTACTCCCATCATCCCTGCCCCCAGCTCACAATGTATCACTACTCCCATCATCCCTGCCCCAACTCACAATGTATCACTACTCCCATCATCCCTGCCCCAACTCACAATGTATCACTACTCCCATCATCCCTGCCCCAACTCACAATGTATCACTACTCTCATCATCCCTGCCCCCAACTCACAATGTATCACTTTTCCCATCATCCCTGCCCCCAGCTCACAATGTATCACTTCTCTCATCATCCCTGCCCCCAACTCACAATGTATCACTACTCCCATCATCCCTGCCCCAACTCACAATGTATCACTACTCCCATCATCCCTGCCCCCAGCTCACAATGTATCACTTCTCTCATCATCCCTGCCCCCAACTCACAATGTATCACTACTCCCATCATCCCTGCCCCCAACTCACAATGTATCACTACTCCCATCATCCCTGCCCCCAACTCACAATGTATCACTACTCTCATCATCCCTCCCCCAACTCACAATGTATCACTACTCCCATCATCCCTGCCCCAACTCACAATGTATCACTACTCCCATCATCCCTGCCACCAACTCACAATGTATCATTACTCTCATCATCCCTGCCCCAACTCACAATGTATCACTACCCCCATCATCCCTGCCCCAACTCACAATGTATCACTACTCTCATCATCCCTGCCCCCAACTCACAATGCATCACTACTCTCATCATCCCTGCCCCAACTCACAATGTATCACTACGCCCATCATCCCTGCCCCAACTCACAATGTATCACTACCCCATCATCCCTACCCAGCTCACAATGTATCACTACCCCCATCATCCCTGCCCCAACTCACATTGTATCACTACTCTCATCATCCCTGCCCCAACTCACAATGTATCACTTCTCTCATCATCCCTGCCCCCAACTCACAATGTATCACTACTCTCATCATCCCTGCCCCCAACTCACAATGTATCACTTCTCTCATCATCCCTGCCCCCAGCTCACAATGTATCACTACTCCCATCATCCCTGCCCCAACTCACAATGTATCACTACTCCCATCATCCCTGCCCCAACTCACAATGTATCACTTTTCCCATCATCCCTGCCCCAACTCACAATGTATCACTACTCTCATCATCCCTGCCCCCAGCTCACAATGTATCACTATTCCCATCATCCCTGCCCCAACTCACAATGTATCACTTCTCTCATCATCCCTGCCCCCAGCTCACAATGTATCACTACTCCCATCATCCCTGCCCCAACTCACAATGTATCACTACTCCCATCATCCCTGCCCCCAGCTCACAATGTATCACTACTCCCATCATCCCTGCCCCAACTCACAATGTATCACTACTCCCATCATCCCTGCCCCAACTCACAATGTATCACTACTCCCATCATCCCTGCCTCAACTCACAATGTATCACTACTCCCATCATCCCTGCCCCAACTCACAATGTATCACTACCCCATCATCCCTGCCCCAACTCACAATGTATTATTACTCACATCATCCCTGCCCCAACTCACAATGTATCACTTTTCCCATCATCCCTGCCCCCAGCTCACAATGTATCACTACTCTCATCATCCCTGCCCCAACTCACAATGTATCACTACTCCCATCATCCCTGCCCCAACTCACAATGTATCACTACTCTCATCATCCCTGCCCCAACTCACAATGTATCACTACCCCATCATCCCTGCCCCAACTCACAATGTATTATTACTCACATCATCCCTGCCCCAGCTCACAATGTATCACTACTCTCATCATCCCTGCCCCAACTCACAATGTATCACTACCCCATCATCCCTGCCCCAACTCACAATGTATTATTACTCACATCATCCCTGCCCCAGCTCACAATGTATCACTACTCTCATCATCCCTGCCCCAACTCACAATGTATTATTACTCACATCATGCCTGCCCCAACTCACAATGTATCACTACCCCATCATCCCTGCCCCAACTCACAATGTATCACTACTCCCATCATCAGACCTCATCTGGAATATTGTGTCCAGTTTTGGGCACCACATTTTAAAAAAGACATCAACAAACTGGAGCAAGTTCAGAAAAGAGCGACCAGAATGGTGACCGGTCTGCAAACCCTGTCTTATGAGGAAAGGTTGCAGGATTTGGGAATGTTTAGTTTGCAAAAGAGAAGACTGAGAGGAGACTTAATAGCTGTCTACAAATATCTAAAGGGCTGTCACATTGTAGAAGGATCAACTTTATTCTCATTTGCACAAGGAAAGACTAGAAGCAATGGGATGAAACTGAATGGGAGGAGACACAGAGTAGATATTAGAAAAAACTTTTTCACAGTTAGAGTGATCAATGAGTGGAACAGGCTGCCACGAGAAGTGGTGAGTTCTCCTTCAATGGAAGTCTTCAAACAGAGGCTGGACAGACATCTGACTGGGATGATTTAGCGAATCCTGCTTTGAGCAGGGGGTTGGACCAGATGGCCCAGGAGGTCCCTTCCAACTCTACGATTCTATGATTCGATGATTCTACTACTCCCATCATCCCTGCCCCAACTCACAATGTATTATTACTCACATCATCCCTGCCCCAACTCACAATGTA
Source organism: Dendrobates tinctorius (assembly GCF_039654945.1). Lineage (NCBI taxonomy): Eukaryota > Metazoa > Chordata > Amphibia > Anura > Dendrobatidae > Dendrobates > Dendrobates tinctorius. Next base: position 494,969 of record NW_027361899.1, on the reverse strand, counting down.
TCACTACTCCCATCATCCCTGCCCCAACTCACAATGTATCACTACTCCCATCATCCCTGCCCCCAATTCACAATGTATCACTACTCCCATCATCCCTGCCCCAACTCACAATGTATCACTACTCCCATCATCCCTGCCCCAACTCACAATGTATCACTTTTCCCACCATCCCTGCCCCCAACTCACAATGTATCACTTCTCTCATCATCCCTGCCCCCAACTCACAATGTATCACTACTCCCATCATCCCTGCCCCAACTCACAATGTATCACTTCTCTCATCATCCCTGCCCCCAACTCACAATGTATCACTTCTCTCATCATCCCTGCCCCCAACTCACAATGTATCACTACTCCCATCATCCCTGCCCCAACTCACAATGTATCACTTCTCTCATCATCCCTGCCCCCAACTCACAATGTATCACTACTCCCATCATCCCTGCCCCAACTCACAATGTATCACTACTCTCATCATCCCTGCCCCAACTCACAATGTATCACTACTCCCATCATCCCCGCCCCAACTCACAATGTATTATTACTCACATCATCCCTGCCCCAACTCACAATGTATCACTACCCCCATCATCCCTGCCCCAACTCACAATGTATCACTACTCTCATCATCCCTGCCCCAACTCACAATGTATCACTACTCCCATCATCCCCGCCCCAACTCACAATGTATTATTACTCACATCATCCCTGCCCCAACTCACAATGTATCACTACCCCCATCATCCCTGCCCCAACTCACAATGTATCACTACTCACATCATCCCTGCCCCCAACTCACAATCTATCACTACTCCCATCATCCCTGCCCCAACTCAAAATGTATCACTACTCTCATCATCCCTGCCCCAACTCACAATGTATCACTACTCCCATCATCCCTGCCCCAACTCACAATGTATCACTACTCCCATCATCCCCGCCCCAACTCACAATGTATTATTACTCACATCATCCCTGCCCCAACTCACAATGTATCACTACTCTCATCATCCCTGCCCCCAACTCACAATGTATCACTACTCCCATCATCCCTGCCCCAACTCACAATGTATCACTACTCTCATCATCCCTGCCCCAACTCACAATGTATCACTACTCCCATCATCCCCGCCCCAACTCACAATGTATCACTACTCTCATCATCCCTGCCCCCAACTCACAATGTATCACTACCCCCATCATCCCTGCCCCAACTCACAATGTATCACTACTCTCATCATCCCTGCCCCCAACTCACAATGTATCACTACTCCCATCATCCCCGCCCCAACTCACAATGTATCACTACTCTCATCATTCCTGCCCCAACTCACAATGTATCACTACTCCCATCATCCCTGCCCCAACTCACAATGTATCACTACTCTCATCATCCCTGCCCCCAACTCACAATGTATCACTACTCCCATCATCCCTGCCCCAACTCACAATGTATCACTACTCTCATCATCCCTGCCGCAACTCACAATGTATCACTACTCCCATCATCCCCACCCCAACTCACAATGTATTATTACTCACATCATTCCTGCCCCAACTCACAATGTATCACTACTCTCATCATCCCTGCCACAACTCACAATGTATCACTACTCTCATCATCCCTGCCCCCAACTCACAATGTATCACTACTCCCATCATCCCTGCCCCAACTCACAATGTATCACTACTCTCATCATCCCTGCCCCAACTCACAATGTATCACGACTCCCATCATCCCTGCCCGAACTCAAAATGTATCACTACTCTCATCATCCCTGCCCCAACTCACAATGTATCACTACCCCCATCATCCCTGCCCCAACTCACAATGTATCACTACTCCCATCATCCCTGCCCCAACTCACAATGTATCACTACTCCCATCATCCCTGCCCCCACTCACAATGCATCACTACTCCCATCATCCCTGCCCCACTCACAATGTATCACTACTCTCATCATCCCTGCCCCAACTCACAATGTATCACTACTCTCATCATCCCTGCCCCAACTCACAATGTATCACTACTCCCATCATCCCTGCCCCAACTCACAATGTATCACTACTCTCATCATCCCTGCCACCAACTCACAATGTATCACTACTCCCATCATCCCTGCCCCAACTCACAATGTATCACTTCTCTCATCATCCCTGCCCCAACTCACAATGTATCACTACTCCCATCATCCCTGCCCCAACTCACAATGTATCACTACTCCCATCATCCCTGCCCCAACTCACAATGTATCACTACTCCCATCATCCCTGCCCCAGCTCACAATGTATCACTACTCCCATAATCCCTGCCCCCACTCACAATGTATCACTACTCCCATCATCCCTGCCCCAACTCACAATGTATCACTACCCCCATCATCCCTGCCCCCACTCACAATGTATCACTACTCCCATCATCCCTGCCCCAACTCACAATGTATCACTACTCCCATCATCCCTGCCCCAACTCACAATGTATCACTACTCTCATCATCCCTGCCCCAACTCACAATGTATCACGACTCCCATCATCCCTGCCCGAACTCAAAATGTATCACTACTCTCATCATCCCTGCCCCAACTCACAATGTATCACTACCCCCATCATCCCTGCCCCAACTCACAATGTATCACTACTCCCATCATCCCTGCCCCAACTCACAATGTATCACTACTCCCATCATCCCTGCCCCCACTCACAATGCATCACTACTCCCATCATCCCTGCCCCACTCACAATGTATCACTACTCTCATCATCCCTGCCCCAACTCACAATGTATCACTACTCTCATCATCCCTGCCCCAACTCACAATGTATCACTACTCCCATCATCCCTGCCCCAACTCACAATGTATCACTACTCTCATCATCCCTGCCACCAACTCACAATGTATCACTACTCCCATCATCCCTGCCCCAACTCACAATGTATCACTTCTCTCATCATCCCTGCCCCAACTCACAATGTATCACTTCTCTCATCATCCCTGCCCCAACTCACAATGTATCACTACTCCCATCATCCCTGCCCCAACTCACAATGTATCACTACTCTCATCATCTCTGCCCCCAACTCACAATGTATCACTTCTCTCATCATCCCTGCCCCAACTCACAATGTATCACTACTCCCATCATCCCTGCCCCCACTCACAATGTATCACTTCTCTCATCATCCCTGCCCCAACTCACAATGTATCACTACTCTCATCATCCCTGCCCCCAACTCACAATGTATCACTTCTCTCATCATCCCTGCCCCAACTCACAATGTATCACTACTCTCATCATCCCTGCCCCCAACTCACAATGTATCACTTCTCTCATCATCCCTACCCCAACTCACAATGTATCACTACTCCCATCATCCCTGCCCCAACTCACAATGTATCACTACCCCCATCATCCCTGCCCCAACTCACAATGTATCACTACTCCCATCATCCCTGCCCCAACTCACAATGTATCACTACTCCCATAATCCCTACCCAGCTCACAATGTATCACTACTCCCATCATCCCTGCCCCCACTCACAATGTATCACTACTCCCATCATCCCTGCCCCAGCTCACAATGTATCACTACTCCCATAATCCCTGCCCCCACTCACAATGTATCACTACTCCCATCATCCCTGCCCCCAACTCACAATGTATCACTTCTCTCATCATCCCTGCCCCAACTCACAATGTATCACTACTCCCATCATCCCTGCCCCAGCTCACAATGTATCACTACTCCCATAATCCCTGCCCCCACTCACAATGTATCACTACTCCCATCATCCCTGCCCCAACTCACAATGTATCACTACTCCCATAATCCCTACCAAGCTCACAATGTATCACTACTCCCATCATCCCTGCCCCAACTCACAATGTATCACTACCCCATCATCCCTGCCCCCACTCACAATGTATCACTACTCTCATCATCCCTGCCCCCAACTCACAATGTATCACTACTCCCATCATCCCTGCCCCAACTCACAATGTATCGCTACTCTCATCATCCCTGCCCGAACTCAAAATGTATCACTACTCTCATCATCCCTGCCCCAACTCACAATGTATCACTACTCCCATCATCCCTGCCCGAACTCAAAATGTATCACTACTCTCATCATCCCTGCCCACAACTCACAACGTATCACTACCCCATCATCCCTGCCCCAACTCACAATGTATCACTACTCCCATCATCCCTGCCCCAACTCACAATGTATCACTTCTCTCATCATCCCTGCCCACAACTCACAATGTATCACTACTCTCATCATCCCTGCCCCAACTCACAATGTATCACTACTCCCATCATCCCTGCCCCCAACTCACAATGTATCACTACTCCCATCATCCCTGCCCCAACTCACAATGTATCACTACTCTCATCATCCCTGCCCACAACTCACAATGTATCACTACTCCCATCATCCCTGCCCCCAACTCACAATGTATCACTACCCCATCATCCCTGCCCCAACTCACAATGTATCACTTCTCTCATCATCCCTGCCCACAACTCACAATGTGTCACTACCCCATCATCCCTGCCCCAACTCACAATGTATCACTACTCCCATCATCCCTGCCCCAACTCACAATGTATCACTACTCTCATCATCCCTGCCCACAACTCACAATGTATCACTACTCTCATCATCCCTGCCCCAACTCACAATGTATCACTACCCCATCATCCCTGCCCCAACTCACAATGTATCACTTCTCTCATCATCCCTGCCCACAACTCACAATGTATCACTACCCCATCATCCCTGCCCCAACTCACAATGTATCACTACTCCCATCATCCCTGCCCCCAACTCACAATGTATCACTTCTCTCATCATCCCTGCCCCAACTCACAATGTATCACTACTCCCATCATCCCTGCCCCCAACTCACAATGTATCACTACTCTCATCATCCCTGCCCCAACTCACAATGTATCACTACCCCCATCATCCCTGCCCCCACTCACAATGTATCACTACTCCCATCATCCCTGCCCCAACTCACAATGTATCACTACTCTCATCATCCCTGCCCCAACTCACAATGTATCACTTCTCTCATCATCCCTGCCCCAACTCACAATGTATCACTACTCTCATCATCCCTGCCCCCAACTCACAATGTATCACTTCTCTCATCATCCCTGCCCCAACTCACAATGTATCACTACTCTCATCATCCCTGCCCCAACTCACAATGTATCACTACTCTCATCATCCCTGCCCCCAACTCACAATGTATCATTTCTCTCATCATCCCTGCCCCAACTCACAATGTATCACTACTCTTATCATCCCTGCCCCCACTCACAATGTATCACTACTCCCATCATCCCTGCCCCCACTCACAATGTATCACTACTCCCATCATCCCTGCCCCAACTCACAATGTATCACCACTCTCATCATCCCTGCCCCCAACTCACAATGTATCACTACTCTCATCATCCCTGCCCCCAACTCACAATGTATCACTTCTCTCATCATCCCTGCCCCAACTCACAATGTATCACTACTCTCATCATCCCTGCCCCCAACTCACAATGTATCATTTCTCTCATCATCCCTGCCCCCAACTCACAATGTATCACTACTCTCATCATCCCTGCCCCAACTCACAATGTATCACTACTCTCATCATCCCTGCCCCCAACTCACAATGTATCACTACCCCCATCATCCCTGCCCCCAACTCACAATGTATCACTACTCTCATCATCCCTGCCCCAACTCACAATGTATCACTACCCCCATCATCCCTGCCCCCACTCACAATGTATCACTACTCCCATCATCCCTGCCCCAACTCACAATGTATCACTACTCTCATCATCCCTGCCCCAACTCACAATGTATCACTTCTCTCATCATCCCTGCCCAAACTCACAATGTATCACTACTCTCATCATCCCTGCCCCCAACTCACAATGTATCACTTCTCTCATCATCCCTGCCCCAACTCACAATGTATCACTACTCTCATCATCCCTGCCCCAACTCACAATGTATCACTACTCTCATCATCCCTGCCCCCAACTCACAATGTATCATTTCTCTCATCATCCCTGCCCCAACTCACAATGTATCACTACTCTTATCATCCCTGCCCCCACTCACAATGTATCACTACTCTTATCATCCCTGCCCCCACTCACAATGTATCACTACTCCCATCATCCCTGCCCCCACTCACAATGTATCACTACTCCCATCATCCCTGCCCCAACTCACAATGTATCACCACTCTCATCATCCCTGCCCCCAACTCACAATGTATCACTACTCTCATCATCCCTGCCCCCAACTCACAATGTATCACTTCTCTCATCATCCCTGCCCCAACTCACAATGTATCACTACTCTCATCATCCCTGCCCCCAACTCACAATGTATCATTTCTCTCATCATCCCTGCCCCCAACTCACAATGTATCACTACTCTCATCATCCCTGCCCCAACTCACAATGTATCACTACTCTCATCATCCCTGCCCCCAACTCACAATGTATCACTACCCCCATCATCCCTGCCCCCAACTCACAATGTATCACTACTCTCATCATCCCTGCCCCAACTCACAATGTATCACTACCCCCATCATCCCTGCCCCCACTCACAATGTATCACTACTCCCATCATCCCTGCCCCAACTCACAATGTATCACTACTCTCATCATCCCTGCCCCCAACTCACAATGTATCACTTCTCTCATCATCCCTGCCCCAACTCACAATGTATCACTACTCTCATCATCCCTGCCCCCAACTCACAATGTATCACTTCTCTCATCATCCCTGCCCCAACTCACAATGTATCACTACTCTCATCATCCCTGCCCCAACTCACAATGTATCACTACTCTCATCATCCCTGCCCCCAACTCACAATGTATCATTTCTCTCATCATCCCTGCCCCCACTCACAATGTATCACTACTCCCATCATCCCTGCCCCCACTCACAATGTATCACTACTCCCATCATCCCTGCCCCCAACTCACAATGTATCACTACTCCCATCATCCCTGCCCCCACTCACAATGTATCACCACTCTCATCATCCCTGCCCCCAACTCACAATGTATCACTACTCTCATCATCCCTGCCCCCAACTCACAATGTATCACTTCTCTCATCATCCCTGCCCCAATTCACAATGTATCACTACTCTCATCATCCCTGCCCCCAACTCACAATGTATCATTTCTCTCATCATCCCTGCCCCCAACTCACAATGTATCACTACTCTCATCATCCCTGCCCCAACTCACAATGTATCACTACTCTCATCATCCCTGCCCCCAACTCACAATGTATCACTTCTCTCATCATCCCTGCCCCAACTCACAATGTATCACTACTCTCATCATCCCTGCCCCCAACTCACAATGTATCATTTCTCTCATCATCCCTGCCCCCAACTCACAATGTATCACTACTCTCATCATCCCTGCCCCCAACTCACAATGTATCATTTCTCTCATCATCCCTGCCCCCAACTCACAATGTATCACTACTCCCATCATCCCTGCCCCAACTCACAATGTATCACTACTCCCATCATCCCTGCCCCAACTCACAATGTATCACTACCCCCATCATCCCTGCCCCCAACTCACAATGTATCAATACTCTCATCATCCCTGCCCCAACTCACAATGTATCACTACTCCCATCATCCCTGCCCCCAACTCACAATGTATCACTACTCTCATCATCCCTGCCCCCACTCACAATGTATCACTACTCCCATCATCCCTGCCCCCACTCACAATGTATCACTACTCCCATCATCCCTGCCCCAACTCACAATGTATCACCACTCTCATCATCCCTGCCCCAACTCACAATGTATCACTACTCCCATCATCCCTGCCCCAACTCACAATGTATCACTACTCCCATCATCCCTGCCCCAACTCACAATGTATCACCACTCTCATCATCCCTGCCCCAACTCACAATGTATCACTACTCTCATCATCCCTGCCCCCACTCACAATGTATCACTACCCCCATCATCCCTGCCCCCACTCACAATGTATCACTATTCCCATCATCCCTGCCCCCACTCACAATGTATCACTACTCCCATCATCCCTGCCCCAACTCACAATGTATCACTACTCCCATCATCCCTGCCCCCAACTCACAATGTATCACTACTCTCATCATCCCTGCCCCCACTCACAATGTATCACTACTCCCATCATCCCTGCCCCCACTCACAATGTATCACTACTCCCATCATCCCTGCCCCAACTCACAATGTATCACCACTCTCATCATCCCTGCCCCCAACTCACAATGTATCACTACTCTCATCATCCCTGCCCCCAACTCACAATGTATCACTTCTCTCATCATCCCTGCCCCAACTCACAATGTATCACTACTCTCATCATCCCTGCCCCCAACTCACAATGTATCATTTCTCTCATCATCCCTGCCCCCAACTCACAATGTATCACTACTCTCATCATCCCTGCCCCAACTCACAATGTATCACTACTCTCATCATCCCTGCCCCCAACTCACAATGTATCACTACCCCCATCATCCCTGCCCCCAACTCACAATGTATCACTACTCTCATCATCCCTGCCCCAACTCACAATGTATCACTACCCCCATCATCCCTGCCCCCACTCACAATGTATCACTACTCCCATCATCCCTGCCCCAACTCACAATGTATCACTACTCTCATCATCCCTGCCCCAACTCACAATGTATCACTTCTCTCATCATCCCTGCCCAAACTCACAATGTATCACTACTCTCATCATCCCTGCCCCCAACTCACAATGTATCACTTCTCTCATCATCCCTGCCCCAACTCACAATGTATCACTACTCTCATCATCCCTGCCCCAACTCACAATGTATCACTACTCTCATCATCCCTGCCCCCAACTCACAATGTATCATTTCTCTCATCATCCCTGCCCCAACTCACAATGTATCACTACTCTTATCATCCCTGCCCCCACTCACAATGTATCACTACTCTTATCATCCCTGCCCCCACTCACAATGTATCACTACTCCCATCATCCCTGCCCCCACTCACAATGTATCACTACTCCCATCATCCCTGCCCCAACTCACAATGTATCACCACTCTCATCATCCCTGCCCCCAACTCACAATGTATCACTACTCTCATCATCCCTGCCCCCAACTCACAATGTATCACTTCTCTCATCATCCCTGCCCCAACTCACAATGTATCACTACTCTCATCATCCCTGCCCCCAACTCACAATGTATCATTTCTCTCATCATCCCTGCCCCCAACTCACAATGTATCACTACTCTCATCATCCCTGCCCCAACTCACAATGTATCACTACTCTCATCATCCCTGCCCCCAACTCACAATGTATCACTACCCCCATCATCCCTGCCCCCAACTCACAATGTATCACTACTCTCATCATCCCTGCCCCAACTCACAATGTATCACTACCCCCATCATCCCTGCCCCCACTCACAATGTATCACTACTCCCATCATCCCTGCCCCAACTCACAATGTATCACTACTCTCATCATCCCTGCCCCCAACTCACAATGTATCACTTCTCTCATCATCCCTGCCCCAACTCACAATGTATCACTACTCTCATCATCCCTGCCCCCAACTCACAATGTATCACTTCTCTCATCATCCCTGCCCCAACTCACAATGTATCACTACTCTCATCATCCCTGCCCCAACTCACAATGTATCACTACTCTCATCATCCCTGCCCCCAACTCACAATGTATCATTTCTCTCATCATCCCTGCCCCCACTCACAATGTATCACTACTCCCATCATCCCTGCCCCCACTCACAATGTATCACTACTCCCATCATCCCTGCCCCCAACTCACAATGTATCACTACTCCCATCATCCCTGCCCCCACTCACAATGTATCACCACTCTCATCATCCCTGCCCCCAACTCACAATGTATCACTACTCTCATCATCCCTGCCCCCAACTCACAATGTATCACTTCTCTCATCATCCCTGCCCCAATTCACAATGTATCACTACTCTCATCATCCCTGCCCCCAACTCACAATGTATCATTTCTCTCATCATCCCTGCCCCCAACTCACAATGTATCACTACTCTCATCATCCCTGCCCCAACTCACAATGTATCACTACTCTCATCATCCCTGCCCCCAACTCACAATGTATCACTTCTCTCATCATCCCTGCCCCAACTCACAATGTATCACTACTCTCATCATCCCTGCCCCCAACTCACAATGTATCATTTCTCTCATCATCCCTGCCCCCAACTCACAATGTATCACTACTCTCATCATCCCTGCCCCCAACTCACAATGTATCATTTCTCTCATCATCCCTGCCCCCAACTCACAATGTATCACTACTCCCATCATCCCTGCCCCAACTCACAATGTATCACTACTCCCATCATCCCTGCCCCAACTCACAATGTATCACTACCCCCATCATCCCTGCCCCCAACTCACAATGTATCAATACTCTCATCATCCCTGCCCCAACTCACAATGTATCACTACTCCCATCATCCCTGCCCCCAACTCACAATGTATCACTACTCTCATCATCCCTGCCCCCACTCACAATGTATCACTACTCCCATCATCCCTGCCCCCACTCACAATGTATCACTACTCCCATCATCCCTGCCCCAACTCACAATGTATCACCACTCTCATCATCCCTGCCCCAACTCACAATGTATCACTACTCCCATCATCCCTGCCCCAACTCACAATGTATCACTACTCCCATCATCCCTGCCCCAACTCACAATGTATCACCACTCTCATCATCCCTGCCCCAACTCACAATGTATCACTACTCTCATCATCCCTGCCCCCACTCACAATGTATCACTACCCCCATCATCCCTGCCCCCACTCACAATGTATCACTATTCCCATCATCCCTGCCCCCACTCACAATGTATCACTACTCCCATCATCCCTGCCCCAACTCACAATGTATCACTACTCCCATCATCCCTGCCCCCAACTCACAATGTATCACTACTCTCATCATCCCTGCCCCCACTCACAATGTATCACTACTCTCATCATCCCTGCCCCCACTCACAATGTATCTCTACTCTCATAATCCCTGCCCCAACTCACAATGTATCACTACCCCCATCATCCCTGCCCCCACTCACAATGTATCACTACTCCCATCATCCCTGCCCCAACTTACAATGTATCACTACTCCCATCATCCCTGCCCCCAACTCACAATGTATCTCTACTCCCATCATCCCTGCCCCAACTCACAATGTATCACTACTCCCATCATCCCTGCCCCCAACTCACAATGTATCACTACTCCCATCATCCCTGCCCCAACTCACAATGTATCACTACTCCCATCATCCCTGCCCCAACTCACAATGTATCACTACCCCCATCATCCCTGCCCCAACTCACAATGTATCACTACTCCCATCATCCCTGCCCCCAACTCACAATGTATCACTACTCCCATCATCCCTGCCCCAACTCACAATGTATCACTACCCCCATCATCCCTGCCCCAACTCACAATGTATCACTACCCCCATCATCCCTGCCCCCAACTCACAATGTATCTCTACTCCCATCATCCCTGCCCCAACTCACAATGTATCACTACTCCCATCATCCCTGCCCCCAACTCACAATGTATCACTACTCCCATCATCCCTGCCCCAACTCACAATGTATCACTACTCCCATCATCCCTGCCCCAACTCACAATGTATCACTACCCCCATCATCCCTGCCCCAACTCACAATGTATCACTACCCCCATCATCCCTGCCCCAACTCACAATGTATCACTACTCCCATTATCCCTGCCCCCAACTCACAATGTATCACTACTCTCATCATCCCTGCCCCAACTCACAATGTATCACTACTCCCATCATCCCTGCCCCCAACTCACAATGTATCACTACTCCCATCATCCCTGCCCCAACTCACAATGTATCACTACTCCCATCATCCCTGCCCCCAACTCACAATATATCACTACTCTTATCATCCCTGCCCCCAACTCACAATGTATCACTACTCCCATCATCCCTGCCCCCAACTCACAATGTATCACTACTCTCATCATCCCTGCCCCAACTCACAATGTATCACTACTCCCATCATCCCTGCCCCCAACTCACAATGTATCACTACTCTCATCATCCCTGCCCCATCTCACAATGTATCACTACTCCCATCATCCCTGCCCCCAACTCACAATGTATCACTACTCCCATCATCCCTGCCCCCAACTCATAATGTATCACTACTCTCATCATCCCTGCCCCAACTCACAATGTATCACTACTCCCATCATCCCTGCCCCCAACTCACAATGTATCACTACTCCCATCATCCCTGCCCCAACTCACAATGTATCACTACTCCCATCATCCCTGCCCCCAACTCACAATGTATCACTACTCTTATCATCCCTGCCCCCAACTCACAATGTATCACTACTCTCATCATCCCTGCCCCAACTCACAATGTATCACTGCTCCCATCATCCCTGCCCCCAACTCACAATGTATCACTACTCCCATCATCCCTGCCCCAACTCACAATGTATCACTACTCTCATCATCCCTGCCCCCAACTCACAATGTATCACTACTCTTATCATCCCTGCCCCCAACTCACAATGTATCACTACTCCCATCATCCCTGCCCCCAACTCACAATGTATCTCTACTCTCATCATCCCTGCCCCAACTCACAATGTATCACTACTCCCATCATCCCTGCCCCAACTCACAATGTATCACTACCCCCATCATCCCTGCCCCAACTCACAATGTATCACTACTCCCATCATCCCTGCCCCAACTCACAATGTATCACTACCCCCATCATCCCTGCCCCCAACTCACAATGTATCAATACTCTCATCATCCCTGCCCCAACTCACAATGTATCACTACTCCCATCATCCCTGCCCCAACTCACAATGTATCACTACTCCCATCATCCCTGCCCCAACTCACAATGTATCACTACTCCCATCATCCCTGCCCCAACTCACAATGTATCACTACCCCCATCATCCCTGCCCCCAACTCACAATGTATCAATACTCTCATCATCCCTGCCCCAACTCACAATGTATCACTACTCCCATCATCCCTGCCCCCACTCACAATGTATCACTACTCCCATCATCCCTGCCCCAACTCACAATGTATCACTACTCCCATCATCCCTGCCCCAACTCACAATGTATCACTAGTCTCATCATCCCTGCCCCCAACTCACAATGTATCACTACTCCCATCATCCCTGCCCCCAACTCACAATGTATCACTACTCCCATCATCCCTGCCCCACTCACAATGTATCACTACCCCCATCATCCCTGCCCCCAACTCACAATGTATCACTACTCTCATCATCCCTGCCCCAACTCACAATGTATCACTACTCTCATCATCCCTGCCCCAACTCACAATGTATCACTACTCCCATCATCCCTGCCCCAACTCACAATGTATCACTACTCCCATCATCCCTGCCCCAACTCACAATGTATCACTACTCCCATCATCCCTGCCCCCACTCACAATGTATCACTACTCCCATCATCCCTGCCCCCACTCACAATGTATCACTACTCTCATCATCCCTGCCCCAACTCACAATGTATCACTACTCCCATCATCCCTGCCCCAACTCACAATGTATCACTACTCCCATCATCCCTGCCCCCACTCACAATGTATCACTACTCCCATCATCCCTGCCCCAACTCACAATGTATCACTACTCCCATCATCCCTGCCCCAACTCACAATGTATCACTAGTCTCATCATCCCTGCCCCCAACTCACAATGTATCACTAGTCTCATCATCCCTGCCCCCAACTCACAATGTATCACTACTCTCATCATCCCTGCCCCAACTCACAATGTATCACTACTCTCATCATCCCTGCCCCCACTCACAATGTATCACTTCTCTCATCATCCCTGCCCCAACTCACAATGTATCACTACTCCCATCATCCCTGCCCCAACTCACAATGTATCACTACTCCCATCATCCCTGCCCCCAACTCACAATGTATCACTACTCTCATCATCCCTGCCCCAACTCACAATGTATCACTACTCCCATCATCCCTGCCCCAACTCACAATGTATCACTACTCCCATCATCCCTGCCCCCACTCACAATGTATCACTACTCCCATCATCCCTGCCCCCAACTCACAATGTATCACTACTCTCATCATCCCTGCCCCAACACACAATGTATCACTACTCCCATCATCCCTGCCCCAACTCACAATGTATCACTACCCCCATCATCCCTGCCCCAACTCACAATGTATCACTACCCCCATCATCTCTGCCCCACTCACAATGTATCACTACCCCCATCATCCCTGCCCCCAACTCACAATGTATCACTTCTCTCATCATCCCTGCCCCCACTCACAATGTATCACTACTCTCATCATCCCTGCCCCCACTCACAATGTATCACTACTCCCATCATCCCTGCCCCAACTCACAATGTATCACTACTCTCATCATCCCTGCCCCAACTCACAATGTATCACTACTCTCATCATCCCTGCCCCAACTCACGATGTATCACTACCCCATCATCCCTGCCCCACTCACAATGTATCACTACCCTCATCATCCCTGCCCCACTAACAATGTATCACTACCCCCATCATCCCTGACCCCGGAGCTCACAATCTAATCTATCACACACGATGTATCACTACTCCCATCATCCCTGTTCCTAGGAGCCTGTAATGTAGTCTGTAGAGTTTCCCGCACTAGTGAGGTGGGTCCTGGAACTCGTAGCCCCGGTGGGATCTTCCACTATGTATAGTGCTCTGTCCACTGCTGCAGCACAGAATCCTCTGGGCCCATTATTACTCTGTTATCACAAGCCTAGTAAAGAGCGGCCTCTGTCCGCTGCAGCCCCGCTTCTTGCTGGATTGAGCTAGAGATCTGTGTGACTGACAACCCTTGCGCATCTGCAGCCCTTCATGAGGCGCCCACCTATGAGGTGGGACTATTGAGTTCCTCAGGGGCGGGATCTATGGCTTTCTCTCCTATGTACAGTGAAATGTCCTCGTGTTTGTTTGCCCCTTGTTTCTCTGTTGTAGAAGAGATGGCCACTTCAGCCGCTGGTGTATGCGTTTTGGCACCGAGGGTCTGTACAAGTGTACACAGTATAATGGGTTCCAGAATGGACATCCAATGGAGGCCCCCTACCATTAAAATCACACTCTCTTATAAAGGAGAGAGCATTTTTTGCTTCACTGCCCACCTCCTCCTCCTCCCTTGGGGGAGAACAAGGCTTCTCTGGCCCGACTCTTCCCTGTTCTCTGATGTTACATTTCTGGTGGGGATGGAGGAATTTTCTCAGGTTCTTACAGGCCCAACCTTGAGATGGGTTCATCTGGAGACAATCTGTGGGCACCCCAACTATTGCATGGCTTCCATTATGGATTGTTGGTAGTGAGAGGAAAGTCTTCCAGGTTGATGTGGCCATCATGGGCATAGCTACACCGGATGCAGAGGCAGAAGCTGGACAAAGGACCTGAGGCCAAGTGAGAAGATATCAGTATAATGAAGAACTTATTGTGGGTGCAGGAGGACCTTTATGGATTCTGTGTGGAGTCCCAGAGGCTATGTCCCATGGCAGGCAATGTGAGTTGGTTCCCTCTTTCCATCATGCAGCCCATGGCACCTGCCCTGGCCTCCTCGGTGGTATGTATGCACGTATATGGTGATATAGTAAAGGAGAATTCGCCTTGAACACTGCGAGAATGTCGTGAGCTTCGACGTCACCATGAAGCCATGTAACCACTAATGGAATAATTAGGCCTTTAATAATTTGCTGTCGAGCAGAAACATTTATCCTCCCGATCCTCTGCTCTGACCCTGACGAGCGACATACTGGAACAGAAAATGGCTGCATTGTTGTGGACTGTGATCTCTGTAATCATGATGAAGTGACAACCAAGTGTTCCTCCATGAGGGCAGAGTACACAGCCAGCTCCTTGGCCAGGAGAGGTTGGCAGGAGTTTGACCACAGTAATTACTTCTGAGATTGTGCTGATAAAACTTATCTCCCCATCTGAATGGTTCTGACCTATTGGGCACTGGAGGAGGACACCATCTCCTCTTGACGTCATTGCCTCCAGCTTGTTAATGCTCCAAGAATCAGGAGGAGGTGAAATCTGCTGAATAATAACAAGAAGCAGCTGCTGAGACAAAGAGGAGAGTCTACAGGTCCAGAAAAGTCACTTCTGGAAGTCAGAACACCATGCGACATGGCCTGTGGGGACTTCTCCTCTGCTAGGACCAGTGGCTGCTCCTCTTCTGAGGTCGAGCCATCGAGCATTTTCATATCTATAATGTCCTCCTCGATATCGCCATTATGTCTATAGGCATACAATAGGCGTCAGTGAAATGTTACGTCTGTGGTGATGATTGCCAGGCGTCCATCTCTCCATCCATTTCTCCAAAGTTGATCTCACACAATGAAAGGAAAAGTCTTACAACTTCCACGAAAGCAGAACTTTCCGAATCAATATGGCAGCCATTAATGACAGGAGGACTATATGTGGGAACTCACTGAGATCTCCAGGTGGTACATGGTGTCCATGTGTTTATAAGAGGCACAATCTCATAAATACAGAATCACAAACTCCAGAGCGCTTGGCTCCCAGGATGCCTCAATGGTGGAAGTTGTAGTCCCACAACAGCAGGAGAGTGACATGTTGGCATCCAGGGCTCAGCCTCAATAGATCCAAATATTCCCAATCGGCTCTGACCTCTATTCTGTTGTCAATTACTCATCGAGAGATGTCCAACGCCAATATCATTCTAACCGCCATGTGCTGCGCACAAGATGAACAGAACGAAGCTCCCAGGATATCAGTGGGGGTCTCGTGCTTACCGTTGGTCAGGCATGGAGCACAACTGGACCCTAGAAACCTAGAGACCACCCAACCAGATGTAGGTGGAGCGACGACTGCACTACAGTGATGGGATCATGGTGGACGTGCTCTCCATACTACTATCCATTATGGATGAGACCCCCAGCTGGTTCTGTGACGTGTGGGGTCACTGGGTTGAAGGGAGGTCCTAATCATTGGCAACCTCTCTGCCCACCTCCAGGAGCAGCCTCCATACCTTCTGACCTTCCCGCATTGATGTAGGCTGATGGATCCAGACATGGGTAGAAGTGGGGTCCCTGTGTGAGCAGGTGCGGAAATGTAGTAACACAGGGATTGCAGAACAATGCTGTATAACAATATTATGTAATGTTTAACAAAAGGATGAAAATGGCCTCCTCGCAGTGAGTTAATAAACACGAATCAAGGGAAGTAAAGGGTTAACGCGACAGTCTGAGAGTTGAACGGCACTTATCATCGTCTTCTCTGATCCTCATCCACATACAGTCTGATGGAGCACTGGCAGCGGTCGGCGCGGTGTACTCGGATCCCAACAAATCATGGTCCAGCTTCTGGCGGCAACAGGTGGTCACTGGTTTTGCCCGCTGAGCCTCTAGTCCTTAAATCTGTGCAGCCGAAGTGAGGAGCGCTGCAGAGGTCTCTGTCCAACCGGGTGCTGCTGCGCGTCTATCCGAAATGGGGAACGCACCTCAGGGTCCTGCACCTGGCCTCCACTCCTCCGCGCACGCACCGCACTCTGCTTAGCCGGGCGCACGGCGCTCTGCACACACACTGTCTCACCGGAGCGTTGCCACAAGTTCTGCCGGGGCACGGCTCCGCGCTGCCTCTCTTGCTGTGGAGCACGCAGCACCTGCCTCCGCTCTCACTGCCGGTGGAACACTGAGAGCTCTTTCCCGCACTTCCTGCTCACTGCCCGGCTTAGCCACGTCTCTTCTCCCCGGGTCACGGGACCTGTCCGATCCCCCATTCTTTCCCCCCGGCAACACTGGACACAGCCTCGACAGTTCCGGACCCGGCATAACGCAGGTACCCGCAGCCCGGTCTTCCGCCTTACACCTGTGTCAGGAGCCGTCCTGCTCCACCAGGACCCACACATTTTGCTTTTGAATTTGATTTTTCACCATTTTTTGTACGTCGAGTTTTGGCTCTGGTTCAGTCCGTTTCCACCACAGACCACCAGGCCCTTTCCCTTCATCTTTCCTGTACATCTCCTCAATGAATGTCCAATATGGTTCTGTACTATCCCCATAGAACTGAATGGACATCATTGACCTCTGTGGAGAAAATTGAGGCCCCTTGCCTATTCCTCCTGACCGGATGACCTTCGCTACCGTCGTTTGTTGTCCATCTCCTGGGCCATCCCCCTGTGGTGGTCACCGTGCGGCCCCCGACCAGCAGCCATTATTACTATTCTGGAACATTGCCGCCTGTCTCATGAGGTTCTGGGTTGGTTGGGAGTCTCTTGGCCTGGAAACAAGCATGCATGGCATGAGGAGAGCGCGGGCCGCAGACAGGCACCGGTGCTGGAGAGGTGCTCCGGCCTTATCGCCTCATCCACAAGTGCAGCACAGCGGAGATAAGCATCTTATCAGCACCAGAAATGAGTTCATCTCAGCGTCAAGTGGCGGCAGGAAGGCGGAAGGGCGTCCTGTCTCCTCCGACCACTCGGAATTCACCTCTTGTTTCTATGTTATTGACACAGAGGAATTCACTGGAGAAGTTATGTTAAGATGGAGTCATGGCTGCCAGCGTCCCGGGCACCACAGACAGCGCGCTCCGCGGGTTCCCTGTGTGACTGATGATGGGGACGTAGACATGGATGTCAGGAGACGCCTCTCTGCAGGGACAGGTCATTACCGCCCTTGTTTGTCCATTCACGAGGATTCCCCGCATGTAATGACATCCAGGTGGTCTGCAGCAAAGACCGGCTCACTACAGAAATGGCCGCACCGCGGGGGAGTGTATGCAGCGGTAATGGAAGCACAGTGGGCGTGGGATGTCTATAAATCCACGGTGCTTGTCATGTAGGACGCAGCGCAGGTGAGCTGTGCCTACATCGCTTCTATTCCTGATGGTGGGCACACAGCCTAACCAGGCCTCAAATGTCCAGTGCCCCTCCAATAACCCTACATGCCCAGTCAGGGGCAACATATGGCCCGTACAAAGTATGATGCCAACAAAAATGCCCCCCAAAATCTGATTCCACCAGAGATTTCTCCCACAGTACCCTCCACACACACAGCAGGACGCCCCCATAGTATTACACCCCCCACAGTACCCTCCACACACACAGCAGGACGCCCCCATAGTATTACACCCCCCACAGTACCCTCCACACACACAGCAGGACGCCCCCATAGTATTATACCCCCACACTACCCTCCACACACACAGCAGGACGCCCCCATAGTATTATACCCCCCACAGTACCCTCCACACACACAGCAGGACGCCCCCATAGTATTATACCCCCATAGTACCCTCCACACACACAGCAGGACGCCACCACAGTATTATACCCCCACAGTACCCTCCACACACACAGCAGGACGCCCCCATAGTATTACACCCCCCACAGTACCCTCCACACACACAGCAGGACGCCCCCATAGTATTATACCCCCACACTACCCTCCACACACACAGCAGGACGCCCCCATAGTATTATACCCCCCACAGTACCCTCCACACACACAGCAGGACGCCCCCATAGTATTATACCCCCATAGTACCCTCCACACACACAGCAGGACGCCACCACAGTATTATACCCCCACAGTACCCTCCACACACACAGCAGGACGCCCCCATAGTATTATACCCCCACACTACCCTCCACACACACAGCAGGACGCCCCCATAGTATTATACCCCCATAGTACCCTCCACACACACAGCAGGACGCCCCCATAGTATTACACCCCCCACAGTACCCTCCACACACACAGCAGGACGCCCCCATAGTATTATACCCCCACACTACCCTCCACACACACAGCAGGACGCCCCCATAGTATTATACCCCCCACAGTACCCTCCACACACACAGCAGGACGCCCCCATAGTATTATACCCCCATAGTACCCTCCACACACACAGCAGGACGCCACCACAGTATTATACCCCCACAGTACCCTCCACACACACAGCAGGACGCCCCCATAGTATTATACCCCCACACTACCCTCCACACACACAGCAGGACGCCCCCATAGTATTATACCCCCATAGTACCCTCCACACACACAGCAGGACGCCACCATAGTATTATACCCCCCACAGTACCCTCCATACACACAGCAGGACGCCCCCATAGTATTATACCCCACACAGTACCCTCCACACACACAGCAGGACGCCCCCATAGTATTATACCCCCACAGTACCCTCCACACACACAGCAGGACGCCCCCATAGTATTATACCCCCACACTACCCTCCACACACACAGCAGGACACCCCCATAGTATTATACCCCCACACTACCCTCCACACACACAGCAGGACGCCCCCATAGTATTATACCCCCATAGTACCCTCCACACACACAGCAGGACGCCACCACAGTATTATACCCCCACAGTACCCTCCACACACACAGCAGGACGCCCCCATAGTATTATACCCCCACAGTACCCTCCACACACACAGCAGGACGCCCCCATAGTATTATACCCCCACACTACCCTCCACACACACAGCAGGACGCCCCATAGTATTATACCCCCATAGTACCCTCCACACACACAGCAGGACGCCCCCATAGTATTATACCCCCACACTACCCTCCACACACACAGCAGGACGCCCCCATAGTATTATACCCCCATAGTACCCTCCACACACACAGCAGGACGCCACCATAGTATTATACCCCCCACAGTACCCTCCATACACACAGCAGGACGCCCCCATAGTATTATACCCCACACAGTACCCTCCACACACACAGCAGGACGCCCCCATAGTATTATACCCCCACAGTACCCTCCACACACACAGCAGGACGCCCCCATAGTATTATACCCCCACACTACCCTCCACACACACAGCAGGACGCCCCCATAGTATTATACCCCCACACTATCCTCCACACACACAGCAGGACGCCCCCATAGTATTATACCCCCATAGTACCCTCCACACACACAGCAGGACGCCACCACAGTATTATACCCCCACAGTACCCTCCACACACACAGCAGGACGCCCCCATAGTATTATACCCCCACACTACCCTCCACACACACAGCAGGACGCCCCCATAGTATTATACCCCCATAGTACCCTCCACACACACAGCAGGACGCCCCCATAGTATTATACCCCCACAGTACCCTCCACACACACAGCAGGACGCCCCCATAGTATTATACCCCCCACAGTACCCTCCACACATACAGCAGGACGTCCCCATAGTATTATACCCCCACAGTACCCTCCACACACACAGCAGGACGCCACCATAGTATTATACCCCCACAGTACCCTCCACACACACAGCAGGAAGCCCCCATAGTATTATACCCCCCACAGTACCCTCCACACATACAGCAGGACGCCCCCATAGTATTATACCCCCACAGTACCCTCCACACACACAGCAGGACGCCCCCATAGTATTATACCCCACACAGTACCCTCCACACACACAGCAGGACGCCCCCATAGTATTATACCCCCACAGTACCCTCCATACACACAGCAGGACGCCCCCATAGTATTATACCCCCAAAGTACCCTCCACACACACAGCAGGACGCCCCCATAGTATTATACCCCCAAAGTACCCTCCACACACACAGCAGGATGCCCCCATAGTATTATACCCCCACAGTACCCTCCACACACACAGCAGGACGCCACCATAGTATTATACCCCCCACAGTACCCTCCACACACACAGCAGGACGCCCCATGGTATTATACCCCCACAGTACCCTCCACACACACAGCAGGATGCCCCCATAGTATTATACCCCCACAGTACCCTCCATACACACAGCAGGACGCCACCATAGTATTATACCCCCCACAGTACCCTCCACACACACAGCAGGACGCCCCCATGGTATTATACCCCCACAGTACCCTCCACACTGGATGCCCCCACAGTGGCTTGCCCATAGTCTCCCACACTCATTATGAGGCCCCCACGCCCAGTTTGATCCCCCCTATAGCCCCCCACAATTGATGATGGCACCACAAACAGAATGACAGCCTCATGATAAAATAAAAGGAAAACAATTGACTTCCCGGCTCCGGTCTCTGAGGGCGCGATGTAGTGACTCCATTAGAGCTCAGATACACAGAGAGAATGATAGAACCAGTGCGGAGCCGCCAGTACTGCACGTCCCGATGGAGTGGGGCCTTGTCCGGGATCTTCCTTCACCTCTGTCATCCCTGGGACAATCTCCATCTTATGCTGGATATCATAATCAGACATTTGTAACAATCTTTAGTTAGACACAAACAACTAAACACCGAATTGTTAAAAACATTAAAATGTAATCACACACGTGACCTGAACATCTGGGTTCACAATAGAACCAAACTCTGATAACTTCACCTCCACAGACCACACCTCAGTAGCAGACCCCACATGTGTGCAGATCGCAGACCCCGGTAGAAAAGGCTTTACACGTAAACTGGCTCACAGTCATGAATGCACCAAAAATACAAAGACTGGCGATTGATAGCAGAAAAATAAAACAATAATAAAGCCACATGTGCGATCTACACAGGAAGAGATGGTGTAACCCATAGATCAGCCGGTTATAATATATACGATCTAATGTACCTGGGAGAAATTGCACAAAGCCCACACGCAGTGTCTGGCCTCTATGACCCGCTGATGCAATGTTAGTGATCAAATCCCTTAGAAGTGCATGTATGTCCATAACAACCGCTCAGGCCGTCATGTTTGACCAAGCGCATTGAAGGAAAGTGGAATTGGCTAAAAAACAGCCGCATAAAGGGCAGGCAATGCGAGCACCTTGGCTTGGTTCTGCACTCGTCTCCAATCAGAAGTGGAGCCCGAGCGTCCTGAGAGCCGACGCGTGTCGCCACCCATTGTGGCTTCGTCAGTTGACCCCCTGATGGTGACACGCGTCGGGTCTCAGGACGCTCGAGCTCCACTCCAGATGTTTAAGTCACGTGTGTGACTCAGTTTTAATGTTTTTAACAATTGGGTGTTTAGTTGTTTGTGTCTAAATATTGTTACAAATTTTTGCTAAATCTTATGTTGGGAGATCCCCATTGTGTGGCCTGTTCCTTTTCTCTCTCTCTTTAATCAGCATCAATTTTGTATAGGTCTGGTTGGATCCCCATTAATGTCAGTGGTGCCCCCATGTGTTTAATTTTGGATATCATAATCATGCGTCCTGCACTCAGGGATATACTGCAACCTGGGCTACAGATTTACTGTGCTATATCCCTGGGGCAAGACTGTACAGCACAGACAGGCAGTATATTAAACAGCACAGAGGCGTTATACTGTGCAACACAGAGAGGCGGTATACTGCACAGCACAGACAGGCAGTATACTAAACAGCACAGAGGCGGTATACTGTGCAGCACAGAGAGGCGGTATACTGCACAGCACAGACAGGCAGTATACTAAACAGCACAGAGGCGTTATACTGTGCAACACAGAGAGGCGGTATACTGCACAGCACAGACAGGCATTATACTAAACAGCACAGAGGCGGTATACTGTGTACAGCACAGAGAAGCGGTATACTGTGCAGCACAGAGAGGCAGTATACTATACAGCACAGAGAAGCGGTATACTAAACAGTACAGAGGCGGTATACTGTGCAGCACAGAGAGGCGGTATACTGCACAGCACAGACAGGCAGTATACTAAACAGCACAGAGAGGCGGTATACTGCACAGCACAGACAGGCAGTATACTAAACAGCACAGAGAGGCGGTATACTGCACAGCACAGACAGGCAGTATACTAAACAGCACAAAGAAGCGGTATACTGTACAGCACAGAGAGGCGGTATACTAAACAGTACAGAGGCGGTATACTGTGCAGCACAGAGAGGCGGTATACTGTGTACAGCACAGAGGCAGTATACTATACAGCACAGAGAGGCGGTATACTAAACAGTACAGAGGCGGTATACTGTGCAGCACAGAGAGACAGTATACTAAACAGCACAGAGAGGTGGTATACTGTGCAGAACAGAGAGGCATTATACTATACAGCACAGAGAGGTGGTATACTGTGCAGAACAGAGAGGCAGTATACTATACAGCACAGAGAGGTGGTATACTGTGCAGAACAGAGAGAACTTTCTTTACATGCAGCTACAGGAACTTAAAGTGATCGGTAGAGATGTGACTAAAGTAAGAAAGGAAACCATCAGCATGAAGCTGATATATTCCGTCCATGTTCCTCCAGGAGGCACCAGTGGGTTGTTCCCTGGGACGATGGAGGAATTGTTCAGGTGGAGGGATGGAGGCAGCCGGGACTGGAGTATTCCCCTCGTGAATATTAAGAAACGTTACATAAGAAGTGGCACAGAGGAGTCTGCCAGCTCATATCCATGAAATAACACTTAGGGTGCCGCTCTCGGCCCACACCCCGACCTCCTGGGTAAACACTAGACTGCCAGGTGAAGAAGCCAAAACTGAAGCAATCGCTGCATAACATCTCACATTATACAAGTGATAAGGAATAAATGAGGTCAACGGCCACCGAGCAGCCTGAGCGCCCCCTGTGGTGAGCCGCGACACTGTCAGCGCCTCACACCCTGCGCTCTGCATCATTCTGCTGATCCGACGTCCGAAAACAAGCTGGCGAAACGCCCTGGGAAAGGCAAAACCGCACAGACCTGGTGGCTCCAAGCTGACGACTCACTGCGATAAACACTGCAGCCAGGATACGACCCGCCACATTCACCCCATCAGCGTCCCACCAGCCACATTCACCCCATCAGCGTCCCACCAGCCACATTCACCCCATCAGCGTCCCACCAGCCACATTCACCCCATCAGCGTCCGACCCGCCACATTCACCCCCATCAGCGTCCCACCAGCCACATTCACCCCATCAGCGTCCCACCAGCCACATTTACCCCCATCAGCGTCCCACCAGCCACATTCACCCCATCAGCGTCCGACCCGCCACATTCACCCCATCAGCGTCCCACCAGCCACATTCACCCCATCAGCGTCCCACCAGCCACATTTACCCCCATCAGCGTCCCACCAGCCACATTCACCCCATCAGCGTCCCACCAGCCACATTCACCCCATCAGCGTCCCACCAGCCACATTCACCCCCATCAGCGTCCCACCAGCCACATTCACCCCATCAGCGTCCCACCAGCCACATTCACCCCCATCAGCGTCCCACCAGCCACATTCACCCCATCAGCGTCCGACCCGCCACATTCACCCCATCAGCGTCCCACCAGCCACATTCACCCCATCAGCGTCCCACCAGCCACATTTACCCCCATCAGCGTCCCACCAGCCACATTCACCCCATCAGCGTCCGACCCGCCACATTCACCCCATCAGCGTCCCACCAGCCACATTCACCCCATCAGCGTCCCACCAGCCACATTTACCCCCATCAGCGTCCCACCAGCCACATTCACCCCATCAGCGTCCGACCCGCCACATTCACCCCATCAGCGTCCCACCAGCCACATTCACCCCATCAGCGTCCCACCAGCCACATTCACCCCATCAGCGTCCCACCAGCCACATTTACCCCCATCAGCGTCCCACCAGCCACATTCACCCCCATCAGCGTCCCATCCGCCCTATTCACCCCATCAGCGTCCCACCAGCCACATTCACCCCCATCAGCGTCCCACCAGCCACATTCACCCCATCAGCGTCCGACCCGCCACATTCACCCCATCAGCGTCCCACCAGCCACATTCACCCCATCAGCGTCCCACCAGCCACATTCACCCCATCAGCGTCACACCAGCCACATTCACCCCCATCTGCGTCCCACCAGCCACATTCACCCCATCAGCGTCCCACCCGCCACATTCACCCCATCAGCGTCCCACCCGCCACATTCACCCCATCAGCGTCCCACCAGCCACATTCACCCCATCAGCGTCCCACCAGCCACATTCACCCCATCAGCGTCCCACCAGCCACATTCACCCCATCAGCTTCCGACCCGCCATATTCACCCCCAACAGCGTCCCACCCGCCACATTCACCCCATCAGCGTCCCACCAGCCACATTCACCCCATCAGCGTCCGACCCGCCACATTCACCCCATCAGCGTCCCACCAGCCACATTCACCCCCATCAGCGTCCCACCCGCCACATTTACCCCATCAGCGTCCCACCGGCCACATTCACCCCATCAGCGTCCCACCAGCCACATTCACCCCATCAGCATCCCACCAGCCACATTTACCCCCATCAGCGTCCGACCCGCCACATTCACCCCATCAGCGTCCCACCAGCCACATTCACCCCCATCAGCGTCCCATCCACCTATTCACCCCATCAGCGTCCCACCAGCCACATTCACCCCCATCAGCGTCCCACCAGCCACATTCACCCCCATCAGCGTACCACCCGCCACATTCACCCCATCAGCGTCCCACCAGCCACATTCACCCCATCAGCGTCCCACCAGCCACATTCACCCCATCAGCGTCCCACCAGCCACATTCACCCCATCAGCGTCCGACCCGCCACATTCACCCCCATCAGCGTCCGACCCGCCACATTCACCCCCATCAGCGTCCCACCCGCCACATTCACCCCATCAGCGTCCCACCAGCCACATTCACCCCCATCAGCATCCCACCCGCCACATTCACCCCATCAGCGTCCCACCAGCCACATTCACCCCCATCAGCGTCCCACCAGCCACATTCACCCCCATCAGTGTCCCACCAGCCACATTCACCCCATCAGCGTCCCACCAGCCACATTCACCCCATCAGCGTCCCACCAGCCACATTCACCCCCATCAGCGTCCGACCCGCCACATTCACCCCCATCAGCGTCCCACCAGCCACATTCACCCCATCAACGTCCCACCCGCCACATTCACCCCATCAGCGTCCCACAAGCTACATTCACCCCCATCAGCGTCCCACCCGCCACATTCACCCCATCAGCATCCCATCAGCCACATTCACCCCATCAGCATCCGACCCACCACATTCACCCCATCAGCGTCCCACAAGCCACATTCACCTCATCAGCGTCCGACCAGCCACATTCACCCCATCAACGTCCCACCCGCCACATTCACCCCATCAGCGTCCCACCAGCCACATTCACCCCCATCAGCATCCCACCCGCCACATTCACCCCATCAGCGTCCCACCAGCCACATTCACCCCATCAGCGTCCGACCCACCACATTCACCCCATCAGCGTCCCACCAACCACATTCACCTCATCAGCGTCCGACCCACCACATTCACCCCATCAGCGTCCCACCAGCCACATTTACCCCATCAGCGTCCGACCCGCCACATTCACCCCATGAGCGTCCGACCAGCCACATTCACCCCATCAGCGTCCCACCAGCCACATTCACCCCATCAGCGTCCGACCCGCCACATTCACCCCATGAGCGTCCGACCCGCCACATTCACCCCCATCAGAGTCCGACCAGCCACATTCACCCCATCAACGTCCGACCCGCCACATTCACCCCATGAGCGTCCGACCCGCCACATTCACCCCATCAGCGTCCGACCCGCCACATTCACCCCCATCAGCGTCCGACCAGCCACATTCACCCCATCAACGTCCCACCCGCCACATTCACCCCATCAGCGTCCCACCAGCCACATTCACCCCCATCAGCGTCCCACCCGCCACATTCACCCCATCAGCGTCCCACCAGCCACATTCACCCCATCAGTGTCCGACCCACCACATTCACCCCATCAGCGTCCCACCAGCCACATTCACCTTATCAGCGTCCGACCCACCACATTCACCCCATCAGCGTCCCACCAGCCACATTTACCCCATCAGCGTCTGACCCGCCACATTCACCCCATGAGCGTCCGACCAGCCACATTCACCCCATCAGCGTCCCACCAGCCACATTCACCCCATCAGCGTCCGACCCGCCACATTCACCCCCATCAGCGTCCGACCAGTCACATTCACCCCATCAACGTCCGACCCGCCACATTCACCCCATGAGCGTCCGACCCGCCACATTCACCCCATCAGCGTCCGACCCGCCAGATTCACCCCCATCAGCGTCCGACCAGCCACATTCACCTCATCAACGTCCCACCCGCCACATTCACCCCATCAGCGTTCCACCCGCCACATTCACCCCATCAGGGTCCCACCGGCCACATTCACCCCATCAACGTCCCACCCGCCACATTCACCCCATCAGCGTCCCACCAGCCACATTCACCCCATCAGGGTCCCACCGGCCACATTCACCCCATCAATGTCCCACCCGCCACATTCACCCCATCAACGTCCCACCCGCCACATTCACCCCATCAGCGTCCCACCGGCCACATTCACCCCATCAGCGTCCCACCGGCCACATTCACCCCATCAGCGTCCGACCAGCCACATTCACCCCATCAACGTCCCACCCGCCACATTCACCCCATCAGTGTCCCACCAGCCACATTC
Source organism: Dendrobates tinctorius (assembly GCF_039654945.1). Taxonomy (NCBI): domain Eukaryota; kingdom Metazoa; phylum Chordata; class Amphibia; order Anura; family Dendrobatidae; genus Dendrobates; species Dendrobates tinctorius. The sequence continues at coordinate 466,329 of NW_027361899.1, read as the reverse complement.
ACACCATCAGGGTCCCACCGGCCACATTCACCCCCATCAGCGTCCGACTCGCCACATTCACCCCATCAGCGTCCCACCAGCCACATTCACCCCATCAGCGTCCGACCAGCCACATTCAACCCATCAGCGTCCGACCCGCCACATTCACCCCCATCAGAGTCTCACCAGCCACAATCACCCCCATCAGCGTCCGACCCGCCACATTCACCCCCTTCAGCGTCGGACCAGCCACGTTCACCCCATCAGCCACACTCACCCCCATCAGCGTCCCACCAGCCACATTCACCCCATCAGCGTCCGACCAGCCACATTCACCCCATCAGCATCCGACCCGCCACATTCACCCCCATCAGCGTCCGACCAGCCACATTCACCCCATCAGCGTCCAACCCGTCACATTCACCCCCATCAGTGTCCAACCCGCCACATTCACCCCCATCAGCGTCCCACCAGCCACATTCACCCCCATCAGTGTCCGACCCGCCACATTCACCCCATCAGCGACATTCACCCCCATCAGCGTCCGACCAGCCACATTCACCCCATCAGCGTCCCACCAGCCACATTCACCTCATCAGCGTCCCACCAGCCACATTCACCCCATCAGCGTCCGACCCGCCACATTCACCCCATGAGCGTCCGACACGCCACATTCACCCCCATCAGCGTCCCACCAGCCACATTCACCCCCATCAGCGTCCCACCAGCCACATTCACCCCATCAGCGTCCCATCAGCCACATTCACCCCATCAGCGTCCGACCCGCCACATTCACCCCCATCAGCGTCCCACCAGCCACATTCACCCCATCAGCGTCCGACCCGCCACATTCACCCCCATCAGCGTCCTACCAGCCACATTCACCCCATCAGCGTCCCACCAGCCACATTTACCCCATCAACGTCCCACCCGCCACATTCACCCCATCAGCGTCCCACCAGCCACATTCACCCCATCAGCGTCCGACCCGCCACATTCACCCCATGAGCATCCGACCCGCCACATTCACCCCATCAGCGACCCACCGGCCACATTCACCCCATCAGCGTCCGACCAGCCACATTCACCCCATCAACGTCCCACCCGCCACATTCACCCCATCAGCGTCCCACCAGCCACATTCACCCCATCAGCGTCCCACCGGCCACATTCACCCCCATCAGCGTCCGACCCGCCACATTCACCCCATCAGCGTCCCACCAGCCACATTCACCCCATCAGCGTCCGACCAGCCACATTCACCCCATCAGTGTCCGACCCACCACATTCACCCCCATCAGCGTCGGACCCGCCACATTCACCCCCATCAGCGTCCGACCAGCCACGTACACCCCATCAGCCACATTCACCCCCATCAGCGTCCCACCAGCCACATTCACCCCATCAGCGTCCGACCAGCCACATTCACCCCATCAGCGTCCGACCCACCACATTCACCCCCATCAGCGTCCGACCCGCCACATTCACCCCATCAGCGTCCGACTAGCCACGTACACCCCATCAGCCACATTCACCCCCATCAGCGTCCCACCAGCCACATTCACCCCACCAGCATCCGACCAGCCACATTCACCCCATCAGCGTCCGACCCACCACATTCACCCCCATCAGCGTCCGACCCGCCACATTCACCCCCATCAGCGTCCGACCAGCCACGTACACCCCATCAGCCACATTCACCCCCATCAGCGTCCCACCAGCCACATTCACCCCATCAGCGTCCGACCAGCCACATTCACCCCATCAGCGTCCGACCCACCACATTCACCCCCATCAGCGTCCGACCTGCCACATTCACCCCCATCAGCGTCCGACCAGCCACGTACACCCCATCAGCCACATTCACCCCCATCAGCGTCCCACCAGCCACATTCACCCCACCAGTGTCCGACCAGCCACATTCACCCCATCAGCGTCTGACCCGCCACATTCACCCCCATCAGCGTTCCATCAGCCACATTCATCCCCATCAGCGTCCCACCAGCCACATTCACCCCATCAGCGTCCAACCAGCCACATTCACCCCATCAGCGTCCGACCCGCCACATTCACCTCCATCAGCGTCCCACCAGCCACATTCACCCCCATCAGCCTCCCACCAGCCACATTCACCCCATCAGCGTCCCACCAGCCACATTCACCCCATCAGCGTCCCACCAGCCGCATTCACCCCATCAGCGTCCCACCAGCCACATTCACCCCATCAGCGTCCCACCAGCCGCATTCACCCCATCAGCGTCCCACCAGCCACATTCAGCCCCATCAGTGTCCCACCAGCCACATTCACCCCATCAGCGTCCCATCGGCCACATTCACCCCATCAGCATCCGACCCGCCACATTCACCCCCATCAGCGTCCCACCAGCCACATTCACCCCCATCAGCGTCCGACCCGCCACATTCACCCCCATCAGCGTCCCACCAGCCACATTCACCCCATCAGCGTCCCACCAGCCACATTTACCCCATCAACGTCCCACCCGCCACATTCACCCCATCAGCATCCCACCAGCCACATTCACCCCATCAGCGTCCCACCGGCCACATTCACCCCCATCAGCGTCCAACCCGCCACATTCACCCCATCAGCGTCCCACCAGTCACATTCACCCCATCAGCGTCCCACCAGCCACATTCACCCCATCAGCGTCCCACCTGCCTCATTCACCCCCATCAGTGTCCCACCAGCCACATTAACCCCATCAGCGTCCAACCCGCCACATTCACCCCATCAGCGTCCCACTCGCCACATTCACCCCCATCAGCGTCCGACCCGCCACATTCACCCCATCAGCGTCCGACCCGCCACATTCACCCCATCAGCGTCCCACCGGCCACATTCACCCCATCAGCGTCCCACCCGCCACATTCACCCCATCAGCGTCCCACCGGCCACATTTCACCCCATCAGCGTCCCACCCGCTTCATTCACCCCCATCAGTGTCCGACCCGCCACATTCACCCCCATCAGTGTCCCACCAGCCACATTCACCCCATCAGCCTCCCACCAGCCACATTCACCCCATCAGCGTCCCACCGGCCACATTCACCCCCATCAGCGTCCCACCGGCCACATTCACCCCATCAGCGTCCCACCAGCCACATTCACCCCATCATCGTCCCATCAGCCACATTCACCCCCATCAGCGTCCGACCCGTCACATTCACCCCCATCAGCGTCCCACCAGCCACATTCACCCCCATCAGCGTCCGACCCGCCACATTCACCCCCATCAGCGTCCCACCAGCCACCTTCACCCCCATCAGCGTCTCACCAGCCACATTCACCCCCATCAGCGTCCCACCAGCCACATTCACCCCCATCAGAGTCCCACCGGCCAAGTTCACCCCATCAGCATCCGACCCGCCACATTCACCCCCATCAGCGTCTCACCGGCCACATTCACCCCATCAGCGTCTCACCAGCCACATTCACCCCATCAGCGTCTCACCAGCCACATTCACCCCCATCAGCGTCCGACCCGCCACATTCACCCCCATCAGCGTGCCACCAGCCACATTCACCCCATCAGCATCCGACCCGCCACATTCACCCCATCAGCATCCGACCAGCCACATTCACCCCAATCAGCGTCTCACTGACCACATTCACCCCATCAGCGTCCCACCGGCCACATTCACCCCCATCAGCGTCCCACCGGCCACATTCACCCAAATCAGCGTCCCACCAGCCACATTCACCCCATCAGCGTCCGACCCACCATTTTCACCCCATCAGTGTCCCACCGGCCATATTCGCCCCTATCAACGTCCGACCCACCACATTCAACCCATCACCTTCTGACCCACCACATTCACCCCATCAGCATCCCACCAGCCACATTGACCCCTGTGATGGTGTGATATGCTATGTAGATGTCATTTATTGTATATTCCTATGTTTCTATTTCAGTTATTTTCATAGTGTTTTTCTTATTACATTGTAAGTCAACAGCCTCACTGTATCTGTCTCTTGATGACCCCCTGTAGTGCATTAATCCCTAAGGCTCTTTGTTCTCCTCTGGGAGGCCTGGAAACCGCCCCAACTGGTTTGACTTTAACTGGACAAGGAAGGGCGTCGGGGGAGAACAGGAGCTGGGCAAGTAAGTTCCGGTGTGGACAGGATCGTGTAAAGACTGCATTTCAGGGAGAAGGACCCATTTTATCCTCTGGTGCTAGAGTTTTGGAATCTCGTTTCCCTGGACATTTTATCCTGTTACTGGACTGCATTCTTATTCTGGACTATTTTATCCTTTGTGTGGTGGACTGAATATGGACCTTTTCGTACTTTTGCCTGAATAAAGATCTTGGAATTGTTCACTTTTCGCTTGCTCTGTTGATTGAGTGATACCAGAGAAGGACCCCGTGACAACTGGTGGCAGCGGTGGAATCAACAGAGCGTAATCCAATGGAGAACCACCCACAGAGTGAGTACAGAAATTGGACTGTATGCAGTTTACAGGAGAGAGCCAGAGACCTAGGCCTGAACTACCAGGGACTGACTAAAGAGGACTTAATCGATCTACTGGTGGGCGCTAGCCCGGCCACCTCCTCCCAGATGTCTGAAGGACGAGCACTGGAGACAGGGATCCCCTTCCAGAAAAGCCAGGGGTTGGTGTGGTACGAAGAAGAGATGGCGGTTCTGGGCCCCGGCGTCTCTCAGGAGTACAAGGAGGAGGCTGCCCACCGGGCACAGCGGAGACAGGAAGCAATGGAGCTTGAAAAAGGGAGTAACGCAATGTGGAGTGTAACCCCAACAATCCGGGAGCCTGTACGGATCACCCGGACAGAGTTTAAGTCATTTGATGAGGCTTCCGGAGATGTGGAGGGGTTCTTCAAGGACTTTGAGCACCAGTGTGCTGTGATGGAGGTGCCCCACTCTAGCTGGATGCGTTTGTTAGTGGAGCTCCTGAACGGAAGCTTGGCGGAGGCTTACCGAACCATTGATGCACTGCGGAATCGGGATTATAACATTGTAAAGCGGACTATCCTGGATTACCACGCTATCACCCCAGACTCATATAGGGCCAAGTTCCGAGACCTCCCATGAACCACGGGGGGATCGTTTAGGATGTATGCACATAAGATGTCCGAGGCATGTCGGAGATGGCTGAAAGCAGAAAACGCCTTTACTGTGGAAGATGTTATACAGGCGTTCCTTATAGAACAATTTCTTGCCAAGTGCCCTGCAGAGGTACGGGAATGTGTCCGGGAGCGCACGCCGTGTACCGTGGATAGAGCTGCAGCCCTGGCCGATGAAGCCCTTGCTATCCAGCCGCAATGGAGGAGGCTTCTGGACAATGAACCACGGCCTGCTCCCGCGCCCCGTCCCCCTCCAATTATATCTGCCCTTCCACCTAGTCGCAAGCCAATGACAATCACGCCTCACAATCCTAGGCCCCAACAGTTCCGACGACGACCTGGGGGTATCACAGAGAGGAGGTGTTATGGGTGTGGGCAACCTGGACATTTGCAGTCTGGCTGTCCCTCCAGGATTCGGAGGGAGCCCCACGCAGCCCCACCTCGTCCAGTGCATCTTGTACACTCCACCACACCTGAGGAAGAGCTACCACCACCCCCACCAGAGTGGACCACCGACCACGGCACCATAGATACCCCTCCTGGAGTGTACGGACTCCGGCCTCTGTCCTTTAGCTACTCAGAGCAACGGCAACGCCACCTGCAGGATGTCTTTATTGATGGATACAAAGTGTCAGGATTTAGAGACACGGGGGCATTCTTGACTATCGCTGACCCCCGTGTGGTTCGACCCGAGGCAATTTACCAGGGTCCGGGAATTCCCATTGTCCTGGCGGGGGGTGCCCGCAAATATATACAGCGAGCTTCTGTGCGTTTGGATTATGGTTGTGGAGAAAAACTGTGTTGGATTGGAGTTATGGGAGGACTTCCTGCAGATATCCTCCTTGGGAACGACATTGGGGAGTTACAGTGCCAATTTGTGGGAGCAGTCACCCGACTACAGGCCCTTCAAGCACTACATCATCCGGACCCCACCGGGGAGCAACCACCACGAACCACATCAGAGGTGGTAAGCAATACTTTCGCTGCTACTACATTGGGAGAGTCTTGGGACAGAGAGGAGTTTAGGAGAGAAATAGAGGGTGACACTACCTTAGCAGCCCTTAGGCGAAAGGCAGAAACTAGGCACTTGGGAGATAATGTGGATGGCTTCACTCGAGAAAACGGACTGTATTATCGTGTAGCAAAGGGCAGTGACCAGGGCAACCCTGACGCAACGACCAGGCAACTCATTGTCCCTCAGAAGTACAGGGCACAGCTACTTCAACTGGCCCATGACATCCCCTTGGCTGGGCATCAAGGGAGAAAAAGGACTGAAAAGAGACTCACCCAAAGTTTTTACTGGCCGGGCGTCTCGCAGTCGGTAGCCCATTATTGCCGCACCTGCGATGTGTGCCAGTGAATGCGGCATCCAGGAGCTCGACATAAGGTACCCCTGCAATCCCTGCCCATAATTGAGGAACCATTTCAACGTGTAGCCGTCGACATCATAGGTCCTATGGCCCACCCCAGCAGGTCGGGGAAAAAATATATCCTGACCGTGGTGGACTATGCCACTAGGTATCCTGAAGCTGTGGCCCTGTCCAGTATCACAGCAGTAAAGGTAGCCGAGGCCCTTGTTACCATCTTTACCCGGGTAGGATTTCCTAGTGAAATATTGTCGGATCAAGGCACTCAGTTCATGTCAGATCTGGTCCAGTCCCTATGGCATATGGCATACCCGTGGTGTTCGAGCCATTCGCACCACCCCATACCACCAGCAGACCAACGGACTATGTGAACGCTTTAATGGAGCCCTAAAAAATATGCTGAGGGCTTTTGTTGACGTTGAGAAAGACTGGAAAAAATACCTGCCACATCTCCTCTTCGCCTATCGGGAGGTTCTCCAAGAGTCCACAGGGTTCTCTCCCTTCGAACTACTGTTTAGCCGGAAGGTCCGTGGGCCTCTCACTCTTCTGAAAGGACATTTGGAGGGAGACATCTCAGATACCGGAATGCCCATCGTTCCCTATGTTCTAGACCTCAGAGACCGTCTCGCCCAGCTAGCTACCTTCGCTAAAGAACATCAGCGAATGGCCCAGTCCAGACAAAAAACCTGGTATGACCATAATGCCAGGAACCGGCAATTTATGGAAGGACAGCAAGTGCTCATGATTACTGCTTCCCCTGCCAACAAGCTTCAAGCAGTGTGGGAAGGCCCTTATCAGGTTGTCAAGAAAATTAATGACACTATGTTATTGCCCTGGACTCTAGTGGTTGACGACAGAAAACCGTCCACATTAACATGCTGAAAGACTACCACGACCGATCTCTGCCTGTTCTAGCTGTCTGCCACCCCCCTAGTGATACCGCCGCCGACGAGTATCTCCCAGATCTCCTCCAGGTTGCCCAAGCGGGAGGATCACTGGAACAAGTGCCCCTGGGCTCCCATTTATCGGATATACAAAAGGACGATATTGTCGCCGTACTAAGGCCGAGGGCTGCTGCTTTCTCCTCAAAGCTGGGGAAGACTACTCTCACCAGTCACCATGTGGAAACCCCCAGACAACGTCCCATCCAACAGGCTGCCTACTGGGTTCCAGAGGCTGTTCAAGGCATGATAAAGAACAAACTGGAGGAGATGAAACAGCTGGGAGTTATTCAGCCATCTCACAGTTCTTGGGCCTCTCCTGTCGTCCTGGTCCCCAAGAAGGATGGTACAACACGATTCCGCGTTGATTACAGACAACTAAATGATGCCACCAAGAGTGATGCTTATCCCATGCCCAGGATTGATGATCTATTCGATCGTCTGGCCAGTGCCCAATTTGTGACCACGTTAGACTTGAGCAAGGGGTACTAGCAGATACCCCTAACGGAGGACGCTCGGGAGCGCTCAGCCTTCATTACTCCATTTGGGCTATATGAGTTCCTGGGAATGCCCTTTGGGATGAAAACTGCCCCCGCTACTTTCCAGAGACTGGTGGATCGACTGTTACAACAATGTTAGGACTTTGCCTGTGCTTACTTAGACGACATTGCCATTTTTAGCACAACCTGGGAGGAACATCTTAAACACTTGGGCATAGTGCCGGACTGTATCCTTATTGCAGGACTGACCATTCGCCCTGATAAGTGCCAAATAGGGATGGCTGAGGTGCAGTACCTCGGGCATAGAGTAGGGGGTGGGACACTAAGGCCTGAGCCTGCCAAGGTGGAAGCCATTAGCAACTGGTGTAGACCCCAGACTAAAAAGCAGGTACTTGCATTTTTAGAAACTGCTGGATACTATCGCAAATTTGTTTCTAACTTCAGCACCTTGGCCAAGCCGACCTGACCTGCAAGAACATGCCTAGGAATGTGACGTGGACGACGGCATGCGAGGATGCCTTTTCAGCGTTAAAGACTGCCCTTGTCACTGCTCCTGTCTTGGCTGCCCCGGATTATAAATGCAGGTTCCTCGTGCAGACAGATGCATCCACCTTTGGGATTGGGGCAGTACTTAGCCAAGTGAACGCCGCCGGAGAAGAACATCCTGTTGCTTTTGCCAGTCGGAAACTACTGGATCGGGAAGTTGCCTATGCCACTATTGAAAAGGAGTGCCTTGCCATCGTATGGGCGCTAAAAAAATTGCAGCCCTACTTGTATGGCAGAGACTTTACAATTGTTACAGACCACAACCCCCTCACATGGCTGAATCGCGTATCAGGGGACAATGGAAGATTGCTGCGGTGGAGCTTGTCCTTACAACCCTACAGCTTCTCCATCCAATACAAGCGGGGAAGCCAACACCAGAACGCCGATGGTCTGTCTCGACAAGAAGAACCATAGGCTCCCCAGGCCGACCTACCCCTGCCACTGTACAAGGAATTATAAATAACTGAGCAATGTGGACTAAAGTGAGCAGGCCAGAGTTCTGTGTAGACCTCATGGCGTGCTCACTTATTATGGGGGAGGAGAGGTTGTGATGGTGTGATATGATATGTGGATGTCATTTTTTGTATATTCCTATGTTTCTATTTCAGTTATTTTCATAGTGTTTTTCTTATTACATTGTAAGTCTACAGCCTCACTGTATCTGTCTCTTGATGACCCCCTGTAGTGCATTAATCCCTAAGACCCTTTGTTCTCCTCTGGGAGGCCTGGAAACCGCCCCAACTGGTTTGACTTTCCCTGGACAAGGAAGGGGGTCGGGGGAGAACAGGAGCTGGGCAAGTCAGTTCCGGTGTGGACAGGATCGTGTAAAGACTGCATTTCAGAGAGAAGGACCCATTTTATCCTCTGGTGCTAGAGTTTTGGAATCTCGTTTCCCTGGACATTTTATCCTGTTACTGGACTGCATTCTTATTCTGGACTATCTTATCCTTTGTGTGGTGGACTGAATATGGACCTTTTCGTATTTTTGCCTGAATAAAGATCTTGGAATTGTTCACTCTTCGCTTGCTCTGTTGATTGTGTGATACCAGAGAAGGACCCCGTGACAACCCCCATCAGCGTCCCACCAGCCACATTCACCCCCATCAGCGTCCGACCCACCACATTCACCACCATCACACCCAGTTGTTGTAGATTCGCACCCACCCACATAAAAATCTCCCATAAAGTTTGCTCCACTTCAGTTATAGAGGATTTGTGTCTATTGTAAGTTTTTTGCTGCTGTGTTTTTCTTGCTCCACATTAGACTACGTTGGCACGATGCGTGTTTTTATGCAAATGCTGTTGTTAGAGTTTGTCCAGGATAAGCATGGCTGCACAGAGCGACAGCTGTAGTACCAGGCACAACCTGTAGACAGGGGTGGCGCTGTTTATGCACTCTTCTCCGGCTCCACTGGAGTACCCTCACAGCGGAGACGTGTTCACACCTCTCCACGTTTCCTCACTCGTCTCCTTCTCCCCATTGGAGTTATTTCCCATCATCTTCTGTCTTCACTTCTCGTGTCCTCTTACTCATCGTCATCTTAAACGCTGCACAAGAAAAATCATCAAAGTTCCTGAGAGACGAGTCTGAGGGCAGACATCGCTGACACGGTGCGTCTCCAGGAATTGGACGGTGCGGTGCTCATTGTGGCTGCTGCTCACCGTCCATGGAGAAAATGCTCCAAATGTAAAACCGAAAATCCCGGAACAGACTCAGGGCACAAGGCAGTCTCCTGTACTGCAAAGGGACGAATGATTGAGCTGCCAACTGCTGCAAGTGGGCGGATGATTGATCAGCCACCTGCTGCAAGTGGAAGGATGATTGAGCTGCCACTTGCTGCAAGTGGACGGATGATTGAGCTGCAACCTGCTGCAAGTGGGCGGATGATTGAGCTGCCACCTGCTGCAAGTGGACGGATGATTAAGCTGCCACCTGCTGCGGAAGGATGATTGAGCTGCCAACTGCTGCAAGTGGAAGGATGATTGAGCTGCCACCTGCTGCAAGTGGAAGGATGATTGAGCTGCCACTTGCTGCAAGTAGACGGATGATTGAGCTGCAACTTGCTGCAAGTGGGTGGATGATTGAGCTGCTACCTGCTGCAAATGGACGGATGATTGAGCTGCCACAGGCTGCAAAGGGACCGATGATTGAGCTGCCACCGGCTGCAAGTTGACGGATGATTGAGCTGCCACCTGCTACAAGTGGGCGGATGATTGAGCTGCCACAGGCTGCAAGTGGACGGATGATTGAGCTGCCACCTGCTGCAAAGGGACAGATGATTGAGCTGCCACAGGCTGCAAGTGGACGGATGATTGAGCTGCTACCTGCTGCAAGTGGAAGGATGATTGAGCTGCCACCTGCTGCAAGTGGATGGATGATTGAGTTGCCACTGGCTGCAAAGGGACGGATGATTGAGCTTCCACTGGCTGCAAGTGGATGGATGATTGCGCTGCCAACTGCTGCAAGTGGGCGGATGATTGAACTGCCACTGGCTGCAAGTGGACGGATGATTGCGCTGCCACCTGCTGCAAGTGGTAGGATGATTAGGCTGCCACCTGCTGCAAGTGGATGGAAGATTGAGCTGCCACCCCCTGCAAGTGGACAGATGATTGAGCTACCACCTGCTGCAAGTGGACGGATGATTGAGCTGCCACCTGCTGCAAGTGGAAGGATGATTGAGCTGCTAACTGCTGCAAGTGGATGAATGATTGAGTTGCCACCTGCTGCAAGTAGATGGATGATTGATTGGCCACCTGCTGCAAGTGGATGGATGAATGAGCTGCCACCTGCTTCAAGTGGACAGATGATTGAGCTGCTAACTGCTGCAAGTGGACAGATGATTGAGCTGCTAACTGCTGCAAGTGGAAGGATGATTGAGCTGCCACCTGCTGCAAGTGGACGGATGATTGAGCTGCCACCCACTGCAAGTGGACGGATGATTGAGCTGCCACCCCCTGCAAGTGGACGGATGATTGAGCTGCCACCCACTGCAAGTGGATGGATGATTGAGCTGCCACCCCCTGGAAGTGGACGGATGATTGAGCTGCCACCTGCTGCAAGTGGATGGGTGATTGAGCTGCCACCTGCTGCAAGTGGACCGATGATTGAGCTGCCACCTGCTGCAAGTAGATGGATGATTGAGTTGCCACCTGCTGCAAGTGGACGGATGAATGAGCTGCCACCTGCTTCAAGTGGACAGATGACTGAGCTGCTAACTGCTGCAAGTGGACGGATGATTGAGCTGCTAACTGCTGCAAGTGGAAGGGTGATTGAGCTGCCACCCGCTGCAAGTGGACAGATGATTGAGCTGCCACCCACTGCAAGTGGACGGATGATTGAGCTGCCACCCCCTGCAAGTGGACGGATGATTGAGCTGCCACCGGCTGCAAGTGGATGGATGATTGAGCTGCCACCCCCTGCAAGTGGACGGATGATTGAGCTGCCACCTGCTGCAAGTGAACAGATGATTGAGCTGCCACCTGCTGCAAGTGGACCGATGATTGAGCTGCTACCTGCTGCAAGTGGATGAATGATTGAGCTGCTAACTGCTGCAAGTGGATGAATGATTGAGCTGCCACCTGCTGCAAGTGGATGGATGATTGAGCTGCCACCTGCGGCAAGTGGATGGATGATAGAGCTGCCACCTGCTGCAAGTGGACAGATGATTGAGCTGCTAACAGCTGCAAGTGGATGAATGATTGAGCTGCCACCTGCTGCAAGTGGAAAGATGATTGAGCTGCCACTTGCAAGTGGATGGATGATTGAACCGCCACCTGCTGCAAATGGAAGGATGATTGAGATGCCACCTGCTGCAAGTAGATGAATGATTGAGCTGCTAACTGCTGCAAGTGGATGAATGATTGAGCTGTCACCTACTGCAAGTGGACGGATGATTGACCTGCCACCTGCTGCAAGTGGAAGGATGATTGAGCTGCCACCCCTTGCAAGTGGACAGATGATTGAGCTGCCACCTGATGCAAGTGGACGGATGATTGAGCTGCCACCTGCTGCAAGTGGACCGATGATTGAGCTGCCACCTGCTGCAAGTGGATGAATGATTGAGCTGCTAACTGCTGCAAGTGGATGAATGATTGAGCTGCCACCTGCTGCAAGTGGAAAGATGATTGAGCTGCCACCTGCTGCATGTGGACGGATGATTGAGCTGCCACCTGCTGCAAGTGGATGGATGATTGAGCTGCTAACTGCTGCAAGTGGACGGATGATTGAGCTGCTAACTGCTGCAAGTGGAAGGGTGATTGAGCTGCCACCTGCTGCAAGTGGACAGATGATTGAGCTGCCACCCACTGCAAGTGGACGGATGATTGAGCTGCCACCCCCTGCAAGTGGACGGATGATTGAGCTGCCACCCGCTGCAAGTGGACGGATGATTGAGCTGCCACCTGCTGCAAGTGGACGGATGATTGAACTGCCACTTGCTGCAAGTGGACCGATGATTGAGCTGCCACCTGCTGCAAGTGGATGAATGATTGAGCTGCTAACTGCTGCAAGTGGATGAATGATTGAGCTGCCACCTGCTGCAAGTGGAAAGATGATTGAGCTGCCACCTGCTGCAAGTGGACGGATGATTGAGCTGCCACCTGCTGCAAGTGGATGGATGATTGAGCTGCCACCTGCTGCAAGTGGACGGATGATTGAACTGCCACTTGCTGCAAGTGGACCGATGATTGAGCTGCCACCTGCTGCAAGTGGATGAATGATTGAGCTGCTAACTGCTGCAAGTGGATGAATGATTGAGCTGCCACCTGCTGCAAGTGGAAAGATGATTGAGCTGCCACCTACTGCAAGTGGACGGATGATTGAACCGCCACCTGCTGCAAGTGGAAGGATAATTGAGCTGCCACCTGCTGCAAGTGGACGGATGATTGAACCGCCACCTGCTGCAAGTGGAAGGATAATTGAGCTGCCACCTGCTGCAAGTAGATGAATGATTGAGCTGCTAACTGCTGCAAGTGGATGAATGATTGAGCTGCCACCTGCTGCAAGTGGAAAGATGATTGAGCTGCCACCTGCTGCAAGTGGACAGATGATTGAGCTGCCACCTACTGCAAGTGGACGGATGATTGAACCGCCACCTGCTGCAAGCGGAAGGATGATTGAGCTGCCACCTGCTGCAAGTAGATGATTGAGCTGTCACCTACTGCAAGTGGACGGATGATTGACCTGCCACCTCCTGCAAGTGGAAGGATGATTGAGCTGCCACCTGCTGCAAGTGGATGGATGATTGAGCTGCCACCTGCTACAAGTGGACGGATGATTGAATCGCCACCTGCTGCAAGTGGAAGGATGATTGAGCTGCCACCTGCTGCAAGTAGATGAATGATTGAGCTGCGACCTGCTGAAAGTGGACGGATGATTGAGTTGCTACCTGCTGCAAGTGGATGAATGATTGAGCTGCCACCTGCTGGAAGTGGAAGGATGATTGAGCTGCCACCTGCTGCAAGTGGACGGATGATTGAGCTGCCACCTGCTGCAAGTGGATGAATGATTAAGCTGCCACCTGCTGCAACAAGATGAATTATTGAGCTGCCACCTGCTGCAAGTGGAAGGATGATTGAGCTGCCACGTACTGCAAGTGGATGAATGATTGAGCTGCCACCTGCTGCAAGTGGAAGGATTATTGAGCTGCCACCTGCTGCAAGTGGATGAATGATTGAGCTGCCACCTGCTGCAAGTGGAAGGATGATTGAGCCTCCACCTCCTGCAAGTGAACAGATTATTGAGCTGCCACCTGTTACAAGTGGAAGGATGATTGAGCTGCTACTTACTGAAAGTAGAAGGATGATTGAGCTGCCACCTGCTGCAAGTGGAAGGATGATTGAGCTGCCACCTGCTGCAAGTAGATGAATGATTGAGCTGCTAACTGCTGCAAGTGGATGAATGATTGAGCTGCCACCTGCTGCAAGTGGATGGATGATTGAGCTGTCACCTACTGCAAGTGGACGGATGATTGAGCTGCCACCTGCTGCAAGTGGAAGGATGATTGAGCTGCCACCTGCTGCAAGTGGAAGGATGATTGAGCTGCCACCTGCTGCAAGTGGATGAATGATTGAACTGCCACGTGCTGCAAGTGGATGAATGATTGAGCTGCTAACTGCTGCAAGTGGATGAATGATTGAGCTGCCACCTGCTGCAAGTGGACGGATGATTGAGCTGTCACCTACTGCAAGTGGACGGATGATTGAGATGTCACCTGCTGCATGTTGACGGATGATTGAACTGCCACCTGCTGAAAGTGGAAGGATGATTGAGCTGCCACCTGCTGCAAGTAGATGAATGATTGAGCTGCCACCTGCTGCAAGTGGATGGATGATTGAACTGCCACCTGCTGCAAGTGGATGAATGATTGAGCTGCCACCTGCTGGAAGTGGAAGGATGATTGAGCTGCCACCTGCTGCAAGTGGACGGATGATTGAGCTGCCACTTACTGCAAGGAGACGGATGATTGAGTTGCAATCTGCTGCATGTGGACGGATGATTGAGCTGCCACCTACTGCAAGTGGACGGATGATTGAGCAGCCACCTGCTGCAAGTGGACGGATGATTGAGCTGCCACCTGCTGCAAGAGGATTAATGATTGAGCTGCCACCTGCTGCAAGTGGAAGGATGATTGAGCTGCCACCTGCTGCAAGTGGATGAATGATTGAGCTGCCATCTGCTGCAAGTGAACAGATTATTGAGCTGCCACCTGCTACAAGTGGACGGATGAGTGAGCTGCCACTTACTGAAAGGAGACGGATTATTGAGCTGCCACATGCTGCAAGTGGAAGGATGATTGAGCTGCCACGTGCTGCAAGTTGATGAATGATTGAGCTGCCACCTGCTGCAAGTGGAGGAATGATTGAGCTGCCACCTGCTGCAAATGGACAGATGATTGAGCTGCCACCTACTGCAAGTAGACTGATGAATGAGCTGCCACCTGCTGCAAGTGGATGAATGATTGAGCTGCCACCTGCTGCAAGTGGATGAATGATTGAGCTGCTAACTGCTGCAAGTGGAAGGATGATTGAGCTGCCACGTGCTGCAAGTGGATGAATGATTAAGATGACACCTACTGCAAGTGGAAGGATGATTGAGCTGCCACCTGCCGCAAGTGAACAGATTGTTGAGCTGCCACCTGCTGCAAGTGGACGGATGAATGAGCTGCCACTTACTGAAAAGACACTGATGATTGAGCTGCCACCTGCTGCAAGTGGATGAATGATTGAGCTGCCACATGCTGCAAGTGGATGAATGATTGAGCTGCCACCTGCTGCAAGTGGATGGATGATTGAGCTGCCACCTGCTGCAAGTGGAAGGATGATTGAGCTGCCACCTGCCGCAAGTGAACAGATTGTTGAGCTGCCACCTGCTGCAAGTGGACGGATGAATGAGCTGCCACTTGCTGAAAAGACACTGATGATTGAGCTGCCACCTGCTGCAAGTGGATGAATGATTGAACTGCCACATACTGCAAGTGGATGAATGATTGAGCTGCCACCTGCTGCAAGTGGATGGATGATTGAGCTGCCACCTGCTGCAAGTGGAAGGATGATTGAGCTGCCACCTCCTGCAAGTGAACAGATTATTGAGCTGCAACCTGTTAAAAGTGGAAGGATGATTGAGCTGCCACTTACTGAAAGTAGAAGGATGATTGAGCTGCCACTTGCTGCAAGTGGAAGGATGATTGAGCTGCCACCTGCTGCAAGTAGATGAATGATTGATCTGCTAACTGCTGCAAGTGGATGAATGATTGAGCTGCCACCTGCAGCAAGTGGACAGATGATTGAGCTGCTAACTGCTGCAAGTGGATGATTGAGCTGCTAACTGCTGCAAGTGGACGAATTATTGCGCTGCCACCTGCTGCAAGTGGACGGATGAGTGAGCTGTGACCTACTGCAAGTGGCGGATGATTGAGCTGCCACCTGCTGCAAGTGGAAGGATGATTGAGCTGCCACCTGCTGCAAGTGTAAGGATGATTGAGCTGCCACCTGCTGCAAGTTGACGGATGATTGAACTGCCACCTACTGAAAGTGGAAGGATGATTGAGCTGCCACCTCCTGCAAGTAGATGAATGATTGAGCTGCCACCTGCTGCAAGTGGATGGATGATTGAACTGCCACGTGCTGCAAGTGGATGAGTGATTGAGCTGCCACCTGCTGGAAGTGGAAGGATGATTGAGCTGCCACCTGCTGCAAGTGGACGGATGATTGAGCTGCCACTTACTGCAAGGAGACGGATGATTGCGTTGCAATCTGCTGCAAGTGGACGGATGTTTGAGCTGCCACCTGCTGCAAGAGGATTAATGATTGAGCTGCCACCTGCTGCAAGTGGAAGGATGATTGAGCTGCCACCTGCTGCAAGTGGATGAATGATTGAGCTGCCACCTGCTGCAAGTGAACAGATTATTGAGCTGCCACCTGCTACAAGTGGACGGATGATTGAGCTGCCACTTACTGAAAGGAAACGGAGTATTGAGCTGCCACATGCTGCAAGTGGAAGGATGATTGAGCTGCCACGTGCTGCAAGTTGATGAATGATAGAGCTGCCACCTGCTGCAAGTGGAGGAATGATTGAGCTGCCACCTGCTGCAAGTGGACGGATGATTGAGCTGCCACCTACTGCAAGTAGACGGATGATTGAGCTGCCACCTGCTGCAAGTGGATGAATGATTGAGCTGCCACCTGCTGCAAGTGGAAGGATGATTGAGCTGCCACCTGCTCCAAGTGGATGAATGATTGAGCTGCCACCTGCTGCAAGTGGAAGGATGATTTAGCTGCCAACTGCTGTAAGTGGATGAATGATTGAGCTGCCACCTGCTGCAAGTGGAATGATGATTGAGCTGCCACCTGCTGCAAGTGGATGAATGATTGAGCTGCCACCTGCTGCAAGTGGATGAATGATTAAGCTGCCACCTGCTGCAAGTGGATGAATGATTGAGCTGCTAACTGCTGCAAGTGGATGAATGATTGAGCTGCCACCTACTGCAAGTGGAAGGATGATTGAGCTGCCACCTGCTGCAAGTGAACAGATTATTGAGCTGCCACCTGCTGCAAGTGGACGGATGAATGAGCTGCCACTTACTGAAAGGAGACTGCTGATTGAGCTGCCACCTGCTGCAAGTGGAAGGATGATTGAGCTGCCACGTGCTGCAAGTGGATGAATGATTGAGCTGCCACCTGCTGCAAGTGGATGAATGATTGAGCTGCTACCTGCTGCAAATGGAAGAATGATTGAGCTGTCACCTGCTGCAAGTGGACGGATGATTGAGCTGCCACGTGCTGCAAGTGGATGAATGATTGAGCTGCCACCTGCTGCAAGTGGAAGGATGATTGAGCTGCCACCTGCTGCAAGTGTACGAATGACTGAGCTGCCACCTGCTGCAAGTGGACGGATGATTGAGCTGCCACTTGCTGCAAGTGGAAGGATGATTGAGCTGCCACTTGCTGCAAGTGGAAGGATGATTGAGCTGCCACCTGCTGCAAGTGGATGAATGATTGAGCTGCCACCTGCTGCAAGTGGATGAATGATTGAGCTGCCACCTGCTGCAAGTGGATGAACGATTGAGCTGCTAACTGCTGCAAGTGGATGAATGATTGAGCTGCCACCTGCTGCAAGTGGACGGATGAGTGAGCTGTGACCTACTGCAAGTGGCGGATGATTGAGCTGCCACCTGCTGCAAGTGGAAGGATGATTGAGCTGCCACCTGCTGCAAGTGGAAGGATGATTGAGCTGCCACCTGCTGCAAGTGGAAGGATGATTGAGCTGCCACCTGCTGCAAGTTGACGGATGATTGAACTGCCACCTACTGAAAGTGGAAGGATGATTGAGCTGCCACCTGCTGCAAGTAGATGAATGATTGAGCTGCCACCTGCTGCAAGTGGATGGATGATTGAACTGCCACGTGCTGCAAGTGGATGAGTGATTGAGCTGCCACCTGCTGGAAGTGGAAGGATGATTGAGCTGCCACCTGCTGCAAGTGGACGGATGATTGAGCTGCCACTTACTGCAAGGAGACGGATGATTGAGTTGCAATCTGCTGCAAGTGGACGTATGTTTGAGCTGCCACCTGCTGCAAGAGGATTAATGATTGAGCTGCCACCTGCTGCAAGTGGAAGGATGATTGAGCTGCCACCTGCTGCAAGTGGATGAATGATTGAGCTGCCATCTGCTGCAAGTGAACAGATTATTGAGCTGCCACCTGCTACAAGTGGACGGATGATTGAGCTGCCACTTACTGAAAGGAAACGGAGTATTGAGCTGCCACATGCTGCAAGTGGAAGGATGATTGAGCTGCCACGTGCTGCAAGTGGATGAATGATTGAGCTGCCACCTGCTGCAAGTGGAAGGATGATTTAGCTGCCAACTGCTGCAAGTGGACGAATGATTGAGCTGCCACCTGCTGCAAGTGGAATGATGATTGAGCTGCCACCTGCTGCAAGTGGATGAATGATTGAGCTGCCACCTGCTGCACGTGGATGAATGATTAAGCTGCCACCTGCTGCAAGTGGATGAATGATTGAGCTGCTAACTGCTGCAAGTGGATGAATGATTGAGCTGCCACCTACTGCAAGTGGAAGGATGATTGAGCTGCCACCTGCTGCAAGTGAACAGATTATTGAGCTGCCACCTGCTGCAAGTGGACGGATGAATGAGCTGCCACTTACTGAAAGGAGACTGCTGATTGAGCTGCCACCTGCTGCAAGTGGAAGGATGATTGAGCTGCCACGTGCTGCAAGTGGATGAATGATTGAGCTGCCACCTGCTGCAAGTGGATGAATGATTGAGCTGCTACCTGCTGCAAATGGAAGAATGATTGAGCTGTCACCTGCTGCAAGTGGACGGATGATTGAGCTGCCACGTGCTGCAAGTGGATGAATGATTGAGCTGCCACCTGCTGCAAGTGGAAGGATGATTGAGCTGCCACCTGCTGCAAGTGTACGAATGACTGAGCTGCCACCTGCTGCAAGTGGACGGATGATTGAGCTGCCACTTGCTGCAAGTGGAAGGATGATTGAGCTGCCACTTGCTGCAAGTGGAAGGATGATTGAGCTGCCACCTGCTGCAAGTGGATGAATGATTGAGCTGCCACCTGCTGCAAGTGGATGAATGATTGAGCTGCCACCTGCTGCAAGTGGATGAACGATTGAGCTGCTAACTGCTGCAAGTGGATGAATGATTGAGCTGCCACCTGCTGCAAGTGGATGAAGGATTGAGCAATGTTATTATTAATGGGATGTTATTCCTGTTGGTAGTGTTTTTCCTGTTGGTGGTGTTAATCCTGTTGGTAGTGTTATTCCTGTTGGTGGTGTTATTCCTGTTGGTAGTGTTTTTCTTATTGGTGGTGTTATTCCTGTTGATAGTGTAATTCATGTTGATAGTCTTATTCCTGTTGGTAGTTTTATTCCTGTTGATAGTGTTATTCCTTTTAGTAGTGTTATTCCTGTTGGTGGTGTTATTCCTGTTGGTGGTGTTTTTCCTGTTGGTGGTGTTATTCCTGTTGGCAGTGTTATTCTTGTTGGCAGTGTTATTCCTGTTGGTGGTGTTATTCCTGTTGGAGGTTTTATTCTTATTGGTGGTGTTATTCCTGTTGGTGGTGTTATTCCTGTTGGTAGTGTTATTCCTGTTGGTAGTGTTTTTCCTGTTGGTGGAGTTATTCCTGTTGGTGGTGTTATTCCTTTTAGTAGTGTTATTCCTGTTGGTGGTGTTTTTCCTGTTGGTGGTGTTATTCCTGTTGGTAGTGTTATTCCTTTTAGTAGTGTTATTCCTGTTGGTGGAGTTATTCCTGTTGGTGGTGTTTTTCCTGTTGGTGGTGTTATTCCTGTTGGCAGTGTTATTCTTGTTGGCAGTGTTATTCCTGTTGGTGGTGTTATTCCTGTTGGTAGTGTTATTCTTGTTGGTGGTGTTATTCCTGTTGGTGGTGTTATTCCTGTTGGTAGTGTTATTCCTATTGGTGGTGTTATTCCTGTTGGTAGTGTTATTCCTGTTGGTAGTGTTTTTCCTGTTGGTGGTGTTATTCCTGTTGGTGGTGTTATTCCTGTTGGTAGTGTTATTCCTGTTGGTGGTGTTATTCCTTTTGGTAGTGTTATTCCTGTTGGTAATGTTTTTCCTGTTGGTGGTGTTATTCCTGTTGGCAGTGTTATTCTTGTTGGTAATGTTATTCCTGTTGGTAGTGTTTTTCCTGTTGGTGGTGTTAATCCTGTTGGTAGTGTTATTCCTGTTGGTGGTGTTATTCCTGTTGGTAGTGTTTTTCTTATTGGTGGTGTTATTCCTGTTGACAGTGTAATTCATGTTGATAGTCTTATTCCTGTTGGTAGTTTTATTCCTGTTGATAGTGTTATTCCTTTTAGTAGTGTTATTCCTGTTGGTGGTGTTTTTCCTGTTGGTGGTGTTTTTCCTGTTGGTGGTGTTATTCCTGTTGGCAGTGTTATTCTTGTTGGCAGTGTTATTCCTGTTGGTGGTGTTATTCCTGTTGGAGGTTTTATTCTTATTGGTGGTGTTATTCCTGTTGGTAGTGTTATTCCTGTTGGTAGTGTTTTTCCTGTTGGTGGTGTTATTCCTGTTGGTAGTGTTATTCCTGTTGGTGGTGTTATTCCTTGTGGTAGTGTTATTCCTGTTGGTAGTGTTTTTCCTGTTAGTGGTTTTATTCCTGTTGATAGTGTAATTCATGATGATAGTCTTATTCCTGTTGGTAGTTTTATTCCTGTTGGTAGTGTTATTCCTTTTAGTAGTGTTATTCCTGTTGGTGGTGTTTTTCCTGTTGGTAGTATTATTCCTGTTGGTGGTGTTATTCCTATTGGCAGTTATTCCTGTTGGTGGTGTTATTCCTGTTGGTAGTGTTATTCCTGTTGGTGGTGTTATTCCTGTTGGTAGTGTTATTCTTGTTGGTGGTGTTATTCCTGTTGGTGGTGTTATTCCTATTGGCAGTTATTCCTGTTAGTGGTGTTATTCCTGTTGGTAGTGTTATTCTTGTTGGTGGTGTTATTCCTGTTGGTGGTGTTATTCCTGTTGGTAGTGTTATTCCTGTTGGTGTTATTCTTGTTGGTGGTGTTATTCCTGTTGGTAGTGTTATTCCTGTTGGTGGTGTTTTTCCTGTTGGTGGTGTTATTCCTGTTGGCAGTGTTATTCCTGTCGGTGGTGTTGTTCCTGTTTGTTATTCCTGTTGGTGGTGTTATTCCTGTTGGTGGTGTTATTCCTATTATTCCTGTTGGTGGTGTTATTCCTGCTGGTGGTGTTAATCCTGTTGGTAGTGATTTTCCTGTTGGTGGTGTTATTCCTGTTGACAGTGTAATTCATGTTGATAGTGTTATTCCTGTTGGTAGTTGTATTCCTGTTGATAGTGTTATTTCTTTTAGTAGTGTTATTCCTGTTGGTGGTGTTTTTCCTGTTGGTAGTATTATTCTTGTTGGTGGTGTTATTCCTGTTGGTAGTGTTATTCTTGTTGGTGGTGTTATTCCTGTTGGAGGTTTTATTCTTATTGGTGGTGTTATTCCTGTTGATGGTGTTATTCCTGTTGGTAGTGTTATTCCTGTTGGTAGTGTTTTTCCTGTTGGTGGTGTTATTCCTGTTGGTAGTGTTATTCCTGTTGGTGGTGTTATTCCTTTTGGTAGTGTTATTCCTGTTGGTAGTGTTTTTCCTGTTAGTGGTGTTATTCCTGTTGATAGTGTAATTCATGTTGATAGTCTTATTCCTGTTGGTAGTTTTATTCATGTTGATAGTCTTATTCCTGTTGGTATTGTTATTCCTTTTAGTAGTGTTATTCCTGTTGGTGGTGTTTTTCCTGTTGGTAGTATTATTCCTCTTGGTGGTGTTATTCCTATTGGCAGTTATTCCTGTTGGTGGTGTTATTCCTGTTGGTAGTGTTATTCCTGTTGGTGGTGTTATTCCTGTTGGTAGTGTTATTCTTGTTGGTGGTGTTATTCCTGTTGGTGGTGTTATTCCTATTGGCAGTTATTCCTGTTGGTGGTGTTATTCCTGTTGGTAGTGTTATTCTTGTTGGTGGTGTTATTCCTGTTGGTAGTGTTATTCCTGTTGGTGTTATTCTTGTTGGTGGTGTTATTCCTGTTGGTAGTGTTATTCCTGTTGGTGGTGTTTTTCCTGTTGGTGGTGTTATTCCTGTTGGCAGTGTTATTCCTGTCGGTGGTGTTGTTCCTGTTTGTTATTCCTGTTGGTGGTGTTATTCCTGTTGGTGGTGTTATTCCTATTATTCCTGTTGGTGGTGTTATTCCTGCTGGTGGTGTTAATCCTGTTGGTAGTGATTTTCCTGTTGGTGGTGTTATTCCTGTTGACAGTGTAATTCATGTTGATAGTGTTATTCCTGTTGGTAGTTGTATTCCTGTTGATAGTGTTATTCCTTTTAGTAGTGTTATTCCTGTTGGCAGTGTTATTCCAGTTTGTGGTGTTTTTCCTGTTGATAGCGTTAGTCCTGTTGGTGGTGTTATTCCTGTTGGTAGTGTTAGTCCTGTTGGTAGTGTTCTTCCTGTTGGTGGTGTTATTCCTGTTGGTAGTGTTAGTCCTGTTGGTAGTGTTCTTCCTGTTGGTGGTGTTATTCCTGTTGGTAGTGTTAGTCCTGTTGGTAGTGTTTTTCCTGTTGGTGGTGTTATTCCTGTTGGTAGTGTTCTTCCTGTTGGTGGTCTTATTCCTGTTGGTAGTGTTATTCCTGTTGATGGTGTTAGTCCTGTTGGTTGTCTTATTCCTGTTGATAGTGTTAGTCCTGTTGGTTGTGTTATTCCTGTTGGTAGTGTTAGTCCTGTTGGTAGTGTTATTCCTTTTGATAGTGTTAGTCCTGTTGGTTTTGTCTTATTCCTGTTGATAGTGTTAGTCCTGTTGGTGGTGTCATTACTGTTGGTAGTGTTAGTCCTGTTGGTGGTGTTATTCCTGTTGATAGTGTTAGTCCTGTTGGTTGTCTTATTCCTGTTGGTAGTGTTAGTCCTGTTGGTGGTGTTATTCCTGTTGGTCGTGTTCTTCCTGTTGATAGTGTTTTTCCTGTTGGTCGTGTTATTCCTTGTTACAGAACCACTCAGCACCCAGAATATGTTGTGCAGTTATATGTATATATAATAGTTTCCATGTGAGATGCATGTCCCTAATGTATCAGCAGTGTCCGCCCTCCCCCCACCTTTGTAATTCCCACAGTAAACATACGCAGGCTTCGGCCACCTGCGGCTTTTGTAATGCATGTCTGGCCTACCGGCTTTCTATTGGCCTGCCCTCTGTATATGTGTGATATATTCTGTGTCCTGTGAGTAAAGTGTTGTCAGACTGGAAATACTGTACATGGAGAAGCAGTGATCTTTTATATGCGCCCATGTAACCAAGGAATTCCAGCCAGCGTCCTTCATTTAGACTCCAGCTAACGCAGAGCGGACCTCCGAAAATACGGGGTGGTACTGAAAGAGGTACCCCAGCTTGGAAGACCCCGATACACTGGTGGCAGCGGCGGGATTTGATACCCCTTCTGCTGGAGGAAAGGAATGAATGGAAAATAACTACCAGAAGTTAAAGAGGACTACATTAAAAGACTTGGTGGAAGCCCGAGGGTTGATCGCCAGCAACAAAACAAAAGCGGATTTGATAGCAGCCATCATGGAACACGACAGTGCAGCGCCCCCCAATGTGAACGTGGAGGAGACCGAATTCCAGAGGGAGGTAAAGAACAGACTGGCGTTCTATGGCCCAAACCCTGCAGTAGAGATCAAACGAGAGGTGATGGCTGATGTGTGTACTGATCTGAAGGAAAAGATGGCCGAGCGGACCAGGATAGAGCTAGCCAAGATGGAGATGGCAGAGCGGACCAAAGTGGAGCTGGCCAAGATGGAGATGGCAGAGCGGAGAGAGGAAAGTCAGCGAGCAGGGGGAGCTCTGGCCTTCGACCAGGTACCTTCAACAGTAAGCCACAAAAAGATCCAGTACAATGCCTTCCGACAGTTGGGGGAGGCAGAGGAAGACATTGATGGCTTTCTGCAGGACTTTGAGCGGCAGTGTGCCCTTCATTAAGTAAAGCCGGAGGAACGGGTTCAGATTCTGACCAGCAAGCTGACAGGCCGGGCAGCGGACGCCTATCGCACGGTACTTGATGAGGACTGTATGGACTATGAGCGGATCAAAGAAGTGATCTTGGCCCGGTATGCGCTGACACCAGAGGCCTATCGCCAAAAGTTCCGTGGACTTATAAAACGCGTAACCGATACCCACGCTGAATGGGCCTGTAAATTACGGCGGTCACTGCTACAGTGGGTACAAGGGAGCCAAGCAGCCACTAAGGAGGACGTCCTCCAACTCTTCCTGTTAGAACGATTCTTTAATGGACTAAACCCCGAGATACAGGAATGGCTTCGGGACAGGCGGCCAACGACTCTTGAGGAAGCCGCTCGTCTGGCCGATGAACATCATGATGCCAGGAGGCCGCAGTGCTCCGGATCAAAGGTGGTCACTAGGGGCCCGCCCATGGACCTGGAGGGCCCCAAACCACCGAAGATTGTAGGGGGATCAGCTAGAAACCCGGCTTACCACAGTCCCCCTGGGGCGCGATGTCACACCTGCCGTCAGCTGGGCCACCTGCAAAGACAATGTCCCAACCGAACTCAGCATACCCAGTGGCCAAAGGCGGGAACAGCTACCTTCAGCCGGGCTGCTGTACACTGCTACCAAGGCGAAGCTGACCCGGCATTGGGGGCTACGACTAACCAAGGGGTGGAAGAGATGAAGGAAGTGCTGCATGAAGTAGACCCCGTGCAGGCAGCCCGGGCAGATAATCGACAACAGCATCGACAGGTCGTGTGGGTTAATGGGAAACGTATGCAGGGACTAAGAGAATCCGGAGCAACTTTGACCCTTGTGAAGCCTCATCTCGTCCGGGACCAAGAGAAGATGGACCGGACAGTGGCAGTCCATGTAGCAGGGGGAGCCATACATCGACTACCCACTGCCAGGATTCACCTGAACTGGGGAGTCGGGCATGGCCTTGTTGAGGTCGGCTTGATGGAGGATTTGCCTGCAGACGTCTTGCTGGGAAATGACTTGGGGCCCATGTTGTCTGCATTCTCGGTGGCCCCTCTGGCTGAGACCTATCCTGTGACCACCCGGAGACAAGCTCGAGCTGCGGAGATGGAATCACACTCAGAGGAGGCCCAGGTAAGACATCTCAGCCCTGCACGTATTCCCATAGCCAGACACATTTCTTGGGCCACCCCAGATGAATTTAAGAGGGAGTTACTTGAGGATCCTTCATTAGAGGGATATCGTGGGAAGGCACAGGAGGGGAGAGGGGTACTGGAAGGGGAACAGTTTGTATGGAAGCAGGGACTCCTCTACCGGATCACAGAGCAGCACCTGACAGGGACGAGCCCCACTATAAAACAACAGCTGGTAGTTCCCAAGAAGTATAGGCAGGAGTTACTGCGAATCTCCCCTGATATACCCTTGGCCGGGCACTTCGGCATCAGTCGCACCAGGCATTGTCTGACACAAAACTTCTTTTGGCTGGGGGTAACCTATGATGTTCATCAGTACTGCCAGACCTGTGACAGTTGCCAGCGTATTGGCAAGAGGGGGGATCGATGCAAGGCCAAATTACGCCCCCTCCCCATTGTGGAGGAACCATTTAGCTGAGTAGCGGTCGATTTGATAGGGCCGTTAGCCAAACCCAGTCCGTCCGGGAAAAAGTATATATTGACAGTGGTAGATTATGCCAGACGGTATCCAGAGGTGGTTGCGTTACCTAACATACTGGAAGAGACGGTGGCGGCCGCCCTGCTCCAGGTTTTCTCACGGGTTGGATTTCCCCGGGAGATTATCTCGGACCAGAGTACCCAGTTTACAGCAGAGGTGGCCAACCAACTGTGGAAGCTGTGCGGCGTATAGTCCATTAGAAGCGCCCCGTACCACCCGCAAACCAATGGGTTGTGTGAACGCTTTAATGGGACATTAAAACAGCTCATTGGGACTTTTACCTGGACCTACAGGGACTAGGAGAAATTCTTGCCACACCTCCTGTTTGCCTATCGGGAGGTGCCCCAAGAATCCACGGGTTTCTCCCCGTTCAAGCTGGTATACGGGAGACGGGTAAGGGGACCCCTAGACTTAGTGCTAGAACACTGGGAAGGGGAGGGCCTCATAGAAGGGGTACCTATTGTACCCTATGTGCTGGAATTCCGGGACCGCCTACAGGAGCTGACTCAGGCTGTACGTGAGAACATGCAGGCGACCCAGCGGCGCCAGCGCGTATGGTACGATCAGAGGGCCAGAGAGCGCACCTTGGAAATAGGACAGAAGGTCCTGGTGTTAGAGCCCATTAAGCAGAATAAGTTTCAAGCTGCATGGCAGGGGCCCTACCAGGTAGTGGGGAAAATAGCCGACACAACCTATAATGTCGCCGATTGTGACGACCCCAGGGTTATCCGCATGTTCTACGTGAATATGCTGAAGCCCTACCGGGAGCGCCCTGAAGAGGTAGTGGCCATCTGTGCACCTGAAGCAGAGGCTTTAGCCGGACTTCCCTTGCTGGATGTCTTAGGGGAAAGGACTCAGTCTAAAACATGGGACCAGGTACACTTGGGCGAAGACCTAGGCCCCCGGGAGAGACAGTAGGCAGAGGCGTTGTTGAGGCTGCGACAGAGGATGTTTTCAGAGAGACCAGGGTACACTCGCCTGGCACAACACAAGGTTGAGACCCAGGATCAGACCCCCTGCGACAAAACCCCTTCCGCATCCCTGAGTCTGTACGAGAGCGAGGGGATGCGACAAGAGATACAAGAGATGTTGCGTTTAGGGGTCATTGAAGAGTCAGATAGTCCCTGGGCATCCCCGCCAGGTAACCTGGACCTCAGAGTGTGAGGAAGCCTTCTGCCAACTAAAGGACGCCCTCACCAATACCCCTGCATTGGCCGCACCCGATCCAACTACACGTTTCCTTGTTCATACAGACGCTTCTCTGTTTGGATTGGGGGCAGTACTGAGCCAAGTCGGGCCGGACGGCCAAGAACACCCGGTAGCTTACCTGAGTCGGAAACTACTGCCCCGTGAAGTAAGCTATGCGGCCATCGAGAAGGAGTGCCTGGCGGTAGTATGGGCACTCAAGAAGTTGCAACCATATTTGTATGGACGACAGTTTTCCCTCCTAACGGACCATAACCCCCTAGTCTGGCTTAATCGGGTCTCTGGAGACAACGCCACATTGCTGCGGTGGAGTTTAGCCCTACAACCTCTGGACTTCACCATCCACTACAGACCCGGCAAACAAAACGGTAACGCCGAAGGAGTAAGTCGACAAACAGAACTTGTACCAACCACATAAACTTCGGTCATCCCCAAACCGATCCGTTGAGGATCAGACTGTGTATGCCGATCGCGTCGCTGAAAAGGGGAGCCGTGTTACAGAACCACTCAGCACCCAGAATATGTTGTGCAGTTATATGTATATATAATAGGTTCCATGTGAGATGCATGTCCCTAATGTATCAGCAGTGTCCGCCCTCCCCCCACCTTTGTAATTCCCACAGTAAACATACGCAGGCTCCGGCCACCTGCGGCTTTTGTAATGCATGTCTGGCCTCACGCTTGTGTATTGGCCTGCCCTCTGTATCTGTATGATATATTCTGTGTCCTGTGAGTAAAGTGTGGTCAGACTGGAAATACATGGAGAAGCAGTGATCTTTTATATGCGCCCATGCATTCAGAGGAATTCCAGCCAGCGTCATTCATTCAGACTCCAGCCAACGCAGAGCAGAAAATACGGGGTGGTACTGAAAGAGGTACCCCAGCTTGGAAGACCCTGTTACATTCCTGTTGGTAGTGTTATTAGTGTTATTTCTTTTAGTAGTGTTTTTCCTGTTGGTGGTGTTATTCCTGTTGGCAGTGTTATTTCTTTTGGTAGTGTTATTCCTGTTGGTGGTGTTATTCCTGTTGGTGGTGTTTTTCCTGTTGGTAGTGTTATTCCTGTTGGTGGTGTTATTCCTGTTGGTGGTGTTTTTCCTGTTGGTAGTGTTATTCCTGTTGGTGGTGTTTTTCCTGTTGGTGGTGTTATTCCTGTTGGTGGTGTTATTCCTGTTGGTGGTGTTCTTCCTGTTGATAGTGTTTTTCCTGTTGGTGGTGTTATTCCTGTTGGTGGTGTTTTTCCTGTTGGTAGTGTTATTCCTGTTGGTGGTGTTTTTCCTGTTGGCGGTGTTCTTCCTGTTGGTAATGTTATTTCTTTTGGTAGTGTTATTCCTGTTGGTGGTGTTTTTCCTGTTGGTAGTGTGTTATTCCTGTTGGTGGTGTTCTTCCTGTTGGCGGTGTTATTCCTGTTGGCGGTGTTATTCCTGTTGGTAGTGTTATTCATGTTGATAGTGTTTTTCCTGTTGGTGGTATTATTCCTGTTAGTAGTGTTATTTCTTTTGGTAGTGTTTTTCCTGTTGGTAGTGTTTTTCCTGTTGGTGGTGTTATTCCTGTTGGTAGTGTTTTTCCTGTTGGCGGTGTTATTTCTGTTGGCGGTGTTCTTCCTGTTGGTGGTGTTATTCCTGTTGGCGGTGTTATTCCTGTTGGCAGTGTTATTCATGTTGATAGTGTTTTTCCTGTTGGTGGTGTTATTCCTGTTGATAGTGTTTTTCCTGTTGGTGGTGTTTTTCCTGTTGGTGGTGTTATTCCTGTTGGTAGTGTTATTTCTTTTGGTAGTGTTATTCTTGTTGGTGGTGTTTTTCCTGTTGGTAGTGTTTTTCCTGTTGGTGGTGTTATTCCTGTTGGTAGTGTTTTTCCTGTTGGTGGTGTTTTTCCTGTTGGTAGTGTTATTCCTGTTGGTAGTGTTTTTCCTGTTGGTGGTGTTTTTCCTGTTGGCGGTGTTATTTCTTTTGGTAGTGTTATTCCTGTTGGTGGTGTTATTTCTGTTGGCGGTGTTCTTCCTGTTGGTGCTGTTATTCCTGTTGGTGGTGTTATTCCTGTTGGCGGTGTTATTCCTGTTGACAGTGTTATTCATGTTGATAGTGTTTTTCCTGTTGGTGGTGTTATTCCTGTTGATAGTGTTTTTCCTGTTGGTGGTGTTAATCCTGTTGGCGGTGTTATTCCTGTTGGCGGTGTTATTCCTGTTGGTAGTGTTATTCCTGTTGGTGGTGTTATTCCTGTTGGTAGTGTTTTTCCTGTTGGTGGTGTTTTTCCTGTTGGTAGTGTTTTTCCTGTTGGTGGTGTTATTCCTGTTGGCGGTGTTATTCCTGTTGGCAGTGTTATTCATGTTGATAGTGTTTTTCCTGTTGGTGGTGTTATTCCTGTTGATAGTGTTTTTCCTGTTGGTGGTGTTATTCCTGTTGGCGGTGTTATTCCTGTTGGCGGTGTTATTCCTGTTGGCAGTGTTATTCATGTTGATAGTGTTTTTCCTGTTGGTGGTGTTATTCCTGTTGGTAGTGTTTTTCCTGTTGGTGGTGTTTTTCCTGTTGGTAGTGTTTTTCCTGTTGGTGGTGTTTTTCCTGTTGGAAGTGTTTTTCCTGTTGGTAGTGTTTTTCCTGTTGGTGGTGTTATTCCTGTTGGCGGTGTTCTTCCTGTTGGCGGTGTTATTCCTGTTGGTGGTGTTATTCCTGTTGGCGGTGTTATTCCTCTTGATAGTGTTTTTCCTGTTGGTGGTGTTATTCCTGTTGGTAGTGTTATTCCTGTTGGTGGTGTTCTTCCTGTTGGTGGTGTTTTTCCTGTTGGTAGTGTTATTCCTGTTGGTGGTGTTATTCCTGATGGTGGTGTTATTCCTGTTGGTGGTGTTATTCCTGTTGGTGGTGTTATTTCTGTTGGCGGTGTTATTCCTGTTGGTAGTGTTATTCCTGTTGGTGGTGTTATTTCTGTTGGCGGTGTTATTTCTTTTGGTAGTGTTATTCCTGTTGGTGGTGTTATTCCTGTTGGCAGTGTTATTTCTTTTGGTAGTGTTTTTCCTGTTGGTGGTGTTATTCCTGTTGGCAGTGTTATTTCTTTTGGTAGTGTTATTCCTGTTGGTGGTGTTATTCCTGTTGGTGGTGTTTTTCCTGTTGGTGGTGTTTTTCCTGTTGGTAGTGTTATTCCTGTTGGTGGTGTTATTCCTGTTGGTGGTGTTTTTCCTGTTGGTAGTGTTATTCCTGTTGGTGGTGTTTTTCCTGTTGGTGGTGTTATTCCTGTTGGTGGTGTTATTCCTGTTGGTGGTGTTCTTCCTGTTGATAGTGTTTTTCCTGTTGGTGGTGTTATTCCTGTTGGTGGTGTTTTTCCTGTTGGCGGTGTTATTTCTTTTGGTAGTGTTATTCCTGTTGGTGGTGTTTTTCCTGTTGGCGGTGTTATTTCTTTTGGTAGTGTTATTCCTGTTGGTGGTGTTCTTCCTGTTGGCGGTGTTCTTCCTGTTGGCGGTGTTATTCCTGTTGGTGGTGTTATTCCTGTTGATAGTGTTTTTCCTGTTGGTGGTGTTATTCCTGTTGGTAGTGTTATTTCTTTTGGTAGTGTTATTCCTGTTGGTGGTGTTATTCCTGTTGGTGGTGTTTTTCCTGTTGGTAGTGTTATTCCTGTTGGTGGTGTTATTCCTGTTGGTAGTGTTTTTCCTGTTGGCGGTGTTATTTCTTTTGGTAGTGTTATTCCTGTTGGTGGTGTTAGTCCTGTAACTCATGAACACTCATCTGAAATAACAGGTCCAATTGTCTAAGTGTCCTCCTGTTCTGTGTCTGCAGCTCCTGTGTAAACCTACATGCCACAAGTCCCCGACTTCTTCCTAACATGAATACCATGAATCAGTGACCGTGGACTCCAATATCTGCAACTTCAGCCGCAGCTGACAGAAGAGGAATCTTGTCCGACCACCGTCAGCTCAGATCACAATAATGTTCTCTCCTTATAGGCTCGGCCCGTAGGATCGCCGAGCGTCCTTGATATTGTGACACTCGTCGCCGGGGAAGAGTTAATCAGCACATAGAGGAATCAAAGCTTTGTGTGGCCTGTGACTGAGAATGTCCTTGTGCCGCTATCTCACACTTGTCACGTGACCGCAGCTGGTGACATGACTGCGTGACCCTCCGGAGACCGGCACGTACATGGAATTCACAGTGACATTATTTCCGTGTGCCGTCTAATCAATGGTTCAGGATCTGATCGCTCCACAGCGCCGGCCGTAATCTCCCTGTACCACCCGATCCTGGGTCACTGGTCCCAATATCTTACATCGTGTCAGAGCAGAATACCTAAAAGTCCTCGTCCCTGGATTCTTCTGAGCCCCACATATCTTGTTCCACAGAAATAAGAGGAAGGAGAGGCCGCAATACAGCGGCTGCGAAACCTTCAGGGCCAGGAGAAGCTGCCGAGGTCACTTCATTCCTTTTTGTTGACAATGTCTTCCCTCCTTCCGTCTCACCATCATACACACAAGTCCAGGGATGCCGGTCATGCCGTCGTCTGCTGAAGACATGTGAATTAGCCGTCTTTCGCAGAGTCTGCGCAGATTGTGGGAATCCTCTACTGCCAATGGCCCAGCGGAGAGTGCCCCATGGTCAGCTGAGCGGCCCCGTCCATGGTCCTGGAATCTGCCGATCCAGCAGTTGTCACCAATTATTCTTTAGATTTGTGCAGCTGAGGTCGGTAGAATCCCCCAAGAGTCGATGGATAGAGGGGCTACAGACACCTCAGCTACATGGAAGCACAACAACGACTGATGCAAAATTGTCTTATGCTGGCAGCCAGTGTCACAGATAAGTGGACCCTGGGCAATGTGCAAATGAAAGCCCCGCTATACAGCTGCCGACTACTGGGGGTACAAGGCGGAGATACAGGTACCTGGGTGTTTATATGTGGTGTAGTACATCGGCTCACTCGGGTGCACACAGAGATAGACACAGGGACACTGTCTCTTTAAATCTTCCATTGGTTTATTATACATGTGTCATAAACCATCGCGGAGTGAAAATAAATACAGCAAACCTTCCAGCAAAAACAGGAAGATCAAGAGATATATAGTCTCTGCATCTGCGGGGATCCACACAGTCAGGATAGTAACCGTTCACTGCCTCTGCAGGCCGACTATTTAAGCCCCACACCACACCCTGGGGTGGAGATAAGGTGGACAACCTCCCACCCTCTCTATGGTTGTCCACAAAAACCCAGCTCTTAAAGTGTCAGATTAATCCTTCTCAACACATAGTGTGTTGGAGGAGATTTTTGGGTTTCAAATCACTAAAGCTGACAGATTCAGTGAAACGTATCTCCCCTCCTGCACTATAGGCCTGTTTCACATTTCCGTTTTTTGACGTCAGTCAAAATCCGCCAGTTTGCGAAAAAAACGGATCCGCCCCTTTTTTGGTGGATCCGCTTTTTTCCCCAATAGGCTTGCATTAGTGGCGGATTTTGACTGACGGTCATCCGTTGGATCCATTTTTTGACGGATCCGTGAGAATCTTAGCGGCTCCCAGGCGGAGGAGACGGACTCTGGAACTTTTTTTGTCTTGACGGTCCGCTATTTTTAACTGCGCATGCCCGGAAGATTTGCTCCGGGAACCATTTTAACCCTGAAACTCCGTTCTGGAAGTGGCGAAAAGTTCTCTCTCTCTCCTTTAAATTTCCACCACTAGCTGATAATGTGCCACAATGGAGACGGATCCGTTTTCTCACATTCTGGCGGATTTCCACTGACGTCCAAAAACAGAAATGTGAAACAGGCCTTACCAATGACTTTGTCACAGTGGCCAGTCAATGTCATGACAGATGAAGCCTTTCTTAAAATGACAGATACAGAAAAGTGTAATGGGTCGCCCTCACACCCAGGGCTGGTGGGGTACTCGGTACTGGTCCTTCGAACCTCGATGGGAGATGTCACGGTAGCTGTGACCTGGCCCGTGGCCCTGGGCGCCCATTGTAAATGTTCAGTGTGAATGAATAAGTCGTGACGCCACCTGTGGTGTTCGGCAATGAAGATGTTAAGCCGACGCTGCAGACAGATCCTCTGGGACAGATGGTGTGGTGCAGCAATGATGTTATAGCTCCCCACAGGCAGGGCTGTAGTCCCAGGGCAGAGTAGGTGAAGTGACATGTAGATGGTGCGGTGTCAGGCACAGAGATGTAGCAGTGCTCAGGGTGTTGGCGCAGGGAATAAGTGGAGGACACCAGGGCATGTAGTTCCAAAGCTTTACTCACAGTCTGTTGTGGTACAGGTGCCCGCATCCGTGCCGTGTCCTCCGGGTCAGGGGCTCAGCCAACCTCCAGGCAAGATGAAGTACTCCCTTCCAACACTCCGCCAACATATGTGCCTTTTCTGAACGTCTCCCCCTTCTTGCGCCTAGAGTGAGGTACTCTCAGTACTGAGTTACACTGGAGTTCCTCCTGTCAGATGTTCCTGTGAACTCCACAATTTGAGAAAATAGATATCCGGCACCGTTGTTTTGAAAAATACCCTGAATGTCTGCACATATATTTTTCACATTAATAAAAAACACCTTAATCCCACTTGGAACGGGTGCTCAATCCCATATTGAAAAAACAGAACATTACGTTGTGGAGAAAGAGAAAAAGCAGGATGGCACTCACCGCTCATGTGAATCAAATCACTTTATTTCACATACACAAGGCATCGGCATCGGCACGGGAGCAATGTGCTGGAAGACGGACAACAGAATACAGGTAATGCAAATAAAACACATGTGTGAATAATAACTCCTCCCCTTCACCTGAGCATGTCTTGTGACTCCTCTACCAAAAAAACTCTTTAATGAAAAAAAGCAAAAAAACACAAGAAGATAAAAAACATTTCCCTCTACAGCACTATAATACAATTAATTTTTTTTTTTTTTCCCGTTTATCTTGATATCTATTTTTTACCAGCAAATCTCGGAGATTAGTGCTCCGTTTACTTGCAAACAGGGGACCTCTGCCGACAAGATAAACGGAACAATTGGCTGGAATCCAGTAGGGAACTACAAGTGCAAGAATTGTCCTTGGTGCCCCTTTAAGCTGAGTGGAAAAACTGTAAAAATGGGATCTGAGTATCACGAGGTAAAATAATTTATCTCATGTAAAGTGGCCTTTGTGGTTTATCTCCTATTTTGCCCGTGCGGTTTTTTCTACATTGGCAAAAGAATTCGGCCTCTTTACATCAGGTTTAGAGAACATATTAATTCAATTACCACAGGAAAAGGAGTCCCCAGACTTCTAGAACACATGAGGAAATTCCATGGTGGAGATGCGGAGGCGCTGCGTTCTGCTGGTATTGAAAGAGTCTCTGCACCGCAATATGGAGGGAATCATGATCAGCGTCTTTTGCAGGTTGAAGCTAGATGGATTCTCCGCACTAAAGCCACAGGTCTATTAGGGTTAAATGAAAAGGTAGATATGGCTGTATTCCTTTGAATATTTAAAAAAAAAAAAAAAATTTAATTGTATTATAGTGCTGTAGAGGGAAATGATTTTTATCTTCTTGTGTTTTTGTTTTTTTTCATTAAAGTTTTTTTGGTAGAGAAGTCGCAAGACATGCTCAGGTGAAGGGGAGGAGTTATTATTCACACATGTGTTTTATTTGCATTACCTGTATTCTAAGCATAGGACCTGTTGAAGCATATTGAGCGCGAAACGGCTGTTGTCCGTCTTCCAGCACATTGCTCCCGTGCCGATGCCGACGCCTTGTGTATGTGAAATAAAGTAATTTGATTCACATGAGCGGTGAGTGCCATCCTGCTTTTTCTCTTTCTCCACAGCGAAATGTCCTTATGAACTCTACTTGTACGGCAGACAGCTGTAGCCTGCTTCGGGGACTCCTTGCTACTAAGTCCCGGCTCACTCTTGATGCTATTGTGCCCCCAAGTCTTGTGTGGGAATAAAGTGGTGACAACTTCTATTCCTCCGGTGTCTGCTGCAAGACCATTAGTATCCGTACAACCTCGGGGACCGGACCCCGGCCTTGCGCTGTGAACTTGGGAAGGGTTCTGCTCTAACCCTAATCCTTAGTCCTCTCCTTACGTTCCATACTAATCCTTTCCAATGGAGAGTCAGGCTTTCTTTCAATGTCTCTTTCCTGTGCCAGCGGACCCAGGTCACTAAGGCCTGCTGCAGCACTTCCATCAATCCACCCTTCTCCCAGGGATCTCTCAATTCCTCTCTCTGTCACTCTCTGAATCACTGAATCACTGAATGACTAAATCCTAAACTCTTCCCGCTCTTTTGGTGCAGACTAAACTCCACCCGCCTCCCAGCACTCTTCGTGTTCCA
The DNA here is from genome assembly GCF_039654945.1 of Dendrobates tinctorius. NCBI lineage: Eukaryota > Metazoa > Chordata > Amphibia > Anura > Dendrobatidae > Dendrobates > Dendrobates tinctorius. The sequence goes on along the minus strand of NW_027361899.1, from coordinate 430,745 downwards.
AGCAGGGAGCCACCAAAGGTGCTTTGCTACACTACTTTGTGGTGTGGGATGCAGGTGTTGGAGCGTGGTCAGGGGTCTCCACCTTACCTGGATGGTGGGATACCACACCTCAGGAGGAGGTGCAGTACCTCTGTGGGGACTGAACCCTCAGGGGCGCCACAGTAACTTGACACCTAAGTATACAAACTGAACACCTGTTGCTTTAAAGGTTATCTGCACTTTCTGTCCTGGGTGTATAAGGGTAATAACATGATTTCTGGCCATTCTATGACTTGTATCCTAAATTCATCACCAGTTTCCCATCTTCAGACCCCATCCGTAATGATCAGTTGTCTCTGAGCTGTGCTGGCCTGATGTCTCCATACACAGCACACACAGACATGGGTACGCCTGCTCTCCATTCCTTAGTGTACAGAGAGAAGCAGCAGCAGCATAGCGTGTATTATACACAGTACAATGCAGTATGGATGTGAGTCCAGCACTGGGGTGAGATGAACAACAGGAAGGAGATTATACAGTACACTGCATGCAGAATTATTAGGCAACTTAATAAAAACCCAATATATACCCATCTCACTTGTTTATTTTCACCAGGTAAACAAATAGAGCAACACAAAATGTAGAAATAAACATTTCTGACATTCAAAAGCAAAACAAAAATATCAGTGACCAATATAGCTTTCACCTTTCTTTCCGATGACACTCACCTTCCTTCCATCCATAGATTCTGTCAGTTGCTCGATCTCTTTACGATCCACATTGCAATGTGCCGCAGCCACCACAGCCTCCCAGACACTGTCCCCAGAGGTGTACTGTTTTCCCTCCCTGTAGATCTCACATTTTAGGAGGGACCACAGGTTCTCTATGGGGTTCAGATCAGGTGAACAAGGGGGCCATGCCGTTATTTTTTCTTCTTTTAGACCTTTACTGGGCAGCCACGCTGTGGAGTATTTGGATGCATGTGATGGAGCATTGTCCTGCAGGAAAATCATGTTTTTCTTGAACGATACCGACTTCTTCCTGTACCACTGCTTGAAGGAGATGTCTTCCAGAAACTGGCAGTATGTCTGGGAGTTGAGCTTCACTCCATCCTCAACCCGAAAAGGTCCCACAAGTTCATCTTTGATGATACCAGCCCATACCAGTACCCCACCTCCACCTTGCTGGCGTCTGAGTCGGAGTGGAGCTCTCTGCCCTTTACTGATCCAGCCTCGGGCTCATCCATCTGGCCCATCAAGAGTCGCTTTCATTTCATCAGTCCATAAAACCTTAGAAAAATCAGTCTGAAGATATTTCTTGGCCCAGTCTTGACGTTTTATCTTATGTTTCTTGTTCAGAGGTGGTCGGTTTCCAGCCTTCCTTACCTTGGCCATGTCCCTGAGTGTGGCACACCTTGTGCTTTGTGATACTCCAGTAACGTTGCAGCTCTGAAATACGGCAAAACTGGTGGCAAATGGCATCTTGGCAGCTTGACGCTTGATTTTCCTCAATTCATGGGCAGTTATTTTGCGCCTTTTTTTATCAGCACGCTTCTTGCGACCCTGTTGGATATTTGCCATGAAATGCTTGATTGTTTGGTGATCACGCTTCAAAAGTTTGGCAATTTCAAGACTGCTGCATCCTTCTGCAAGACATCTCACAATTTGTGACTTTTCAGAGTCCGTCAAATCTCTCTTCTGACCCATTTTGCCAAAGGAAAGGAAGTTGCCTAATAATTCGGCACACCTTATATAGGGTGTTGATGTCATTAGACAACACCCCTCCTCATTACAGAGATGCAAATCACCTGATTTACATAATTGGCAGTTGGCTTTCAAGCCTATACAGCTTGGAGTAGGACAACAAGTATGAAAAGGATGATGTGATCAAAATACTCATTTGCCTAATAATTCTGCACACTGTAGTCCTGGGCTGTGTGGATGTGAATCCAACTCTGGAGTGATGTTACAGACTGATTACAAAGCTCAGCACCTGTTTTCTCTTCTTCTCCTCCTCCTCTCTCCATAGAGGATAATAGGAGGTGTAACCTGACACCTCACTGTGCTTGCAGTCCATGTCTGACCAAGATGGAGTTAAGCTGTTTTTTCAGAGTCAATGACAAGTTCCCTTTTAATCATTAACTTTCTGCATTGTGATATCTTTCTTGTGTTCATTTAAGAACAACAACAAATGTAATACTTCCATACAGCGCTAACACTAAACTGCAGAACTACAGTCATGGCCAAAAGTTTAGAGAATGACACAAATATTATATTGTCACATGATCTGCTGGCCTCTGGTTTTTATGTGTTTGTCAGATGTTTTTATCACATACAGAAATATAATTGCAATCATATTATGAGTAACAAAAGGTTATATTGACAGTTAGAATGAGTTAATGCAGCAAGTCAATATTTGCAGTGTTGACCCTTCTTCTTCAGGACCTCAGCAATTCTCCCTGGCATGCTCTCAATCAACTTCTGGATCAAATCCTGACTGATAGCAGTCCATTCTTGCAAAATCAATGCTTTTATTTTGTCTGAATTTGAAGGGTTTTGTTTGTCCACCCGTCTCTTGATGATTGACCACAAGTTCTCAATGGGATTAAGATCTGGGGAGTTTCCAGGCCATGGTCCCAAAATCTCTATGTTTTGTTCCCTGAGCCATTTAGTTATCACCTTTGCTTTATGGCAAGGTGCTCCATCATGTTGAAACAGGCATTGTTGATCGCCAAACTGCTCTTGGACGGTTGGGAGAAGTTCGTCTTGGAGGACATTCTGGTACCATTCTTTATTCATGGCTGTGTTTTTAGGCAAGACTGAGAGAGAGCCCATTCCCTTGGCTGAGAAGCAACCCCACACATGAATGGTTTCAGGATGCTTGCCAGTTGGCATGAGACAAGACTGGTGGTAGCGCTCACCTGGTCTTCTCCGAATAAGCCGTTTTCCAGATGTCCCAAACAATCGAAAAGGGGATTCATCAGAGAAAATGACTTTACCCCAGTCCTCAGCAGTCCACTCCCTGTACCTCTTGCAGAATATCAGTCTGTCCATGATGTTTTTTCTGGAGAGAAGTGGATTCTTTGCTGCCCTCCTTGAGACCAGGCCTTGCTCCAAGAGTCTCCGCCTCACAGTGCGTGCAGATGCACTCACACCTGCCTGCTGCCATTCCTGAGCAAGCTCTGCACTGCTGGTAGCCCGATCCCGCAGCTGAAACACTTTTAAGAGACGGTCCTGGCGCTTGCTGGTCTTTCTTGGGCGCCCTGGAGCCTTTTTGGCAACAAGGGAACCTCTCTCCTTGAAGTTCTTGATGATGCGATAGATTGTTGACTGAGGTGCAATCTTTCTAGCTGCGATACTCTTCCGTTAGGCCATTTTTGTGCAGTGCAATGATGACTGCACGTGTTTCTTTAGAGATAACCATGGTTAACAGAAGAGAAACAATGATGCCAAGCACCAGCCTCCTTTTAAAGTGTCCAGTGGTGTCATTCTTACTTAATCATGACAGATTGATCTCCAGCCCTGTCCTCATCAACACCCACACCTGTGTTAATGGAGCAATCACTGAAACGATGTTAGCTGGTCCTTTTAAGGCAGGGCTGCAATGATGTTGAAATGTGTTTTGGGGGATAAAGTTCATTTTCTAGGCAAATATTGACTTTGAAAGTAATTGCTGTTAAGCTGATCACTCTTTATAACATTCTGGAGTATATGCAAATTGCCATTAGAAAAAATGAAGCAGTAGACTTTGTAAAAATTAATATTTGTGTCATTCTCAAAACTTTTGGCCATGACTGTAATACAGCTATACAACACCCAAAAAGAAGCACCAGAGCGGGCAGAATACCACGGCGCCCATTACACAGCCTCCCACTCCACACCGTGTATCATTTACAGTTGTGCTCAAAAGTTTACATACCCCGGCAGAATTTTTGCTTTCTTGGCCTTTTTTCAGAGAATATGAATGATAACACCAAACCTTTCCTCCACTCATGGTCAGTGGTTGGGTGAAGCCATTTATTGTCAGACAACTGTGGTTTCTCTTTTTAAATCATAATGACAACCCAAAACATCCAAATGACCCCGATCAAAAGTTCACACACCCCATTTCTTAATACCAAGTATTGCCCCCTCTAACATCAATGACAGCTTGAAGTCTTTTGTGGTAGTTGTGGATGAGGTTCTTTATTTTCTCAGATGGTAAAGCTGCCCACTCTTCTTGGCAAAAAGCCTCCAGTTCCTGTAAATTCCTGGGCTGTCTAGTATGAACTGTGCACCTGAGATCTCGCCAGAGTGGCTCAATGATATTGAGGTCAGGAGACTGATATGGCCACTCCAGAACCTTCACTTTGTTCTGCTGTAGCCAATGACAGGTCGACTTGGCCTTGTGTTTTGGATCGTTGTCATGTTTGAACGTCTAAGTACGTCCCTTGTACAGCTTCCGGGTTGATTGCAAATGTGCCACCAGTATTTACTGATAATGTGCTGCAATCATGTTTCCTTCAACTTTGACAAAATTTCCTCTGCCCTTGTAGCTCACACATCCCCAAAACATCAGTGATCCACCTCCGTGCTGTACAGTAGGAACAGTGTTTCTTTCAAATGTAACGTTTATGGTTGTGGCCAAAATGTTCAATTTTGGTCTCATTACTCCAAATTACCATGTTCCAGAAGTTTGAGGCTTGTCTATGTGCTGTTTTGTGCATTGTAGGCGAGATACTTTGTGGCATTTGTGCAGTTATGGCTTTCATCTGGCGTCTCGACCATGCAGACCATTTTTCTTCAAGTGCCTCCTTATTGTGCATCTTGAAACAGCCACACCGCTAGTTTTCAGAGAGTCCAGTATATCAGCTGATGTTATTTGTGGGTTTTCTTTGCATCCCGAACTATTTTCCTGGCAGTAGTGGATGACGTTTTTGTTGGTCTACCTGACCGTTGTTTTGTTATTACAGAGCCCCTGATTTTCCATTTGTTAATCACAGTTTGAACGCTGCTGACTGCCATTATCAATTCCTTGGATATCTTTTTGTATCCCTTTCGCGTTTTATACAGTTCAACTACCTTTTCCCGTAGATCCGTTGACAATTTTTTTGCTTTCCCCATGACTCACAATCTAGAAATGTCAGTGGCTGGATGAAAGATGCAAGAGTCTGTCTGGATCCCAGAAACTCACTCAACTTTTATGCACACACCGATTACAAGCAAACAGGTCACAGGTGAGGATGTTACCTTTAGTAGCCATTCAAACACATTTGTGTCAACTTCTGTGCATGTTATAAGGCCAAAATCACCAGGGTATTACCAGGTCATTTGGATGTTTTGGGTTGTCATTATGATTTAAAAAGAGAAAACACAGTAGTTTGACCATAAATGGCTTCACCCAACCACTGACCATGAGTGGAGGAAAAGGTTTGGTGTGATCATTCATATTCTCTGAAAAAAAGGCCAAGAAAGCAAAAACTCTGCCGGGGTGTGTAAACTTTTGAGCACAACTGTAATATAAATTGTCCATTTTATACCGCCATACAGTATCCATGTACAGTGGCCCTGTAGTGCCCAAAACACGCAGCGTCAGTGCCATCACCACAGGGACAGCGGTATCGCCCTATAATCCCTGCAAGTTCCCAATCTGCTCCAAGGTCTGTACACAGGGTCTGGGACCCCCGGGGGTCCTGCACTTCTCTACCGGTCTGCATAGAGGGGACATTGGAGGAATTCTTTAAGTTCGGACGGTTTGAGGTCAGTTTTCCTTGTGGCTTTGCTGCTGTTTTCTGCTCGATGTTCTAGGCGAAAATAGCAAAAACTAACACAATGAGCAGGTGACGGCGACTTCTCAGCTCTAAAATCATTCTCTAAGGCTGGCTTCACATTTGCGTATGGAGGAGCTGCGGACGTCTGCGGACTTCCTCCGTGAAGCTCCGCCCACGGCCGCACCTCCTCCGGTCAGCTCCGCCTACGTCCGCATACTTCTGCATGCGGCCTGCGTACCCTGTCTTTAACATTGGGTACGCAGGTCGTGCGGATGTATGCGGATGCCTCAGCATGCGTCGTTTTAACGATGCGGCGACCTGCGTCGAACGCATCATGTTGGTATTTTATGCAAACGAGAACCTAGCCTTAGTTCACATTTGTTACAATGTATCAGCTGCAGTCCAGGACAGGCGCAGATCTGCCCACCTGTGTTACCTCACATGGGATTGTCTCACTGCTACATTGTAACAAAGCCTCAGCTCTGGACAGTGTCAGATGTGTGCGGCTTTCAGGCGATGGACGCCTTGTCATCCTGACGCCTGTGACCTGTAACCCTTGTTCTACGTTGTGACCTCATCGTAGTGACATCATCAGGGCCAGCAGATTTCTTCTCTGGGGTTTGGAAAAATGCTTTTAAAATGGGAAAACCACGAACCAGAACACGTGAAACGCGAATTATTTTAGGGCCACGTTCACACGTTGAGTATTGGGAACCAGGAGTCGGTAACGATGCAGAAGTGGAGCCGAGTTTCTGTACAAATACTGATCAAATACTGAGCATGTGAACGTGGCCTAATGCTGGGGGTCCGGTGCCCCGGGGGGATTTGTGTCCAGGGGCGGTGCAGGGATCACACACTGTATGGTGGTGTCTGCGGCTCGCAGCCCCCATTGCCCACCATCGACGCTCCCTCTCATACTTGTCTTTGCACGTGAATTACATGTCAGTTCTAACATGTCCCGGAGCGAGGAGCGATGTGTCAGGAGATAAGTGACGACGACGCCGCCGCTGAATCATTCTCAGGCTGTGGGTGTCTGACACCCGGAAACACAGATCAGCTGAGCGTGCAACTACACTGGAGGCCAATAATGAAATCAGGGGGTGAACATGCACCCCACCCCCACTCGAGTGCCGCCTGGGGCTTCTGGCACCTGAGGCCTAAAACATAACATCACATTAGACAGATTATCTAGGGGTTCATACGGGGCCCCTCATTATCTAGAGGTTCATACGGGGCCCCTCATTATTTAGAGGTTCATACGTGGCCCCTCATTATCTAGAGGTTCATACGGGGCCCCTCATTATTTAGAGGTTCATACGGGGCCCCTCATTATCTAGAGGTTCATACGGGGCCCCTCATTATTTAGAGGTTCATACGGGGCCCCTCATTCTGCATCTCAGTTTCCACTAGTTCTGGAAAAGCACAAGGGACAGCAATCAGGAAACAACAGCAGGAGCAGTGTATGGGCCCCTGTGCAGGAGCAGTGGATGGGCCCCTGTGTGGGAGCAGTGTATGGGCCCCTGTGTGGGAGCAGTGTATGGGCCCCTGTGTGGGAGCAGTATATGGGCCCTGTGCAGGAGCAGTGGATGGGCCCCTGTGCAGGAGCAGTGTATGGGCCCCTGTGCGGGAGCAGTGTATGGGCCCCTGTGCGGGAGCAGTGGATGGGCCCCTGTGCGGGAGCAGTGGATGGGCCCCTGTGCAGGAGCAGTGGATGGGCCCCAGTGTGGGAGCAGTGTACGGGCCCCTGTGCGGGAGCAGTGTACGGGTCCCTGTGCGGGAGCAGTGTACGGGCCCCTGTGTGGGAGCAGTGTATGGGCACCTGTGCGGGAGCAGTGTATGGGCCCCTGTGCGCGAGTAGTGTATGGGCCCCTGTCCAGGAGCAGTGTATGGGCACCTGTGCGGGAGCAGTGTATGGGCCCCTGTGTGGGAGCAGTGTATGGGCCCCTGTCCAGGAGCAGTGTATGGGCACCTGTGCGGGAGCAGTGTATGGGCCCCTGTGTGGGAGCAGTGTATGGGCCCCTGTCTGGGAGCAGTGTATGGGCACTTGTGCGGGAGCAGTCTATGGGCCCCTGTGTGGGAAAAGTGTATGGGCCCCTGTATGGGAGCAGTGTATGGGCCCCTGTGTGGGAGCAGTGTATGGGCACCTGTGCGGGAGCAGTGTATGGGCACCTGTGTGGGAGCAGTCCATGGGCCCCTCTGAGGGAGAAACGTATGAGCCCCTGAGGTATGGGCAATGCTGGGGTGTTGAATCTTCCGGAGCCCGATCCTATGTCCCTCATCTCTGTGTATACTGCAGAGTCTGTGTGGCCCCTCAATAACACTCAACACAAACCACATTATCAGCCCCGCCCTGGTGATGACATCACTGATATAGTGACTTGAGACCCCTTACGCTCCAGCCCTGCCCCCGATGATGACATCACTGATATAATGACCTGAGACCCCACCCCTTATGCTCCAGCCCTGCCTCCGTTGGTGACATCACTGATATAATGACCTGAGACCCCACCCCTTACGCTCCAGCCCCGCCTCCGGTGGTGACATCACTGATATAATTAGCAAAAAACTGACCATCACATCCAAACATAAATCAGGTGTGAACAGGTGCTTACCTAGGCGTCGCCAACTCAAATACATTAAAGGTAGCACACTGTAGCGCTATAGCATACAAATATGAAACATGAAAATTGAACAGCATTACTGCACTGGAAATATGAAAAATTGAGAATGCTTAGTGCATAAATAATAATTCATGTGTACCTGGAAGCCACGTTAAGGCAATTCTCGTTTGCCAGGACCTAACACTGCCAATCCTCTCTTAGACAGTCTACAACTCTATGGGAATCTAATGTGAATCCACTCCTAGACTAAAGTCTAAATCTCAATGGACGGGTATGATCCTGTTGCAATTAAAACTGCCTGAGGCTAAGGGGCAGAGTGCTCAGTCAGAAGGCTAATGCAAATATCAAAAAACTGACCATCACATCCAATCATAAATCAGGTGTGAATCGCCTTATAGTGGCTGCATGTTTGCATGCTATAGCATTACAGTGTGCTACCTTTAATGTTTATTATCACTGATATAATGATCTGAGACCCCACCCCTTAAGCTTCAGCCCTGCCCCCAGTGATGACATCACTGATATAGTCACCTGAGACCCCACCCCTTACTCTCCAGCCCTGCCCCAATGATGACATCACTGATATAATGACCTGAGACCCCACCCCTTATCCTCCAGCCCCGCCTCCGGTGATGACATCACTGATATAATTACCTGAGACCCCGCCCCTGGTGACTACATCACTGATAATGACATGTGACAGTTCCATGGAGCCTGTGACTCTGGTTGCTCCTCTCCTTCCCAGGACTCTTGTTAGTGGGGAGTCCTTCCTGATAAACATTACATGAGGTGTGTGCACACGGTGTCGGGGTCCAGCCGTTCTCACGCTCCGGTGTGCAGTTTTGGACACGGCCAGGAATAGTTCATTGTGCAGATATTTTATAGTTATTAATGATTAAGACCCGTGAGACACAGAGGACACAGCGGCCATTGTGCAGACAGGCTGCAGTCACTCACCTGTGCGGGGGGTGGAGGCGCAGAGACCGGCGTGCTGCAATGATTAACAGGGTCATATCCTGTGCTGACCCTAGAGGACAGCTGCCCAGGAGCAGCCTCTCCACCACCGGACTCTCACTGCAGGGGCCCTGGCCTCTCATACCGGGGTGCCCCACTTATCCTATAGACTGGGGCACCAGTGGGAGAGCTGCAGATGCCATAACCTGTGGGCTGTGGATGGCTACAGCGGTCAGTGCCAGATCTCCGGATCAGAGCAGCTCATCTGCTGCCCCTATGGAGGTCGGGGTCTCGAGCCCCTGTGATGCTCGCACTCCCCCTCCGATCTGAGTTCTCATTATCGCTCGTCATCTTGTCGATCTTCCTCCATTTTCAGTAAAGTCTCATCTATTTCTGATGGAACAAGGAGGTGGAATAAGATTCTGCAGGTGAACAACTGGCTACGTCGATGGTGCCGTCAGCAACGATTTGGATTTCTGGATCACGGAGTGAACTACTTATACGATGGACTACTTGCTAGAGATGGGGTGCACCTTACGAAGACTGGAAAACATGTATTTGGAAGTCGCCTTGCTACACTTGTAAGGAGAGCTTTACACTAGAACAACATGGGAAGGGAAGCAAAAGACCAGAAAAAGCCATACACCTGACAAATGCTATTGAGAACTCTGCTATTAGAAGTGGAAAGGAAGAACAAAGACAAAAGAATCTAATTAATAAAAATATTGGAGAAGGAGAAACCAATCACAAACTAAAATGTTTCTATACTAATGCACAAAGCATGGGCAACAAACAAGGAGAATTGGAACTACTAACACAGGAAAAGAAATATGATGTCATTGGAATCACTGAAACTTGGTGGGACAATACACATGATTGGAATACAAGACTAGAAGGATACAACTTATTTGCAAGAAACAGACTTGATAAACGAGGAGGAGGTGTCGCATTGTATGTTAGAAACGCGTATATCTGCACAGAGATCCAAGCTTCAGAGACTGGGAGTTCTGTGGAAACTGTTTGGGTAAGAATACAAGGACAGAACAATGGAAAGGACACCATTGTAGGCATTTACTACAGGCCACCTGTGCAAGCTGAAGATATGCATGAACTCTTTATGCATCAAATGGCCAAGTTCTCCAAAAAATATGACATAGTTGTCATGGGAGATGACATCTCAACAGCTCCCCTATATACAGTATGAGGTCCCTATACACAATATGCTGCGCCCACAGCCCCTATACACAGTATAACACCTCAATACTGTATGATGCCCTGCAGTTATCCCGAGGGCTATTAAAATCAACATCAGAAACTCAGCTAACCCTGGACCCTGCGAATCCGCTGAAAGCTCCTCTTAGGCTATGTGCACATGTTGCGAATTGTGCTGCGGATTTTTCCGAGTGGATTTGGCTAAATCTGCAGGTAAATCTGGAGGTCAAATGACCTGCAGTTTATCTGCGGATTAGCCTGCGGTTTTCCCAGTGGTTTGACACCTGGTCATGGAGCAGGTGTCAAACCGCAGCGGATTCCGCACGAAGAATTGACATGCTGCGGATTTAAAACCACAGCTAATCTGTGCAGAAAAATCCGCAGCATGTGCACAGCATTTTTCAATTTCCAATGACTATAAAGGTACTGTACACCGCAGCAGAATCTGCAGCGTGTGCACAAACCCTTACTGTGACTCTGGTGTTACAGTATGTGTCTGCACAGCGCGGCCTTGATGCTGCCGGCTACATGAGTCTATGTGAGGGGTGGGGGCCAAATACCAAGGTCCTCTCCAGCCCAAACTTAGAAGCTCACGTAGCCGCCCGCCGGCACTTCCCCAGCACGTCTCCCGACACGTCCACCGGCACATCCCCTGGTCTGGCCCCCAGCACGTCCCCCCGGCATGTCCTCTGGCCCGGCCCCCAGTACGTCCCTCACTGCTGTGCCCTGTAATATAGAGGCGAGGAGAGCACGGACAATGGTTGTCAAAAAGTTTTTTCTAATATCTAATCTGTATCTTCTCCGTGTCAGTTTCATCCCATTGCTTCTGTTGTTTCCATGTGCAGATGAGAATAATGATGATCCCTCTGCACTGTGACAGCCCTTCGGATATTTGTAGACAGATATTAAGTCTCCTCTCAGTCTTCTCTTTTGCAGCTAAACATTCCCAGATCCTGTAACCGTTCCTCGTAGGACATACTTTGCAGTCTGCTCACCATCCTGGTCGCTCTTCTCTGAACTCGCTCCAGTTTCTCTACGTCTTCTTAGCCATTTTCCGCTGCTTCCTGTCCTATTTGCTCATCATTTCCTCCATCCCCTGCACATGACACACGTGTATGAGGATCGGAGCTGACATCATGGCGGCCTCCAGTACAGATTCCACCATTATTGGCAGCGATACAAGCGCTTGTACGTTTCTGCCGTCTTCATAGATGGATCTTGTCGGATGGAGCTGTAAAATCCGAGCAGTTGTGCATTTTATTGCTTATTGAAATTTGCAGTAGATCTTTAAAAATGAAGACTTTTCTTTTGATTACAGCTCGTTGCCTTGGAGACCGACCACTGCTGCTGTTTGGCTTCTAAGCTCAGTGCTGACACTGGCCAAGATTAGGAGGCAACAGAGAACCTGTCCAGCTTCAAAGCTCAACAGAAAAGAGCTTGTGAGCGCTGCACATGTTCTGCTGTCTGGCAGTGGTGGTCGGTCTCCAAGACAACAAGCTGTAAACATAAGAAGCGGGATCATATCTCAAAAATGAATACAATGTATAATAAGCTGTGAATTGCAATATGACTTCTCTTTACAAGCTCTGTCCAACAAAACCCAATTATAGAGGTGGGAAGATCCTCTAAAATGTCAGGACACGATATTTGGGGGGGGGGTAATTTCTCATTGTTCATCTACATGTGGGGGTGCGGACAGAAGAGCTGCTCCGGAGGCTGTGAATTCAGTGCATCCTGAGGATCCGTGGCAGGACACTTCCAGGGGTATGCACCTTTAATAAATGGTTGCATGGAGTTCTATGTTCAGAGCTGAGGAGTGCGCTGATCTGCAGCACGGGGGGAATTGTCCTTTAAGCGATCTCAGCTTGGGGCTCCGCTGTCTCTGCTCTGAGATCAGTTATTAACTACACTAATCAATAAGCTGCGACATCCCGGAGCCACCACCATGTGTCCCCCCTCTCTAGAGGTCCCCCAGTGTAGTGTCCCCCCCTGTAGTGTCCCCACCCCACAGTAGTGCCCCCCAATATAGTGTCCCCACCCCACTGTAGTGTCCCCCCACTCTTGTGGTCCCCCAGTGTAGTGTCCTCCCAGTATAGTGTCCCCACCTCAGTGTAATGTCCCCTCAACTGTAGTGTCCCCACCCCACTGTAGAGTCACCCCACAGTAGTGCCCCCCACTCTAGTGTTCCCCCAGTATAGTGTCCCCACCCCAATGTACAATAGTGTACAATAGTCTCCCCCCACTGTAGTGTCCCCCCACTGTAGTGTCCCCCTCTCACGAAATCAAACGAGACTATATAAATATATAATCAATTTGTCATGAGATATATCACCCCACAACTTTTGGTTCCACTTTCAGTTCCGGTTAGGAACTTGCAGCTCTCTGGCGCCCCCCTTATCCTCAGGTCAGTCAGGGAACTGCACCGAGGATAAGTAGTCACCAGAAAGACTGCCTTGTCGTGTACTGGCTATCGGGCACTCTGCAGTGAGGGCGGTATGTATATGTAGGGTTGAGCAGATTCTCGGGATGCAGTGACGAGATACGAGACAGGGTATGACTTGTGAAATGAACTTTTATAACTTGGAGCCGCTGGGGCTATGCTGAACAAGTAAAAGGGGTAGCAACAATCTGTCCTCGCAGGGACTCAACAAAATAAACAATACTTTTCTTATATTCAATGTGACTAACCCGGCTAGTCGGGTGTCGAAGGCCACGTATGGCCAAACTATGGGTCCTTATTTCCTATAGTTCACTTATCCTTCAAGACGTCGCTCGGGATCGCAGGTGCGGCCGCTTAGAGGTCGCTGATGCGGCTGCCTTGATGCCTCGAATCCCGGGATGATTTGGGCTCGACAGGCCCTGAAGAAACGGTGCTGGTGGGGCACCACAGGCCCTGAAGACTCTGTGCTGGTGGGGCACAACAGGCCCTGAAGACTCTGTGCTGGTGGGGCACAACAGGCCCTGAAGACTCTGTGCTAGTGGGGCACAACAGGCCCTGAAGACTCTGTGCTGGTGGGGCACAACAGGCCCTGAAGACTCTGTGCTGGTGGGGCACAACAGGCCCTGAAGACTCTGTGCTGGTGGGGCACAACAGGCCCTGAAGACTGTGCTGGTGGGGCACAACAGGCCCTGAAGGATCTGTGCTGGTGGGGCACAACAGGCCCTGAAGACTCTGTGCTGGTGGGGCACAACAGGCCTTGAAGACTCTTTGCTGGTGGGGCACAACAGGCCCTGAAGACTCTGTGCTGGTGGGGCACAACAGGCCCTGAAGACTCTGTGCTGGTGGGGCACAACAGGCCCTGAAGACTCTGTGCTCGTGGGGCACAACAGGCCCTGAAGACTGTGCTGGTGGGGCACAACAGGCCCTGAAGGATCTGTGCTGGTGGGGCACAACAGGCCCTGAAGACTCTGTGCTGGTGGGGCACAACAGGCCTTGAAGACTCTTTGCTGGTGGGGCACAACAGGCCCTGAAGGATCTGTGCTGGTGGGGCACAACAGGCCCTGAAGGATCTGTGCTGGTGGGGCACAACAGGCCCTGAAGGATCTGTGCTGGTGGGGCACAACAGGCCCTGAAGGATCTGTGCTGGTGGGGCACAACAGGCCCTGAAGACTGTGCTGGTGGGGCACAACAGGCCCTGAAGACTCTGTGCTGGTGGGGCACAACAGGGCGGGGGACAGCGGGCGTGGCTGTGTGCGACCGTGGGTGGGGAGCGGCCTCCGGTAAAAGTCTCTCACGTCTGTCTTGTCGGTGAGTGCGTAGCTTTCTCCTCACAGACTCCTGACGGTGTCTCTTACACACACCGCTCGTCGCCCCGTCTCTCTCTAAGTCACTCAGCTTCTCGCCTCCTGTCACACTCTCTGCCAACTGCCACCTGAGCGCTGAGCGCGCCCTCTCCTCTTTTTTTTTTCGCCCCGCCCCCTGTTGCCCTGACACCTTTAGTCGTGTGTCTCCCTTTGTTGTCCCCCCAGTGTTGTTCCTTCAGGAACCCTGATGGCGGTCCCCTGGGTTCCGGCCCAGTCACTGTCTGGGAGTCCTCCTCCCCACATATATCCCCAGTTTCAGACAAGGAATACAAACATAAACCTCCGATCTGTCACTGCCAGGGTTCCCCAGTAACACCAGGACCCTACCCTGCCACCAGTTCCTCGTTTGATATTAAAGCTTATATCAGGTCAGGAACCAACCCACAGGTAGTGGGATTTGGCGCGGAGTACGTGTCGGTTCGTTCATAGAGCAAGGAAAACGAAACTAGTAAATTTATAAGTTTACTCCAGAAAATATCGGCAGTGTTTACAAAAATACAAACGATATTACAAAAGGAAACAAAATACAATATGTGCAGACAGAAATAAAAGGGATTAAAATAAGACTTACTCTATCTCAGTCACAGGTATGATGTGTCGATAAAGGGGAGGAGAACCTTCCCAAGGAAAATCTTAGCTGGTTCTCCAGGCATCTGACACCTCCTCAATTGAGCGTCTGAGCTTTATGCTTTTGCCCAAAACCAAGGGACAACTCCCTTGCTGACCTCACTTGGTGAGCTGTGTTAGAGGACATACGCCCCTTTTGAAAATTTATTAAAACTCCTCTCTTGCCATATCTTTGGCTGGGGGCCTCACAGGGCAATGCCAGGGGCATTATATTTTTCCCGGGGAATTTACCTTTCTTTAGAGACCAAATATGACATGCCTGCGTGGTACTGGGGGGCAGAAACTGTTTTCTCGGTTTCTGATGGCCACACAGGCTGCAAAACGTTGCCGTGCGTAGCCTTAATTCTACTGATTCTGGAAAGATATTTTTTCTCTCTCTATGATTATTGTGTGATATTAAATTCGACCCGGAATAGACAAAGGAAATCTTGCTTGGAAAAGCCAACTTTAACTGGCCAGATGCAGTAACAGCGACCATGTGCTGAGGGAGGGGGGAGAGGATAGAATTTCACAGAGGCAGAGGGGGGGGTCGCAGCCGTGTGCCTGCGCTTGAAGCTCAGTGTTACACTGCACAAACCAAATGGGGTGGTGCAGCAGGAGCCCTGTATGTGTACCTAGGGAATTAGCAAATAACTCATTTTCCTGACACCCCCCAGTATAGTATCCCCACCCCAGTGTACAATTGTCCCCCCCACTGTAGTCTCTCCCCACTGTATTGTACCCACGACTGTAAAGCCCACGCAGATTGGTCGCTGTGTCCAGTCATTGTATTATGACATCGTCTTCAACTGCATCATATCATTTAAAGGGCCAGTACAGTACATCTGTCAACATGGAGATTGGGTTTAATTTCTTGATTGATTTTAGTATCTCTTCTTTCTGTCACTGATCTAGTCCTGCTCACACAGAGGCTTTGTAAGGCTCAGTCCGGACCGTCTGTGCCCAGGTACACTCTCAGGAGGCATGTGCTGGGTGCATGACCCCAACCTCTGCCGGCATCACACATCCATCTTTGTCTGCAATCTGGATACTGAAACAGTAAAAAACAATAATGGAAAAGGAACCATCCACTCCGTCCTCCATCATTGTCCCTGTGCATCTGAGCTCTGGTGTCTCAGCTCAGTGGGTGCAAGGATGTTATTACAGAGCTTCAAAACACAAGCTGAGCAGATTGGAGCGGTGCAGAGCTTCAAAACACACGCTGAGCAGATCGGAGCAGTGCAGAGCTTCAGAACACACGCTGAGGAGATCAGAGCGGTGTAGAGCTTCAGAACACACGCTGAGGAGATCGGAGCGGTGCAGAGCTTCAGAACACACGCTGAGGAGATCGGAGCGGTGCAGAGATTCAGAACACACGCTGAGGAGATCGGAGCGGTGCAGAGCTTCAGATCACACGCTGAGGAGATCGGAGCAGTGCAGAGCTTCAAAACACACGCTGAGGAGATCGGAGCGGTGCAGAGCTTCAGATCACACGCTGAGGAGATCGGAGCGGTGCAGAGCTTCAAAACACACGCTGAGGAGATCGGAGCGGTGCAGAGCTTCAGAACACACGCTGAGGAGATCGGAGCGGTGTAGAACTTCAGAACACATGCTGAGGAGATCGGAGTGGTGCAGAGCTTCAGAACACAGGCTGAGGAGATCACAGCAGTGTAGAGCTTCAGAACACAGGCTGAGGAGATCGGAGCAGTGTAGAGCTTCAGAACACACGCTGAGGAGATCAGAGCAGTGTAGAACTTCAGAAAACACGCTGAGGAGATCAGAGCGGTGTAGAGCTTCTAAACACACGCTGAGGAGATTGGAGTGGTGCAGAGCATCAGAACACATGCTGAGGAGATCAGAGCAGTGTAGAACTTCAGAACACACGCTGAGGAGATCAGAGCGGTGTAGAACTTCAGAACACACGCTGAGGAGATCAGAGCGGTGTAGAGCTTCTAAATACACGCTGAGGAGATTGGAGTGGTGCAGAGCATCAGAACACACGCTGAGGAGATCGGAGAGGTGCAGAGCTTCAGAACACACGCTGAGGAGATCAGAGCGGTGCAGAGCATCTGAACACACGCTGAGGAGATTGGAGCGGTGCAGAGCTTCAGAACACACAGTGAAGAGATCAGAGTAGTGTGAAGCTTCAGAACACACGCTGAGGAGATCGGAGAGGTGCAGCGCTTCAGAACACACGCTGAGGAGATCAGAGTGGTGCAGAGCTTCAGAACACACACTGAGGAGATCAGAGAAGTGCACAGCTTCAGAACACACACTGAGGAGATCAGAGTAGCACAGAGCATCTGAACACACACTGAGGAGATCGGAGCGGCGCACAGCTTCAGAACACACGCTGAGGAAATTGGAGCGGTGCAGAGTTTCAGAACACACACTGCAGAGATCAGAGTTGCGCAGAGCTTCCAAGTATTCACTGAGGAGATTGTAGCAGTGGGTGAATAAGAAGAGGTGAGTATTTTTTTTTAATCAGTGAGCCATTAATCTGCTTGGAGGACTATGATAAGATGGTGCATTATACATTATGGAGAGCTACTATTCAATTTGGACAGCTATGTGGGGTCCATTTAACTATATAGAGGGATATGTGGGGCTATTATACTTTTTGGAGGGTTGTGTTGGGCAATCATACTGAGTGGAGAGGTGTGGGGGGTCACAATTGGGGAATTGTACTGTATTGGTGTCACCATACCTTGTGAGGGGTACAGTAGGGTCCTCCTACTGTGCGCGGTCAGGGTACTGTGGAGGAATTCACTCTGTGGGTATCATACTGTGTTTGTGGGGCCCTTTATAGCATCATACTTTATGGGGGTGGGTCGGGTGGGTCGCCCTCCCAGGGCTGTGGGGACTCGGTACTGGGCCGGTATCAGTGGGATGTGTCACAGCAGCAGTGACCCGGACCGTGGCCCTGGGCGCCCAAGTAATGGGGAATTTGTGTATGGTGGAATGTAGTTAGTTGGAATAGTTCGTGACGCCACCTGTGGTGTTCGGCAAGTGAGATGTTAGGCCGACGCTGCTTGCAGATCCTCTGGGGCTGGTGATGGGTTGCAGCCAAGATGGTGAAGCTCCCCACAGGTGGAGCTGTAGCCCCAGGGCGGTGTAGATGTAGGGGAAGAGGAGAGGCGCAGGCGGTGTAGAAGTTGGTACCCAGATGTAACGGTGCTGAGTGTGTTGGCGCAAGAATCAATGGAGGACACCAGGGCTTGTAGTTCCAAAGCTTTACTCACAGTCTGTAGCACACACAGGTGCCAGCCTCCGTGCCATGTCCTCCGGGTCGGGACTCAGCCAACCTCCAGGCAAGGTGGAATGCTCCCTTCCAACGCTCCGCCAACATGTGCCTTTCTGAACGTCTCCTCTTATAGCGCCTTTTTGGTGTGAAGATCTCCTAGTACTGAGTTACACTGGAGTTCCTCCAAACTGATGTTCCCAAGAACTCTACTTGTACGGCAGACAGCTGTAGCCTGCTTCGGGGACCCCTTACTCCTGAGTCCCGGCTCTCTATCCTTGTTGCTGTTGTGCCCCCAAGTCTTAGATGGGAGTAGTGCATTTACAGCCCACTACCCCACCGGTGTCTGCTGCAGAACCATTAGTGTCCATGCAACCTCGGGGATCGGCCTTGCGCTTAGAACTTCTATGCAGAGTTCTCTCCTAACCCACGTCCTCTGTGTTCCCTTATTCTCCTACGTTCCGTACTTGTCTTTCTTTCCTGTGGAAGCTCAGGCTTCAGTTCAGTGTCTGTCTCCTTCTTTCCTTTCCCGTGCCAGCAGATCCGGGTCACTCTGTTCTGCTGCAGCACTCCTTCCTCCATCCCTCTCTCCAAGGACCTTCTTTCCTCACTCCTCTCTGAGTGACTTCCTACCTCGGACTGACCTGTAATTCTAAACCTTCCCGCTCTTTTATGTATTCTAACTCCACCCACCTCCCAGCACGTTTCCTGTTCCAAGCAGGGAGCCACCAAAGGTGCTCTGCTTCTCTCTAAGCAAGGAGCCGCAATGTGGCTTTGCTGAACTACCCTGCTGTGTGGGGTGCGAGTGTTGGAGCGTGGTCAGGAGTTCCCACCTTACCTGGATGGTAGGGCACCACACCTTAGGAGAAGGTGCAGTACCTCTGTGGCGACTGAGCCTCTGGGGCACCACGGGGGCAAGGGAAGGGGAATCTAAAGGCTTTAATAGGAGGAAAATTACTTTTTAAGAGTGGCAAAGTTGTGAGATCGGCTCTTCTGTGATCCCACCGGATATATTTATTTTCGTGGGTGGGGCCAATAAGAACTTCTGCTATGGGACTCCATGACTTCTATTTTTGCCACTGACAGACGCTATGTGGACCTTACAATGTATCAGACAGGACAGAGATTTGCTGAAACTTTTATCTGCATTGATACAATTTAACAAACAGCAGTAACGAGACATCTCAGGTCGGGACGGGTTTCAACTTCTCGATAAAAACAAGAATGCTCCAATTCCTTGACGGCAAGCAGAGATTTTGAAATGGTGAGGTCTTCAGATGCAAAGTCTCAGAGATTTCCATTACAAGACGAGCACTGGTGACACATGAATAGAAGAAACGTCACCACAGCCCTCCCAGGACAGTGTACACAGTGCAGTCTCATCTCAGCCGCTCACACTGTGATTGGTGGGGCCAGTATAGAGGGTGAGAGCTCATCCAGGCTGTCTGATCATTAGACAATGGTTTTCCTTATTTGTGCACATTGTAGATTCAGACTGAACAAAGCCACGAAAAAACAGATATGGATACAAGGAGTAAAGAGCTGAATGACACAACCAGTGTGTGCCCCCTCAGGGTCCTCCTGTGCCCTCTGTTACTCTGATGGTGGCTTTACACCTCGCGTCATTCTCACCGCAGCTTCATCAGTTTGCCTCGTCCAGAGATCAGGTGTGGAATCTGCGGCCCCCAGAAAGTGTCTGCGCCTATCAGGGGTTTTGCAGTGGCAGTGTTGGTGTGCAGCTCCATACAGGACTGAGTCGATTCTACAACTGATCTAGTCCAGAATATGACAAGAAATTATCAACTAAGAGAAGCTGCAGTCCATCATTACTGTCAGACATGGTGGTCAGTCGTAGGAAAACTACTAAAACCTTGCAGTGCAGTCATGCAAGCCATCAACTGCTATGATGAAACCAGCTCTCACCAAGACTGACCCAGAAAAGAACTGAGAGTGACCTCTGCTGCAGAGGATAAGTTCATCAGAGTCACCAGCCTTAGAAAAAAAATAATTGTCGGCTACTCAGAAACCAGTCCTCACGACAGATGCACAGACATCAAGTAGCAGACACATCCCAAAATCAACTGTTCAAAGGAGACTGCGGGCTCAGTTGATGCGGAAAAGAGTCCAGGACTGATGGATCCACCTACTGACGAGCTGATGAAGCTGTGGCGAGAACGATTGGGGGTGTAAAGACACCATCAGAGTAAAGGGGGGCACATTCTGGTTGTGTCACTCGGCTCTTTACTCCCTGTTTCCAGATCTTTTCCTGTGGTTTTGTTTCCTTCAGTCTGAATCCACAATGTGCACAATCCAGTAAGAAGAATGAAAACCACTGTTTGAACAGGGGGTCCGGACTTTACACTGGTAATGTGAGATGTATATAATGGATGAACATGTCATGAGTGGGGGCTGAGTGTTTATCAATGGAGACCTTTAACAAGTGCATATATATAAGTGGTTGTTACATTTGTATCCTTGTCACACGGTGTATACAGACATGTTCATAAACACTCAGCCCCCGGCACAATGACCGCACTGGTGGGATCACAGAGCCTCCATGGGATCACAGACCGCCCTTGGGATCACAGACCGCTCTTGGGATCACAGACCACCCTTGGGATCACAGACCGTCCTTGGGATCACAGACCATCCTTGGGATCACAGACAGTCCTTGGGATCACAGACTGTCCTTGGGATCACAGACCGCCCTTGGGATCACAGACAACCCTTGGGATCACAGACCGTCCTTGGGATCATGGAACACCCTTGGGATCACAGACAGTCCTTGGGATCACAGACCGTCCTTGGGATCACAGACCGCCCTTGGGATCACAGACAGTCCTTGGGATCACAGACCGTCCTTGGGATCATGGAACACCCTTGGGATCACAGACAGTCCTTGGGATCACAGACCATCCTTGGGATCACAGACCTCCCTTGGGATCACAGACCGCCCTTGGGATCACAGACAGTCCTTGGGATCACAGACCGTCCTTGGGATCATGGAACACCCTTGGGATCACAGACAGTCCTTGGGATCACAGACCGTTCTTGGGATCTCTGACCCTCCTGTCTTACACATGGTACTGTGGTGTCAAATCCGAGATCGGAATGCATTAATTTGTAACTGATTTTGCCTTTGCTTGTCAATTAACACAGGGCCATTGCTGAGGGCATCTGTTACATGTTACAGAACCACTCAGCACCCAGAATATGTTGTGCAGTTATATGTATGTATAATAGGTTCTATGTGAGATGCATGTCCCTAATGCATCAGCCCACAGGCTGCGCCCCTGGGCAGAGGGGACACGATGCGCCCCTGGGCAAAGGGGACACGATATTCTCCTTTTGTCCGCCCTCCCCCACCTTTGTAATTCCCACAGTAAACATCTGCAGGCTCCGGCCACCTGCGGCTTTTGTAATGTATGTCTGGCCTGCTGCTTTTCTATTGGCCGGCCCTCTGTATCTGTGTGATATATTCTGTGTCCTGTGAGTAAAGTGTTGTCAGACTGGAAATACATGGAGAAGCAGTGATCTTTTATATGCGCCCATGTAACCAAGGAATTCCAGCCAGCGTCATTCATTCAGACTCCAGCCAACGCAGAGCGGACCTCCGAAAACACGGGGTGGTACTGAAAGAGGTACCCCAGCTTGGTAGACCCCGTTACAGCATCTATGGACATAGTTAAACTACTGAGCTGGACTCAGTTCCAGATAATGTTATTTATAAACTAATGATATTAGATTTCTGTGGCAGTATATACAAATTATTTCTCATCAGCTGCCCTAGCCATGAGCCATGTGCTTTTCATGTTTTAGCATCTATTCACTATTGTTCATGGCGTGCTTATGTGTACATCTATGATGCGTGCACATGCCATTGTAGACAGGATCGCTGCTGAGATCGCTGCTTTCTGGGCTTAGAATTTCAATTATATTGGAGAGATCCTCCAGGAGAAATAGATTAGATCCTTTTTTCTTTTTTTGAGGTTTATAAGGGGAATGTGAATGCTGTCATTAGCGTCACCATGCTACAGCTTGGATCTACATGATTATAAGTCCTGCAGATAAAACTAAGCATTCCTGCTGCGTCAGCCGTGATTTATGTGTCAGTCACTTACTGATTCTTCATCCTTTACTAGAGGCTGATTACATATTGCTTTACCAGTCTACCTTGTCGGGTTTGAATTGCCCATGCTTTCTGTGATTTTTATGGTGTTTTTCACTTGTATCTTCTGTCTGTCAGGCATTGGTGTCTAATAAAGCCTTTTTAGATACATGTTTCAGCTGTGTGTGCACGGTTTCTTGCGTTTCTGTCCTCGTCGCCTTTTTCATAGTATTTAGATGCATAGTAGCACCCGGCTAATTTATAGTCGTATATTAAGTGTGGTGCCCACCTTTCATTCTATTTGACATCTGCGATCGGTGACACGTGAAGGGGTTAAGTCTAAGGGGGTCATGAGGTAAGGCAGCTTTTACTACGGGCTCCGGCCGGCACGGGCCGATCACGTCTGTTGTCGCCTTGGCTGTGATGAGACTGATGTGTATTTTTTCTTTCTTCATCTGCTGGAATAATATGAAGGAGCACGATGGAGTATGGGGGATGGTGAATGGTCCGTGAGTCTATACCGTGCATTATAAGATCTGTGCATTATACCTTATATCTGTACGTTACATCTTCTATCTATATAATATCTATATAATATCTGTACATTATATATTCAATAATAATAATACATTTTATTTCTATAGCGCCGACATATTCCGCAGCACTTTACATTTCAGAGGGGACTTGTACAGACGATAGACATTACAGCATAACAATAATCACATAGATCATAACAGATACCAAGAGGAATGAGGGCCCTGCTCGCAAGCTTACAGTCTATGAGGAAAGAGGGAGACACGAAAGGTGGGTGGTAACAGTTGCCCTGATTGTATGGACCAGCCATAGTGTTAGAATCGGGTGTTCCTGTTGCTGCATGAACCAGTAGACAGTCTAAATATGTAACAGTACAGACACAGAGGGCTATTAAATGCATAAAGCATGTGGGAACATGATGCGGGAACCTGGTTATGGTAAAAGTTTTTGAATGGGCCAGACAGGGATATTTAGGTTAATGCGTTGAGGCGATAGGCCAGTCTGAACAAATGTTTTTAGGGCACGCTTAAAACTGTGGGGCTTGGGGATTAAATGTATTAACCTGGGTAGTGCATTCCAAAGAATTGGTGGAGCATGAGAAGAGTCTTGGAGATGGAAGTGGGAGCTTCTGATTATTGAAGATGTTAACCTCAGATCATTAGCAGAACGGAGGGCGCGGGTAGGGTGGTAGGCTGAGACGAGGGAGAAGATGTAGGGTTGTGCTGAGCCATGGAGGGCTTTGTGGGTGAGGGTAATACATTTGTACTGGATTCTGG
This sequence comes from Dendrobates tinctorius, assembly GCF_039654945.1. Taxonomy (NCBI): domain Eukaryota; kingdom Metazoa; phylum Chordata; class Amphibia; order Anura; family Dendrobatidae; genus Dendrobates; species Dendrobates tinctorius. Next base: position 407,161 of record NW_027361899.1, on the reverse strand, counting down.
AGTGGATGGGTAGCCAGTGTAATGACTGGCACAAGGTAGAGGCATCGGTGTAACGATTGGTGAGGAATATGATCCTGGCTGCAGCATTCAAGACAGATTGGAGAGGGGAGAGTTTGGTAAGAGGGAGACCGATTAGAAGAGAGTTACAATAGTCGAGACGAGAATGAATAAGAGAAGCAGTAAGAGTCTTTGCAGAGTCAAAAGTAAGAAAAGGTCGAATTCTAGAAATGTTTTTGAGGTGCAGATAACAAGAGCGAGACAGTGATCGGATGTGGGGGGGGCGAATGAAAGCTCAGAGTCGAGTATAACCCCAAGACAGCGGGCATGTTGCTGGGGAGTAATGATGGAACCACACACGGAGATGGCAATGTCGGGCATAAGTAGGTTTGTAGAGGGAAGAAACATGAGGAGTTCAGTCTTTGACAGGTTCAGTTTCAGGGAGGACATGATGTTGGAGACATCGATAAGACAATCGCTGGTGTTTTCCAAAAAGACCGGCGTGATATCAGGAGAAGAAGCGTATAATTGGGTGTCATCAGCATAGAGATGGTACTGGAACCCAAATCTACTGATTGTTTGACCAATAGGGGCAGTGTACAAGGAGAAGAGGAGGGGACCTAGAACCGATCCTTGGGGGACCCCAACAGTAAGGGGAAGGTGAGAGGAGGAGGAACCGGCAAAAGATACAGTAAAGGAGCGGTCAGAGAGATAGGAGGAGAACCAGGAGAGAACGGTGTCCTTGAGGCCAATGGAACGGATCATAGTGAGGAGGAGCTGATGATCCACAGTGTCGAATGCTGCAGAGAGATCCAAGAGAATTAGCATGGAGTAATGACCATTAGATTTAGCTGTTAGTAGATCATTAGAGACTTTAGTGAGGGCAGTTTCAGTAGAGTGTAAAGAGCGGAAACCGGATTGGAGAGGGTCAAGGAGTTATCAGAGAGATAGCTGATCAGACGGGAGTGGACCAGGCGTTCCAGGAGTTTAGAGATGATGGGAAGATTAGAGATAGGTCTATAGTTAGCGGCACAGTTTTGGTCGAGGGATGGTTTTTTAAATGATGGTTGTATGATGGCATGCTTAAAAAATGAGCAATCTATATAATATCTGTATATCTTGAGGCAGAGAGTTCCAGAGTAGGGGGGATGAGCGGGATAAACCTTATACAGTTGTGGCCAAAAGTATTGACACCCCTGCAATTCTGTCAATACTCAGTTTCTTCCTGAAAATGATTGCAATCACATATTCTTTGGTATTATTATCTTCATTTAATTTGTCTTAAATGAAAAAACACAAAAGAGAATGAAGCAAAAAGCAAAACATTGATCATTTCACACAAAACTCCAAAAATGGGCCAGACAAAAGTATTGGCACCCTCAGCCTAATACTTGGTTGCACAACCTTTAGCCAAAATAACTGCGACCAACCACTTCCGGTAACCATCAATGAGTTTCTTACAATGCTCTGCTGGAATTTTAGGCCATTCTTCTTTGGCAAACTGCTCCAGGTCCCTGATATTTGAAGGGTGCCTTCTCCAAACTGCCATTTTAGACCTATGGGATTCAGGTCTGGACTCATTGCTGGCCACCTTAGAAGTCTCCAGTGCTTTCTCTCAAACCATTTTCTAGTGCTTTTTATTATTATTATTATTATTATTATTATTATTATTATTATTTATTATTATAGCCCCATTTATTCCATGGCGCTTTACATGTGAGGAGGGGTATACATAATACATACAAGTACAGTAATCTTAAACAATACAAGTCACGACTGGTACAGGATGAGAGAGGACCCTGCCCGCGAGGGCTCACAATCTACAACGGGATGGGTGAGGATACAGTAGGCGAGGGTAGAGCTGGTTGTGCAGCGGTTAAGTGGATTGGTGGTTACTGCAAGTTGTAGGCTTGTCGGATGAGGTAGGTCTTCAAGTTCTTTTTGAAGGTTTCCATGGTGTTTTTGAAGTGTGTTTTGGTCATTGTCCTGCTGAAGACCCATGACCTCTGAGGGAGACCCAGCTTTCTCACACTGGGCCCTACATTATGCTGCAAAATTTGTTGGTAGTCTTCAGACTTCATAATGCCATGCACACGGTCAAGCAGTCCAGTGCCAGAGGCAGCAAAGCAACCCCAAAACATCAGGGAACCTCCGCCATGTTTGACTGTAGGGACCGTGTTTTTTTCTTTGAATGCCTCTTTTTTTCTCCTGTAAACTCTATGTTGATGCCTTTGCCCAAAAAGCTCTACTTTTGTCTCATCTGACCAGAGAACATTCTTCCAAAACGTTTTAGGCTTTTTCAGGTAAGTTTTGGCAAACTCCAGCCTGGCTTTTTTATGTCTCGGGGTAAGAAGTGGGGTCTTCCTGGGTCTCCGACCATACATTCCCTTTTCATTCAGACGCCGACGGATAGTACGGGTTGACACTGTTGTACCCTTGGACTGGAGGGCAGCTTGAACTTGTTTGGATGTTAGTCGAGGTTCTTTATCCAACATCCGCACAATCTTGCGTTGAAATCTCTTGTCAATTTTTCTTTTCCGTCCACATCTAGGGAGGTTAGCCACAGTGCCATGGGCTTTAAACTTCTTGATGTCACTGCGCACGGTAGACACAGGAACATTCAGGTCTTTGGAGATGGACTTGTAGCCTTGAGATTGCTCATGCTTCCTCACAATTTGGTTTCTCAAGTCCTCAGACAGTTCTTTGGTCTTCTTTCTTTTCTCCATGCTCAATGTGGTACACACAAGGACACAGGACAGAGGTTGAGTCAACTTTAATCCATGTCCACTGGCTGCAAGTGGGATTTAGTTATTGCCAACACCTGTTAGGTGCCACAGGTAAGTTACAGGTGCTGTTAATTACACAAATTAGAGAAGCATCACATGATTTTTCGAACAGTGCCAATACTTTTGTCCACCCTCTTTTTTATGTTTGGTGTGGAATTATATCCAATTTGGCTTTAGGACAATTCTTTTTGTGTTTTTTCATTTAAGACAAATTAAATGAAGATAATAATAATAATAATAATAATAATAATAATAATAATAATAATAAAGAATTTGTGTTTGCAATCATTTTCAGGAAGAAACTGAGTATTATCTGACAAAATTGCAGGGGTGTCAATACTTTTGGCCACAACTGTATGTGATTGTGGGAAGAGGAGATAAGAGGGGAGTACAGGAGGAGATCTTGTGAGGATCGGAGGTTGCGTGCAGGTAAGTACCGGGAAACGAGCTCAAAGATGTATGGAGGGCACAGGTTGTGGATGGCTTTGTGTGTCATGGTCAGGGTTTTAAGGTCTCTGGGCAATGGGGAGCCACTGCAGGGATTGATAGAGGGAATAGAAGAGGCCAGGGAATAGCGGGGGGATAGGTTGATTAGTCGGGCAGTGGAGTTCAGAATAGATTGGAGGGGTGCAAGAGTGTTCGAGGGTTCGGCTACAGAGCAGGAGGTTGCAGTAGTCGAGGCGGGAGACAATGAGGGCATGGACTAGGGGTTTTGCAGATTCTTGGTTGAGAAATGTGTGATCCGGGAGATAATTTTGAGATTGGGTCGGCAGAAAGTGGAAAAGTCTTGGATGTGTGCTTTAGGTTGAAAGGACAGATCAGACCAGCTACTCTTCAATGACTCCCAGACTCAGCATTCTCTTAACCTCTTGAGATCACCTCTCGGCGGGCTTTGGGGATCCGATACAGCTTCAAGTTCACCTAAACATGAGGCTCCAGGAGAACCTCATGCTCTATGATCTGCGTACAACCTGGTAATTCTGAGAAAGGGTCTCTGTTCTGATGTCTGCTGCTTTTGGGCCTGTGACAGCAACTCCGCCATGTTGTCCTCTTTCACATGGGCTTCAGTCACCAAACACAAAGCTTCCATGGGCTCCCTATCCCGCCATGGCTTAATCGGGTTGACATGGTAACATGGTACACCTGGTAGGGCTTCCTTCTCCCTGGTTGGTGGACTTTATAGTTGACAACATCAATCTTTTTGACTACTTCATAGGGGCCCTGCCACTTGGAAAGAAATTTTCTGTCCACCATAGGTACCAGCACCAGTACTCGTCCCCCAGGGTTGAAGTGTCTCACCTTTGCTTATCTATTGCACAACCAAGAGTGTGCCTCTTGTTCTTTGAGGACGTGTTCTCTCACGTTGGGCATCACATCGGCAATTCTCTCTTGCATATGGGCCACATGTTCGATTACACTCCTGTAGTGTGTAGACTCTGCCTTCCTGGTCTCTTTTGCTTTGTTCAGGAGTCCACAGGGTCATCGGCCATACAACAATCCAAATGGGGAGAACCCAGTAGAGGCCTGTGGGACTTCTCTGATGGAGAACAGAAGGTACAGCAGTAGACAGTCCCAGTCTCTTTAGTGCTTCTCTACGATCCTCTTTAACATGGACTTTAAAGCTTTATTAAACCTTTCCACCAAACCATCACCTTTGAGATAAGTGAGGTCCCTCGGTTCATTAGGATCTCATTAGGCAAGCTCTTTCTTAAAAAGATATGGACCAACTCCTGAGCTATACACTTGGTGGAGGAGTTTCGTAGTGGTGTGACCTCCGGATACTGTGTAGCATAGTCTAGGATCACCAGGATATAATGATGTCCTCTGGCGGACTTGACCAGGTGTCTCACTAGATCCATGGCTATGCGATCAAAAGGAACCTCAATGATGTGCAATGGCACTAAGGGGTTATGGAAGTGGGCCACAGGAGAGGTCCGCTGGCAGTTGGGACAGGACTTACAATAGTTCAAAATTTCTCTGTGACAACCTGGCCAATAGAACCTCTGGAGGATCAGTTCCTATTGTTTTTTTTCTACCCCCAGAAGACCACCTAACACATGATTATGGACCATATCTAACACATTGCATTTGTATGGCCCTGGCACCACTAACTAATCAATTATTTCCTCTTTGCTTGGTGACCCGATATATTAACTCATCATCCATGGCAAAATATAGATATCGGGTGTCAGCTCCCGACTCTTGAGCAACACCATTAAGTACTGTCTGAGTGCAACCGAAGACATCTTCATGGCGGGCAAATACCTCTTGATAACGCTCTAGCACATCTTCCACTTGCCGCACCTGCTGAGGTGAGAGTCCCGTCAATTCTGCCAACATCTGCTCTAAGATACTCCGGCCCTCCTTTGTGCTGCCAGGTGGGGGTTCCGGTGTCATTGTGACTGCTAACGTCCAGGGATCTCCTCGTACGACAGCCAGTTGTATTGCATCAGGTTGCACCAACTTTTCTGGCATACCCAGGATCTGGGTCACTTCACTCTTAGGTAGGAGGGCGAAACTGTCTTTCCCTAGGTTGACCCACCTTGTTCTGTGGCTAGCGTCCAAGCTACGAATGGTCCAGAGGGTACCTGGTCTATTGATGTCAGCTTTATTTGCAATTCCACCCCTTCAATGGCTGTACAAGCTCATACTGGTAACGTGAGCACTGTCTGGCCGGGCGGCAGGGTAAGTTTCACAGCCGCAGGAACCATCACCTTCTCCCAGACTTTTTCTTCTCCCGATGTTTCCTGAGCGTGGGCAGCTCGGATCAGCTGCTAAAACACCTTCCGTTGAGGGGTTTGTGGGTTCCACTGGTTCAAAAAGGTCTCTGAAGGCTCATTGATCAGGAGCTGTCCAATCTCTTTAAGTACATTCATCCTGAGAGTCATTACAGGCTCGCAGCCGACGTTTCCAGTGACCAAACGACCCCTTTACGGCCTACATCCTTCCCACACACTCTGATCACCCTGCAGACCAACCCTGTGACAGCAATGGGCAATTGGTTGGCTGCTGTCAATCTAATTACCGGCCCCCACTCTGGCCAAGATACTTCTGGGAAATGTTGTCTGAGAAAAGCTTCCGGCATGGTGGTCACCTGCGACCCGGTGTCAATCAAGCAGTGAACAGCTCCCCCATTTACTTCAGCCCAGACTGTAGGGCTCGCAGAAACTATGCCTTAGGACTTCCTTCTCCTTTCCTTTGTTTTTCAAGCTCTGGGCTGCATCCTTCAGCCACGGAGCCCACTAGTTTAATGGCTGCCATGACAGGGACCGACCTCGGCTCGCATAATCCGTTAGGCTGCAGCGCAGCAAAGAAAAATTCACAGCAATCCTCCACTCGGCGTGCGTTCCTGTTCCTTTTATGCCTCCATGGCTCGCCATGCCCCTGCTACACAGGTCAAGGGTCTGCTTCGTCTCCAATCTCCTTCCCCCTGCAACAGTAGGTTCGGCCCCAACAGTTCCAGATCCGGTGCCCTGTCAGCACCCACAGCCCAGTCTTCTCCTCTACACTTGCCTCAGTCCTTGCTCTAATGGACGTTATGGTCATGTAAGCTAAGCCCCTCCATGTGGCCGAATCTGACGTATCACATTATTGTGCGAAGTTTGGCAGTGCCAGGTATCTGGCGGCCGTGTGCCAGCTTCTCCGGCATCACATCCAGAGCTGCGCTCAGGCACAAGCCCGGTCTCGTAGTCATTAGCTGCGGCTTTGTTGTATTCATTGGCGCTGGGCAGAGATACGAGAATTGTAATCGTGTGGAACCGTTGGCTCCTCTCCTGTAAAGGCGCGACGAGCGCCCGTCCATTGTTACCCCAATGAGATACATGTGTCTGGAATGTGTCCATATCCGCTCGCCGGCTGCCGGAGACTGGGAAAGGCCAAGAGGCTCCTGAAGCAGAACCGTGTCTCCTGCAGCCCCATCCATGGGCCTGGACACGGGCGCTCGTCTGATCGCAGATTACACCGCGCGGTCGGGTGACACATGAGACCGCGCTAATGCTTCATCTGCAACAAAAGAAAGAAAGGATTCTAAGTCGAGAGGCAAATATTGGCTGTCACCTGACACAGCCGGCACCGAAGGGCACATGGCAGCAGGTCATCCATAGGACAGGACAGAGACCGCTGTCCTCACAGGGCATGCTGCACTGCACACTCACCTCTGCTACATCCACATGTCAGGACACTGCAGACACATCCAGGGTTATGGATCATGTGCTGTGGTCAGACATGGCAGGGCAGATGAAGCAGTGTGAGCAACGGGCTTATAGTAATTATGGCCTAAAGATGTTACCCACACTGAGCATCAAAGACAGGGCCGGCTCCAAGATTTTGTGGGCCCTGGGAAAAAGAGTCTCAGTGGCCCCTCTAACATATACCAGGATTCCTGATGCACAGATAGGAAATATCGGTATCGTACACTGCCAAAGATTTCACTTCTTACATTACATGAGTGATACCTATTGTAAACTATACAATAGCTCAGAAACCGGACAGTATATTCCTCCATACAGTATTATGAACACCACATAGTCCTCCATACAGTATTATGAACACCACATAGTCCTCCATACAGTATTATGGGCACCACATAGTCCTCCATACAGTATTATGGGCACCACATAGTCCTCCATACAGTATTATGAACACCACATAGTCCTCCATACAGTATTATGAACACCACATAGTCCTCCATACAGTATTATGAACACCACATAGTCCTCCATACAGTATTATGAACACCACATAGTCCTCCATACAGTATTATGGGCACCACATAGTCCTCCATACAGTATTATGGGCACCACATAGTCCTCCATACAGTATTATGGGCACCACATAGTCCTCCATACAGTATTATGGGCACCACATAGTCCTCCATACAGTATTATGGCCACCACATAGTCCTCCATACAGTATTATGGGCACCACATAGTCCTCCATACAGTATTATGGGCACCACATAGTCCGCCATACAGTATTATGGGCACCACATAGTCCGCCATACAGTATTATGGGCACCATATAGTCCTCCATACAGTATTATGGGTACCACATAGTCCTCCATACAGTATTATGGGCACCACATAGTCCGCCATACAGTATTATGGGCACCATATAGTCCTCCATACAGTATTATGGGCACCACATAGTCCTCCATACAGTATTATGGGCACCATATAGTCCGCCATACAGTATTATGGGCACCATATAGTCCTCCATACAGTATTATGGGCACCACATAGTCCTCCATACAGTATTATGGGCACCACATAGTCCTCCATACAGTATTATGGGCACCATATAGTCCGCCATACAGTATTATGGGCACCATATAGTCCTCCATACAGTATTATGGGCACCACATAGTCCTCCATACAGTATTATGGGCACCACATAGTCCTCCATACAGTATTATGGGCACCATATCGTCCGCCATACAGTATTATGGGCACCATATAGTCCTCCATACAGTATTACGGGCACCACATAGTCCTCCATACAGTATTATGGGCACCACATAGTCCTCCATACAGTTTTATGGGCACCATATAGTCCGCCATACAGTATTATGGGCACCATATAGTCCTCCATACAGTATTATGGGCACCACATAGTCCTCCATACAGTATTATGGGCACCACATAGTCCGCCATACAGTATTATGGGCACCATATAGTCCTCCATACAGTATTATGGGCACCACATAGTCCGCCATACAGTAATATGGGCACCACATAGTCCTTCATACAGTATTATGCACACAACATAGTCCGCCATACAGCATTATGGGCACCACATAGTCCTCCACACAGTATTATGGGCACAACATAGTCCGCCATACAGTATTATGGGCACCACATAGTCCTCCATACAGTATTATGGGCACCACATAGTCCTCTATACAGTATTATGGGCACCACATAGTCCTCTATACAGTATTATGGGCACTACATAGTCCTCCATACAGTATTATGGGCACTACAGTCCTCCATACAGCATTATGGGCACCATATAGTCCTCCATACAGTATTATGGGCACTGCATAGTCTTCCATACAGTATTATGGGCACCACATAGTCCTCCATACAGTATTATGGGCACCGCATAGTCCTCCATACAGTATTATGGGCACTACATAGTCCTCCATACAGTATTATGGGCACTACATAGTCCTCCATACAGTATTATGGGCACCACATAGTCCTCCATACAGTATTATGGGCACTACATAGTCCTCCATACAGTATTATGGGCACCACATAGTCCTCCATACAGTATTATGGGCACTACATAGTCCTCCATACAGTATTATGGGCACTACATAGTCCTCCATACAGTATTATGGGCACAACATAGTCCTCCATACAGTATTATGGGCACCACATAGTCCTCCATACAGTATTATGGGCACCACATAGTCCTCCATACAGTATTATGGGCACCACATAGTCCTTCATACAGTATTATGGGCACAACATAGTCCTCCATACTGTATTATGGGCACCATATAGTCCTCCATACAGTATTATGGGCACCACATAGTCCTCCATACAGTATTATGGGCACCACATAGTCCTCCATACAGAATTATGGGCACCACATAGTCCTCCAAACAGTATTATGGGCACCACATAGTCCTCCATACAGTATTATGGGCACCACATAGTCCACCATACAGTATTATGGGCACCTCATAGTCTGCCATACAGTATTATGGGTACCACATAGTCCTCCATACAGTATTATGGGTACCACATAGTCCTCCAAACAGTATTATGGGCACAACATAGTCCGCCATACAGTATTATGGGCACCATATAGTCCTCCATACAGTATTATGGGCATTACATAGTCCTCCATACAGTATTATGGGCACCACATAGTCCTCCATACAGTATTATGGGCACCACATAGTCCTTCATACAGTATTATGGGCACCACATAGTCCTCCATTCAGTATTATGGGTACCACATAGTCCTCCATACAGTATTATGGGCACCACATAGTCCTCCATTCAGTATTATGGGTACCACATAGTCCTCCATACAGTATTATGGGCAACACATTGTCCTCCATTCAGTATTATGGGTACCACATAGTCCTCCATACAGTATTATGGGCACTGCATAGTCTTCCATACAGTATTATGGGCACCACATAGTCCTCCATACAGTATTATGGGCACCGCATAGTCCTCCATACTGTATTATGGGCACCACATAGTCCTCCATACAGTATTATGGGCACAACATAGTCCTCCATACAGTATTATGGGCACTACATAGTCCTCCATACAGTATTATGGGCACCACATAGTCCTCCATACAGTATTATGGGCACCATATAGTCCTCCATACAGTATTATGGGCACAACATAGTCCTCCATACTGTATTATGGGCACCATATAGTCCTCCATACAGTATTATGGGCACCACATAGTCCTCCATACAGTATTATGGGCACCACATAGTCCTCCAAACAGTATTATGGGCACCACATAGTCCTCCATACAGTATTATGGGCACCACATAGTCCACCATACAGTATTATGGGCACCTCATAGTCTGCCATACAGTATTATGGGTACCACATAGTCCTCCATACAGTATTATGGGTACCACATAGTCCACCAAACAGTATTATGGGCACAACATAGTCCGCCATACAGTATTATGGGCACCATATAGTCCTCCATACAGTATTATGGGCATTACATAGTCCTCCATACAGTATTATGGGCACCACATAGTCCTCCATACAGTATTATGGGCACCACATAGTCCTTCATACAGTATTATGGGCACCACATAGTCCTCCATTCAGTATTATGGGTACCACATAGTACTCCATACAGTATTATGGGCACCACATAGTCCTCCATTCAGTATTATGGGCACCACATAGTCCTCCATACAGTATTATGGGCAACACATAGTCCTCCATACAGTATATGGACAAAGGTCATTGCTAAGGAAGCCATCTGTTTACAGAGCGCTGTATCCAAGTATATTAATGGAAAGTGGAGTGGAAGGAAAGTGTGGTAGAAAAAGCTGCACAAGCAACCGGGATAACCGTAGCCTGGAAAGGATTGTTAAAGGGAACCTATCACCTCTTTTGGCCACTGTAAGATGCGTCCACCATCTTTCAGGGCTTATCTACAGCATTCTATAATACCGTATATCTGCCCTCTGTCCGACCTGCAAGATAAGAAAAAGTTATTATACTCACCCGGGGGTGCGGTCCGATGCGGTCTGGTCTGATGGGTTTCGCAGGTCCGGGTCCAGGTCCTCCCATCTTGTTGCGACGACGCCCTCCTGTTGCTTCCTCGCTCCCGGCATCACGCTCCTGCGCAGGCGTACTTATCTGTCCTGTTGAGAGCAGAGCAGATTCCTGCAGTGCGCAGGCGCTGGGCTCTCTGACCTTTCCCGGCGCCTGCGCACTGCAGTACATTGCTCTGCTCTCAACAGGACAGATAAGTACGCCTGCGCAGGAGCGTGATGCCGGGCAAGCAGGAGGGCAGCGTCGGAAGAAGATGGGAGGTTCCGGACCTGGACCGCGAAACCCATCAGACCGGACCGCACCCTGGGTGACTAAAATAAAACTTATTTTTCTCATCTTGCAGGTCGGACCGGGGGCAGATACACGGCATTATAGAATGGTGTAGATTAGTCCTGAAAGACGGTGGCCGAGTCTTATAGCGGCCAAAAGGGGTGACAGGTTCCCTTCAAGAAAAGACCATTCAGTAAAGTGGGGGAGACTCACGAGGAGCGGACTGCTGCTGGAGTCATTGCTTCACACCACACACAGACGTGTCCAGGACATGGGCTACAAGTGTCACATTCCTTGTGTCAGCCACTCATGGCCAATAGACAACGCCAGAAGCGTCTTACCTGGGCCAAGGAGAAGAAGAACCGGACTGTTGTCAGTGGTCCCAGAGTCTGGAGGAAGAGTGGAGAGGCCACAATCCAAGCTGCTGGAGGTCTAGTGTGAAGTCAGTGATGGTTTGGGGAGCCATGTCATCTGCTGGTGTAGGTCCAAAGTGTTTTACCAAGACCAAAGTCAGCGCAGCCGTCTACCAGGACATTTTAGAGCTCTTCATGCTTCCCTCTGCCGACAAGCTTTATGGAGATGGAAATGTCATTCCCCAGCAGGACTTGGCCCCTGTCCACACTGCCAAAAGTACCAATACCTGGTGTACACACAACAGTATCACTGGGCTTGATTGGCAGCAAACTCGCCTGACCTTAACCCCATAGAGAATCATCACCCTTCTCTCCTGAAATCCTCTGTGCTGCTGTGGATCTGGCCCTGTCTTCCCTGTGATATTGATACCTCGCGCCTGAGTGTGATCTGTCCTCGGCGGTGCAGCCATCACTGGTCTCTTTAATTAGCTGGTGACACAAGGAAAATGGAGAGAGCAAGAGCGGAGTCCGGTGTCACTTTGTCACAAAGCTCTGCAAACAAATCTGTGAGCGAGAAGATCAGCGGCCCCTCATATGTCTCCTCTATACCCAGAGATAATAATAAATTTTATTTCTATAGCGCCGACATATTCCGCAGCACTTTACATTTCGGAGGGGATTTGTACAGACAATAGACATTACAGCATAACAATAATCACATAGATCATAACAGACACCAAGAGGAGTGAGGGCCCTGCTCACAAGCTTACAGTCTATGAGGAAAGAGGGAGACACGAAAGGTGGGTGGTAACAGTTGCCCTGATTGTATGGACCAGCCATAATGTTAAGTGTGTAACAGTACAGACGCAGAGGGCTAATGGAGGCATAAAGCATGTGGGAACATGATACGGGGAACCTGGTTATGGTAAAACTTTTGGCTGTGCCACACAGGGATAGATTAGGTTAATGTGTTGAGGCGATAGGCCAGTCTGAATAAATGCATTTTCAGGACACGCTTAACATTGTGGGGATTGGGGACTAATCGTATTGACCTGGGAAGTGCATTCCAAAGAATTGGCGCAGCACGTGTATAGTCTTGGAGACGGGAGTGGGAGGTTCTGATTATTGAGAATGCTAAGCTCAGGTCATCAGCAGAACGGAGGGCGCGGGTAGGGTGGTATACTGAAACAAGGGAGGAGATGTAGGGTGGTGCTGAGCCATGGAGGGCTTTGTGGGTGAGGATAATAAGTTTGTACTGGATTCTGGAGTGGATGGGTAGCCAGTGTAATGACTGGCACAAGGTAGAGGCATCGGTGTAACGATTGGCGAGGAATATGATCCTGGCTGCAGCATTCAAGACAGATTGGAGAGGGGAGAGTTTGGTAAGAGGGAGACCGATTAGAAGAGAGTTACAATAGTCGAGACGAGAATGAATAAGCGAAACAGTCAGAGTTTTTGCAGAGTCAAAAGTAAGAAAAGGTCGAATTCTAGAAATGTTTTTGAGGTGCAGATGACAAGAGCGAGCCAGTGATCGAATGTGGGGGGCAAAGGAAAGCTCGGAATCAAGTATGACCCCAAGACAGCGGGCCTGTTGCTGGAGAGTAATAGTGGAACCACACACAGAAATGGCAATGTCGGGTATAGGTACATTAGTAGCGGGAGGAAACACCAGGAGTTCAGTCTTTGACAGGTTCAGTTTCAGATATAGTGAGGACATGATATTAGACACAGCGTTTAGACAATCGCCGGTGTTTTCTAGAAAGGCTGGCGTGATGTCAGGAGAAGAAGCGTATAATTGGGTGTCATCAGCATAGAGATGGTACTGGAAACCAAATCTACTGATTGTATGACCAATAGGGGCAGTGTACAAGGAGAAGAGGAGGGGGCCTAGAACCGATCCTTGAGGAACCCCAACAGTAAGGGGAAGATGAGAGGAGGAGGAACCGGCAAAAGAAACAGTAAAGGAGCGGTCGGAGAGATAGGAGGAGAACCAGGAGAGAACGGTGTCCTTGAGGCCAATGGAACGGAGCATAGTGAGGAGGAGCTGATGATCCACAGTGTCGAATGCTGCAGAGAGATCCAAGAGAATTAGCATGGAGTAATGACCATTAGATTTAGCTGTTAGCAGATCATTAGAGACTTTAGTGAGGGCAGTTTCAGTAGAGTGTAGAGAGCGGAAACCGGATTGGAGAGGGTCGAGAAGAGAGTTTTCTGAGAGATAGCGGATAAGACGGGAGTGGACCAGGCGTTCCAGGAGTTTAGAGATGAAGAGAAGATTAGAGACAGGTCTATAGTTAGCGGCACAGTTTTGGTCGAGGGATGGTTTTTTAAGTAGTGGATGTATGATGGCATGCTTAAATGAGGAGGGAAAGATACCAGAAGAGAGAGAGAGGTTAAATATTTTAGTTAGGTGAGGGGTCACAGCAGGGGAAAGGGACTGGAGGAGATGTGACGGAAATGGGTCACTGGTGCAAGTGGTTGGGCGAGAAGATGCAAGGAGCCTGCTTACTTCTTCTGTGACTGGTTCAAAATCAGAGAGTGAGCAAGATGCAGTGTGGGAGGGAGGACGGTGCATGGTATGAGGTGATTGGGAGATAATTTCCTGTCGGATCTGATCAATTTTTTCTTTGAAGCAATTGGCCAGATCGTCAGCTCGGAGCTCCGTGGTTGGGGCCTGTACTCTTGGGTTGAGGAGAGAGTGAAAAGTGTCAAAGAGACGTTTCGGGTTATTGGACAGTGAGGTGATGAGGGTGTTGAAATAGGTTTGTTTGGAGAGGTGAAGGGCAGTGTTGTATGTTCGAAGCATAAACTTAAAATGGATGAAATCTTCGTGTAGATTGGATTTTCTCCACAGGCGTTCGGCGCACCTGGAGCACCGCTGCAGGAAACGTGTTTGCACCGTGTGCTAGGGTTGTCGCCGTCTGCGTTGTGGTGTTCTATTTATAGGGGGTGCAAATTCATCCAGGGCACTTTGAAGTGTTTCATTGTAATGCTTCAATGCAGAATCAGGAGATGAGAGGGAGGAGATAGGGGCCAATGAAGACTGCAAGTTCTTCAGAAGTTTCTGGGTGTTAATGGCCTGTATGTTTCTATAAGTCTGGACAGTGGGGGTGACCTGAGCAGCCTGGCAGTTCTGTATAGAGAATGAAAGAAGGTTGTGGTCAGAGAGCGGGAGAGGGGAGTTTGCAAAATCATCCACTGCACAAAGCCGAGAGAAGACCAAGTCGAGGGAGATCAGCGCCCCCCGATATGTCTCCTCTATACCCAGAGATCAGCGCCCCCCCGATATGTCTCCTCTATATCCAGAGATCAGCGGCCCCCGATATGTCTCCTCTATACCCAGAGATGAGCGGCCCCCCGATATGTCTCCTCTATACCCAGAGATGAGCGGCCCCCCGATATGTCTCCTCTATACCCAGAGATCAGCCCCCCCCGATATGCCTCCTCTATACCCGGAGATCAGCGCCCCCCCGATATGTCTCCTCTATATCCAGAGATCAGCGCCCCCCCGATATGTCTCCTCTATACCCAGAGATGAGCGGCCCCCCGATATGTCACTTCTATATCCAGAGATCAGCCCCCCCCGATATGTCTCCTCTATACCCAGAGATCAGCGCCCCCCCCGATATGTCTCCTCTATACCCAGAGATCAGCGCCCCCCCCGATATGTATCCTCTATACCCAGAGATCAGCGCCCCCCCGATATGTCTCCTCTATACCCAGAGATCAGCGCCCCCCCGATATGTCTCCTCTATACCCAGAGATCAGCGCCCCCCCCGATATGTCTCCTCTATACCCAGAGATCAGCGCCCCCCCGATATGTCTCCTCTATACCCAGAGATCAGCGCCCCCCGATATGTCTCCTCTATACCCAGAGATCAGCCCCCCCGATATGTCTCCTCTATACCCAGAGATCAGCCCCCCCCGATATGTCTCCTCTATACCCAGAGATCAGCGCCCCCCCTCGATATGTCTCCTCTATATCCAGAGATCAGCGCCCCCCCGATATGTCTCCTCTATACCCAGAGATCAGCGGCCCCCGATATGTCTCCTCTATACCCAGAGATCAGCGCCCCCCGATATGTCTCCTCTATACCCAGAGATCAGCGCCCCCCGATATGTCTCCTCTATACCCAGAGATCAGCGCCCCCCGATATGTCTCCTCTATACCCAGAGATCAGCCCCCCCCGATATGTCTCCTCTATACCCAGAGATCAGCCCCCCCCGATATGTCTCCTCTATACCCAGAGATCAGCGCCCCCCCTCGATATGTCTCCTCTATACCCAGAGATCAGCGCCCCCCCGATATGTCTCCTCTATACCCAGAGATCAGCGGCCCCCGATATGTCTCCTCTATACCCAGAGATCAGCGCCCCCCCGATATGTCTCCTCTATATCCAGAGATCAGCGCCCCCCGATATGTCTCCTCTATATCCAGAGATCAGCGCCCCCCCGATATGTCTCCTCTATACCCAGAGATCAGCGGCCCCCGATATGTCTCCTCTATACCCAGAGATCAGCGCCCCCCCTCGATATGTCTCCTCTATATCCAGAGATCAGCGCCCCCCCGATATGTCTCCTCTATACCCAGAGATCAGCGGCCCCCGATATGTCTCCTCTATACCCAGAGATCAGCGCCCCCCGATATGTCTCCTCTATACCCAGAGATCAGCGCCCCCCGATATGTCTCCTCTATACCCAGAGATCAGCGCCCCCCGATATGTCTCCTCTATACCCAGAGATCAGCCCCCCCCGATATGTCTCCTCTATACCCAGAGATCAGCCCCCCCCGATATGTCTCCTCTATACCCAGAGATCAGCGCCCCCCCTCGATATGTCTCCTCTATACCCAGAGATCAGCGCCCCCCCGATATGTCTCCTCTATACCCAGAGATCAGCGGCCCCCGATATGTCTCCTCTATACCCAGAGATCAGCGCCCCCCCGATATGTCTCCTCTATATCCAGAGATCAGCGCCCCCCGATATGTCTCCTCTATATCCAGAGATCAGCGCCCCCCCGATATGTCTCCTCTATACCCAGAGATCAGCGGCCCCCGATATGTCTCCTCTATACCCAGAGATCAGCGCCCCCCCTCGATATGTCTCCTCTATACCCAGAGATCAGCGGCCCCCGATATGTCTCCTCTATACCCAGAGATCAGCGCCCCCCGATATGTCTCCTCTATACCCAGAGATCAGCCCCCCCCGATATGTCTCCTCTATACCCAGAGATCAGCCCCCCCCGATATGTCTCCTCTATACCCAGAGATCAGCGCCCCCCCTCGATATGTCTCCTCTATACCCAGAGATCAGCGGCCCCCGATATGTCTCCTCTATACCCAGAGATCAGCGCCCCCCGATATGTCTCCTCTATATCCAGAGATCAGCGCCCCCCGATATGTCTCCTCTATACCCAGAGATCAGCGGCCCCCGATATGTCTCCTCTATACCCAGAGATCAGCGCCCCCCCGATATGTCTCCTCTATATCCAGAGATCAGCGCCCCCCGATATGTCTCCTCTATACCCAGAGATCAGCGCCCCCCCGATATGTCTCCTCTATATCCAGAGATCAGCGCCCCCGATATGTCTCCTCTATAACCAGCGATCAGCGCCCCCCCGATATGTCTCCTCTATATCCAGAGATCAGCGGCCCCCCCCGATATGTCTCCTCTATATCCAGAGATCAGCGCCCCCCCGATATGTCTCCTCTATATCCAGAGATCAGCGCCCCCCCCGATATGTCTCCTCTATATCCAGAGATCAGCGCCCCCCCGATATGTCTCCTCTATATCCAGAGATCAGCGCCCCCCGATATGTCTCCTCTATACCCAGAGATCAGCGGCACCACGATATCTCTCCTCTATATCCAGAGATCAGCGGCCCCCGATATGTCTCCTCTATATCCAGAGATCAGCGGCCCCCGATATGTCTCCTCTATACCCAGAGATCAGCGGCCCCCGATATGTCTCCTCTATACCCAGAGATCAGCGGCCCCCGATATGTCTCCTCTATACCCAGAGATCAGCGGCCCCCGATATGTCTCCTCTATACCCAGCGATCAGCGGCCCCGATATGTATCCTCTATATCCAGAGATCAGCGGCCCCCCGATATGTCTCCTCTATAACCAGCGATCAGCGGCCCCCAGACATGTCTCCTCTATACCCAGAGATCAGCGCCCCCCACGATACCTCTCCTCTATACCCAGAGATCAACGCCCCCCCCGATATGTCTCCTCTATATCCAGAGATCAGCGGCCACTGATATGTCTCCTCTATACCCAGAGATCAGCGGCCCCCGATATGTCTCCTCTATACCCAGAGATCAGCGGCCCCCGATATCTCTCCTCTATACCCAGCGATCAGCGGCCCCCGATATGTCTCCTCTATATCCAGAGATCAGCGGCCCCCGATATGTCTCCTCTATACCCAGAGATCAGCGGCCCCCGATATGTCTCCTCTATACCCAGAGATCAGCAGCCCCCAATATCTCTCCTCTATACCCAGAGATCAGCGGCCCCCGATATGTCTCCTCTATACCCAGCGATCAGCGGCCCCCGATATGTCTCCTCTATACCCAGAGATCAGCGGCCCCCGATATGTCTCCTCTATACCCAGAGATCAGCGCCCCCCCGATATCTCTCCTATATATCCAGAGATCAGCGCCCCCCCGATATCTCTCCTCTATACCCAGAGATCAGCGGCCCCCGATATGTCTCCTCTACACCCAGAGATCAGCGCCCCCCGATATGTCTCCTCTATACCCAGAGATCAGCGCCCCCCGATATGTCTCCTCTATACCCAGAGATCAGCGGCCCCCCGATATGTCTCCTCTATACCCAGAGATCAGCGGCCCCCGATATGTCTCCTCTATACCCAGAGATCAGCCCCCCCGATATGTCTCCTCTATACCCAGAGATCAGCGGCCCCCCGATATGTCTCTTCTATACCCAGAGATCAGCGGCCCCCGACATGTCTCCTCTATACCCAGAGATCAGCGGCCCCCGACATGTCTCCTCTATACCCAGAGATCAGCGCCCCCCGATATGTCTCCTCTATACCCAGAGATCAGCGGCCCCCGATATCTCTCCTCTATACCCAGAGATCAGCGGCCCCGATATGTCTCCTCTATACCCAGAGATCAGCGCCCCCCGATATCTCTCCTCTATACCCAGAGATCAGTGGCCCCCGATATGTCTCCTCTATACCCAGAGATCAGCGCCCCCCCGATATGTCTCCTCTATACCCAGAGATCAGTGGCCCCCGATATGTCTCCTCTATATCCAGAGATCAGTGTCCCCCCGATATCTCTCCTCTATACCCAGAGATCAGTGGCCCCCGATATGTCTCCTCTATACCCAGAGATCAGCGCCCCCCGATATCTCTCCTCTATACCCAGAGATCAGTGGCCCCCGATATGTCTCCTCTATACCCAGAGATCAGCGCCCCCCCCGATATGTCTCCTCTATATCCAGAGATCAGTGTCCCCCCGATATGTCTCCTCTATACCCAGAGATCAGCGCCCCCCGATATCTCTCCTCTATATCCAGAGATCAGCGGCCCCCGATATGTCTCCTCTATACCCAGAGATCAGCGCCCCCCGATATGTCTCCTCTATACCCAGAGATCAGCGCCCCCCGATATCTCTCCTCTATATCCAGAGATCAGCGCCCCCCGATATGTCTCCTCTATACCCAGAGAACAGCGCCCCCCGATATGTCTCCTCTATACCCAGAGAACAGCGCCCCCCGATATGTCTCCTCTATACCCAGAGATCAGCGGCCCCCGATATGTCTCCTCTATATCCAGAGATCAGCGCCCCCCCGATATGTCTCCTCTATATCCAGAGATCAGCGGCCCCCGATATGTCTCCTCTATACCCAGAGATCAGCGCCCCCCGATATGTCTCCTCTATACCCAGAGAACAGCGCCCCCCGATATGTCTCCTCTATACCCAGAGAACAGCGCCCCCCGATATGTCTCCTCTATATCCAGAGATCAGTGTCCCCCCGATATGTCTCCTCTATACCCAGAGATCAGCCCCCCCCGATATGTCTCCTCTATATCCAGAGATCAGCGCCCCCCGATATATCTTCTCTATATCCAGAGATCAGCGCCCCCCCGATATGTCTCCTCTATATCCAGAGATCAGCGCCCCCCGATATGTCTCCTCTATACCCAGAGATCAGCGCCCCCCGATATGTCTCCTCTATACCCAGAGATCAGCGGCCCCCGATATGTCTCCTCTATATCCAGAGATCAGCGCCCCCCCGATATGTCTCCTCTATATCCAGAGATCAGCGCCCCCCGATATGTCTCCTCTATACCCAGAGATCAGCGCCCCCCGATATGTCTCCTCTATACCCAGAGATCAGCGGCCCCCGATATGTCTCCTCTATATCCAGAGATCAGTGTCCCCCCGATATGTCTCCTCTATACCCAGAGATCAGCCCCCCCCGATATGTCTCCTCTATATCCAGAGATCAGCGCCCCCCCGATATGTCTCCTCTATATCCAGAGATCAGCGCCCCCACGATATGTCTCCTCTATACCCAGAGATCAGCGGCCCCCCGATATCTCTCCTCTATATCCAGAGATCAGCGGCCCCCGATATGTCTCCTCTATACCCAGAGATCAGCGGCCCCCGATATGTCTCCTCTATACCCAGAGATCAGCGGCCCCCGATATGTCTCCTCTATACCCAGAGATCAGCCCCCCCCGATATGTCTCCTCTATACCCAGAGATCAGCGGCCCCCGATATGTCTCCTCTATATCCAGAGATCAGCGGTCCCCGATATGTCTCCTCTATACCCAGAGATCAGCGGCCCCCCGATATGTCTCCTCTATACCCAGAGATCAGCGGCCCCCGATATGTCTCCTCTATACCCAGAGATCAGCCCCCCCCGATATATCTTCTCTATACCCAGACATCAGCGCCCCCCGATATGTCTCCTCTATACCCAGAGATCAGCGGCCCCCGATATGTCTCCTCTATATCCAGAGATCAGTGTCCCCCCGATATGTCTCCTCTATACCCAGAGATCAGCCCCCCCCGATATGTCTCCTCTATATCCAGAGATCAGCGCCCCCCGATATGTCTCCTCTATATCCAGAGATCAGCCCCCCCCGATATGTCTCCTCTATACCCAGAGATCAGCGCCCCCCCGATATGTCTCCTCTATATCCAGAGATCAGCGCCCCCCGATATGTCTCCTCTATACCCAGAGATCAGCGCCCCCCGATATGTCTCCTCTATACCCAGAGATCAGCGGCCCCCGATATGTCTCCTCTATATCCAGAGATCAGTGTCCCCCCGATATGTCTCCTCTATACCCAGAGATCAGCCCCCCCCGATATGTCTCCTCTATATCCAGAGATCAGCGCCCCCACGATATGTCTCCTCTATACCCAGAGATCAGCGGCCCCCCGATATCTCTCCTCT
The DNA here is from genome assembly GCF_039654945.1 of Dendrobates tinctorius. Lineage (NCBI taxonomy): Eukaryota > Metazoa > Chordata > Amphibia > Anura > Dendrobatidae > Dendrobates > Dendrobates tinctorius. Next base: position 386,035 of record NW_027361899.1, on the reverse strand, counting down.
ATATCCAGAGATCAGCGGCCCCCGATATGTCTCCTCTATACCCAGAGATCAGCGGCCCCCGATATGTCTCCTCTATACCCAGAGATCAGCGGCCCCCGATATGTCTCCTCTATATCCAGAGATCAGCGGTCCCCGATATGTCTCCTCTATACCCAGAGATCAGCGGCTCCCCGATATGTCTCCTCTATACCCAGAGATCAGCGCCCCCCCCGATATGTCTCCTCTATATCCAGAGATCAGTGTCCCCCCGATATGTCTCCTCTATACCCAGAGATCAGCGCCCCCCGATATCTCTCCTCTATATCCAGAGATCAGCGGCCCCCGATATGTCTCCTCTATACCCAGAGATCAGCACCCCCCGATATGTCTCCTCTATACCCAGAGATCAGCGGCCCCCGATATGTCTCCTCTATACCCAGAGATCAGCCCCCCCCGATATGTCTCCTCTATACCCAGAGATCAGCGGCCCCCGATATGTCTCCTCTATACCCAGAGATCAGCACCCCCCGATATGTCTCCTCTATACCCAGAGATCAGCCCCCCCCGATATGTCTCCTCTATATCCAGAGATCAGCGCCCCCCGATATGTCTCCTCTATACCCAGAGATCAGCGCCCCCCGATATGTCTCCTCTATACCCAGAGATCAGCCCCCCCGATATGTCTCCTCTATATCCAGAGATCAGCGGCCCCCGATATGTCTCCTCTATACCCAGAGATCAGCACCCCCCGATATGTCTCCTCTATATCCAGAGATCAGCGGCCCCCGATATGTCTCCTCTATACCCAGAGATCAGCCCCCCCCGATATGTCTCCTCTATACCCAGAGATCAGCGCCCCCCGATATGTCTCCTCTATATCCAGAGATCAGCGCCCCCCGATATGTCTCCTCTATACCCAGAGATCAGCGCCCCCCCGATATGTCTCCTCTATACCCAGAGATCAGCGCCCCCGATATGTCTCCTCTATACCCAGAGATCAGCGGCCCCCGATATGTCTCCTCTATACCCAGAGATGAGCGGCCCCCCGATATGTCTCCTCTATACCCAGAGATGAGCGGCCCCCCGATATGTCACTTCTATATCCAGAGATCAGCCCCCCCCGATATGTCTCCTCTATACCCAGAGATCAGCGCCCCCCCGATATGTCTCCTCTATATCCAGAGATCAGCGGCCCCCGATATCTCTCCTCTATACCCAGAGATCAGCGGCCCCCGATATGTCTCCTCTATACCCAGAGATCAGCGGCCCCCGATATGTCTCCTCTATACCCAGAGATCAGCGCCCCCCCGATATGTCTCCTCTATACCCAGAGATCAGCGCCCCCCCGATATGTCTCCTCTATATCCAGAGATCAGCGGCCCCCGATATCTCTCCTCTATACCCAGAGATCAGCGCCCCCCCGATATGTCTCCTCTATATCCAGAGATCAGCGGCCCCCGATATGTCTCCTCTATATCCAGAGATCAGCGCCCCCCCGATATGTCTCCTCTATATCCAGAGATCAGCGCCCCCCCGATATGTCTCCTCTATAACCAGAGATCAGCGGCACCACGATACCTCTCCTCTATACCCAGAGATCAGCGGCCCCCCGATATCTCTCCTCTATATCCAGAGATCAGCGGCCCCCGATATGTCTCCTCTACACCCAGAGATCAGCGCCCCCCCCGATATGTCTCCTCTATATCCAGAGATCAGCGGCCCCCGATATGTCTCCTCTATACCCAGAGATCAGCGGCCCCCGATATGTCTCCTCTATACCCAGAGATCAGCGGCCCCCGATATGTCTCCTCTATACTCAGAGATCAGCGGCCCCCGATATGTCTCCTCTATACCCAGCGATCAGCGGCCCCGATATGTATCCTCTATATCCAGAGATCAGCGGCCCCCCGATATGTCTCCTCTATACCCAGCGATCAGCGGCCCCCAGACATGTCTCCTCTATACCCAGAGATCAGCGGCCCCACGATACCTCTCCTCTATACCCAGAGATCAGCGGCCCCCCAATATCTCTCCTCTATATCCAGAGATCAGCGGCCACTGATATGTCTCCTCTATACCCAGAGATCAACGCCCCCCCGATATGTCTCCTCTATATCCAGAGATCAGCGGCCCCCCGATATGTCTCCTCTATACCCAGAGATCAGCGGCCCCCGATATGTCTCCTCTATACCCAGAGATCAGCGGCCCCCGATATCTCTCCTCTATACCCAGCGATCAGCGGCCCCCGATATGTCTCCTCTATATCCAGAGATCAGCGGCCCCCGATATGTCTCCTCTATACCCAGAGATCAGCGGCCCCCGATATGTCTCCTCTATACCCAGAGATCAGCAGCCCCCAATATCTCTCCTCTATACCCAGCGATCAGCGGCCCCCGATATGTCTCCTCTATACCCAGAGATCAGCGGCCCCCGATATGCCTCCTCGATACCCAGAGATCAGCGCCCCCCGATATCTCTCCTCTATATCCAGAGATCAGCGCCCCCCCGATATCTCTCCTATATGTCCAGAGATCAGCGCCCCCCCGATATCTCTCCTCTATACCCAGAGATCAGCGCCCCCCCCGATGTTTCTCCTCTATATCCAGAGATCAGCGGCCCCCGATATGTCTCCTCTACACCCAGAGATCAGCGCCCCCCGATATGTCTACTCTATACCCAGAGATCAGCGCCCCCCGATATGTCTCCTCTATACCCAGAGATCAGCGGCCCCCCGATATGTCTCCTCTATACCCAGAGATCAGCGGCCCCCGATATGTCTCCTCTATACCCAGAGATCAGCGGCCCCCGACATGTCTCCTCTATACCCAGAGATCAGCGCCCCCCGATATGTCTTCTCTATACCCAGAGATCAGCGCCCCCCGATATGTCTTCTCTATACCCAGAGATCAGCGGCCCCCGATATCTCTCCTCTATACCCAGAGATCAGCGGCCCCGATATGTCTCCTCTATACCCAGAGATCAGCGCCCCCCGATATCTCTCCTCTATACCCAGAGATCAGTGGCCCCCGATATGTCTCCTCTATACCCAGAGATCAGTGCCCCCCGATATGTCTCCTCTATACCCAGAGATCAGCGCCCCCCGATATGTCTCCTCTATACCCAGAGATCAGTGCCCCCCGATATGTCTCCTCTATACCCAGAGATCAGCGCCCCCCGATATGTCTCCTCTATACCCAGAGATCAGCGCCCCCCCGATATGTCTCCTCTATACCCAGAGATCAGTGCCCCCCGATATGTCTCCTCTATATCCAGAGATCAGTGTCCCCCCGATATGTCTCCTCTATACCCAGAGATCAGCGCCCCCCGATATGTCTCCTCTATACCCAGAGATCAGCGCCCCCCGATATCTCTCCTCTATATCCAGAGATCAGCGCCCCCCCGATATGTCTCCTCTATATCCAGAGATCAGCGGCCCCCCGATATGTCTCCTCTACACCCAGAGATCAGCGCCACCCGATATGTCTCCTCTATATCCAGAGATCAGCAGTCCCCGATATGTCTCCTCTATACCCAGAGATCAGCGCCCCCCCGATATCTCTCCTCTATATCCAGAGATCAGCGGTCCCCGATATGTCTCCTCTATACCCAGAGATCAGCGGCCCCCGATATGTCTCCTCTATACCCAGAGATCAGCGGCCCCCGATATGTCTCCTCTATACCCAGAGATCAGTGCCCCCCGATATCTCTCCTCTATATCCAGAGATCAGCGGCCCCCGATATGTCTCCTCTATACCCAGAGATCAGTGCCCCCCGATATGTCTCCTCTATACCCAGAGATCAGCGGCCCCCGATATGTCTCCTCTATACCCAGAGATCAGCGGCCCCCGATATGTCTCCTCTATACCCAGAGATCAGCGGCCCCCGATATGTCTCCTCTATATCCAGAGATCAGCCCCCCCCCGATATGTCTCCTCTATACCCAGAGATCAGTGCCCCCCGATATCTCTCCTCTATATCCAGAGATCAGCGGCCCCCGATATGTCTCCTCTATACCCAGAGATCAGCGCCCCCCCGATATCTCTCCTCTATATCCAGAGATCAGCGGTCCCCGATATGTCTCCTCTATACCCAGAGATCAGCGGCCCCCGATATGTCTCCTCTATATCCAGAGATCAGCTCCCCCCCGATATGTCTCTTCTATACCCAGAGATCAGTGCCCCCCGATATCTCTCCTCTATATCCAGAGATCAGCGGCCCCCGATATGTCTCCTCTATACCCAGAGATCAGTGCCCCCCGATATGTCTCCTCTATACCCAGAGATCAGCGGCCCCCGATATGTCTCCTCTATACCCAGAGATCAGCGGCCCCCGATATGTCTCCTCTATACCCAGAGATCAGCGGCCCCCGATATGTCTCCTCTATATCCAGAGATCAGCCCCCCCCGATATGTCTCCTCTATACCCAGAGATCAGTGCCCCCCGATATCTCTCCTCTATATCCAGAGATCAGCGGCCCCCGATATGTCTCCTCTATACCCAGAGATCAGTGCCCCCCGATATCTCTCCTCTATATCCAGAGATCAGCGGTCCCCGATATGTCTCCTCTATACCCAGAGATCAGCGCCCCCCGATATGTCTCCTCTATACCCAGAGATCAGCGGCCCCCGATATGTCTCCTCTATATCCAGAGATCAGCCCCCCCCCGATATGTCTCCTCTATACCCAGAGATCAGCGGCCCCCCGATATCTCTCCTCTATATCCAGAGATCAGCGGCCCCCGATATGTCTCCTCTATACCCAGAGATCAGTGCCCCCCGATATGTCTCCTCTATACCCAGAGATCAGTGGCCCCCGATATTTCTCCTCTATACCCAGCGATCAGCGGCGCCCGATATGTATCCTCTATACCCAGAGATCAGCGCCCCCCCCCGATATGACTCCTCTATACCCAGAGATCAGCGCCCCCCCCGATATGTCTCCTCTATACCCAGAGATCAGCGCCCCCCCGATATGTCTCCTCTATACCCAGAGATCAGCGCCCCCCGATATGTCTCCTCTATACCCAGAGATCAGCGGCCCCCGATATGTCTCCTCTATACCCAGAGATCAGCGGCCCCCGATATGTCTCCTCTATACCCAGAGATCAGCGGCCCCCGATATGTCTCCTCTATACCCAGAGATCAGCGGCCCCCGATATGTCTCCTCTATACCCAGAGATCAGCGCCCCCCCGATATGTCTCCTCTATACCCAGAGATCAGCGCCCCCCGATATGTCTCCTCTATACCCAGAGATCAGCGGCCCCCGATATGTCTCCTCTATACCCAGAGATCAGCGCCCCCCCGATATGTCTCCTCTATACCCAGAGATCAGCGGCCCCCGATATGTCTCCTCTATACCCAGAGATCAGCGGCCCCCGATATGTCTCCTCTATACCCAGAGATCAGCGCCCCCCGATATGTCTCCTCTATACCCAGAGATCAGCGGCCCCCGATATGTCTCCTCTATACCCAGAGATCAGCGCCCCCCGATATGTCTCCTCTATACCCAGAGATCAGCGGCCCCCGATATGTCTCCTCTATACCCAGAGATCAGCGCCCCCCGATATGTCTCCTCTATACCCAGAGATCAGCGCCCCCCGATATGTCTCCTCTATACCCAGAGATCAGCGCCCCCCGATATGTCTCCTCTATACCCAGAGATCAGCGGCCCCCGATATGTCTCCTCTATACCCAGAGATCAGCGGCCCCCGATATGTCTCCTCTATACCCAGCGATCAGCGGCCCCGATATGTCTCCTCTATACCCAGAGATCAGCGCCCCCCCGATATGTCTCCTCTATCTCTGGGTATAGAGGAGACATATCTGGGGCCGCTGATCTATGGGTATAGAGGAGACATATCGGAGGCCGCTGATCTCTGGATATAGAGGAGAGATCTCTACAACCAGAGATCAGCGGCCCCCGATATGTCTCCTCTACAACCAGAGATCAGCGGCCCCAGATATGTCTCCTCTATAACCAGAGATCAGCGGCCCCCGATATGTCTCCTCTACAACCAGAGATCAGCGGCCCCCGATATGTCTCCTCCATACCCAGAGATCAGCGGCCTCCAATATGTCTCCTCTATACCCAGAGATCAGCGGCCCCCGATATGTCTCCTCTATACCCAGAGATCAGCGGCCCCCGCTATGTCTCCTCTACAACCAGAGATCAGCGGCCCCCAATATATCTTCTCTATACCCAGAGATCAGCGGCCCCCGATATGTCTCCTCTATACCCAGAGATCAGCGGCCCCCGATATGTCTCCTCTATACCCAGAGATCAGCGGCCCCCGATTTGTCTCCTCTACAACCAGAAATCAGTGCCCCCCGATATGTCTCCTCTATACCCAGAGATCAGCGGCCCCCATATGTCTCCTCTACACGCAGAGATCAGCGCCCCCCGATATGTCTCCTCTATACCCAGAGATCAGCCCCCCCGATATGTCTCCTCTATACCCAGAGATCAGCGCCCCCCGATATGTCTCCTCTATACCCAGAGATCAGCCCCCCCGATATGTCTCCTCTATACCCAGAGATCAGCGCCCCCCGATATGTCTCCTCTATACCCAGAGATCAGCGCCCCCCCGATATGTCTCCTCTATACCCAGAGATCAGCGCCCCCCGATATGTCTCCTCTATACCCAGAGATCAGCGGCCCCCGATATGTCTCCTCTATACCCAGAGATCAGCGCCCCCCCGATATGTCTCCTCCATACCCAGAGATCAGCGGCCCCCAATATGTCTCCTCTATACCCAGAGATCAGCGCCCCCCCGATATGTCTCCTCTATACCCAGAGATCAGCGCCCCCCGATATGTCTCTTCTATACCCAGACATCAGCGCCCCCCCGATATGTCTCCTCTATACCCAGAGATCAGCGGCCCCCGATATATCTCCTCTATACCCAGAGATCAGCGCCCCCCGATATGTCTCTTCTATACCCAGACATCAGCGCCCCCCCGATATGTCTCCTCTATACCCAGAGATCAGCGGCCCCCGATATATCTTCTCTATACCCAGAGATCAGCGGCCCCCGATATGTCTCCTCTATACCCAGAGATCAGCGGCCCCCGATATGTCTCCTCTATACCCAGAGATCAGCGGCCCCCGATTTGTCTCCTCTACAACCAGAAATCAGTGCCCCCCGATATGTCTCCTCTATACCCAGAGATCAGCGGCCCCCATATGTCTCCTCTACACGCAGAGATCAGCGCCCCCCGATATGTCTCCTCTATACCCAGAGATCAGCCCCCCCGATATGTCTCCTCTATACCCAGAGATCAGCGCCCCCCGATATGTCTCCTCTATACCCAGAGATCAGCCCCCCCGATATGTCTCCTCTATACCCAGAGATCAGCGCCCCCCCGATATGTCTCCTCTATACCCAGAGATCAGCGCCCCCCCGATATGTCTCCTCTACACCCAGAGATCAGCGCCCCCCGATATGTCTCCTCTATACCCAGAGATCAGCCCCCCCCGATATGTCTCCTCTATACCCAGAGATCAGCCCCCCCGATATGTCTCCTCTATACCCAGAGATCAGCGCCCCCCGATATGTCTCCTCTATACCCAGAGATCAGCCCCCCCGATATGTCTCCTCTATACCCAGAGATCAGCCCCCCCCGATATGTCTCCTCTATACCCAGAGATCAGCCCCCCCGATATGTCTCCTCTATACCCAGAGATCAGCCCCCCCGATATGTCTCCTCTATACCCAGAGATCAGCGGCCCCCCCGATATGTCTCCTCTACACCCAGAGATCAGCGCCCCCCGATATGTCTCCTCTATACCCAGAGATCAGCCCCCCCGATATGTCTCCTCTATACCCAGAGATCAGCGCCCCCCCCGATATGTCTCCTCTATACCCAGAGATCAGCGGCCCCCGATATGTCTCCTCTATACCCAGAGATCAGCGCCCCCCGATATGTCTCTTCTATACCCAGACATCAGCGCCCCCCCGATATGTCTCCTCTATACCCAGAGATCAGCGCCCCCCGATATGTCTCCTCTATACCCAGAGATCAGCGCCCCCCCGATATGTCTCCTCTATACCCAGAGATCAGCGCCCCCCGATATGTCTCTTCTATACCCAGACATCAGCGCCCCCCCGATATGTCTCCTCTATACCCAGAGATCAGCGCCCCCCGATATGTCTCCTCTATATCCAGAGATCAGCGGCCCCCGATATGTCTCTTCTATACCCAGACATCAGCGCCCCCCCGATATGTCTCCTCTATACCCAGAGATCAGCGGCCCCCGATATGTCTCCTCTATACCCAGAGATCAGCGGCCCCCGATATGTCTCCTCTATACACAGAGATCAGCGCCCCCCGATATCTCTCCTCTATACCCAGAGATCAGCGCCCCCCGATATGTCTCCTCTATACCCAGAGATCAGCGCCCCCCCGATATGTCTCCTCTATTCCCAGAGATCAGCGCCCCCCGATATGTCTCCTCTATACCCAGAGATCAGCGCCCCCGATATGTCTCCTCTATACCCAGAGATCAGCGCCCCCCCGTTATGTCTCCTCTATACCCAGAGATCAGCGCCCCCCCGATATGTCTCCTCTATACCCAGAGATCAGCGCCCCCCGATATGTCTCCTCCATACCCAGAGATCAGCGGCCCCCAATATGTCTCCTCTATACCCAGAGATCAGCGCCCCCCCGATATGTCTCCTCTATACCCAGAGATCAGCGCCCCCCGATATGTCTCTTCTATACCCAGACATCAGCGCCCCCCGATGTCTCCTCTATACCCAGAGATCAGCGGCCCCCGATATATCTCCTCTATACCCAGAGATCAGCGGCCCCCGATATGTCTCCTCTATACCCAGAGATCAGCGCCCCCGATATGTCTTCTCTATACCCAGAGATCAGCGCCCCCCGATATGTCTCCTCTATACCCAGAGATCAGCGCCCCCGATATGTCTCCTCTATACCCAGAGATCAGCGCCTCCCGATATGTCTCCTCTATACCCAGAGATCAGCGCCCCCGATATGTCTTCTCTATACCCAGAGATCAGCGCCCCCGATATGTCTCCTCTATACCCAGAGATCAGCGCCTCCCGATATGTCTCCTCTATACCCAGAGATCAGCGCCCCCGATATGTCTTCTCTATACCCAGAGATCAGCGGCCCCGATATGTCTGCTCTATACCCAGAGATCAGCGGCCCCGATATGTCTCCTATATACCCAGAGATCAGCGCCCCCCCGATATGTCTCCTCTACACCCAGAGATCAGCGCCCCCCGATATGTCTCCTCTATACCCAGAGATCAGCGCCCCCCCGATATGTCTCCTCTATACCCAGAGATCAGCGCCCCCCGATATGTCTCCTCTATATCCAGAGATCAGCGCCCCCCGATATGTCTCCTCTATACCCAGAGATCAGCGCCCCCCGATATGTCTCCTCTATACCCAGAGATCAGCGCCCCCCCGATATGTCTCCTCTATACCCAGAGATCAGCGCCCCCCGATATGTCTCCTCTACACCCAGAGATCAGCGCACCCCGATGTCTTCGCTGTACTCAGACCCCAGAATAGCTGACATGTAGTAGGCCCACGTCACCAGTCAGAGGTCCATAGAGGCTTTTCCATCCCACTAGTGTTGGGGGGCAGCTGTTCTCGCTGCCCCCCGATAGTTACACCCCACCATACAGGTATAATGTCGGGTACAGCGTGGCTTTCATCCTTCATAGACCTACGATTGTCAGCAGATCCCACCAGCACTGGTCGAACCACATATTTGCAGTCACGTCTCCCCATGGTCCCCAGAGCAAGGACCATTACTATGTCTATGGTCCAATGGGCCCTTAAAGCAGGAGGTGCAGACCCCAAAGGTTCCACTACCTGACTCCATGGTGACTTAGTGCTCTGTAACGTCACCAATGCGATTCACGGGGGACAATGATGTCCAGTATCCTTTCCCCACCTACACTCCTCAGTATTGGGTTACACCAGGTGGATCGGACCGTGGTGAAGTGGGTTCAGTTGGATTGAGTTGTAGTCTTTATATGTGGCTTCTGGAGCGTTATACCAGCGGTAGGCAGAGAGATGTTCATCAGAATTGGGTAGGATTGTTTTTTACTTGGCTGTATTAGGTTGGACTGTGCTGATTGGGATAAATTGGATTGGACTGTGCTGATTGGGATAGATTGGGTTGAACTGAGCTGATTGGGATAAATTGGATTGGACTGTGCTGATTGGGATAGATTGGGTTGGACTGAGCTGATTGGGATAGATTGGGTTGGACTGAGCTGATTGGGATAGATTGGGTTGGACTGAGCTGATTGGGATAGATTGGGTTGGACTGAGCTGATTGGGATAGATTGGGTTGGACTGAGCTGATTGGGATAGATTGGGTTGGACTGAGCTGATTGGGATAGATTGGGTTGGACAGAGCTGATTGGGATAGATTGTGTTGGACTGAGTTGATTGGGATAGATTGGGTTGGACTGAGCTGATTGGGATAGATTGGGTTGGACTGAGCTGATTGGGATAGATTGGGTTGGACTGAGTTGATTGGGATAGATTGGGTTGGACTGAGCTGATTGGGATAGATTGGATTGGACTGTGCTGATTGGGATAGATTGGGTTGAACTGAGCTGATTGGGATAGATTGGATTGGACTGTGCTGATTGGGATAGATTGGGTTGGACTGAGCTGATTGGGATAGATTGGGTTGGACTGAGCTGATTGGGATAGATTGTGCTGGACTGAGTTGATTGGGATAGATTGGGTTGGACTGAGCTGATTGGGATAGATTGGATTGGACTGAGCTGATTGGGATAGATTGGGTTGGACTGAGTGGATTGGGATAGATTGGGTTGGACTGAGCTGATTGGGATAGATTGGATTGGACTGAGCTGATTGGGATAGATTGGGTTGGACTGAGTGGATTGGGATAGATTGGGTTGGACTGAGCTGATTGGGATAGATTGGGTTGGACTGAGCTGATTGGGATAGATTGGGTTGGACTGAGCTGATTGGGATAGATTGGGTTGGACTGAGCTGATTGGGATAGATTGGGTTGGACTGAGCTGATTGGGATAGATTGGATTGGACAGAGCTGATTGGGATAGATTGGGTTGGACTGAGCTGATTGGGATAGATTGGATTGGACAGAGCTGATTGGGATAGATTGGGTTGGACTGAGCTGATTGGGATAGATTGGATTGGACAGAGCTGATTGGGATAGATTGGGTTGGACTGAGCTGATTGGGATAGATTGGATTGGACAGAGCTGATTGGGATAGATTGGATTGGACAGAGCTGATTGGGATAGATTGTGTTGGACTGAGTTGATTGGGATAGATTGGGTTGGACTGAGCTGATTGGGATAGATTGGGTTGGACTGGGTTGTGGTCTTCATATTGGCTCGGGTTGGCCCGGGATGATTGGGATAGATGTAGTCTTTATATGGACTTGTTGGACCTTTCCACCAGCAGTACGTGTGGGAGATGTGTCGGCATCCAGCATGTAGGCATCTGCACTGTGCGTCATGTATGGAATTCCTGGCAGAGGAGAACATGGCGCTGGTCTCGGACACCTCTACCTCCTGGGGCTAATTATATCCATCCTGTCTCCTCCAGGGAATGCCAACAACGAGGAGCACAAGCCTCCTGGAATCTGTGGTGCAGCAGACGATGGAGCCGGGCTCGTTGAGTAGATGTCTACACGTCCATCACAAGCAGCGACCAATCATGGTCACCATATACAGTTTGTTTGGTGCGTGCAGCCGCAGACAGTAAAACATGAGGTCAGCAGGGCCCCGGCCTCAGAAGCTCAGCCACCCACCTGGTAAGGCAGAGGTTAAGTGCACATGGTGACCTGACAGATTGTACGGGGCCCTCTTCATATTTCCTGGCCGGTCCCGAGGTCAGATTCTTACTGTGTAAGGCAATCTATCTGGGGCTGGTGAGAATCTGTGATATGGTCCGGGGGGGATTCATGTCCTGAATCAGCGCAGTGACAATTAGTGAAATCCTGATACTCCGAAGATCCCTACAGAAACATGACCTAAGGCCGGTGTCCCCCGCCTGACTGCAGGAATAAGGCCGGCGTCCCCCGCCTGACTGTAGGAATAAGGCCGGCGTCCCCCGCCTGACTGCAGGAATAAGGCCGGCGTCCCCCGCCTGACTGCAGGAATAAGGCCGGCGTCCCCCGCCTGACTGTAGGAATAAGGCCGGCGTCCCCCGCCTGACTGTAGGAATAAGGCCGGCGTCCCCCCGCCTGACTGCAGGAATAAGGCCGGCGTCCCCCGCCTGACTGCAGGAATAAGGCCGGCGTCCCCGCCTGACTGTAGGAATAAGGCCGGTGTCCCCCCGCCTGACTGTAGGAATAAGGCCGGCGTCCCCGCCTGACTGCAGGAATAAGGCCGGCGTCCCCGCCTGACTGCAGGAATAAGGCCGGTGTCCCCCCGCCTGACTGCAGGAATAAGGCCGGCGTCCCCCGTCTGACTGCAGGAATAAGGCCAGCGTCCCCGCCTGACTGCAGGAATAAGGCCAGCGTCCCCCGCCTGACTGTAGGAATAAGGCCGGCGTCCCCGCCTGACTGCAGGAATAAGGCCAGCGTCCCCCGCCTGACTGTAGGAATAAGGCCGGCGTCCCCCGTCTGACTGCAGGAATAAGGCCGGCGTCCCCGCCTGACTGTAGGAATAAGGCCGGTGTCCCCCCGCCTGACTGTAGGAATAAGGCCGGCGTCCCCGCCTGACTGCAGGAATAAGGCCGGCGTCCCCCGCCTGACTGTAGGAATAAGGCCGGCGTCCCCCGCCTGACTGCAGGAATAAGGCCGGCGTCCCCCGCCTGACTGCAGGAATAAGGCCGGCGTCCCCCGCCTGACTGTAGGAATAAGGCCGGCGTCCCCCGCCTGACTGCAGGAATAAGGCCGGCGTCCCCACCTGACTGTAGGAATAAGGCCGGTGTCCCCCCGCCTGACTGTAGGAATAAGGCCGGCGTCCCCGCCTGACTGCAGGAATAAGGCCAGCGTCCCCCGCCTGACTGTAGGAATAAGGCCGGCGTCCCCCGCCTGACTGTAGGAATCAGGCCGGTGTCCCCCCGCCTGACTGTAGGAATAAGGCCGGCGTCCCCGCCTGACTGCAGGAATAAGGCCAGCGTCCCCCGCCTGACTGTAGGAATAAGGCCGGCGTCCCCCGCCTGACTGTAGGAATAAGGCCGGTGTCCCCCCGCCTGACTGTAGGAATAAGGCCGGTGTCCCCCCGCCTGACTGTAGGAATAAGGCCGGCGTCCCCGCCTGACTGCAGGAATAAGGCCAGCGTCCCCCGCCTGACTGTAGGAATAAGGCCGGCGTCCCCCGCCTGACTGTAGGAATCAGGCCGGTGTCCAGCCATAACAATCAGGAGAGGGCATGTCGGAGGCAAGCCACCCACTACTGATACGACTGGACCAGGGTCACTCGTCTCTGGCCCAGATGTGCTGATTGCTGGTAGAAACCCATAGTCCAAACCCCAAGCTGCTGCAGAACCTCATAATGCTCCCATTACCCGGGTGTGTATCTGAGGAAAGATGGGAAGCTTTCTGTCAGTCTGTGATAGACATGCCTTCCCTTCCATGCACCTGGATGTGTAATATTAGGGGCGCCCCTGAGCCCCCGGAGACCTGACCGATCAGCCAGGGGAAGTCGGGGTCCTGGTGGCCACGATAGAGGACTCTGTACACGGACTACGTGACCCCAGAGAGGTGTAATAATAGAGCGTCCCTGGTAGCGCTCCATAGAGAATCTGACCTCTCAGCTGTTGACATGCCAGGCAGGGCACATGGTGTGAGGGCGAGAGCCGCGGGACGCTCTCCCGGGAATGTCTGATCATATGAGCTCATAGAATGGCAGCAATCTCCACAGACCCAACTGAGAGGAACCCCAAGCCAAACAACAAGGCCATGTGCAGGTCGAGCTCTCAAGGGAGAAGGTCCTTCATTGGCTCTCAGCATCACTCATCCCATAAGTTCTTGGCATTTACTGTAATGTCCCTATGGGGAGAGGGGTAAAGCGCCCATCGAGGGCACAGCATGCTGGGAATGGGACATACAGAGTAGATCCAGAGTGATTGCAGCTCTGGAGACACAATGTGTCCAGCCATTACTTGGGCCGCCCATAGGCTGTAATGAGAACATACTTTTATCCTTCGGAGGTGACACATGGAAACTGAGCTCTCATGTCAGGCGGCTCCACAAATCATAGCTGAAGACTCTGGGGGGCGAGCACTAGTAAACCAAAACAGAGAAATGCTATATGCCACATCTGGAACCGCAGCAAAATATGTCATGTCTACATGAAAAAGACTTGGAGAAGAAATGAACCTCTAAAAAGTGACTATAAGAGACATCTCACCCAAGAGGTCTCCCATCCAAGATGCATCTCACCCAATGTCTCATTAGGTCTCTCACTAGCTCTCTCATCATTTGTCTTGTTGTGTCTCTCATTTGCCTTCTCATCAGGTCTCTTGTCAGGTATCCTATTAGCACATCTCTAATCAGGTCAGATCTTTTGCCAGATCTCTTGTCAGGGTTCTCATCAAATCTTTTGTCAGATTGGGTATCTTGTCATTTTCTGTGGTTGAGACAGTCATCAGGTCTCTCATGGTGCCCCTAGTCTGGTCTCTCATCATTTCTCCAGATAGATCTCTGTTAGATCTCTCAACAGGTCTATTGTCAGGTCTCTTGTTGGGTCTCTCACTGGTTTTCTCTTTTGAGTCTGGTATGTGGTCAGATTTATTGTCACTTCTCTCATGGGGTCTTTCTCCTTGGGTTTGTCATCAAATCTCTAATCAGATTCCTCGTTGAGTTTCTTGTTCAGTTTCTCATCGAGTTTCTCACCAGGTCTGTCACGAGGTCCTTTATGTGGTCTCTCATTAGATCTCCTATTGTGACCCTTGGCAGTGTTCTGAATGGGTATCTTCTGAAGTCTTGTGTCAGGTCTCTTGGGTCCGCCATTGGGTCTGACTTCAGGTCCATCACCACATTTCTCATCGGATCTCCCATCACCTCTCTCTTTGGTTATCTCATAAGGTCTCTTCTGAGGTCTTCGATAAGGTCTCCCGTCAGGTCTCCGAGTCCCTAGTTGAGTCATAGAATCATAGAATCATAGAATCATAGAATCGTAGAGTTGGAAGGGACCTCCTGGGCCATCTGGTCCAACCCCCTGCTCAAAGCAGGATTCGCTAAATCATCCCAGTCAGATGTCTGTCCAGCCTCTGTTTGAAGACTTCCATTGAAGGAGAACTCACCACTTCTCGTGGCAACCTGTTCCACTCATTGATCACTCTAACTGTCAAAAAGTTTTTTCTAATATCTAATCTGTGTCTCCTCCCATTCAGTTTCATCCCATTGCTTCTAGTCTTTCCTTGTGCAAATGAGAATAAAGTTGATCCTTCTACAATGTGACAGCCCTTTAGATATTTGTAGACAGCTATTAAGTCTCCTCTCAGTCTTCTCTTTTGCAAACTAAACATTCCCAAATCCTGCAACCTTTCCTCATAAGACAGGGTTTGCAGACCGGTCACCAGTCTGATGACTCTTGTCATGTAAACCCCTTTACCATGAGGTTTCTAGTCAGATCTCTCATCAGGTGTCTCATTAAGTCTTTTGTCAGGTTGAGTCTCTTGTCAATCATACCTCTCGCCAAGTCTCTCATTGGGCCAAGGTCCCGGGGACATCTGAGGAAATGTCATTATTGCCAAAGAAGTGAAACTGTATAGCTTTGCTGAAGTAAGGGCCGACGCTGTTCTGTCTCCACATAATGTGAATGTGTAGCTGACTGATATGGGCTGTGAGGACCCTTACCTCCATATTCCTGGATGGGGAGCAGACAGGACCATTTGCATACTCGGCGTCCGCAGACCTGGATGCAGGAGCACAGCGTTGGTACAGTTCACACCTGGGTTTGTTACAATCTGGATACGGCACAATACTCGTGGGTACAAGACAGTGACTTTCTCTGAAGTCGCCACCACGGGTTGCAGTTATTTGCTGATATTGTTGGTCAGAAATTGAAGCTTTCAGAAGCGCAGTGCATGTGTGTCTTGTCTCACAGCAAGATGAAAAGAAAATGGCTGCTGAGAGGAATCGACCCATGATCTGCAGTGAAGACACACCCGTATGATACGAGAATTACAGATATCATGGGTAACAAACATCGGCCAGCGGACGGCGCATAGCGATACGTCCAACAACTGTAATACGTAACTGATGAAGCAATGTGTCAGGGATCATGTGTCATGATCCAGGTTGGATGATGACAGTTAAAAGCACATGTAACCTTTTTTCTTTAAGCTGTGTGCTTAAGTGGTGTTTTTTGCCCCCCGGTGGCCATTGGGATTATTGCACTGGTGTCTTTTGTTCTACGTTTGCCCCCGGTGGTGGTGAGCGTCATTGCACTCTGTTTCTTTAGTTTAGTGCACATGATTGCAATGCAGGTGTGATTGCTGGCTCTGCTATAAAAGAGTCACAGGTGTTGCAATCAGGGTTGGTGCTAGTGTTCATATCCAACCATCCCTGGTGGAGGAAGGAGCTGGAGAGAGCTCCTTGCAGCACGGTCTGAGCACTGGTGTGGAAGGAGTCAGAGGGGATTTCCTTACAGCTCTGACAGAGCTTGGTGGCAGCGTTTCAGCAGGAGAGCTGCATTCTGGTGGTGGACTCTGTTGCCTGGAGCAAGGGCAACAGAGTAAAGCTAAGTGGTGTTTCCCTGTTTGTGCCTTCCCTTTATGTGTGTTTCAGTGCAGTGGTGGGATTAGTCTCTGCACCGGCCATTTCACTAGAAAGGGGTAGGTGCAGGGCGAGCTAGGGTTTAAAGGTATCCTGAGCAGCGCCCGGTGTGGAACCGGCCTAGGGATCGGTAGAAGTGTAGTGACAGTGACTCAGGGGAGTGCAGGAGGTCTCCACGTCCCCGTTCCCTATCGCAGGGCCCACCATTGTTATTGTTCCCTGGTGTTTCCCCTTATTATTTAAATTCGCCCTGCTGGAGGCGGTGTATCCGGTTTTACATGTATTTCTGAAATTCGCCTGCTGGAGGCGGTGTATCCGGCTGCACGTCTTATTATTTAAATTCGCCTTACTGGAGGCGGTGTATCCAGGGTCGCGTGTGTCCTATAAATTCGCCCTGCTGGAGGCGGTGTGTCCAGTCACACGTAACCATTACATCATGGACATTTATCAGGACTTTCTTATCCCACAAATCCCTGATATCACAGGCCGGGAAGGTCGCGGGTACCACCGGCTGTGATCTCTGCAGTGAGCGGCTCTCTGCTGCCCCCTATCATCCGGACAATTACACGATTGACCGACGATCAACGGAGAAGGCTGCAGCCTTCAGAAAATTAGCGCTGAGCGCACGGCGTATACACCTCCGGATTCCATCACATGGAGTATGTGTACACGCCCCGGTACGATCACGGCTAGCTCTCAGATAGCCCCAGACTACTCGCTGCCTCCACTAATCTGTCTCGGTCGATTAGATGCCGTACAGCAGCTCATGGCTTCAGGGTGCAAGTTACAGAACAGAAGGAACAGAACTATTACATTTTAAATTTAATCCAAAGGGAGGCCGTGTGTTTGAAAAATATACAAAAGATTGTACAAAGGGACAAAACAATTCAGCATAAAGAGTTACAGAAAATAAAAGGGTTTATCAGGAGAACTGACTGCACCGATCACAGAGACTATTCAGTTTAGCCGCAGGAGAGCGCGTCGCTTGGTCTGTTGTTGAACAGGGTCCCTACATCAGTGTCGGACTGGGGTGCCAAAGGCCCACCAGTAACATTGACTTTGATGGCTCACTTTTCACGTGTATTCTAATATGACACAACCCTGGTTCACAAATTCACATCTATCTCTATATAATAATAATAAACTAGGTCGTTTGGTTAATGAATGGTGAGATGCTGCTTTTTTCTGAAAAGAGTGAATAAAGTGAATTATGACAAGTACTGCCCATACAGTAAGGTTGGGGGCCCTGATTTGCACAGGGGCCCACCAGGGGATTCCCCTGTACCCCTATGGGCCAGTCCGAGCATGCTCTACATACAGGACATGTAACTCTCTGTACGAACACTGATGATAATGAGTCCCACCCACACACCCCTCTACGATGACCTCACAAGGGCCCAGTTGAGGGCTGGACTCAGCCCTTCATAATTTTGCGAAATCCCAATTTATGTAATAACTCCTCTAGCGCGATCACAGGAGGTCGAGACCGCTGTCATCTTTTCTATCGGGATTTTATCTACACTTAGAGACCAAACATGGCCGAGCTGTTGGTGGTTATATGGACCCTATAGATTTGGGGCCTTTTGGTGGGGGAGTAATAATTATGAGAAAATATGTGATGATTGCCCAGTTATCCCGGTGCCGACAGTAAACGTCTCAGTATTGGAAGTATAGAAATTCCAATATTCCATTTTTTAACAATTCTTTATTTAACAAGTATGTATACAAAAAGAAAGAAAATGGAGCCTACGGATTAGAGGCAATTACATGGTTTGGGTTCACTGCATAAATTACATTTAGTATAATACTAAAAAAATTAAGAACAATTCAGAAAGACCATAAAACACACACAGGAATAACAACTGGCACAATTCCACCAGTGAGACATCCCAGACTCATTAATGACAAGTGTGAGAATGAAGATTATGGAACAAGTCATGGAACACGTAATGGGAACTATGGAGCGGTCAGGGCCGCGGCCGGTATCAGGAGCAACATGTCCAGGACAGAAGAGCAAAGAAGAGAAATTACCGTACGCTAAAGCAAGATAGAGAGGAGCACTAATTAGACCAAAACACCCCAAAATGTGTGTCCAGGGGCCACAGCTCTCAGAAAAGCGGGCGAGAGTGCAGATCACAGCTGGAAAGGTCTGATCTATTAATCAAGGCTACTTTTTCAATCCATTCCTTTAACGAAGGATTCACAAAGATTACAACGTCTCATTAATATCATCCCAAAATTGGGCAAATCCAGAAGATGTGATATTGGATCTGCATCTCCAACATATGTTCGTCTCGGACAGCCCAGGATGGTGTAAGCTCTCCGGAGATCTGGACCAACGGGAAACAATCTTCTGGGCATCTCCTGCAGAAGAGCGCGTCTGGAGAATCCATGTGCGTTACGGAGATACTCCGATGTCCTCACGACACAGCCTGATGTCATCTTCCTTTTCCCGAAATATCAAATATATAGCTCTAAATTGAGTTGTTGGAGAGGAGATATTATTATGTAGCTTTGAGATCATTTTAGGGATAGGGAACTTAAGTCAATATTCTATCTTTTCTCCTGGACTCATTCTGTCTGCTGGTTTATTGCAGTGACCATGGCTAGTTGGAAAGGGTCCGATCTATGATCCACCTCAGACCCTAATAAGACCTTTACTGACTCTCTCGGTGGACAATACCCGTCCTCCTCAGTCATCTGGGCATAAAGAGGAATCCTCGCATTTTAATGAATCCGCTTCACATCTCTGTCACTGCCATTCCACATAAAGGCACCCACCATCGTCTCCTAAAGACACAGGAGGGAGGAGGACACCAGGGACCTCGAGGATTTTTAATATTTTCTATGACACAATCCAAAACATATCCTGTAAAATATACAAACTGAACGGCTGAACAGTGATTGTATCTGAGGAGCCGCACAGTCTATAGGGGGCGCAGTGCGAATCAGCCCACCTCTGGACACTGACAGCCGCTGAGAACATCTGAGGACACTTGGCGGATGGCGAGATGCAGGGGATGTATCCGGCAGTGCCCGCGGCGAGCTGCCAGATATTAATTAGGGAGGTTAAATGCTCTTAATGAGAACTAATAATTCTGGCATCGATCAGGGCGACAAGTCACAACCATACCCTCCCTGAGACCCAACCAGATGTCAGCGAGGGAGGACCAGACGCTCTCACAGAGATCACTGCGATATAACCTGTGCAGGGAGTCTCGCTCTCAGATAGGCATTAGGCAGCGTTCACACAGGCGATGAGGTTTGGTCCAAACAGGTGCAGTTTTACTGCTTTCATAAAACTCCAAGGGAAGCAAAACCCAAACCAGAACCATCTCCTGTCAGAGATTTGGGGGGGAGGGTTGCCCCCATTGTCAGGGTTTATGTATTACAGTATATATGTGGTCGGATGATATATAAATCCCTACAACTTATGTTCTGGCTGGGAACTTGCAGTTATCTGACACCCCCCTTACCCTCAGGTCAGTCAGGGAACTGCACCTAGGTTCGGCGGAAAGGCTGCCTGGATGCATCCTGGTTATTGGGCACTCTCAGGCAGCAATCACACACATAAACCTTCGATCCGTCACAGGTACCATTATTTAGCATGGAGTATGTGTCGGTTCAAACATAGAGCAAGGAAAACAAAGCTAGTAAATTTATAAGTTTACTCCAGAAAATATAGGCAATGTTTACAAAAATATAAACAATATTACAAAAGGAGACAAAATGCAGTATATACAGACAGTTACAAATAAAAGGGATTAAAATAAGAAACTTATTCTATCAGGATCCTGACAGCGCCGGCGTACAGCCTCTGCTGAGCAGGGACTCACCCGCACTGTAGGGACCCCTGGGGATCAGGACAGCCAGAAAGTATAGGTGCACAGGACCTGAGTGATGAAGTTTAGCAAGCCGGCACAGGACCTACGGTCATGTGACTGCAAGGGGGCGGGGCTTAGCATCCTGCTTTCAGAGAAGACAGAAAACTCAGAGTCAGGCAAAACGGAGTTCATACACAGTGCGGACAGCGAGGTACAGGAGGGATAAACAGATGGGAGGTCAGACAAAGCCAAAGGTCATACACAAGAGGGCGACGTGGTACCAAGGGGACGAGCAGAGAGAAGTCGGGTCACAAGCAGAGAGTCATACACGAGAGGTAGCACAGGCAGAACTCGTAACAGGGACAGAACCAGATCAAAACCAAACAAGCAAGCAAGATATCAGGCACAAGGCACACGTACACATGAGGTCAACTAACTCAGCCGAGGGCAGGAGTATAACTGGCACCGGACCTGGGTCCAGTGAGCATTAAATAGCCGCCCTCTGCCAGAGAGAGGCAGAACAATTAACCCCTTGTCTGACCAGGACGGGTCAAAGCGAAACCCCGTCCTGGATCATGACAATTCTATCTCCGTCTCAGATATGATGTGTTCATAAAGGGGAGGAGAACCTTCCCAGGGAAAATGGCTCAGCAGCACAGCGTCTTGGCTGGTTCTCCTGGCATGTGACACCTTCCACATTGAGCGTCAGAGCGTTATGCTTTTCTCTTGCTGACCTCACTAGGTGGGCTGAGCTGGAGAATCTACGTCTCTTTTGAACAGTTATTAAAAACTTCTCACCATAACCCTGGCTGGGAAGCTCACAGAGTGATGACAGGAGTATTATATTTTCTCTTACGAAATTATCTTTCGTTTGAGACCAAACATGACATATCTGCATGTCACTGGAGGGCAGAAACTGTTTTCTCAGTTTCTGATGGGTGCACAGGCTGTGTGTAGCCTAAATTATTCTGATTCTGAAAATATATGTTTCCTGTCTCTAGGATTATTGTGTATTATTACATTTAAGTTTGAACAGAAAAAGGAAATTTTAATTAGTTGGTGGGAGAATCTGCTCTGAGCTGGCCAAAAGCAATAAAAGTGCCCCTCTGCTGAAAAGTTGGGGGAGGGAGTGGATAGAATTACACAGTGTAGAGAGAAAGGGATGGGGAGAGACTTTCAGCCTGTGGCTGCATGTTCAAATTCAGAAGTACAGTGCGCAACCCAACTGGGTGTAGGGCAACGGCAGCACCAAAAGTGTGTACTCAGGACATTCATGAAATACTCATATTTTCCTGACACCTCCTCTGGACACAAAGGTCACAGGCAGTAGGAGCTCATCCAGCAGCAAATGTGTCCGTGCTGCCCTCCCCAGCAGAGGATAGGCCTTTCCGCAAGAGCAGTCTTCATACACAGAAGAGGTACGGTCCCCAGTCTTAGTATCACCTCCAGCCCGAGCTCCAGCAGCTTCCAGCACCAAACAAATGTTCATCTCTGGCTCAGTTCACAGTGAACAAGCTGCAGCTTCCACATGTTACTCTGCAGCTCCAGTGTCATGAACTGGGGGGTGTTTGGTTGCCCCCAGTTCGTCAGTTCGTTATTATATCCCACCTTCCAGGTCCGGTTTGGAACTTGCAGGTCTCTGGCACCCCTTACCCTTAGGTCAGTCATGGAAATACATCTAGGGCAAGTAGTCACCAGAAAGGCTGCCTTGCTGTGTACTGGCTATTGGGCACGCTGCAGTGAGGGTGGCATGAATATTCCCATTCTCAGGCGGGAAATACCCATAGAAACCTCCATCCGTCACTGCCAAGGTCTCCCCAAATCCCCAGAACACTCGCTGCCACCAACTCCTAGTTCTTAAATGAATCTTGGGTCAGGAGCCAACCCGCTATGTAGCGTGAATTTTGCATGGAGGACGTGGCAAGTAAGCTTATAGAGCAAGGAGAACAGAACTAGTAAATATTATAGATTTTACTCCAAAAAGAATAGGCAGTGTTTACAAAAGTACAAAAGATGTTACAAAGAGACAGATTCAATATATACACTAATTGTAAAATAAAAATGGCTTAAGGTATGAACTTACAATGATCAGTCAGTGGCACGCCATGTGCAAATGGGTGAGTGGGTTCCCAAAGGCAGAGATTCAGTCCAGAGCAGGGATGGTATGTGCTGTCTCCCCCAGGTATGAACAACCTGCAAAATGGCTGCTCCTGTTTTATAGTTAGCCCATAATCTTAGGGACTTCCCCCGTGCTGACCTCACTGGGTGGCTGGATACGCCCCCTTTGGAAAGTTATGAAAAACCTTCTATTAGCCATAACTCTTGGGGGGAAGCTCGTAGAGGGACGACGGAAGTATTATATGTCCGCTTACAACATCATCTTCTATTTGAGACTAAACATCATATCTCTAGGTATTACGGGGAAGCAGATACCCGTTTCTCAGTTTCTATTGAGCGAGGAGATCGCAAAATGCTGTTGTGAATAGCTCTAATGATGTAGATCTCAAAAAGATTTGTTTTATACAGTGCAAAGCGAAAGTATTCAGCCCCCTGAAACTTTTCAACCTTTTCCCACATATCATGCTTCAAACATAAAGATACCAAATGTGTGTGTAGGGGGCCAAGTGAGAAGTCCTCTGTGCCCTCATGTATACTGTAGGTCATACCCCCCAATTGGCTCATTCACTGCTACAGACTCCTTCCATTTGATCAAAGTAGTTTTTGACGCTTGAGGTGAGCAAGAGATCCCATCTCCATGAGGACACTCGGAGGAGATACAAGCCCCGGGACATTTACAGCAGAGTTGTATAAAGTATCGTACAACTCTTCAGGAAATATAAAAATATTCCTGTAAGTTTCCTAGAGGAGCTTCAATAATGTGATGTGTTCACCCATGAGCGCTGAGGGAGCTTGTGATGGAGCTTGGAGCAGATGATCTGCCATATTCAGAGGAAAAGGGAAGCTAATCCATCTTCATTACCCAGTCTGGCCCCCCACAGATCGCTTCCCGGGGTCTCACACCGGTGGTCTCTATATATTAGTGTAATAATGTGTAGGTGCTGGGTATATCATCACAGAACAGAGACAGATCAAACGTTGAAGGGTTTACTTACAGGGATAAGATTCTCCTCGCAGGGAGAAAGTAATGAGGGTTACACTGGTTTTATCAGGATATAGGCACTGAAGCAAGCAGAATAGCGGGAATGAAACGGGGGCTCCTGTAACTTATCAGTTCCGAAGAAAACTTTCTTGTAGGGTCGTCCTTTCCAGCGTGGGCGCCGTCAGCAGCGGCACGTGTAGTCTCACTGGTCTCTGTAGGCTCCGCAGTCTCTATTTACCCCCCACAACAGGGGTTCCGGGGGTTAATGCTGAAGGCAGGGGGACGTGAGGCAGACTGGGTTTCCCCTACTCTGAGTCTTTGCTTACGCGCTAGCAGTCTCTCCGCAGGTACGGCATTCAGTCTCTTTATAAGTCCCACAGCAGGAATCAGGGGCTCTGTGCTAGCACCGCAGGTACCGTCCGGCACTGGTCAATGCCTCTACACGGTCAGTAGGGCACACTTCTCCAGTCACTGAGGGCTCTGCTTCCACGTGCTCACGGACAGCAATACTTCAGACAAGTCCTTCTGTCTGTGCGCTCTGACCGGGAGTTCTCTCTCTTCTCCTGCGACCTGCTCTGTCTGCTGCACACGCTGCTCTGAGTATCGCGCTCCCCACTTTGCCGCCCTCAGCCTTTCTTCCTTCCTGTCCAGGTCCAAAAGTCTGCCCCCCGGGAAACCTGCAGCACAGCTAACTGGTTCCGGCCACGGAGCGGACAAGGTAACCCCCCTCCGACTCTTCCTGTGCTTTACCCCCTTACATTAGTCTGTAAATGAAGTCAGGAGAAGCGGATGAGGGACAACCTTCCACTATGGCTGCCCCTCATTGATTGCAGCAATGTCCTCTCCTCTGCAGCTACCGTGCCAATGATGCAGAAACACGGCGGGAGAGAAACATGTCCGCTACCTGGGGAGAGTAGAAACCAAACGGGGAGTCCATGCTCAGGGCACGGTGTGACCCCGGCATACGGCACACATAGACCCCTACATGTAAGCAGGCACATAGTGTCAGTGCCCCTGTGCGCCCCCTGCAGCCAGGTCATAGCGTTGCGCTCATGGTGGTAAATTTAGCAAAGAGGATAAAAATAGTGAAGGAGACGTCAACAATAAGAAGTGATTGTGTCTATTCTCAGCACGAATGTGAGGCCGATCAGATGAGACGGCGTCACCCGCAGCGAGACAGCTGATCTGTTGCCAGTGACTGCTCTGTGACTCCGGACTAAATTTGGCCACCATCCCGGGGAGCCGGTCACCTTGTGCCACCCGTAGGGGCTCATTATTTGTGGGAACTCGGGGCATTACTATTCATTACAGGGGCACGCGGGACATTACTACACACGTGGTCAAAGTTGTTGGCGCCCCTCATGTAATGACCGAAAAACCCAAGTAATAAGAAATCAAAAATCTATGAAAATGAACAGATGAAGGTCAGACATTGCTTCTCAGCCCGGCTGCCACAGAATTTTTATAAAAATAAAGCTCATGAAATTGGCCTGGACAGAAATGACGGTTCCTTGACTTAATATTTTGTTGCACCTTTTGGGGCAATCACTGCAGTCAGACGATTCCTGTACCGGTCAGTGAGACTTCTGCTCCTCTCGCAGGTATTTTGGCCACTCCTCAAGAGCAGACTGCTCCAGGTGTCTCGGGTTTGAAGGTCGCCTTTTCCATGTTCCAGCTCTTTCCACAGATGATCAGTAGCATTTATGTCAGGGCTCATAGAATAGGAAACTTCAGAATAGTCCAGTGTCTTCCTCGCAGCCATTTTGGGGTGTTGTTAGCTGTGTGTTTTGGGTCATTATCCTGTTGCAAGACCCGTGACCTGCGACCAAGCTTTCTGACACTGCGCAGCACACTTCTCTCTGGAATCCCTTGAGAGTCTTGAGATTTCATTGTAGCCTGCACAGATTCTAGATGTATCAACTTCAGTGGAATTATTTGGATTTCGTGCGCTGCGTGACACAATACACAAAGACTGGTGCATTAAAGGATCGATATTTTATTCTTCTTCCTAACGCGTTTTGAAATTGATGTTTCGGCGGTCACTTGTTTGACCTTTGGACGTGCAGCAGCTGATTATTAATTCCATGTGCTATACCTCTCCTATATCAGGTGAGTAGAACTTTAATACCCTTTTACCTTTATCATCGGATAAGACCCTATTTGCGCTTTTTTCCGTTCCTATAGTGCAATACATAGATTCTAGATGTAAGGAGAAGAACCAGGTCAGGCGTACCTTTTCCGTGACGGACCCGGAACTGTCGGGGCTGTCACCTATGTTGCACGGGGGAAAGCTTAAGGCCCCGGACCGGCTTTTGCACTCAGTGATAGGGGGCGTGGCTAAACTTAAAAAGCTGCAGCACGCGGGAAACGAGGCAGTGTTAGCGGGAACACACACAGAGCAGGTGGGCAGTGTGAGTGCTCCGACCTCAGAGCATCACGTCGGAGAAGGCCCAACCCTGAGGGGCCGCAGTGCCACGACCAGAGACTGTCGACAGACACTTGTCTCGTGTCCGCCGACTCTGCTGCTACCACTGACACCACTGTTGCCGCTGACCGTGAGTCATAAGGTCCCTGGTCTGACTTGAAAGATAAGAAACATAACTTCTTATAGTCACCCGGGGGGGTCCGGTCCGATGGGTGCCACAGTTCCGGGTCCGGCGCCTCCCATCTCCTTGTGACGCCGTGCTCCTGCAGTGCGCAGGCGCCAGGAAAGGTCAGAGAGGCCCAGGAGGGCGCAGTCGCAAGAAGACGGGAGGTGCCGGACACGGACCTGCGACACCCATTGGACCAGACCGCCCCCCCCCCCGCACCGGCCTGGCCCCGAGTGAGTATAATAAAACTTATTTTTCTTATCTTTCAGGTCAGACCGGGAGCAGATATACAGCACGGCATTATAGAATGCTATAGATAAGCCCTGAGAGGCAGCGGCCGTATGTGATACCGGCCAAACCTGCTGACAGGTTCCCTTTAATGAGGCACTATTATGTCTGGTGCTATATTATAGGGGTAGTTTCCCCAAGAAGAACATTATTTTTGCAGCATTTAGGGTACAGTACCACACAGCACGTGCAGTAATGGGGGCATATGGGGCAGCAGCAGGGTATCAGCAGGATGAGGAATGTGCAGGTTGGGGATAAATGGGGGCGGTGCAGGAAATGTGAGAAGTCAGATGCGTCTGTGCTGTAATCTCTGCAGACGAGTCCAGGCCGGAGAAGTCGTCATTTCGGTCTGGGCCAGATGGGAAAGACGGGAAAAGTGACGACTCCACCAGAAAAAACGTCAGCTGTAAGTCGCCATCTATAATTGTGCTGTGATCTCTATATGTCCTGTAGCAGCGGTATCTACCACTATATGTCACCATATGGCGGTAATATCAGCCTTTGTATAGTGTTATTTATTCATTTCCAGAAATGTCTGCTCTCAGGTGCCTGTTGGGCCTCTCACTGCACACCCACCACATCTTGTGACCTGCCTGCTTATGAGATATGATCTGAGGCCCAGGAGTCTTCACAGTATGGGGCCCTTGGGGCCCTGGCATGCTTGATAATATACAGCAGGTCTGGAATAAGTTTCGAGCTGAAGTCGGGGCTTCTGCAGGACAGTATTTTATATGCTCCTCTGCCCCCCGGCCCAGCCCACCCCTGGCATTGCTGGACACTGGGGTGATATCACTATGCGGTCCCCTTATGTTTTTTACTCATTTACTCTAGAAGACAAGAGTAGCAGACAGCTGACATAACATAATACAGATGAAGAATAAAGGTAAATCTCTGCTCCTTCTGGCCAACTGGTAGCCCTTCTCTGGTCAGGGCCTGTCGCCCTCAGCAGGAACCACCAAGGACGATAGACCCCATCTGTGATGAATGGGAAGACCCTTCTCCGGTCAGGGCCTGTCGCCCTCAGCAGGAACCACCAAGGACGATAGACCCCATCTGTGACGAATGGGGAGACCCTTCTCCGGTCAGGGACTGACGCCCTCAGCAGGAACCACCAAGGACGATAGACCCAATCTGTGACGAATGGGGAGACCCTTCTCCGGTCAGGGCCTGTCGCCCTCAGCAGGAACCACCAAGGACGATAGACCCCATCTGTGACGAATGGGGAGACCCTTCTCCAGTCAGGGACTGACGCCCTCAGCAGGAACCACCAAGTACGATAGACCCCATCTGTGACGAATGGGGAGACCCTTCTCCGGTCAGGGCCTGTCGCCCTCAGCAGGAACCACCAAGGACGATAGACCCCATCTGTGACGAATGGGGAGACCCTTCTCCGGTCAGGGACTGACGCCCTCAGTAGGAACCAGCAAGGACAATAGAACCCATCTGTGACGAATGGGGAGACCCTTCTCCGGTCAGGGCCTGTCGCCCTCAGCAGGAACCACCAAGGACGATAGACCCCATCTGTGACGAATGGAGAGACCCTTCTCTGGTCAGGGACTGACGCCCTCAGCAGGAACCACCAAGGACAATAGACCCCATCTGTGACGAATGGGGAGGCCCTTCTCTGGTCAGGGCCTGTCGCCCTCAGCAGGAACCACCAAGGACAATAGAACCCATCTGTGACGTATGAGGAGACCCTTCTCCGGTCAGGGACTGACGCCCTCAGCAGGAACCACCAAGGACGATAGACCCCATCTGTGACGAATGGGGAGACCCTTCTCCAGTCAGGGACTGACGCCCTCAGCAGGAACCACCAAGGACGATAGACCCCATCTGTGACGAATGGGGAGACCCTTCTCCGGTCAGGGACTGACGCCCTCAGTAGGAACCAGCAAGGACAATAGAACCCATCTGTGACGAATGGGGAGACCCTTCTCCGGTCAGGGCCTGTCGCCCTCAGCAGGAACCACCAAGGACGATAGACCCCATCTGTGACGAATGGAGAGACCCTTCTCTGGTCAGGGACTGACGCCCTCAGCAGGAACCACCAAGGACAATAGACCCCATCTGTGACGAATGGGGAGACCCTTCTCTGGTCAGGGCCTGTCGCCCTCAGCAGGAACCACCAAGGACAATAGACCCCATCTGTGACGTATGAGGAGACCCTTCTCCGGTCAGGGACTGACGCCCTCAGCAGGAACCACCAAGGATGATAGACCCTGTCTGTGATGAATGGTGAGACCCCCAGCTTTACATGTACTGAGCACAGAACAAGGCTCCATCCTGCACTATTGGTCTTCATGCCTCGTTTTGTCGTTGCGACTACCTCCTGGCATTGAGCGCTATTATTAATCTCTAGTGACCGGGTTACTCAAGTCCTTTACTTTTTCTGGTTCCATATAATACATAAGCCAAACCTTGACTATCAGCCCTATTCCTTTATCTAAATGTCCCACCGCGCCTCTCTACGCCCCCGATGCGGACAGCCAGACTATAGTACATAGCTGTCTATTTCATCTGACTGTCGCTGACCACGTGCCAGCTCGTCAGCACTCTCTCTGTGTCACAATACGAGTGTCTACATAGAATTGTGTCATCACCAGCAGACACCAAGTAATCATCGTTCCTCGCTGCTGATCCTCATGAATCCTGCGCGAACAGTCTGCTCTAGTCATTTGGTAACAAGGGGTTAATGACCGGGGTGGCTCGGTGCTGTCAGCTGTATCTCTGGTGTATATACCATGACATTAAAAGCCATAAACTGCCATCATGTAGAGACCACGGCTACATGGGGACGTGTCACTCATGGGCAGGGTGTTGCAAAACTCATTACACCTTAGGACCGGTGATGTCACTAAATGTCATATGCATCGTGCAGGTAATCAGATTAACTTACCTACTGCTCATAGTATAGCAATGTGCACCTCCACTGCTGGAGGACACACATGATCAGCCTCCTCCACCTAATGAGCCGAGTGCTGGAGAACACACACGCTCTGTCATCGCCACCTAATGAGCCGAATGCTGGAGGACACACACGCTCAGTCATCGCCACCTAATGAGCCAAGTGCTGGAGGACACACGCTCAATCACCTCCACCTAATGAGCCGATGGCTGGAGGACACACGCTCAATCACCTCCACCTAATGAGCAGAGTGCTGGAGGACACACATGCTCAGTCATCGCCACCTAATGAGCCGAATGCTGGAGGACACACGCTCAGCCACCTCCACCTAATGAGCCGAGTGCTGGAGGACACACACGCTCAATCACCTCCACCTAATGAGCGGAGTGCTGGAGGATACACACGCTCAGTCATCGCCACCTAATGAGCCGAATGCTGGAGGACACACACGCTCAGTCATCGCCACCTAATGAGCCGAGTGCTGGAGGACACACACGCTCAATCACCTCCACCTAATGAGCCGAGTGCTGGAGAACACACACGCTCTGTCATCGCCACCTAATGAGCCGAGTGCTGGAGGACACACACGCTCAGTCATCGCCACCTAATGAGCCAAGTGCTGGAGGACACACACGCTCAATCACCTCCACCTAATGAGCCGAGTGCTGGAGGACACACATGCTCAGTCATCGCCACCTAATGAGCCGAATGCTGGAGGACACACGCTCAGCCACCTCCACCTAATGAGCCGAGTGCTGGAGGACACACACGCTCTATCACCTCCACCTAATGAGCGGAGTGCTGGAGGATACACACGCTCAGTCATCGCCACCTAATGAGCCGAATGCTGGAGGACACACACGCTCAGTCATCGCCACCTAATGAGAGGAGTGCTGGAGGATACACACACTCAGTCCCCTCCACCTAATGAGCGGAGTGCTGGAGGACACACACGCTCAGTCATCGCCACCTAATGAGCCGAATGCTGGAGGACACACACGCTCAGTCCCCTCCACCTAATCAGCGGAGTGCTGGAGGACATTTAAGGAGGTGGCGGGGACCCTTGGTTGCTTCCTCTCCCCTTCCCTGATGTGGCCCTTCCATGCAGTGCTCTGACAGTGGGTTAAGCCCTGTGTATTGCTGTTATATATGTACTAGTGTGTATTAACGCTGTGCCGTGTTTGTAATGTCTTAAAGTTGTACCATTGTAATGTTGATATATTAGTTAACTTAGGGATAGCAAAGGGTTAACTGAGGGGGCTGAGCCAGCAGCCTCCAAGCAGACAGTCCCTGTCTGCGGTTCAGTGCCTGGCAGGCTGGCCCATGGCAGGACGCGCTCCCCTGCTGGGAGCTGGCCATACACCTGGAGGTGCACAGAGCAGGCACAAGGACAGTGCGAGTGTCGCACAAGAGACGCGTAGATCCTGGGAGCCATTGCCTCTGTTGTTGCAGCCGTTGCTGGACATAGGGACAGCTTAGGAGTTGTACCTTCTTTTCTCCATCGCCTTTATTAAATATAAGTTGCCACTGTTGGGCCCTACAACATGTGACGTGTTGTGCATCCGGAGGACGCCATTCCAACATGGAGAATAGCCGTGATTCTGAGGTAACCCACTGTGACCTGGGGCTGGGACAAGAACTGTCCTTTCATGTGCAAGAGGCCAGGGTGCTCACTGACTGTGACCTAGTGGACTCGCCCATGACTACCACCCCGTGCCACCTTGTTACAGACACACACGCTCAGTGATCTCCACCTAATGAGCCGAGTGCTGGAGGACACACACGCTCAGTGATCTCCACCTAATGAGCCGAGTGCTGGAGGACACACACGCTCAGTGATCTCCACCTAATGAGCCGAGTGCTGGAGGACACACACGCTCAGTGATCTCCACCTAATGAGCCGAGTGCTGGAGGACACACACGCTCAGTGATCTCCACCTAATGAGCCGAGTGCTGGAGGACACACACGCTCAGTGATCTCCACCTAATGAGCCGAGTGCTGGAGGACACAACTCCTCTTAAAGCCTCTATGTACATCTGACTAACGGCAGCAGGTTCGGAGGATAGTCCGATGTGTATGGGGACGACTGATGACCGATCGGACATGTTTGATTTTGGGCGGCTGATCGTATTATTCTCCCGCACTTGAGTCATCACTTGTCAGGCTAATTTCACATTAGAGTTTTTTTTGTGCAGCGCATCGTGCGCAATAGAAACGCATGCAAAAATGCATCATGCATTTTTGCATGAGTTTGCGTTTTTTATGCGCATTCGTGCTCTAGGGGTTAAAATCAGTGTCTACACATGTTTACGCCAAAAACGCATGCGCACGAAAACGCAGACGAACGCATGTCCATGCGCACGCCTGCGTTCCCATAGACTGTAATGCGTTATTTTGTCGCATTCTGTGCGCAAGCGCTTTTTTGACACCTTTCGGTGGACCCAAAAATGCAACAGGTTGTGTCTGGCGCGCCTAGAGGCACACCTTAAAAAAACCGCATGCGCACGAAAATGCATACGAACACGTGCAAACGCAAGACCATGCGCACGCCATGTTAAACATAGGTACGCATGACGCATGCGCTTGGACGCGCACGATGCGCTGCGCAAAAAAACGCTAATGTGAAATCTGCCTCAGCCGGCGGCTTTGTCATAGAGAACACAGCACTCTCAGGTGAATAACTGGCCGAAGCATTGTCCGGCCACCGCCATCTAATGTGTATGGACGGCTGCAGACGGACACGGGAATCCATTAGCCAACATTCCCCGTGGTTGGGCTGGATACAGCAGGAGAGCTGCGTACTGAATCCACTCAATGTCCATGATGCAGCCAGAAATCCTCGAGGATCGGTGTGGAGACATGGTGAAGGAGCTGCGGAAATTGTCCCAAAATACCAGCGAGGCCACTGGCGTCAGTGACGACTCCACACCAGGACAGAAGGTGGACATATGTAAGGAATAGCAGGAGTCAGGGACCACGCGTGTCCTCGCTGAGGAGGTCCATGTCTGCAGGGATGAGGGGGTGAATACTTCTGTAAAGCAGCACCCTGACCATCCACATAGTGAGAGTCGAGGGCAGAGCGGACGCAGCTGTATGTTCAGTGTCCGCCATCATCCTGGAGATTCAATGGGAATAAACAGTTACATTTCCCTTCCCCAGAGCAGATGTTATCAGCCAGAAAATCCGATACAAGTCACAACACAACCTGCAGCAAGGATGCGAGCGTGGGGCGTGTCACCCCACAGGACAGTGATGTAAGAGCCACACAGTGAGCAAGAGCACCCCCAGAGAGGTTACTGCCCCCACAGAGGATACTGCCGAACCCTGAGGGGATACTGCAACCCCCCCACATAGAGGATACTCCCTCCCCCCCACATAGAGGATACTGTCGCCCCCCCACCCACATAGGGGATACTGCCTCCCCCCACATAGAGGATACTGCCTCCCCCCACCCACATAGGGGACAGTGCCGCCCCCCCGCGGGATACTGCTGCCCCCCTACATAGGGGATACTGCCGCCCCCCACCCACATAGGGGATACTGTCGCCCCCCACCCACATAGGGGATACTGCCTCCCCCCCACATAGAGGATACTGCCGCCCCCCCACATAGGGGATACTGCTTCCCCCCCACATAGGGGATACTGCCGCCCCCCACCCACATAGGGGATACTGCCGCCCCCCCACATAGAGGATACTGCCTCCCCCCACATAGAGGATACTGTCGCCCCCCACCCACATAGGGGATACTGCCTCCCCCCACATAGAGGATACTGCCTCCCCCCACCCACATAGGGGACAGTGCCGCCCCCCGCGGGATAACTGCTGCCCCCCTACATAGGGGATACTGCCGCCCCCCACCCACATAGGGGATACTGTCGCCCCCCACCCACATAGGGGATACTGCCTCCCCCCCACATAGAGGATACTGCCGCCCCCCCACATAGGGGATACTGCTTCCCCCCCACATAGGGGATACTGCCTCCCCCCACATAGGGGATACTGCCGCCCCCCACCCACATAGGGGATACTGCCGCCCCCCCACATAGGGGATACTGCCGCCCCCCCATAGGGGATACTGCCTCCCCCCCACCCACATAGGGGATACTGCCGCCCCCCCACATAGGGGATACTGCCACCCACAGAGGATACTGCTGAGCCCTGAGGGGATACTGTCGCCCCCCCCACATAGGGGATACTGCCACCCCCCTCCCACATAGGGGAAACTGCACTGAGGAGTTACTGTCCCAGAGAGATTACTGCTCCCAATGGTTTACTACCTGTAAATAGGTGACTGTTCTCTAAAGGGTTATTGCCCCAGAGAGAATGCTACCTGCCTGCAGAAATACTGCCCCCAGAGAGGTTAGTGCCCCCCCAGAGAGGTAACTGCCCCGAGAACTACTACCCCCATGGTGATTACTGACCCCTGAGGGGCGCTGGCTGCAGACAATCACATTCTACAGGATTCAGATTTTCTGTGACAATTCTGCTACATTTATACCTTATAGGAAAACTTAATCCCTGAGGGAGCGCCCCACCCACAGAGGGAGCTACGCGGCCCAACCTTCACCCCAAACACAGAGGGCGCTCTATGGCCCAACCTGCGCCCTTCCCACAGAGGACGCTCCAAGGCCCAACCTGTGCCCCAACCACAGAGGGCGCTCCACGGCCAAACCTGTGCCCCAACCACAGAGGGCGCTCCACGGCCCAACCTGCTCCCCACCCACATAGGGCGCGCCACGGCCCAACCTGTGTCCCAACCACAGAGGGTGCTCCACGGCCCAACCTGTGCCCCAACCACAGAGGGCACTCCTCTGCTCAACCTGCTCCCCACCCACATAGGGCGCGCCACGGCCCAAACTGTGTCCCAACCACAGAGGGCGCTCCACGGCCCAACCTGCTCCCCAACCATAGAGGGTGCTCTGCTGCCCAACCTGCGCCCCAACCATAGAGGGCGCTCTGCTGCCCAACCTGCGCCCCAACATAGAGGGCGCTCTGCTGCCCAACCTGCACCCCAACCACAGAGTGCGCTCCGCTGCCCAACTTGCGCCCCTCCCACAGAGGGCGCTCCACTGCCCAACTTGCGCCCCAACCACAGAGGGCGCTCCGCTGCCCAACCTGCGCCCCAACCACAGAGCGTGCTCCGCTGCCCAACCTGCGCCCCTCCCACAGAGGGTGCTCCGCTGCCCAACTTGCGCCCCAACCACAGAGCGCGCTCCGCTGCCCAACCTGTGCCCCAACCACAGAGCGCGCTCCGCTGCCCA
This sequence comes from Dendrobates tinctorius, assembly GCF_039654945.1. Taxonomy (NCBI): domain Eukaryota; kingdom Metazoa; phylum Chordata; class Amphibia; order Anura; family Dendrobatidae; genus Dendrobates; species Dendrobates tinctorius. The sequence continues at coordinate 351,365 of NW_027361899.1, read as the reverse complement.
ACCTGCACCCCAACCACAGAGCGTGCTCCGCTGCCCAACCTGTGCCCCAACCACAGAGCGCTCTACCGACTAATCTAGAATGCAGTGCACTCTGCTGACTAATCTAGGCTGTGTGCACACTGAGTATATCACTGCAGAAACTTCAGTATCATTTCTGCTTTTCTTGGCAGGAAAAATGCAGCTGCAAAAACGCACCCCCTAAGGGCTTGTGCACACATTGCAGATTTGCAAGCAAAACCTGAAGCAATTGTGGCGCCCCTGAGGCTCGGTCGCCACAGAGGTACTGCACCTTCTCCTAAGGTGTAGTGCCCCACCGTCCAGGTAAGGTGGGAACTCCTTTCCACGCTCCAACACTCGCACCCCACACAACAGGGTAGTTCTGCACAACCACATTGCGACTCAGTGCTTGGAGAGTAGCAGAGCACCTTTGGTGGTTCCCTGCTTGGAACACTGAATGTGCTGGGAGGTGGGTGGAGTTAGGATATATAAAAGAGTGGGAAAGTGTAGGATTAGAGCTCAGTCAGTGAGTCAGGTCGGTCTGACAGGAGGTCAGCGAGGAAGGAAGCGACTCGGGAGGAGTGGGGATCCCGGGAAGAGGGGATGGAGGAAGTAGTGCTGCAGCTGCCTCAGTGATCTGAGCCAGCTGACACAGGAAAGGAACAGAAGGAGAAAGACGTAGAACTGAAATCTAAGCTTCCATAAGAGAAAGAAGGAACAGCGAGGAACGAAGGAGTAGGAGAACAGAGAGGACGTGGGTTGGAAGAGGAACCATGCCTATAGGTTCTCAGCGCAAGGCCGTGGCCCGGTCCCCGAGGTTGTATGGACACTTATGGTTCTGCAGCAGACACCGGTGGAATAGTTGGCTGTAAATGCACTACTCCCATCTAAGAGTTGGGGCACAACAGCAACCGATTAGAGAGCCGGGACTCAGGAGAAAGGAGTCCCCGAAGCAGGCTACAGCTGTCTGCCATACAAGTAGAGTTCTTGGGAACATCTGACGAGAGGAACTCCAGGGTACCACGGTACTGGAGATCTTCACACCTTAAGGCGCAATAGTGGAGTCGTTCAGGAAAGGTACATGTTGGCGGAGTGTTGGAGGGGAGCTTTCCTTCTTGCCTGGAGGTTGGCTGAGCATCTGACCCGGAGGACATGGCCCGGAGGCAGGCACCCTTGTGTACCGCAGACTGTGAGTAAAGCTTTGGAACTGCAGGCCTTGGTGTCCTCCATTCTTTCTTGCGCCAACCCGCTCAGCACCACTACATCTGGGTCCTTTACGCTGCCTGCGCCTTTCCACAACCATTACAACTACACTGCCCTGGGACACCAGCCCTGCCTGTGGAGGGCTATACAATCACTGCTGCATCGTACCATCTGTCCCAGAGGATCTGTCTGCAGCGTCGGCTTAACATCTCCCTTGCCGAGCACCACAGGTGGTGTCACAAACTTTTCCATTCCATTAACTACAACTACATTCCGTCATTGACTTGGGCGCCCAGGGCCATGGTCCGGGTCACCGCTGCTGTGACACATTTCCCTGACCCCGGCCCAGTACCGAGTACCCCGCAGCCCTGGGAGGGCGACCCATAAGGAGAGGAGGACTAAGGATTAGGGTTAGAGTAGAACCCTTCTCAAGTTCACAGCGCAAGGCCGGGGTCCGGTCCCCGAGGTTGTATGTATACTAATGGTCCTGCAGCAGACACCAGAGGAATAGAAGTTGTCACCACTTTATTCCCACACAAGACTTGGGGGCACAACAGCAACGAGAGTGAGCCGGGACTTAGTAGCAAGGAGTCCCCGAAGCAGGCTACAGCTGTCTGCCGTACAAGTAGAGTTCATAGGAACATCTGACAGGATGAACTCCAGTGTAACTCAGTTCTGAGAGTACTTCACTATAAGCGCAAGAAGGGAGACGTTCAGAAAAGGCACTTATGTTGGCGGAGTGTTGGAACGGAGTATTTCATCTTGCCTGGAGGTTGGCTGAGTCTCTGACCTGGAGGACACGGCTTGGAGGCAGGCACCCTTGTGTATCGCAGACTGAGTAAAGCCTTGGAACTGCAATCTTCGGTGTCCTCCATTCATTCTTGCGCCAACCCGCTCAGCACTGCTACATCTGGGTATCATCCTTTACACTGCCTGCGCCTCACCAAAACCATTACAACTACTCTGCCCTGGGACTACAGCCCTGCCTGTGGAGGGCTATACCATCACTGCTGCATCGTACCATCTGTCCCAGCGGATCTGTCTGCAGCGTCGGCTTCACACCTCCCTTGCCGAACACCACAGGTGGCGTCACAAACTATTCCATTTCATTAACTGCATTCTCCATTACTTGGGCTCCCAGGGCCACGGACCGGGTCACCGTTGCTGTGACACATTCCCCTGACACCGGCCCGGTACCGAGTACCCCACAGCCCTGGGAGGGCGACCCACAATCCTGATGCCAGCAAAGTGAATGCGAAACCTGAGGTGTCGTGCACACACTGCTTATTTGTGACTTGCAGATTTGCTGCAAACAATAATCTGCAGCGAAAATTCTCTGTGCGTTTTTCACCACAGACTTCACTCAAATCAGTCAAAAACACAAAAAAAAGTTTTACAGCTGGGTTTTTCATGCAAAGAGCCTCAGAAATTAAGAAAATTAAATTTCTGCATCCATTTACTCATCACGAGCACATCACCTTAGACTATGTTCACACGCTGCATTTTTACTGCGTTTTTTTCTGCAGGCAAAACCAGTTCGAAGCTACTACAAAAAAAAGCATGTTTGCTGTCTCTTGTGCATGTAATGCCTCCCAAAAAAGATGCATTTAACTTTTTACTGCGCTTTGGGTGCAAAAACCTCTAAAGAACTGATACCCAGTGTTTTTTTTCCTGCGTTTTTGCACTTATCCATTGCTTCCCATGGGTGAAAAAACGCTGCAACTACACAGAAAAAATACTGAAAAGTGGCAGGCTGCAGTTTTCCAAAGCAATCAGGAAAATAAAACCAATGTGTGCATGAGCACTGTCGGAAGTCACTGAGCACAATCCTGCTGACAGGTATCAGTGTAATTGTGGCACCCCTGAGGATTCAGTTGCCACAGAGGTACTGCACCTCCTCCTGAGGTGTGGTACCCCACCATCCAGGTAGGTTGGAGGCTCCTGACCACACTCCAACACCTGCAACCCACACAACACAGTAGTTCAGCAAAGCCACATTGCGGCTCCCTGCTTGGAGTGTAGCAGAGCACCTTTGGTGGCTCCCTGCTTGGAACACAAAACGTGCTGGGAGGCGGGTGGAGTTAGAATACATAAAAGAGCGGGAAGGTTTAGGATTTCAAGTCAGTCAGTCAGAGAGAGGAGAGTGAGGAGAGAAGATCCCCGGGAGAGGGATGGAGGAAGGAGGTGCTGCAGCAGATCTCAGTGACCTGGGTCTGCTGGCACAGGAAAGGAAAGAAGGAGAAAGACATTGAACAGAACCCTGATCTTCCATAAGAAGGAAAGACTAGTACGGAACGAAGGAGTAAAAGGGAACAGAGGACGTGGGTTAGGAGAGAACCCTGCCTTGAAGTTCTAAGCGCAAGGCTGGGGCCCGGTCCCCGAGGTTGTATGGACACTAATGGTCCTGCAGCAGACACCGGTGGAGTAGTGGGCTGTAAATGCACTACTCCCATCTAAGACTTGGGGGCACAACAGCAACTTGGATAGTGAGCCGGGACTTAGGAGTAAGGAGTCCCCGAAGCAGGCTACAGCTGTCTGCCGTACAAGTAGCGTTCATAGAAACATCTGACAGGAGGAACTCCAGTGTAACTCAGTACTAGGAGATCTTCACACCAAAGGCGCTATAAGAGGAGATGTTCAGAAAGGCACATGTTGGCGGAGTGTTGGAAGGGAGCATTCCATCTGGCCTGGAGGTTGACTGAGTCCCTGACCCGGAGGACACAGCACGGAGGCAGGCACCTGTGTGTACTACCGACTGTGAGTAAAGCTTTGGAACTACAAGCCCTGGTGTCCTCCAATTATTCCTGCGCTAACACCCCCTGTACCACTACATCGGGGTACCAGTTTCTACACTGCCTGCACATCTTTCTCTACCCCGACATCTACACTGCCCTGGGACTACAGCTCCACCTGTGGGGAGCTTCACCATCTTTGCTGAAACACACTACCAGCCCCAGAGGATCTGCATGCAGCGTCGGCTTAACATCCCACTTGCCGAAAACCACAGGTGGTGTCACAAACTATTCCATTAACTACATTCCACCATTCAATTCCCCCATTACTTGGGTGCCCAGGGCCACGGACCAGGTCACTGCTGCTGTGACACATCCCGCTGACACCGGCCCGGTACCGAGTACGCCACAGCCCTGAGAGGGCGACCCATAATCAGTATAACAGCGCCGACCTGACACTGTCTGTAGTCACTGAGCACAATCCTGCTGACAGGTATCAGTGTAATCAGTATAACGACGCTGACCTGACACTGTCTGTAGTCACTGAGCACAATCCTGCTGACAGGTATCAGTGTATTCAGTATAACGACGCTGACCTGACACTGTCTGTAGTCACTGAGCACAATCCTGCTGACAGGTAACAGTGAAGTCAGTATAACGGTGCCGACCTGACACTGTCTGTAGTCACTGAGCACAATCCTGCTGACAGGTATCAGTGTAATCAGTATAATGGCGCTGACCTGACACTGTTATGAATGAGTCACCGGAGGAGGAAAAAACAAAAATGCAAGCTAAGTCCAGAAAACCGGAGAGGTTGGTAGCTAGCGGATTGCAGACCCCTGATCCTATTCACAACAACTAACAGTAGCCGTGGAGCGTTCCTATGGTGGTCCTAGACGCCCCTTCACAGCCGGAGAACTAACTAAGCCTAAAGAAAGAAAGGGGAAATGTAAACTGCCCCAGAGCAAACCCCAAAGCAATAGACAGCTCCCAACATGTATTGTCGGTGAAAACAGATGAAAACACAAGCACAGACAGACAGGCAGAGCAAACGATGGGGCCCAACTAACTAGATAGGAAAGGACAGAAAAGATGCTGGCTGCAATCCGCAAAAACCCTACCAAAAATGTCCCAACACGTCTGATAGGAAAAACGGTCCTGAAGTCACTAGACTTCAAAATCCCTATATCAGCACTCTGATATCTTCTGAAGACAGAGCAAAAGAGATTTAACCGATCAGGGACAAAAATGGAAATTCAGCAGAGCCCCAACCGGGGCTGGAAGAACAGAAAACTAAGCAAATCAGACAAAATCTCATGGAACAATAACAGAGCAAAACTTAGCTTTAGAAGACAGGAACTGAACTGGAGGCCAGAGCTCAGAGCAGAGAAATCACCAGCAACCCTACAGGGCGTCGGCTGCCTTATATCCACTCAGAGATTCCGGATGTCCAATCGCAATCCACCTGTTCAGGTGACAGGTTTCTCCCATCCAAATCAGTTTCACCACCTCCTTTCACCAGCAGAGGGAGTTCATCAGACATCAAAGGTGAACGAGAAAATGAGCTCACAACATGACACTGTCTGTAGTCACTGAGCACAATTCTGCTGACAGGTATCACTGTAATCAGTACAACGACGCCGACCTGACACTGTCTGTAGTCACTGAGCACAATTCTGCTGACAGGTATCAGTGTAATCAGTATAACGGCGCTAACCTGACACTGTCTGTAGTCACTGAGCACAATTCTGCTGAGAGGTATCAGTGTAATCAGTATAGCGACGCTGACCTGACACTGTCTGTAGTCTCTGAGCACAATCCTGCTGACAGGTATCAGTGTAGTCAGTATAACGGCGCTAACCTGACACTGTCTGTAGTCACTGAGCACAATCCTGCTGACAGGTATCAGTGTAATTAGTATAATGGCGCTGACCTGACACTATCTGTAGTCACTGAGCACAATTCTGCTGACAGGTATCAGTATAATCAGTATAAAGGCGCTGACTTGACACTGTCTGTAGTCACTGAGCACAATCCTGCTGACAGGTATCAGTATAATCAGTATAAAGGCGCTGACTTGACAGTGTCTGTAGTCACTGAGCACAATCCTGCTGACAGGCATCAGTGTAATCAGTATAACGGCGCTGACCTGACACTGTCTGTAGTCACTGAGCACAATCCTGCTGACAGGTATCAGTGTAATCAGTATAACGGCGCTGACCTGACACTGTAGTCACTGAGAACAATCATGCTGACAGGTATCAGTGTAATCAGTATAATGTCACTGACCTGACACTGTCTGTCGTCACTGAGCACAATCCTGCTGACAGGTATCAGTGTAATCAGTATAAACGCACTGACTTGACACTGTCTGTAGTCACTGAGCACAAGCCTGCTGACAGGTGTCAGTGTAATCAGTATAACGACGCTGACCTGACACTGTCTGTAGTCACTAAGCTCAATTCTGCTGACAGGTATCAGTGTAATCAGTATAACGGCGCTGACCTGACACTGTCTGTAGTCACTGAGCACAATCCTGCGGACAGGTGCCAGTGTAATCAGTATAACGGTGCCGACCTGACACTGTCTGTAGTCACTGAGCACAATCCTGCTGACAGGTATCAGTGTAATCGGTATAACGTCATCGATCTGACACTGTAGTCACTGCGCACAATCCTGCTGACAGGTATCAGTGTAATCAGTATAACGGCGCCGACCTGACACTGTAGTCACTGAGCACAATCATGCTGACAGGTATCAATGTAATCAGTAAAACGTCAGTGACCTGACACTGTATGTAGTCACTGAGCACAATCCTGTGGACAGGTATCAGTGTAATCAGTATAACGGCGCTAACCTGACACTGTCTGTAGTCACTGAGCACAATCCTGCTGACAGGTATCAGTGTAATCAGTATAATGGCGCTGACCTGACACTGTCTGTAGTCACTGAGCACAATCCTGCTGACAGGTATCAGTGTAATCAGTATAAAGGCGCTGACTTGACACTGTGACCACCAAAACGGGACGGACAGCGGACCCTGTGTCACCAATGTCACAATCCCACCACTGACACGGTTGTATCAGCAGACAGAGGGACGCGACACACTGCTGGCACGCGGCTATCACAGGCACAGTGGGGGCTTATCTTAGTTATCCCACCACTGGCATCATGTGACAAAAATGCAGCAAGCTAACCTTGCTCTAACAATTTACCGCAGGGGGATTATTTTGGATGCCCCACCACTGCTAACAACCTTCCAAGAACTGCGGGGATTTATGTATATCCCACTTTCTCAGTTCTACTTTGGAAATCGCAGCTCTCTGGCGCCCCCCTTACCCTCAGGTCAGGGAACTGCACCTAGGATAATTAGTCGCCGGACAGGCTGCTTGTTGTGCACGGACAATTAGGCTACCGCAGTAAGGGAATTATCAATGCTGTGGCCGCAGCCCCCTTTAGCAATATAAGACCCTTCTGTCCTTCCAATTAGCCTAATCAATCGCACACCACGCTGCCACCATCCACGCTTTTCTTAATTCATAGAGTTAAATTAAGAGGGTCCGTGGCAAACCCCTGAAATCAGTAGCGATTATCTAAAAGAGGCGCATAGTTTGTTTTTTAGAGCATGGAGACAAACTGATAATTTTAACATTTATTCCCAAAGGGGCAGTGATTATACAGATAAAAGTTGCGATAAAGTTGAGACATTAAATATGTACAAATACAAATATAAAACAAAGTGGATGAAAGAACAGAAAGTAACACTCACATGTGTTCAGTCGGTATCAGGCGGACCATGCGGCTTGGGGGATGGGCAGCAGCCAAACGTCCCAAGACATGGGGTAGGTCTGTTCAGCATCAGAACTCCAGCTTAACTGACTGTAACTTGCTAGGGGATAACTATAGACTTGGGTCTGGAGAGGTCCAACCTCCCTCTCTCCAAGTTAGGATTTGGCTACAAAACTTAGAATAGCTATATCTAAACTAGAAAAACCCGTACCAACACACATAGGGCATCATTGTTTGTGATTTACCGAATAGAATCCGAAGAAACCAAGCAGGCTATACTTAGGACCCTCCATTTGGGAGCAATCCATACATCAGTTTCTGGAGAGGTTATAACTGTGAAAATTAGGAATTATTAAGCTGGCTTCGTGCCCTTCGCAGAAATGTGGGTTTTATAACTCTGCTGCGTATGGTTTTTACAATATGACTTGTTTTAATACTTCCCATATACTGGCATACAGCCTGTGTTTTCAACAAAGAGACCTTTTTCCCCCTAGCCGTTCTTCGAGAGGAAATGGACGGTTTCAGGTTACCAGCAAGCACAGAGCTGATAAGGACCAAAAGGAGGGGGCTGAAAGGGAGGGGGGATTGCAGCTACATGACAGGCTCGTCTCCTTGATGTGTAGCAATGGGAGATTCTAGAAAGTTCTAGAAACATCATACTTTAACATACAGATCTTACAGACATTTTACATTACACCTCCCCCTTTAGAGGGCGCAGCGGAGGCATTACCTCTCGGTAATCGGCCATGCGCACCTCAGCGGGTTCGCCCCGGTGGGATGACCCATCAGCATTATCATGTTCACTGCTCTTTTTGTGTTGTACAGTAAAGTCGTACTGTTGAAGGGCAAGGCTCCAGCGGAGCAACCTTCCGTTGGTTCCGGACACTGTGCAACCAGCTCAGAGGGTTGTGATCAGTAAACACCGTGAAGGTGCGCCCGTACAGGTAGGGCTGCAAATGTTGCAGTGCCCACACCATTGCCAGACACTCCTTCTCGGTGGTCGAGTATTCCACTTCCCTCGGCAAAAGTTTCCGGCTCAGGTACAACACGGGGTGCTCCTGGTTCCCCAAGTCAACCTGGCTGAGCACCGCACTGAGGCCAAACTCACTGGCGTCGGTCTGTACCAGAAACGGGCGACTGCTGTCGACTGCTCTCAACACTGGAGAGCTGCACAGGGCTGTTTTCAAAGCTTGGAAAGCCGCCTCACAGTCATCTGTCCAGTTGACTGTTTGGGGTAGCCTCTGCTTGGTGAGGTCAGTCAAGGGTTTTGCAAGGGCGCTATAGTCCTGCACGAACCGCCTATAGTACCCTGCAGTGCCCAAGAAGGACTTCACCTGTTTCTTGGTCCTGGGGGTGGGCCAGGACGCGATTGCGTCCACCTTTCCTGGCTCCGGACTCATGGAACCCCCGCCTACCCGGTGCCCCAGGTAGTGGACCTCGCTCATGCCCATCTGGCACTTTCCCGGCTTGATAGTCAGGCCTGCCTGGTGAAGACACTTGAGCACCTCCTGGAGATGCTGAAGGTGTTCCTCCCAGGTGGAACTGAAGATGGTGATGTTGTCTAAGTACGCCACTGCGTACTCCAGTCCCCGAAGCAGGTGGTTGACCATCCTCTGGAAAGTGGCAGGGGCATTTTTCATGCCAAAGGGCATGACTGTGGACTCGTACCGTCCAAAGGGGGAGATAAAGGCGGATTTCTCCTGCGCCTCAGGGCTCAGGGGAATCTGCCAGTATCCCCGACTCAAATCCATGATGGATATGTACCTTGCTTTCGCCAACCGCTCAAGCAGATCCTCGATGCGCGACATCGGGTGGGCATCAGAGGTTGTGATGGCGTTGAGCCCCCTGTAGTCCACGCAGAACCGGGTGGTTCGATCCTTTTTAGGCACGAGGACTACAGGTGAGGCCCATGCGCTTATTGACTGTCGAATTACCCCCAGCCTTAACATCTCCTCGATCTCTTGGCGCACGACTTGTTGCACTGCCTCAGAGATCCGATAAGGTGTTCACCGTAGTGGGGCGTGATTCCCGGTGTCCACCTCACGAACCGCTAACTCCGTCCTCCCAGGTCGGTTGGTGAACACGGCCCGTAAGGGTTCCAGGGCTTCCACCAACTGCGACCGCTGGGATACGGTTAGCAAACCACTTATCTCCATGTCCTCAATGGACCCATTGGCCTTGGCTTGGGCCAGCATGTCCAGGAGGGGATCTTCCTCCCCATCCTCGGGCAGGTTGCAGACCGGTAGGACGCAAGCTTCACATTCGTGGTGCGCCATCAGCATATTGACGTGAAAGGCCTTGCGCTTACCCCGAGCATGGTCAAGCGTGACCACGTAGGTGACCAGGTTGAGCTGTTGGTAGACGACGTATGGGCCTTCCCAGGCTGCCTGAAGCTTATCCGTTGGTACAGGGACCAGCACCCACACCTTTTGACCCACCTGGTAGGTCTCCTCCCTGGCGTTCTGGTCGTACCAGTGCTTCTGGTCAGCCTGAGCCTGCGTCATGTTGTCATGCACCAACTGCGTCAAGGTCTGCATCTTGTCACGGAAGCGCATGAAATAATCCACGATGGACACTTCTGTGGGGTTTGGCTCATCTTCCCTGGATTCTCTTATCAACCCAAGGGGTCCCCGGACTCGCCTGCCATACAGGAGCTCGAAGGGGGAGAACACGGACGAGGCCTGCGGAACTTCTCTGTAAGCGAACAGCAGGTGTGGGAGGTACCGCTCCCAGTCGCGCCCTTGGGTCTCAACCAGCATGCGGAGCATCTGTTTGAGAGTACCATTGAAGCGTTCACACAAACCATTAGTCTGTGGGTGATACGCACTCGATACCAGGTGCTTCACCTGAATTTTCTCACAGAGAGCCTCCATTAGGCAAGACATGAATTGGGTTCCTTGATCGGTAAGCATCTCCCTGGGAAATCCTACCCTTGAAAAGATGGTCACCAGTGCATCAGCCACCTTATCTGCCCTGGTTGAAGACAGAGCTACTGCTTCTGGGTACTGGGCAGCGTAGTCTACCACGGTGAGAATGTATCGTTTTCCAGAGCTGCTGGGGACGGCCAGCGGCCCTACAATGTCCACCGCGATTCTCTGGAAAGGCTCCTCTATCACCGGCAAAGGAATAATGGGAGCCTTAAGAGCAGGCCCCGCCTTACCCACTTTTTGACAGGTGTTACAGGAGTGGCAGTAGGTCGTGACATCTGTCCCCATCTTGGCCAATAGAAGTGTTGAGACAGCCATGCCTTTGTTTTGCTGATCCCCAATTGTCCAGCGAGTGGAATCTCATGGGCAATCCACAACAACTCAGTTCTGAATTGTAGGGGGACGACTAGCTGTCTTTCCCTCAACCACTCCTTTTGGGAATCTCCGGGTACTGTCTCCCGGTACATCCTTCCTCGTTCCCAGAACACCCTCTCCTTATCAGACTCGGAGGTGGGCGTCTTGGCGAGACCTCTCAATTTCTCCAGATTTGCATCTGAGTGCAGAGCAGCCTGGAACTCCTTGCTTGAGGATGCCAGAAGTGACGTCAAGGTTCCTTCCTTACTTGGACCCTCTGGAACCAGCTCTGGGGTCACCTATGGTTCAGACTCTCCTGAAGCAGAAGAGGGTCCAGAAGACAGGGCGCTACCTGCGATCTGGGCACTCTGACTGCGTGTGACAGCTGCTACGTATGCTGTCTCCCTGGGGATTTCTACAGACCCACCAATCAGCGCTGCCATGGGCCCTAGCTCCCCGTCCACCCCCAACACTTCAGGAGCAGTGCTACTTATGGGCCAGTTACCTTCCTCGGTGGCACTGGTCAGTTGCATGGCATTACCTTCCTCATGGTCCCCATGCACCTCCCCATTTCCTTGAGCACCGTTGCTTGCTCCTGCCAGGGGTTCCTCAGCCGTCTCACTCCGCAGAGTGACGGGGCTGAGCACTTCGGTACCTGTGGAAACATCTACCGTTTCAAAGAAAGGGTTAACAGGTTCAGTCGGCACAGATACATCATCATCATCATTATCACCATTCCTAGGAAAAGAATGGTTATAAGATTGCTTTGGTACATTCACATCACCATCAGCATCATACCTGGGGAAAAAATGGTGGTTAGTTGCATCATTACTCATCAAGGCATTAGCAGGTAACACATTCAGTTTCCCATCATTATCATCAACATCAGGGTTACCGTTACCCTTATTATCAGATTGGGGAAGGGTGTTAGGGACATAGTATGCAACCATCCTCCTCAAGTCAGTCCCCAATAAAACATCAGTGGGCAAGTTTTCAGACACTCCCACCTCCCTCAACCCGCTCCCAGCACCCCAATCAAGAAAAACCCGGGCCACTGGCAAGGGACAACGGGTGCCTCCAATCCCGGTGACAGTCAGGGTTTTCTGCTCAACAAACTCTTCAGGGGCCGCCAGTCCAGGACGGATGAGGGTTCATTCAGCCCCGGTGTCCTTGAGGCCTGTAGCAAGATGGGCCCCCACCTGAACAGGTTGAACGTTGTCGTCAATCCTCACAACCACACCTCCCACCAAAAGAACAGAGGCGTTGGGCCCAAAGGCCTTGGCTGGGGGATTCTTCGGCTTTTCCGGACAGGAGGAAAGGAAGTGACCAGTCCGATTGCAGTTGAAACACAGGCGACTATCAGTAGTAGGCCTGGTGTTGGCAACAGGGACAAGGCCTCCGGAGAGACAGCTAGCTGGGGCACTGGGGTTGGTTGCAGGCTTACCCCCTCTCCAGCTGGTGGTGACTGGCCTCCACGTCTCTGGCTTCCGGTTGGCCTCATAGTTGTCGGCGATCTGCGCCGCTTTGTCCGCATTCGGTGGTTCGCGGTCCAGGATGAACTGTCGGACCTCAGCTGGGCAGAGATGCAGGAACTGGTCTTTGATCATCAGGTCCCATAGCTGCTCAAAGGAATCAACTGACAGTCCATGGATCCACTGGTCAAAGTGGGTCCTGAGTCCTTGCACCACATCACTATAGCTATCGTGTGGGCCACGTTGGAGGTTCCGGAACTTCTTTCGGTATACCTCAGGTGTCAGCCGGTATTTGGCGATCAGAGCCTGCTTTCTGGCATCATAGTCACCATCGGCTTCTGGCAGAAGAGAAGCAAACGCCTCCAGAGCTTTGCCTTTTAGCCCTGGGGTCAAGTACCTGGCCCATTGGTCTCTAGGCAGCTGGTACTGTCTGCAGGCTTTCACAAAGGCTCGCAGAAACGTGTCCAAGTCCCGTCCTTTTCCAACACGGGAAAATGCTCTGGCCGGGGTTTAGGACTCTGGACCCTGCTGGGCTCACTGCTTCGGGCTGTGGGGGCATTCCACCCCCGCTGGAGCATCTCCAGCTCATGGACCCTCTGAGCTTCTGCTTGGCGCTCACATTCGGCTCTCTCAGCCTCTCGCTCAGCCTCTCTTTCGGCTCGGGCCTCCTGCCAATATTGCTGGATCAACCTCACCCGTCCCTCACTGTCTTCAGCAGGGAGTGCGTCCAAGGCCGCTTGCAGGTAGGGGTCCAGCGTGCTCTGGTTGAATGTGAGGCCAGCGCTCAGGAGTGGAGCCTCTGCTGCAGCCCCATAGTTACTTGGGCCCGTTGCTGCGTTCGCTGGGCTCTGGTCATTTTCCCGTTGCACCAGAGCCGCGATCAGTTGGGCTTTGTTTTTGTTTGTGGTGTCGATCCACCACGAAAATAGGGGGGGAAGCCAGCACTGCTTAAGGTTAGAACGCATAAATTGGAGTGCATATGCACATAATGTCTAGCTGTATTCAAAAATGAGATATTTAGCAAAAAAATTGATCAATTCAATTGAGCCACCCCGCCGCGCCAAGGCAATCTCATATGGGGGGTCCTACTCTATATATCTTTAATAAATGCTGTGCCATTACGTCCTCCTAAATACATTTAGAGCATGACCACATCAAGTGCAATCTGTACCTGAACATTACTGGATCGCTCCCATGAAGCCAGATGAAGCAAGTGCAGATGAAGGCCAACCAGGTCTGAACACAGACATATCAGGAATGGCCTCCACACATTGCCTGACCAGCAAACATAGATGAAGGGCGATGTTGGTCCAGACACAGGTGCACAATTAAATAAAGCTTGGGGCAGGGTGGGGCTGCCGTGTGTGTGCACAGCAGCCTAATCCATCACAATGAACACAGAAAAATTACGGCGGACATAACCAAGCGTGCACGGCAGCAGTGGTGGTGAGCCACAAACCAACAACAAGAAAATAGGGGGGGAAGCCAGCACTGCTTAAGGTTAGAACGCATAAATTGGAGTGCATATGCACATAATGTCTAGCTGTATTCAAAAATGAGATATTTAGCAAAAAAATTGATCAATTCAATTGTGTTCAGACCTGGTTGGCCTTCATCTGCACTTGCTTCATCTGGCTTCATGGGAGCGATCCAGCAATGTTCAGGTACAGATTGCACTTGATGTGGTCATGCTCTAAATGTATTTAGGAGGACGTAATGGCACAGCATTTATTAAAGATATATAGAGTAGGACCCCCCATATGAGATTGCCTTGGCGCGGCGGGGTGGCTCAATTGAATTGATCAATTTTTTTGCTAAATATCTCATTTTTGAATACAGCTAGACATTATGTGCATATGCACTCCAATTTATGCGTTCTAACCTTAAGCAGTGCTGGCTTCCCCCTCTATTTTCTTGTTGTCGATCCACCACACCCCGCAGAGGGCAATAAGAGATGCCTTGTTATGCTGCTTATACCACTCTGCTCCCATTGTAGCCATGGTTGCCAAATAAAAAATAGGAAAGAAAAACGGAGAGAAAGGGAGGGAATACTTGCAAGTACACAAAAATATCTCAGGACTAGTAACCACTGAGTCTGTTCTCCAAAACCTATGATGCAGGATTCCCGCAGGAACCGTTCAGGTTTTTAGTGAGAGGAATGATTGCTCAAACCAAATCACTGATGCTCTAGGATTATCCCACCGCTCTGCCACCAATATGTGACGAACATCCCACTACTGCCACCAATATGTGAGGAACGGGGGTCCGGCTGCCACCAAACCGCGATGGACAGCGGACCCTGTGTCACCAATATGTTACAATCCCACCACTGACACGGGTGTATCAGCGGACGGAGGAACGCGACACACTGCCGGCACGTGACTATCACAGGCACAGTGGGAGCTTATCTTAGTTATCCCACCACTGGCATCATGTGACAAAAATGCAGCAAGCTAACCTTGCTCTAACAATTTACCGCAGGGGGGGTATTTTGGATGCCCCACCACTGCTAACAACCTTCCAAGAACTGCGGGGATTTATGTATATCCCACTTTCTCAGTTCCACTTTGGAACTCGCAGCTCTCTGGCGCCCCCCTTACCCTCAGGTCAGTCAGGGAACTGCACCTAGGATAATTAGTCGCCGGACAGGCTGCTTGTTGTGCACGGACAATTAGGCTACCGCAGTTAGGGAATTATCAATGCTGTGGCCGCAGCCCCCCTTTAGCAATATAAGACCCTTCTGTCCTGCCAACTAGCCTAATCAATCGCACACACCACGCTGCCACCATCCACGCTTTTCTTAATTCCCAGAGTTAAATTAAGAGGGTCCGTGGCAAACCCATGAAATCAGTAGCGATTATCTAAAAGAGGCGCACAGTTCGTTTCTTAGAGCACGGAGACAAACTGATAATTTTAAGATTTATTCCCAAAAGTGCAGTGATTATACAGATAAAAGTTGCTATAAAGTTGAGACATTAAATATGTACAAAACAAAGTGGATGAAAGAACAGAAAGTAACACTCACATGTGTTCAGTCGGTATCAGGCGGACCATGCGGCTTGGGGGATGGGCAGCAGCCAAACATCCCAAGACATGGGGTAGGTTTGTTCAACATCAGAACTCCAGCTTAACTGACTGGAACTTGCTAGGGGATAACTATAGACTTGGGTCTGTGACCTCATGAAATGGGCAGTCTGAAGAGGTCCAACCTCCCTCTATCCAAGTTAGGATTTGGCTACAAACTTAGAATAGCTATATCTAAACGAGAAAAACCCGTACCAACACACATAGGGCATCATTGTTTGTGATTTACCGAATAGAATCCGAAGACACCAAGCAGGCTATACTTAGGACCCTCCATTTGGGAGCAATCCATACATCAATTTCTGGAGAGGTTACAACTGTGAAAATTAGAAATTAATAAGCTGGCTTCGTGCCCGTCGCAGAAATGTGGGTTTTATATCTCTGCTGCGTATGGTTTTTACAATATGACTTGTTTTAATACTTCCCATATACTGGCATACAGCCAGTGTTTTCAACAAAGAGACCTTTTCCCCCTAGCTGTTTTTCGAGAGGAAATGGACGGTTTCAGGTTACCAGCAAGCACAGAGCTGATAAGGACGAAAAGGAGGGGGCTGAAAGGGAGAGGGATTGCAGCTACATGACAAGCTCGTCTCCTTGATGTGTAGCAATTGGAGATTCTAGAAAGTTCTAGAAACATCATACTTTAACATACAGATCTTACAGACATTTTACATTACAAACACTGTCTGTAGTCACTGAGCACAATCCTGCTGACAGGTGTCAGTGTAATCAGTATAACGACGCTGACCTGACACTGTCTGTAGTCACTGAGCACAATTCTGCAGACAGGTATCAGTGTAATTAGTATAATGGCGCTGACATGACACTGTCTGTAGTCACTGAGCACAATTCTGCTGACAGGTATCAGTCTAATCAGTATAACGGTGCTGACCTGACACTGTCTGTTGGCATGAACCCATTTTCTGCTCCACCAAGTTGAGAGCTCCCCTTCCGATCTCCCTCTGGTGGTGACAGGAGGTAGTTTTGTTGGTTTAAGTGGTAGTGATCTGCCACCTGATGAGGAAGATAACGATTGGATCTCTGGAGTATCAGACCAGATATAAGACAGCCGACGCCCTATCCGGGTTCTGGTGATAAGTCTGCTTCTCAGGTCCTGGACTTCAGCTCTCTTCCAGTCTTCTCAAGTTAAGTTTGTTTTTTGCTAATGTTCACACTTGCGCTTGTTGGTCAATTCAGTTTTTTGTGCAATCAGCCTGCCCCTGCTGGGGCTATGCTAAAATTCCACTCCTATTAATCAGTATTTGCCAATCTGCTTTTTGTCCCTTATTAGATTGGCCTCTTTTTTGCTCTGTCTCAGAATATTTCAGAGTGCTGATATGCTGATATAGGTTTAGAAGTCTAGTGACTTCAGGGTTAATTTTGCTATCAGAAGTGTTGGAAAATCTTTTTGTAGGTTTTTTTTGGCAGATTGCAGACAGTGTTGTTCCTTTTCTGTCCTTTTTAGTTAGCCGGGCCCCATCATTTGCTCAGCCTATTTTCCTGCCTTTGTTTGTATTTTCTTCTTGTTTCACTGTCAATACATGTAGGGGGCTGTCTTTCCTTTGGGGTCTGCTCTGGGGCAGTTAGTTTTCTCTTTTCCTGCTTTAGGCTTATGTAGTTCTCCGGTTGTGACGAGGCGTCTAGGACCAACGTAGGAACGCTACACGACTGCTGCTAGTTGTGTGGGTAAGATCAGGGATCTGCAATCTGCATAGTTATCAACTTCTCTGGTTTTCTGAGACTTAGCTTGTTGATTTTTTTCTTTTCCCTCCTCGGTTTCCCATTCATAACAGTCTGTAGTCACTGAGCACAATCCTGCGGACAGGTGTCAGTGTAATCAGTATAACGGTGCCGACCAGACACTGTCTGTAGTCACTGAGCACAATCCTGCTGACAGGTATCAGTGTAATCAGTATAACGGAGCTGACCTGACACTGTCTGTAGTCACTGAGCACAATCCTGCTGACAGGTATCAGTGTAATCAGTATAATGGCGCTGACCTGACACTGTGTGTAGTCACTGAGCACAATCCTGCTAAAAGGTATCAGTGTAATCAGTATAACGGCGCTGACCTGACACTGTAGTCACTGAGCACAATCCTGCTGACAGGTATCAGTGTAATCAGTATAACGGCGCTGACCTGACACTGTATGTAGTCACTGAGCACAATCCTGCTGGCAGGTATCAGTGTAATCGGTATAATGTCACCGATCTGACACTGTAGTCACTGCGCACAATCCTGCTGATAGGTATCAGTGTAATCAATATAACGTCCCTGACCTGACACTGTATGTAGTCACTGAGCACAATCCTGCTGACAGGTATCAGTGTAATCAGTATAATGGCGCTGACCTGACACTGTTATGAATGAGTCACCGTAGGAGGCAAAAGCAGAAATACAAGCTAAGTCCAGAAAACCAGAGAAGTTGGCAACTATCAGATTGCAGACCCCTGAACCTATCAACACAACTAGCAGTAGCCGTGGGGGGGTCCTACGATGCCCTAGACCCCTCGATCACGGCCGGAGAATTAAATAGGCCTAAAGAAAGAAAGGGGAAATCTAAACTGCCCCAGAGCAGACCCCAAAGAAATAGGCAGCCCCCAACATATAATGACGGTGAAGCAAGATGAAAACACTAACACAGACAGAAAGATAGACTGAGCAAAGACGGGGCCCAAAACTACCTAGATAGGAAAGGACAGGAAGGCTGCTGTCTGCAATCTGCCAAAACTCTATCAAAGAAATAAGCCAACAAGCTGATATGAAAAAGGCCCTGAAGCAGCTAGGCTTCAAAAACTAAATCAGCACTCAGGTATTTTCAGAAGACAGAGCTAAAGGAATTCAGCACACCCCAGCAGGGAATGGCAGAAATCCAGAAAAACAAAGCAAAACAAAGTCAAGCACCAATGCAAAAGGCCGAGCAGCAAACTTAGCTTTAGAGGAGCAGGAATTCAGACTGGTCTCCAAGGATCCCACAGAGAAATCACCCGCAGGGCAGAAGGGCGTCGGCAGCCTTATATCCAGTCAGTAACTCCACTCAGCCAGTCATCATCATCAGCCTCAGGTGTTTGATAATCAGGCTCACTACCTTTCTTTACCAGAAGAGGGAGTTCCTCGGGCCTCAGTAATGAAGGGGAAAATGAACTCACAACAGTACCTCCCCCTTGAGGAGGGGTCACCGAACCCTCAACTACGCCACCAGGGCGATCAGGGTGAGCCCGATGAAAGGCACGCACCAATCTTTTGGCATGAATATCAGAGGCAGAGACCCAGGAATTATCCTCCTGACCATAACCCTTCCACTTAACCAAATACTGGAGTCTCCTTCTACCCAGATGGGAATCCAGTACTTTCTCTACCTCATATTCCATGTTACCTTCAACCAATACAGGGTCTGGAGGTGCCACCCCCGGAACAACAGGTTCAACAAACCTCTTCAACAAAGATTTATGGAACACATTATGGATTTTAAATGTGACAGGAAGAGCCAAACGAAAAGAGACCGGATTAATAATCTCCACATTCTTGTAAGGCCCAATAAATCTAGGCTTAAACTTAGGAGAAGCCACCTTCATAGCAATATTTTTTGATGATAACCACACCATATCACCAACCTTAAACTGGGGACCAATGGTCTTATGTCGGTTGGAAAACCGCTGGGCCTTTTCCTGGGAGAGAGATAACTTATCCACCACTTGGTCCCAGATCTGGTGCATTTCCACCACAGTGTCAACACGTGGGCAGGCAGAGGGCTCCACCTGCCCTGAAGAAAATCGAGGATGAAACCCAAAGTTACAAAAAAAAGGTGACATCAAAGTGGCAGAACTAGCTCTATTATTTAAAGCAAATTCGGCCAAGGGCAAAAATGAAACCCAATCATCCTGATCAGCAGAAATAAAACATCTCAAATACGACTCCAAAGTCTGGTTTGTTCTCTCTGTCTGCCCATTGGTCTGAGGGTGAAAAGCAGAGGAGAAGGACAACTGAATTCCCAGCCTGGAACAGAAAGTTCTCCAAAATCTAGACACAAACTGGACTCCTCTGTCAGATACAATGTTCTCAGGAATCCCATGCAAACGAACCACCTGTTGTAAAAACAGGGGCACCAACTCAGAGGAAGACGGCAACTTAGGGAGTGGTACAAGATGAACCATCTTAGAGAACCTATCACAAATCACCCAAATAACAGTCATCCTTTGAGAGACAGGCATATCAGAGATGAAATCCATTGAAATATGGGTCCATGGCCTCTTGGGGACAGGCAAAGGCATCAACAACCCACTAGAGCGAGAAAACGATTTAGACCGGGTGCACGTCCCACAGGACTGCACAAAATTCCTGACATCACGAGACAAGGAGGGCCACCAAAAAAACCGACTCACCAGATCTCTAGTACCAAAAATACCTGGATGACCAGCCAAAGTAGAGCAATGAACTTCAGACATCACTCTCTTCTTCCACTGGTCAGGAACATACAACTTTCCACTGGGACAACGCTCAGGTTTGTCCTCCTGGAACTCTTCCAGAGCACGTCTCAAATCGGGCGAGATGGCAGAAAGAACTACCCCTTCGCCTAAGATGGTAGCAGGCTTGGTCACCACAGGAGAATCAGCAAAGAAGCTCCTAGAGAGGGCGTCTGCCTTGACATTCTTCGTTCCAGGAAGAAAAGAAACCACAAAATCAAAACGTGTAAAAAACAAGGCCCACCTAGCCTGTCTAGGGTTCAAGCGCTTAGCCGACTCTAGGTAAATCAAATTCTTGTGGTCAGTGAGGACCACGACTTGATGCTTAGCTCCCTCCAACCAATGTCTCCACGCCTCAAATGCCCATTTCATGGCCAACAGTTCCCTATTCCCCACATCATAGTTACGTTCAGATGGAGAGAACTTTCGGGAAAAGAAAGCACAGGGATTCATTTTAGATGTTACAGGATCCTTTTGGGACAAAACAGCTCCTGCACCAATCTCAGAAGCATCCACCTCTACCTGGAACGGAAGTGAGACATCAGGTTGCCGCAAAACCGGGGCGGAGGTGAATCTTCGCTTCAGCTCCTGAAAGGAAGAAACAGCCTCCGGAGACCAATTTAACACATCAGCACCCTTCTTAGTCAAATCAGTCAATGGCTTGGCAATACTAGAAAATTTTGCTATAAATTTCCGATAAAAATTAGCAAAACCCAAAAACTTCTGGAGGGCCTTCAAAGAAGTGGGCTGAACCCAATCGTAAATGGCCTGTACCTTGGCCGGGTCCATTTCAATAGTTGACGGGGACAAAATAAATCCCAAAAAAGAAATCCTCTGTACTCCAAAAAGGCATTTAGATCCTTTGACATACATGGAATTCTCCCTCAAGATCCGGAACACAGTCCGAATATGTTCCACATGAGAATCCCAATCCTTGGAGAAGATCAAAATATCATCCAGATAGATAATCAAAAATTTATCGACAAAATCTTGGAAAATATCGTTCATGAAGCACTGGAAGACAGAAGGGGCATTAGTGAGCCCAAAAGGCATCACCAGGTACTCAAAATGTCCCTCCGGAGTATTAAACGCCGTCTTCCATTCATCCCCATGCTTAATGCGAATAAGATTATACGCCCCCCTGAGGTCAAGCTTGGTAAACCAGCAAGCACCTTTAACTCTGGAGAATAGATCAGAAATCAGGGGTAACGGATACTGATATTTAACAGTAATTTTGTTGAGAGCACGATAATCGATACAAGGTCTTAATGATCCATCCTTTTTGGCTACAAAAACAAAAACGGCACCTAAGGGTGACGAGGATGGTCTAATATGACCCTTCTCCAACGCCTCCTTAATATAGGATCGCATAGCCTCGTGCTCGGGTACAGATAAATTGAAGAGCCGACCCTTGGGAAATTTACACCCCGGGCTCAGTTCAATTGCACAGTCATAACTCCTATGAGGAGGCAGAGACGCAGACTCATTCTCACTAAATACATCATAAAAGTCCGCCAAATAATCAGGAACATCATGCGACTGAGGAGAGGTGGAAAACACCGGAGCCTCACTAAAGGCACACCGACAACCCCAACTCACCACGGACACAGATTTCCAATCCAAAACTGGATTATGAATTTGTAACCAGGGAAACCCCAGAACAATAGTATCATGCAGATTATGCAACACTAAAAATCTGCAATTTTCTTGATGGTCTGGGGCGACCCGCATTACCACCTGAGTCCAAAACTGAGGTTTATTTTTAGCCAAAGGAGTAGCATCAATCCCCCTCAAAGGGATAGGCGTCTGCAGAGGTGTCATCGGAAATCCACAACGTTTAGCAAAATCCAAGTCCATAAGGTTTAGGCCTGCTCCCGAATCCACAAAAGCCTTGGCGGAAAATGTGGACAGGGAGCAGATCAGAGTAATAGCCAGAAGAAACTTAGGTTGAACACCCCCAACAAAAAACGTGTGTGCAAAGCGTTTCTCTCGTTTAGGACAGACAGAAATAATATGCGAGGCATCTCCACAGAAAAAACACAACTTATTACGCCTTCTGAACTCCTGACGCTGCTCTCTGGAAAAAACTCTATCACATTGCATAGGTTCAGACATTTGTTCAACAGGTGGCAACACCTCTCGTGCAGCTTTACGTTCGCGCAAACGCCGATCAACCTGAATGGCTAATGACATAGAATCGTCAAGACCAGAGGGAACAGGAAATCCCACCATAGAATCTTTTACGGCTTCTGACAACCCCTTCCGAAAGAGAGCAGCCAAGGCACCATCATTCCAGGTAGTAAGTACTGCCCACTTTCGGAATTTTTGACAGTACAATTCTGCAGAATCACGACCCTGGTTCAATGCCAGCAGGGTCTTTTCAGCCTGATCAATGGCATTAGGTTCGTTATACAACAACCCCAAGGCCTGAAAAAATGCGTTCACATTAGTCAGAATAGGATCATCTGGTTTCAAAGAAAACGCCCAATCCTGGGGATCGCCACGCAGCAAGGAGATGACAATTTTAACCTGCTGCGCGGAGCTCCCTGACGAGTTAGGCTTCAAGGCAAAAAATAATTTACAATTATTTTTGAAATTCAAAAATTTAGACCGATCCCCAAAAAATACATCAGGTGTAGGAATCTTTGGTTCAGCAGCATGTGAATGAGCAAGGTAGGCGGAAATTCCCCGCACTTCCGCAGCAAGCTGCTCCACACGATCAGACAATTGCTTTATCTCCATTGAGAGAAAAAAAAAAAATTCCCCCTACGGCCTCAGAGATATAGAGGAAAAAACATACACACTTTTTTTTTTTTATACAATTCTTTCCTGCTATTGAGTACCCTAGGATCTGCGGTATGGCGGGTGATTCTGTTATGAATGAGTCACCGTAGGAGGCAAAAGCAGAAATACAAGCTAAGTCCAGAAAACCAGAGAAGTTGGCAACTATCAGATTGCAGACCCCTGAACCTATCAACACAACTAGCAGTAGCCGTGGGGGGTTCCTACGATGCCCTAGACCCCTCGATCACGGCCGGAGAATTAAATAGGCCTAAAGAAAGAAAGGGGAAATCTAAACTGCCCCAGAGCAGACCCCAAAGCAATAGGCAGCCCCCAACATATAATGACGGTGAAGCAAGATGAAAACACTAACACAGACAGAAAGATAGACTGAGCAAAGACGGGGCCCAAAACTACCTAGATAGGAAAGGACAGGAAGGCTGCTGTCTGCAATCTGCCAAAACCCTATCAAAGAAATAAGCCAACAAGCTGATATGAAAAAGGCCCTGAAGCAGCTAGGCTTCAAAAACTAAATCAGCACTCAGGTATTTTCAGAAGACAGAGCTAAAGGAATTCAGCACACCCCAGCAGGGAATGGCAGAAATCCAGAAAAACAAAGCAAAACAAAGTCAAGCACCAATGCAAAAGGCCGAGCAGCAAACTTAGCTTTAGAGGAGCAGGAATTCAGACTGGTCTCCAAGGATCCCACAGAGAAATCACCCGCAGGGCAGAAGGGCGTCGGCAGCCTTATATCCAGTCAGTAACTCCACTCAGCCAGTCATCATCATCAGCCTCAGGTGTTTGATAATCAGGCTCACTACCTTTCTTTACCAGAAGAGGGAGTTCCTCGGGCCTCAGTAATGAATGGGAAAATGAACTCACAACATGACACTGTGTGTAGTCACTGAGCACAATCCTACTGACAAGTATCTGTTATGAACGGGTCACCGAGGAGGATGGCAGGAACAGGCTAAGCCACCAGGAAACCAGAGAGGTTGGTAACTCAGCGGATTGCAGACCCCTGATTCTAACATCACAACTAGCATTAGCCGTGGAGCATTCCTACGATGCCCTAGACGACTCTGCACAGCCGGAGAACCAGCCAAGCCCAAAGCCAGAAAGGTGAAATCTAAACTGCCTCAGAGCAGATCCCCAATGGAATAAACAGCCCCCAAACATATATTGTCGGTGAGGCAAGATGAGGCACAAACATAGGCAGAAAATAGACTGAGCAAATGATGGGGCCCAGGCTGTCTAGATAGGACAGGACAGAAAAGATACTGTCTGCAATCACGCAAAAACCCTAAAAAATCCAACACACCTGATATACACAAAACCTGAGGCCACACGACCTCACCCCCACTAGATCAGCACTCTGGTGTGAACTGGAAGCAAAGCAAAAAATACTAATATAACAGGTGACTGAACAAACTGACACAAGCTGTAGCATATGGAGCGGGGCACAGCGCTGCCCCCAACAGGGAGTACGCTGAACCCTCGCAACAAAGCAGAAAGCAAAAAAAGGCACAACCAGATTAAATGCAAAGGATTAGCAAAAGAATCACTTAACTGAACCATGCAGATCAGGCAGGAGACAGAATAACTCAAAATGCACAAGGAGGAAATCACCAGCAACCACTAAGGGAAACCTGCTCACTTATATGCTCCCAGCCAGTAATCCCAGATTCCCAATCATCATCGTCAGGTGGCAAACTTCCATCCAACTGGCCAGCTCCACTACTCCCAGTAACCACCATAGGGAGCTCTGGCTCAGAAGTCCGAGCAAGGGAATTCAAAACAGGTATCATTGTAATCAGTATTACGGCGCTGACCTGACACTGTCTGTAGTCGCTGAGCACAATCCTGCTGACAGGTATCAGTGTGATCACTATAATGGCGCCGACGTGACACTGTCTGTAGTCACTGCGCACAATCCTGCTGACAGGTATCAGTGTAATCAGTATAATGACGCTGACCTGACACTGTCTGTAGTAACTGAGCACAATCCTGCTGACAGGTATCAGTGTAATCAGTATAGTGGCCCTGACCTGACACTGTCTGTAGTCACTGAGCACAATCCTGCTGACAGGTATCAGTGCAATAAGTATAGTGGCCCTGACCTGACACTGTCTGTAGTCACTGAGCACAATCCTGCTGACAGGTATCAGTGCAATAAGTATAGTGGCCCTGACCTGACACTGTCTGTAGTCACTGAGCACAATCCTGCTGACAGGTGTCAGTGTAATCAGTATAATGGTGCCAACCTGACACTGTAGTCGCTGCGCACAATCCTGCTGACAGGTATCACTGTAATCAGTATTACGGCGCTGACCTGACACTGTCTGTAGTCGCTGAGCACAATCCTGCTGACAGATATCAGTGTAATCAGTATAACGTCACTGACGTGACAGTGTGTGTAGTCATTGAGCACAATCCTGCTGACTGGTGTCATTGTAATCCGTATAACGGCGCTGACCTGACACTGTAGGCACTGAGCACAATCCTGCTGACAGGTATCAGTGTAATCAGTATAACGGCGCCGATGTGACACTGTGCGCAGTCACTGAGCACAATCCTGCTGACAGGTGTCAGTGTAATCAGTATAATGGCACCGACCTGACACTGTCTGTAGTCACTGAGCAAAATTCTGCTGACAGATATCAGTGCAATCAGTATAATGGCGCTGACCTGACACTGTCTGTAGTCACTGCGCACAATCCTGCTGACAGGTATCAGTGTAATCAATATAATGGCACTGACCTGACACTGTAGTAACTGCGCACAATCCTGCTGACAGGTATCAGTGTAATCAGTATAATGGCACCGACCTGACACTGTCTGTAGTCACTGCGCACAATCCTGCTGACAGGTATCAGTGTAACCAATATAATGGCGCTGACCTGACACTGTAGTAACTGCGCACAATCCTGCTGACATGTGTCAGTGAAATCAGTATAACGGAGCCAACCTGACACTGTAGTCATTGAGCACAATCCTGCTGAGAGGTATCATCGTAATCAGTATAACAGAGCCGACCTGACACTGTGTGTAGTCACTGAGCACAATCCTGCTGACAGGTATCATTGTAATCAGTATAACGGCACTGACCTGACAGTGTAGTCGCTGCGCACAATCCTGCAGACAGATATCAGTGTAATCAGTATTACGGTGCTGACCTGACACTGTGTGTAGTCACTGAGCACAATCCTGCTGACAGGTATCAGTGTGATCAGTAGAATGGCGCTGACCTGACACTGTAGTCACTGCGCACAATCCTGCTGACAGGTATCAGTGTAATCAGTATAACGGCACCAAGCTGACACTGTAGTCACTGAGCACAATCCTGCTGACAGGTATCAGTGTAATCAGTATAACGGCACCAAGCTGACACTGTAGTCACTGAGCACAATCCTGCTGACAGGTATCATAGTAATCAGTATAACGGCGCTGACCTGACACTGTCTGTAGTCGCTGCACACAATCCTGCAGACAGATATCAGTGTAATCAGTATTACGGCGCTGACCTGACATTGTGTGTAGTCACTGCGCACAATCCTGCTGACAGGTATCAGTGTAATCAGTATAAGGGCGCCAACCTGACACTGTAGTCACTGAGCACAATCCTGCTGACAGGTATCACTGTAATCAGTATTACGGCACTGACCTGACACTGTCTGTAGTCGCTGAGCACAATCCTGCTGACAGGTATCAGTGTAATCAGGATAACGTCACTCACATGACACTGTGCGTAGTCACTGACCACAATCCTGCTGACAGGTGTCATTGTAATCAGTATAACGGCGCTGACCTGACACTGTAGTCGCTGAGCACAATCCTGCTGACAGATATCAGTGTAATCAGTATAACGGTGCCGACCTGACACTGTAGTCACTGCGCACAATCATGCTGACAGGTATCAGTGTAATCAGTACAACGGCGCTGACCTGACACTGTCTGTAGTCACTGCGCACAATCCTGCTGACAGGTATCAGTGTAATCAGCATTATGGCGCTGACCTGACACGGTCTGTAGTCACTGCGCACAATCTAGCTGACAGGTGTCATTGTAATCAGTATAACGGCGCTGACCTGACACTGTCTGTAGTCATTGAGCACAATCCTGCAGACAGATATCAGTGTAATCAGTATTACGGCACTGACCTGACACTGTCTGTAGTCGCTGAGCACAATACTGCTGACAGGTATCAGTGTAATCAGGATAACGTCACTCACATGGCACTGTGCATAGTCACTGACCACAATCCTGCTGACAGGTGTCATTGTAATCAGTATAACGGCGCTGACCTGACACTGTAGTCGCTGAGCACAATCCTGCTGACAGATATCAGTGTAATCAGTATAACGGTGCCGACCTGACACTGTAGTCACTGCGCACAATCATGCTGACAGGTATCAGTGTAATCAGTATAACGGCGCTGACCTGTCACTGTCTGTAGTCACTGCGCACAATCCTGCTGACAGGTATCAGTGTAATCAGTATTATGGCGCTGACCTGACACTGTCTGTAGTCACTGTGCACAATCCAGCTGACAGGTATCAGTGTAATCAGTATAACGGAGCTGACCTGACACTGTCTGTAGTCACTGCGCACAATCCTGCTGACAGGTATCAGTGTAATGGCACCGACCCTGTAACAACCCTGCTGGCATCACTGCATGGCCTCCCATTCCCCATACACCAACTTACTCACTGCTTCGGGTCATGCTGTGAATTCTGTCTGTTGCCAGCCCTGTGCGCTGTGCCTCTGCTCTCCTGTATGTTTCCTGGCTATGTGTGTATAGGGGGCGGCACTAGAACTCTCTGGTTCTTATGCAGTCAGGGTGCACCTGTCTAATCTGTCCCTGACCAATCACCTAGAGCCATTGACTATTTAGTTCCGCCACACCCACTGAAACATGGCCTGTGCAATGTCTATACTCAGTTAGTATCTTGCTGCTGAGGAAGCCAGGCCCTGTCATGTGTATTTCCTCCTTCTCTGGAGGAATACTTCTTGTCTTGCTTTGTACCTTGTCTGCCTGCCAGGAGGCTGGAGTCTTGGTCCCAGTACCTTGTCTGTACTCTGTCCTACCTTAGTCTCCCTTTCTCCTTGTCTGTGGCTTCCTTCCCTGCTGTGTCTTTCCTTGTGTCCTCCCTGTCTGTGCATCCGCACCCTTGCAGCTCCGTCTGTGCATCCGCACCCTTGCAGCTCCGTCTGTGCATCCGCACCCTTGCAGCTCCGTCTGTGCATCCGCACCCTTGCAGCTCCATCTGTGCATCTGCACCCTAGCTGCTCTGCCTGCTCGGCTCCCTTGCAGCCCAGCCTACTCTGCACTCCTGTGGCTCAGTTCCTAACCTGTTCCAACATACTCCACTTCTTCCTGCCTAAACCTATACCTGCCCCTGCTGTGTGAACAGGCCCCTACCTGTTCCTTTCCGAGCCGTTCCCGCCTGCCCTGTGTCTCCAAGCTGTGCCTGCCTGCCAGTGTACCAAGCCGTGCCTGCTTGCCCAGTGTCTCAGCCTGCCTGTTAGTCACACCTGTCCAATTGACTTGTCCCCGAGTGGGATCAGCAGCCACAGCCAGACACCACCCTGGAGTGGCACCCGGCAGCTACCTGCCGCACAAGCCTGACCTCACCATCAGAGGCTCCAGTGAAGACCGAGGTAGCTGTCGTAGTCACGCCCCTTCCAGGGTAGTCTGGTTTGTAGCACAGAGGGGCGACAACCCCCTGGCTCGCGCCATTCAGCCAAGGCGCGAGCGTGACAGACCTGACACTGTCTGTAGTCACTGAGCACAATCCTGATCACAGGGCACTTTAAAATATGCATAAAAAATGTATTCTCCTATCTGCCGGCACTGAGCAGTTCAACGTCTGGGGATGACATTTCACTCTGACACATTGTGACAAGACGCCGCTGACATGTGACAACAGGAGCTATTCCTCATCTCTCTGCGGCGTCACTGCTGGACTACGTGCACATTCTGACCGACACACGATACCAGCGACCTGAGAGCGAAAACAAAGCCAGCAGCCGAGTCCAATAATGTCACCAGGAAGATCACAAGTGTGAACGAAGTCAAACGGGAAGGAGTCTGCTGATCCCGAAACACCATCACATGGGGCTGCCAGAGAGCAAGGAGAAAGGCACCGGGGCGGGGCTGGAGTATAAGGGACGTGGTCTCACCATTATATCACTGATGTCATCACCTAATGGTGGTCATTATTATGTGGGGACAAAGTAGTGGCCATTATTACTATGTGGGGGGCACAGTGGTGGCCATTATTACAATGTGAGGGGCACAGTGGTGGCCATGATTACTATGTGGGGGCACAGTGGTGGCCATTATTACTATGTGGGGGGGCACAGTGGTGGCCATTATTACTATGTGGGGGGGCACAGTGGTGGTTATTATTACTATGTGGGGGGCACAGTGGTGGCCATTATTACTATGTGGGGGGCACAGTGGTGGCCATTATTACTATGTGGGGGGGCACAGTGGTGGCCATTATTACTATGTGGGGGGGCACAGTGGTGGTTATTATTACTATGTGGGGGGGCACAGTGGTGGCCATTATTACTATGTGAGGGGCACAGTGGTGGCCATTATTACTATGTGGGGGGCACAGTGGTGGCCATTATTACTATGTGGGGGGCACAGTGGTGGCCATTATTACTATGTGGGGGGCACAGTGGTGACCATTATTACTATGTGGGGGGCACAGTGGTGACCATTATTACTATGTGGGGGGGCACAGTGGTGGCCATTACTACTATGTGGGGGGGCACAGTGGTGACCATTATTACTATGTGGGGGGCACAGTGGTGCCCATTATTACTATGTGGGGGGGGCACAGTGGTGACCATTATTACTATGTGGGGGGCACAGTGGTGACCATTATTACTATGAGGGGAAGGGCACAGTGGTGGCCATTATTACTATGAGGGGATGGGCACAGTGGTGGCCATTATTACTATGTGGGGGGCACAGTGGTGGCCATTACAATGTGGGGGGCACAGTGGTGGCCATTATTACTATGTGGGGGGGCACAGTGGTGACCATTATTACTATGTGGGGGGGCACAGTGGTGACCATTATTACTATGTGGGGGGCACAGTGGTGGCCATTATTACTATGTGGGGGGCACAGTGGTGCCCATTATTACTATGTGGGGAGGGCACAGTGGTGACCATTGTTACTATGTGGGGGGGCACAGTGGTGGCCATTATTACTATGAGGGGATGGGCACAGTGGTGGCCATTATAACTATGTGGGGGGGCACAGTGGTGACCATTGCTACTATGTGGGGGGGCACAGTGGTGACCATTACTACTATGTGGGGGGCACAGTGGTGACCATTACTACTATGTGGGGGG
This sequence comes from Dendrobates tinctorius, assembly GCF_039654945.1. Classification (NCBI taxonomy): domain Eukaryota; kingdom Metazoa; phylum Chordata; class Amphibia; order Anura; family Dendrobatidae; genus Dendrobates; species Dendrobates tinctorius. Next base: position 321,188 of record NW_027361899.1, on the reverse strand, counting down.
CACAGTGGTGACCATTATTACTATGTGAGGGGACACAGTGGTGACCATTATTACTATGTGGGGGGGCACAGTGGTGACCATTATGACTATGTGGGGGGCACAGTGGTGACCATTATTACTATGTGGGGGGCACAGTGGTGACCATTATTGCTATGTAGGGGGCACAGTGGTGACCATTATTACTATGTGGCGGGGCACAGTGGTGGCCATTATTAATATGTTGGGAGCACAGTGGTGGCCATTATTATGTGGGGGGCACAGTGGTGACCATTATTATTATGTGGGGGGCAAAGTGGTGGCCATTATTATTATTATGTGGGGGGGGCACAGTGGTGGCCATTATTATTATGTGGGGGGGCACAGTGGTGGCCATTATTATTATGTGGGGGGCACAGTAGTGGCCAATATGTTGGGGCACAATGGTGGCTATTGGTGTAAGGGGGCACAGCGGAGGCCATTATTACTATGTGGGGGGCACAGTGGTGGCCATTATTACTATGTGGGGGGGCACAGTGGTGGCCATTATTACTATGTGGGGGGGCACAGTGGTGGCCATTATTACTATGTGGGGGGGCACAGTGGTGACCTTTATTACTATGTGGGGGGGCACAGTGGTGGCCATTATAACTATGTTGGGGGGCACAGTGGTGACCATTATTACTATGTGGGGAGGGCACAGTGGTGGCCATTATTACTATGTGGGGGGCACAGTGGTGGCCATTATTACTATGTGGGGGGGGCACAGTGGTGGCCATTATTACTATGTGGGGGTCACAGTTGTGACAATTATTACTATGTGGGGGGCACAGTGGTGACCATTATTACTATGTGGGGGGCACAGAGGTGGCCATTATTACTATGTGGGGGGCACAGTGGTGGCCATTATTACTATGTGGGGGGGACACAGTGGTGACCATTATTACTATGTGGGGGGGCACAGTGGTGACCATTATTACTATGTGGGGGGGCACAGTGGTGACCATTATGACTATGTGGGGGGCACAGTGGTGACCATTATTACTATGTGGGGGGGCACAGTGGTGACCATTATTACTATGTGGGGGGCACAGTGGTGGCCATTATTACTAAGTGGGGGGGCACAGTGGTGGCCATTATTATGTGAGGGGCACAGTGGTGGCCATTATTAATATGTTGGGAGCACAGTGGTGGATATTATTATGTGGGGGGCACAGTGGTGACCATTATTATTATGTGGGGGGCAAAGTGGTGGCCATTATTATTATTATTATGTGGGGGGCACAGTGGTGGCCATTATTATTATTATGTGGGGGGGCACAGTGGTGGCCATTATTATTTTGTGGGGGGCACAGTAGTGGCCATTATGTTGGGGCACAGTGGTGGCTATTGGTGTAAGGGGGCACAGCGGTGGCCATTGTTATGTGGGTGCATTATTATGTGTGGGACACAGTGGTGGCATTATGTGGGGGGGCTAATCAGTTGGCATTATTATGTGTGGGCATTTTTATGTGGGTGCATTATGTGGGGAGGAACAATACTGGTCATCATTATGTGGGGAGCACAGTGGTGAGCATTATTATGTGGAGGAACAGTGGTGGTCATTATTATGTGGAGGAACAGTGGTGGCTTTATTATGTAGGGGCACAGTGGTGGCTTTATTATGTGGGGGTACGGTGGTGAAAATTGTTATGTGGGGGCACAGTGGTGGCTTTATTATGTAGGGGAACAGTGGTGGCTTTATTATGTGGGGGCAAAGTGGTGAAAATTGTTATGTGGGGGCACAGTGGTGGTCATTATTATGGGGGGGCACAGTGGTGGTCATTATTATGTTGGGGCACAGTGGTGTTCATTATTATGTGGGGGCACAGTGGTGTTCATTATTATGTGAGGGCACAGTGGTGGTCATTATTATGTGGGGGCACAGTGGTGGTCATTATTATGTGGGGGCACAGTGATGGTCGTTATATGAGGGCACATTGGTGGTCATTATTATGTGGGGGCACAGTGATGGTCATTATTATGATAGGGCACAGTGGTGGTCATTATTATGTGGGGGCACAGTGATGGTCATTGTTATGTGGGGGCACAGTGATGGTCATTGTTATGTGAGGGCACAGTGGTGTTCATTTTTATGTGGGGGCACAGTGGTGGTCATTATTATGTGGGGGCACAGTGATGGTCACTATTATGTGAGGGTACGGTGGTGGTTATTATTATGTGGGGGCACAGTGGTGAAAATGGCTATGTGCGGGCACAGTGGTGGCCATTATTATTTGGGGGCACAGTGGTGGTCATTATTATGTGGGGGCACAGTGGTGGGCATTATTACATGGGGGCACAATGGTGGTCATTATTATGTGGGGGCACAGTGGTGGTCATTATTATGTGGGGGCACAGTAGTGAGCATTATGAGGAGGTAACAGTGGTGGTTTTTATTATGTGAGGGCACAGTGGTGGTGGTCATTATTATGTGGAGGAACAGTGGTGGTATTATTATGTGGGGGGCACAGTGGTGGTCATTATTATGTAGGGGCACAGTGGTGGCTTTATTATGTGGGGGTATGGTAGTGGTTATTATTATGTGGGGGCACAGTGGTGGTCATTGTTATGTGGAGGCACTGTGGTGGTCATTGTTATGTGGGGGCACTGTGGTGGTCATTGTTATGTGGGGGCACAGTGGTGGTCATTATTATGTGGGGGCACAGTGGTGGTCATTATTATGTGGGGGCACAGTGGTGTTCATTATTATGTGGGGGCACAGTGGTGTTCATTATTATGTGGGGGCACAGTGGTGTTCATTATTATGTGGGGGCACAGTGGTGTTCATTATTATGTGGGGGCACAGTGATGGTCATTATTATGTGAGGGCACAGTGGTGGTCATTATTATATGGGGGCTTTGTGATGGTCATTATTATGTGAGGGCACAGTGATGTTCATTATGTGGGGGCACAGTGGTGGTCATTATTATGTGGGGGCACAGTGGTGGTCATTATTATGTGGGGGCACAGAGGTGGTCATTATTATGTGAGGGCACAGAGGTGGTCATTATTATGTGAGGGCACAGTGGTGGTCATTATTATGTGGGGGCACAGTGGTGGCATTATGTGGGGGGGCTAATCAGTTGGCATTATTACATATGGGCATTTTTATGTGGGTGCATTATGTGGGTAGGAACAATAGTGGTCATTATTATGTGGTGGCACAGTTGTGGGAATTATTATGTGGGGGCACAGTTGTGGGAATTATTATGTGGGGCACAGTGGTGGTCATTATTATGTGGGCACAGTGATGATTATTATTATGTGGGTGCACGGTGATGGTCATTATTGTGTGGGACACAGTGGTGGCATTATGTGGGGGGGGCTAATCAGTTGGCATTATTATGTGTGGACATTTTTATGTGGGTGCATTATGTGGGGAGCAACAATAGTGGTCATTATTATGTGTAGGGCACAGTGGTGGGAATTATTATGTGGGGGCACAATGGTGGTCATTATTATGTGGGGGCACAATGGTGGTCATTATTATGTGAGGGCACAATGGTGTTCATTATTATGTGGGGGCACAGTGGTGTTCATTATTATGTGGGGGCACAGTGGTGGTCATTATTATGTGGGGGCACAGTGGTGGTCATTATTATGTGGGGGCACAGTGGTGGTCATTATTATGTGGGGGCACAGTGGTGTTCATTATAATGTGGGGGCACAGTGGTGTTCATTATTATGTGGGGGCACAGTGGTGTTCATTATTATGTGGGGGCACAGTGATGGTCATTATTATGTGAGGGCACAGTGGTGGTCATTATTATATGGGGGCTTTGTGATGGTCATTATTATGTGAGGGCACAGTGATGTTCATTATTATGTGGGGGCACAGTGGTGGTCATTATTATGTGGGGGCACAGAGGTGGTCATTATTATGTGAGGGCACAGAGGTGGTCATTATTATGTGAGGGCACAGTGGTGGTCATTATTATGTGGGGGCACAGTGGTGGCATTATGTGGGGGGGCTAATCAGTTGGCATTATTACATATGGGCATTTTTATGTGGGTGCATTATGTGGGTAGGAACAATAGTGGTCATTATTATGTGGTGGCACAGTTGTGGGAATTATTATGTTGGGGCACAGTTGTGGGAATTATTATGTGGGGCACAGTGGTGGTCATTATTATGTGGGTGCACAGTGATGGTCATTATTGTGTGGGACACAGTGGTGGCATTATGTGGGGGGGCTAATCAGTTGGCATTATTATGTGTGGACATTTTTATGTGGGTGCATTATGTGGGGAGCAACAATAGTGGTCATTATTATGTGTAGGGCACAGTGGTGGGAATTATTATGTGGGGGCACAATGGTGGTCATTATTATGTGGGGGCACAATGGTGGTCATTATTATGTGAGGGCACAATGGTGTTCATTATTATGTGGGGGCACAGTGGTGTTCATTATTATGTGGGGGCACAGTGGTGTTCATTATTATGTGGGGGCACAGTGGTGGTCATTATTATGAGGGGGCACGGTGGTGGTCATTATTATGTGGGGGCACGGTGGTGGTCATTATTATGTGGGGGCACAGTGGTGGTCATTATTATGTGGGGGCACAGTGGTGGTCATTATTATGTGGGGGCACAGTGGTGGTCATTATTATGTGGGGGCACAGTGGTGGTCATTATTATGTGGGGGCACAGTGGTGGTCATTATTATGTGGGGGCACAGTGGTGGTCATTATTATGTGGGGGCACAGTGGTGGTCATTATTATGTGGGGGCATAGTGGTGGTCATTATTATGTGGGGGCACAGTGGTGGTATTATTATATGGGGCAGAGTGGTGACATTATTATGTGGAGGCACAGTGGTGGTCATTATTTTGTGGGGCACAGTGGTGAGCATTCATTGTTATGTGGGCGCATAGTGGTGGTATTATTATGTGGGCGCACAGTGGTGGTCATTATTATGTGAGGTCAGAGTGATGGTCATTATTATGTGAGGGCACAGTGATGGTCATTATTATGTGGGGGCATAGTGGTGAGCATTATTATGTGGGGGCACAGTGGTGGTCATTATTATGTGGGGGCACAGTGGTGGTCATTATTATGTGGGGGCACAGGGGTGGTCATTATTATGTGGGGGCACAGGGGTGGTCATTATTATGTGGGGGCACTTTGGTGGTCATTATTATGTGGGGGCACAGTGGTGACACTATTATGTGGGGGCAGAGTGGTGACATGATTATGTGGGGGCACAGTGGTGGTCATTAGTATGTGGGGGCACAGTGGTGGTCATTAGTATGTGGGGGCACAGTGGTGGTCATTATTATGTGGGGGCACAGAGGTGGTCATTATTATGTGAGGGCACAGTGGTGGTCATTATTATGTGGGGGCACAGTGGTGGCATTATGTGGGGGGGCTAATCAGTTGGCATTATTACATATGGGCATTTTTATGTGGGTGCATTATGTGGGTAGGAACAATAGTGGTCATTATTATGTGGTGGCACAGTTGTGGGAATTATTATGTTGGGGCACAGTTGTGGGAATTATTATGTGGGGCACAGTGGTGGTCATTATTATGTGGGTGCACAGTGATGGTCATTATTGTGTGGGACACAGTGGTGGCATTATGTGGGGGGGCTAATCAGTTGGCATTATTATGTGTGGACATTTTTATGTGGGTGCATTATGTGGGGAGCAACAATAGTGGTCATTATTATGTGTAGGGCACAGTGGTGGGAATTATTATGTGGGGGCACAATGGTGGTCATTATTATGTGGGGGCACAATGGTGGTCATTATTATGTGAGGGCACAATGGTGTTCATTATTATGTGGGGGCACAGTGGTGTTCATTATTATGTGGGGGCACAGTGGTGTTCATTATTATGTGGGGGCACAGTGGTGGTCATTATTATGAGGGGGCACGGTGGTGGTCATTATTATGTGGGGGCACGGTGGTGGTCATTATTATGTGGGGGCACAGTGGTGGTCATTATTATGTGGGGGCACAGTGGTGGTCATTATTATGTGGGGGCACAGTGGTGGTCATTATTATGTGGGGGCACAGTGGTGGTCATTATTATGTGGGGGCACAGTGGTGGTCATTATTATGTGGGGGCACAGTGGTGGTCATTATTATGTGGGGGCACAGTGGTGGTCATTATTATGTGGGGGCATAGTGGTGGTCATTATTATGTGGGGGCACAGTGGTGGTATTATTATATGGGGCAGAGTGGTGACATTATTATGTGGAGGCACAGTGGTGGTCATTATTTTGTGGGGCACAGTGGTGAGCATTCATTGTTATGTGGGCGCATAGTGGTGGTATTATTATGTGGGCGCACAGTGGTGGTCATTATTATGTGAGGTCAGAGTGATGGTCATTATTATGTGAGGGCACAGTGATGGTCATTATTATGTGGGGGCATAGTGGTGAGCATTATTATGTGGGGGCACAGTGGTGGTCATTATTATGTGGGGGAACAGTGGTGGTCATTATTATGTGGGGGCACAGGGGTGGTCATTATTATGTGGGGGCACAGGGGTGGTCATTATTATGTGGGGGCACTTTGGTGGTCATTATTATGTGGGGGCACAGTGGTGACACTATTATGTGGGGGCAGAGTGGTGACATGATTATGTGGGGGCACAGTGGTGGTCATTAGTATGTGGGGGCACAGTGGTGGTCATTATTATGTGGAGGCACAGTGGTGGTGATTATTATGTGGGGGCACAGTGGTGGTCATTATTATGTGGAGGAACAGTGGTGGCTTTATTATGTAGGGGCACAGTGGTGGCTTTATGTGGGGGTACGGTGGTGGTTATTATTATGTGGGGGCAAAGTGGTGAAAATTGTTATGTGGGGGGAAAGTGGTGGTCATTATTATGGGGGGGCACAGTGGTGGTCATTATTATGTTGAGGCACAGTGGTGTTCATTATTATGTGGGGGCACAGTGGTGTTCATTATTATGTGAGGGCACAGTGGTGGTCATTATTATGTGGGGGCACAGTGGTGGTCATTATTATGTGGGGGCACAGTGATGGTCACTATTATGTGAGGGTATGGTGGTGGTTATTATTATGTGGGGGCACAGTGGTGAAAATGGTTATGTGGGGGCACAGTGATGGCCATTATTATTTGGGGGCACAGTGGTGGTCATTATTATGTGGGGGCACAGTGGTGGGCATTATTACTTGGGGGCACAATGGTGGTCATTATTATGTGGGGGCACAGTGGTGGTCATTATTATGTGGGGGCACAGTAGTGAGCATTATGAGGAGGGAACAGTGGTGGTTTTTATTATGTGAGGGCACAGTGGTGGTGGTCATTATTATGTGGAGGAACAGTGGTGGTATTATTATGTGGGGGCACAGTGGTGGTCATTATTATGTTGGGGCACAGTGGTGGCTTTATTATGTGGGGGTATGGTAGTGGTTATTATTATGTGGGGGCACAGTGGTGGTCATTGTTATGTGGGGGCACTGTGGTGGTCATTGTTATGTGGGGGCACAGTGGTGGTCATTGTTATGTGGGGGCACAGTGGTGGTCATTATTATGTGGGGGCACAGTGGTGTTCATTATAATGTGGGGGCACAGTGATGGTCATTATGTGAGGGCACAGTGGTGGTCATTATTATATGGGGGCTTTGTGATGGTCATTATTATGTGAGGGCACAGTGATGTTCATTATTATGTGGGGGCACTGTGGTGGTCATTATTATGTGGGGGCACAGTGGTGGTCATTATTATGTGGGGGCACAGAGGTGGTCATTATTATGTGAGGGCACAGAGGTGGTCATTATTATGTGAGGGCACAGTGGTGGTCATTATTATGTGGGGGCACAGTGGTGGCATTATGTGGGGGGGCTAATCAGTTGGCATTATTACATATGGGCATTTTTATGTGGGTGCATTATGTGGGTAGGAACAATAGTGGTCATTATTATGTGGTGGCACAGTTGTGGGAATTATGTGGGGGCACAGTTGTGGGAATTATTATGTGGGGCACAGTGGTGGTCATTATTATGTGGGCACAGTGATGATTATTATTATGTGGGTGCACGGTGATGGTCATTATTGTGTGGGACACAGTGGTGGCATTATGTGGGGGGGGGCTAATCAGTTGGCATTATTATGTGTGGACATTTTTATGTGGGTGCATTATGTGGGGAGCAACAATAGTGGTCATTATTATGTGTAGGGCACAGTGGTGGGAATTATTATGTGGGGGCACAATGGTGGTCATTATTATGTGGGGGCACAATGGTGGTCATTATTATGTGAGGGCACAATGGTGTTCATTATTATGTGGGGGCACAGTGGTGTTCATTATTATGTGGGGGCACAGTGGTGGTCATTATTATGTGGGGGCACAGTGGTGGTATTATTATGTGGGGGCACGGTGGTGGTCATTATTATGTGGGGGCACAGTGGTGGTCATTATTATGTGGGGGCACAGTGGTGGTCATTATTATGTGGGGGCACAGTGGTGGTCATTATTATGTGGGGGCACAGTGGTGGTCATTATTATGTGGGGGCACAGTGATGGTAATTATTATGATAGGGCACAGTGGTGGTCATTATTATGTGGGGGCACAGTGATGGTCATTGTTATGTGGGGGCACAGTGATGGTCATTGTTATGTGAGGGCACAGTGGTGTTCATTATTATGTGGGGGCACAGTGATGGTCATTATTATGTGGGGGCACAGTGATGGTCACTATTATGTGAGGGTACGGTGGTGGTTATTATTATGTGGGGGCACAGTGGTGAAAATGGTTATGTGGGGGCACAGTGGTGGCCATTATTATTTGGGGGCACAGTGGTGGTCATTATTATGTGGGGGCACAGTGGTGGTCATTATTATGTGGGGGCACAGTAGTGAGCATTATGAGGAGGGAACAGTGGTGGTCATTATTATGTGGGGGCACAGTGATGGTAATTATTATGATAGGGCACAGTGGTGGTCATTATTATGTGGGGGCACAGTGATTGTCATTGTTATGTGGGGGCACAGTGATGGTCATTGTTATGTGAGGGCACAGTGGTGTTCATTATTATGTGGGGGCACAGTGGTGATCATTATTATGTGGGGGCACAGTGATGGTCACTATTATGTGAGGGTACGGTGGTGGTTATTATTATGTGGGGGCACAGTGGTGAAAATGGTTATGTGGGGGCACAGTGGTGGCCATTATTATTTGGGGGCACAGTGGTGGTCATTATTATGTGGGGGCAGAGTGGTGGTCATTATTATGTGGGGGCACAGTGATGGTCACTATTATGTGAGGGTACGGTGGTGGTTATTATTATGTGGGGGCACAGTGGTGAAAATGGTTATGTGGGGGCACAGTGGCGGGCATTATTACGTGGGGGCACAATGGTGGTCATTATTATGTGGGGGCACAGTGGTGGTCATTATTATGTGGGGGCACAGTAGTGAGCATTATGAGGAGGGAACAGAGGTAGTTTTTATTATGTGGGGGCACAGTGGTGGAGGTCATTATTATGTGGAGGAACAGTGGTGGTATTATAATGTGGGGGCACAGTGGTGGTCATTATTATGTAGGGGCACAGTGGTGGCTTTATTATGTGGGGGTATGGTAGTGGTTATTATTATGTGGGGGCACAGTGGTGGCCATTGTTACGTGGGGGCACTGTGGTGGTCATTGTTATGTGGGGGCACAGTGGTGGCCATTATTACTATGTGGGGGGCACAGTGGTGGCCATTATTACTATGTGGGGGGGCACAGTGGTGACCTTTATTACTATGTGGGGGGGCACAGTGGTGGCCATTATTACTATGAGGGGATGGGCACAGTGGTGGCCATTATTACTATGTGGGGGGCACAGTGGTGGCCATTATTACTATGTGGGGGGCACAGTGGTGGCCATTATTACTATGTGGGGGGCACAGTGGTGGCCATTATTACTATGTGGGGGGCACAGTGGTGGCCATTATTACTATGTGGGGGGGCACAGTGGTGACCATTATTACTATGTGGGGGGGCACAGTGGTGGCCATTATTACTATGAGGGGATGGGCACAGTGGTGGCCATTATTACTATGTGGGGGGCACAGTGGTGGCCATTATTACTATGTGGGGGGCACAGTGGTGGCCATTATTACTATGTGGGGGGCACAGTGGTGGCCATTATTACTATGTGGGGGGGCACAGTGGTGACCATTACTACTATGTGGGGGGCACAGTGGTGACCATTACAACTATGTGGGGGGCACAGTGGTGACCATTATTACTATGTGAGGGGACACAGTGGTGACCATTATTACTATGTGGGGGGCACAGTGGTGACCATTATGACTATGTGGGGGGCACAGTGGTGACCATTATTACTATGTGGGGGGCACAGTGGTGACCATTATTGCTATGTAGGGGGCACAGTGGTGACCATTATTACTATGTGGCGGGGCACAGTGGTGGCCATTATAAATATGTTGGGAGCACAGTGGTGGCCATTATTATGTGGGGGGCACAGTGGTGACCATTATTATTATGTGGGGGGCAAAGTGGTGGCCATTATTATTATTATGTGGGGGGGGCACAGTGGTGGCCATTATTATTATTATGAGGGGGGGCACAGTGGTGGCCATTATTATTATGTGGGGGGCACAGTAGTGGCCAATATGTTGGGGAACAATGGTGGCTATTGGTGTAAGGGGGCACAGCGGTGGCCATTATAACTATGTGGGGGGCACAGTGGTGGCCATTATTACTATGTGGGGGGCACAGTGGTGGCCATTATTACTATGTGGGGGGGCACAGTGGTGGCCATTATTACTATGTGGGGGGGCACAGTGGTGACCTTTATTACTATGTGGGGGGGCACAGTGGTGGCCATTATAACTATGTTGGGGGGCACAGTGGTGACCATTATTACTATGTGGGGAGGGCACAGTGGTGGCCATTATTATTATGTGGGGGGCAAAGTGGTGGCCATTATTATTATTATGTGGGGGGGGCACAGTGGTGGCCATTATTATTATTATGAGGGGGGGCACAGTGGTGGCCATTATTATTATGTGGGGGGCACAGTAGTGGCCAATATGTTGGGGAACAATGGTGGCTATTGGTGTAAGGGGGCACAGCGGTGGCCATTATAACTATGTGGGGGGCACAGTGGTGGCCATTATTACTATGTGGGGGGCACAGTGGTGGCCATTATTACTATGTGGGGGGGCACAGTGGTGGCCATTATTACTATGTGGGGGGGCACAGTGGTGACCTTTATTACTATGTGGGGGGGCACAGTGGTGGCCATTATAACTATGTTGGGGGGCACAGTGGTGACCATTATTACTATGTGGGGAGGGCACAGTGGTGGCCATTATTACTATGTGGGGAGCACAGTGGTGGCCATTATTACTATGTGGGGGGGGCACAGTGGTGGCCATAATTACTATGTGGGGGTCACATTTGTGACAATTATTACTATGTGGGGGGGCACAGTGGTGACCATTATTACTATGTGGGGGGCACAGTGGTGGCCATTATTACTATGTGGGGGGCACAGTGGTGGCCATTATTACTATGTGGGGGGGACACAGTGGTGACCATTATTACTATGTGGGGGGGCACAGTGGTGACCATTATTACTATGTGGGGGGGCACAGTGGTGACCATTATGACTATGTGGGGGGCACAGTGGTGACCATTATTACTATGTGGGGGGGCACAGTGGTGACCATTATTACTATGTGGGGGGGCACAGTGGTGACTATTATTACTATGTGGGGGGCACAGTGGTGGCCATTATTACTAAGTGGGGGGGCACAGTGGTGGCCATTATTATGTGAGGGGCACAGTGGTGGCCATTATTAATATGTTGGGAGCACAGTGGTGGCCATTATTATGTGGGGGGCACAGTGGTGACCATTATTATTATGTGGGGGGCAAAGTGGTGGCCATTATTATTATTATGTGGGGGGCACAGTGGTGGCCATTATTATTATTATGTGGGGGGGCACAGTGGTGGCCATTATTATTATGTGGGGGGCACAGTAGTGGCCATTATGTTGGGGCACAGTGGTGGCTATTGGTGTAAGGGGGCACAGCGGTGGCCATTGTTATGTGGGTGCATTATGACGTGTGGGACACAGTGGTGGCATTATGTGGGGGGGCTAATCAGTTGGCATTATTTTGTGTGGGCATTTTTATGTGGGTGCATTATGTGGGGAGGAACAATAGTGGTCATCATTATGTGGGGAGCACAGTGGTGAGCATTATTATGTGGAGGAACAGTGGTGGTCATTATTATGTGGAGGAACAGTGGTGGCTTTATTATGTAGGGGCACAGTGGTGGCTTTATTATGTGGGGGTACGGTGGTGAAAATTGTTATGTGGGGGCACAGTGGTGGCTTTATTATGTAGGGGCACAGTGGTGGCTTTATTATGTGGGGGCAAAGTGGTGAAAATTGTTATGTGGGGGCACAGTGGTGGTCATTATTATGGGGGGGCACAGTGGTGGTCATTATTATGTTGGGGCACAGTGGTGTTCATTATTATGTGGGGGCACAGTGGTGTTCATTATTATGTGAGGGCACAGTGGTGGTCATTATTATGTGGGGGCACAGTGGTGGTCATTATTATGTGGGGGCACAGTGATGGTCGTTACATGAGGGCACATTGGTGGTCATTATTATGTGGGGGCACAGTGATGGTCATTATTATGATAGGGCACAGTGGTGGTCATTATTATGTGGGGTCACAGTGATGGTCATTGTTATGTGAGGGCACAGTGGTGTTCATTTTTATGTGGGGGCACAGTGGTGGTCATTATTATGTGGGGGCACAGTGATGGTCACTATTATGTGAGGGTACGGTGGTGGTTATTATTATGTGAGGGCACAGTGGTGGTGGTCATTATTATGTGGAGGAACAGTGGTGGTATTATTATGTGGGGGCACAGTGGTGGTCATTATTATGTAGGGGCACAGTGGTGGCTTTATTATGTGGGGGTATGGTAGTGGTTATTATTATGTGGGGGCACAGTGGTGGTCATTGTTATGTGGAGGCACTGTGGTGGTCATTGTTATGTGGGGGCACTGTGGTGGTCATTGTTATGTGGGGGCACAGTGGTGGTCATTATTATGTGGTGGCACAGTGGTGTTCATTATAATGTGGGGGCACAGTGGTGTTCATTATTATGTGGGGGCACAGTGGTGTTCATTATTATGTGGGGGCACAGTGGTGTTCATTATTATGTGGGGGCACAGTGGTGTTCATTATTATGTAGGGGCACAGTGATGGTCATTATTATGTGAGGGCACAGTGGTGGTCATTATTATATGGGGGCTTTGTGATGGTCATTATTATGTGAGGGCACAGTGATGTTCATTATTATGTGGGGGCACAGTGTTGGTCATTATTATGTGGGGGCACAGTGGTGGTCATTATTATGTGGGGGCACAGAGGTGGTCATTATTATGTGAGGGCACAGAGGTGGTCATTATTATGTGAGGGCACAGTGGTGGTCATTATTATGTGGGGGCACAGTGGTGGCATTATGTGGGGGGGCTAATCAGTTGGCATTATTACATATGGGAATTTTTATGTGGGTGCATTATGTGGGTAGGAACAATAGTGGTCATTATTATGTGGTGGCACAGTTGTGGGAATTATTATGTGGGGGCACAGTTGTGGGAATTATTATGTGGGGCACAGTGGTGGTCATTATTATGTGGGCACAGTGATGATTATTATTATGTGGGTGCACGGTGATGGTCATTATTGTGTGGGACACAGTGGTGGCATTATGTGGGGGGGCTAATCAGTTGGCATTATTATGTGTGGACATTTTTATGTGGGTGCATTATGTGGGGAGCAACAATAGTGGTCATTATTATGTGTAGGGCACAGTGGTGGGAATTATTATGTGGGGGCACAATGGTGGTCATTATTATGTGGGGGCACAATGGTGGTCATTATTATGTGAGGGCACAATGGTGTTCATTATTATGTGGAGGCACAGTGGTGTTCATTATTATGTGGGGGCACAGTGGTGGTCATTATTATGTGGGGGCACAGTGGTGGTATTATTATGTGGGGGCACGGTGGTGGTCATTATTATGTGGGGGCACAATGGTGGTCATTATTATGTGGGGGCACAGTGGTGGTCATTATTATGTGGGGGCACAGTGGTGGTCATTATTATGTGGGGGCACAGTGGTGGTCATTATTATGTGGGGGCACAGTGGTGGTCATTATTATGTGGGGGCACAGTGGTGGTCATTATTATGTGGGGGCACAGTGGTGTTCATTATAATGTGGGGGCACAGTGGTGTTCATTATTATGTGGGGGCACAGTGGTGTTCATTATTATGTGGGGGCACAGTGATGGTCATTATTATGTGAGGGCACAGTGGTGGTCATTATTATATGGGGGCTTTGTGATGGTCATTATTATGTGAGGGCACAGTGATATTCATTATTATGTGGGGGCACAGAGGTGGTCATTATTATGTGGGGGCACAGAGGTGGTCATTATTATGTGGGGGCACAGTGGTGGTCATTATTATGTGGGGGCACAGTGGTGTTCATTATAATGTGGGGGCACAGTGGTGTTCATTATTATGTGGGGGCACAGAGGTGGTCATTATTATGTGAGGGCACAGAGGTGGTCATTATTATGTGAGGGCACAGTGGCGGTCATTATTATGTGGGGGCACAGTGGTGGCATTATGTGGGGGGGCTAATCAGTTGGCATTATTACATATGGGCATTTTTATGTGGGTGCATTATGTGGGTAGGAACAATAGTGGTCATTATTATGTGGTGGCACAGTTGTGGGAATTATTATGTGGGGGCACAGTTGTGGGAATTATTATGTGGGGCACAGTGGTGGTCATTATTATGTGGGTGCACAGTGATGGTCATTATTGTGTGGGACACAGTGGTGGCATTATGTGGGGGGCTAATCAGTTGGCATTATTATGTGTGGACATTTTTATGTGGGTGCATTATGTGGGGAGCAACAATAGTGGTCATTATTATGTGTAGGGCACAGTGGTGGGAATTATTATGTGGGGGCACAATGGTGGTCATTATTATGTGGGGGCACAATGGTGGTCATTATTATGTGAGGGCACAATGGTGTTCATTATTATGTGGGGGCACAGTGGTGTTCATTATTATGTGGGGGCACAGTGGTGGTCATTATTATGTGGGGGCACAGTGGTGGTCATTATTATGTGGGGGCACGGTGGTGGTCATTATTATGTGGGGGCACGGTGGTGGTCATTATTATGTGGGGGCACAGTGGTGGTCATTATTATGTGGGGGCACAGGGGTGGTCATTATTATGTGGGGGCACAGTGGTGGTCATTATTATGTGGGGGCACAGTGGTGGTCATTATTATGTGGGGGCACAGTGGTGGTCATTATTATGTGGGGGCATAGTGGTGGTCATTATTAAGTGGGGGCACAGTGGTGGTATTATGTGGGGGCACGGTGGTGGTATTATTATATGGGGCAGAGTGGTGACATTATTTTGTGGGGAACAGTGGTGAGCATTCATTGTTATGTGGGCGCATAGTGGTGGTATTATTATGTGGGCACACAGTGGTGGTCATTATTATGTGAGGTCAGAGTGATGGTCATTATTATGTGAGGGCACAGTGATGGTCATTATTATGTGGGGGCATAGTGGTGAGCATTATTATGTGGGGGCACAATTATTATGTGGGGGCACAGTGGTGGTCATTATTATGTGGGGGCACAGTGGTGGTCATTATTATGTGGGGGCACAGGGGTGGTCATTATTATGTGGGGGCACAGGGGTGGTCATTATTATGTGGGGGCACAGTGGTGGTCATTATTATGTGGGGGCACAGTGGTGACACTATTATGTGGGGGCAGAGTGGTGACATGATTATGTGGGGGCACAGTGGTGGTCATTAGTATGTGGGGGCACAGTGGTGGTCATTAGTATGTGGGGGCACAGTGGTGGTGATTATTATGTGGGGGCACAGTGGTAGTCATTATTATTATTATTATTATGTGGGGGGGCACAGTGGTGGCCATTATTATTATGTGGGGGGCACAGTAGTGGCCAATATGTTGGGGCACAATGGTGGCTATTGGTGTAAGGGGGCACAGCGGTGGCCATTATAACTATGTGGGGGGGCACAGTGGTGGCCATTATTACTATGTGGGGGGCACAGTGGTGGCCATTATTACTATGTGGGGGGGCACAGTGGTGGCCATTATTACTATGTGGGGGGGCACAGTGGTGACCTTTATTACTATGTGGGGGGGCACAGTGGTGGCCATTATAACTATGTTGGGGGGCACAGTGGTGACCATTATTACTATGTGGGGAGGGCACAGTGGTGGCCATTATTACTATGTGGGGGGCACAGTGGTGGCCATTATTACTATGTGGGGGGTCACAGTGGTGGCCATTATTACTATGTGGGGGGGCACAGTTGTGACAATTATTACTATGTGGGGGGGCACAGTGGTGACCATTATTACTATGTGGGGGGCACAGTGGTGGCCATTATTACTATGTGGGGGGCACAGTGGTGGCCATTATTACTATGTGGGGGGGACACAGTGGTGACCATTATTACTATGTGGGGGGCACAGTGGTGACCATTATTACTATGTGGGGGGGCACAGTGGTGACCATTATGACTATGTGGGGGGCACAGTGGTGACCATTATTACTATGTGGGGGGCACAGTGGTGACCATTATTACTATGTGGGGGGGCACAGTGGTGACCATTATTACTATGTGGGGGGGCACAGTGGTGGCCATTATTACTAAGTGGGGGGGCACAGTGGTGGCCATTATTATGTGAGGGGCACAGTGGTGGCCATTATTAATATGTTGGGAGCACAGTGGTGGCCATTATTATGTGGGGGGCACAGTGGTGACCATTATTATTATGTGGGGGGCAAAGTGGTGGCCATTATTATTATTATGTGGGGGGGGCACAGTGGTGGCCATTATTATTATTATGTGGGGGGGCACAGTGGTGGCCATTATTATTATGTGGGGGGCACAGTAGTGGCCATTATGTTGGGGCACAGTGGTGGCTATTGGTGTAAGGGGGCACAGCGGTGGCCATTGTTATGTGGGTGCATTATTATGTGTGGGACACAGTGGTGGCATTATGTGGGGGGGCTAATCAGTTGGCATTATTATGTGTGGGCATTTTTATGTGGGTGCATTATGTGGGGAGGAACAATAGTGGTCATCATTATGTGGGGAGCACAATGGTGAGCATTATTATGTGGAGGAAAAGTGGTGGTCATTATTATGTGGAGGAACAGTGGTGGCTTTATTATGTAGGGGCACAGTGGTGGCTTTATGTGGGGGTACGGTGGTGGTTATTATTATGTGGGGGCAAAGTGGTGAAAATTGTTATGTGGGGGCACAGTGGTGGTCATTATTATGGGGGGGCACAGTGGTGGTCATTATTATGTTGAGGCACAGTGGTGTTCATTATTATGTGGGGGCACAGTGGTGTTCATTATTATGTGAGGGCACAGTGGTGGTCATTATTATGTGGGGGCACAGTGGTGGTCATTATTATGTGGGGGCACAGTGATGGTCACTATTATGTGAGGGTACGGTGGTGGTTATTATTATGTGGGGGCACAGTGGTGAAAATGGTTATGTGGGGGCACAGTGGTGGCCATTATTATTTGGGGGCACAGTGGTGGTCATTATTATGTGGGGGCACAGTGGTGGGCATTATTACGTGGGGGCACAATGGTGGTCATTATTATGTGGGGGCACAGTGGTGGTCATTATTATGTGGGGGCACAGTAGTGAGCATTATGAGGAGGGAACAGTGGTGGTTTTTATTATGTGAGGGCACAGTGGTGGTGGTGGTCATTATTATGTGGAGGAACAGTGGTGGTATTATTATGTGGAGGCACAGTGGTGGTCATTATTATGTTGGGGCACAGTGGTGGCTTTATTATGTGGGGGTATGGTAGTGGTTATTATTATGTGGGGGCACAGTGGTGGTCATTGTTATGTGGGGGCACTGTGGTGGTCATTGTTATGTGGGGGCACAGTGGTGGTCATTGTTATGTGGGGGCACAGTGGTGGTCATTATTATGTGGGGGCACAGTGGTGTTCATTATTATGTGGGGGCACAGTGGTGTTCATTATTATGTGGGGGCACAGTGGTGTTCATTATTATGTGGGGGCACAGTGGTGTTCATTATTATGTGGGGGCACAGTGATGGTCATTATTATGTGAGGGCACAGTGGTGGTCATTATTATATGGGGGCTTTGTGATGGTCATTATTATGTGAGGGCACAGTGATGTTCATTATTATGTGGGGGCACTGTGGTGGTCATTATTATGTGGGGGCACAGTGGTGGTCATTATTATGTGGGGGCACAGAGGTGGTCATTATTATGTGAGGGCACAGAGGTGGTCATTATTATGTGAGGGCACAGTGGTGGTCATTATTATGTGGGGGCACAGTGGTGGCATTATGTGGGGGGGCTAATCAGTTGGCATTATTACATATGGGCATTTTTATGTGGGTGCATTATGTGGGTAGGAACAATAGTGGTCATTATTATGTGGTGGCACAGTTGTGGGAATTATGTGGGGGCACAGTTGTGGGAATTATTATGTGGGGCACAGTGGTGGTCATTATTATGTGGGCACAGTGATGATTATTATGTGGGTGCACGGTGATGGTCATTATTGTGTGGGACACAGTGGTGGCATTATGTGGGGGGGGCTAATCAGTTGGCATTATTATGTGTGGACATTTTTATGTGGGTGCATTATGTGGGGAGCAACAATAGTGGTCATTATTATGTGTAGGGCACAGTGGTGGGAATTATTATGTGGGGGCACAATGGTGGTCATTATTATGTGGGGGCACAATGGTGGTCATTATTATGTGAGGGCACAATGGTGTTCATTATTATGTGGGGGCACAGTGGTGTTCATTATTATGTGGAGGCACAGTGGTGGTCATTATTATGTGGGGGCACAGTGGTGGTATTATTATGTGGGGGCACGGTGGTGGTCATTATTATGTGGGGGCACAGTGGTGGTCATTATTATGTGGGGGCACAGTGGTGGTCATTATTATGTGGGGGCACAGTGATGGTAATTATTATGATAGGGCACAGTGGTGGTCATTATTATGTGGGGGTACAGTGATGGTCATTGTTATGTGGGGGCACAGTGATGGTCATTGTTATGTGAGGGCACAGTGGTGTTCATTATTATGTGGGGGCACAGTGGTGGTCATTATTATGTGGGGGCACAGTGATGGTCACTATTATGTGAGGGTACGGTGGTGGTGGTTATTATTATGTGGGGGCACAGTGGTGAAAATGGTTATGTGGGGGCACAGTGGTGGCCATTATTATTTGGGGGCACAGTGGTGGTCATTATTATGTGGGGGCACAGTGGTGGTCATTATTATGTGGGGGCACAGTAGTGAGCATTATGAGGAGGGAACAGTGGTGGTCATTATTATGTGGGGGCACAGTGATGGTCATTGTTATGTGGGGGCACAGTGATGGTCATTGTTATGTGAGGGCACAGTGGTGTTCATTATTATGTGGGGGCACAGTGGTGGTCATTATTATGTGGGGGCACAGTGATGGTCACTATTATGTGAGGGTACGGTGGTGGTTATTATTATGTGGGGGCACAGTGGTGAAAATGGTTATGTGGGGGCACAGTGGTGGCCATTATTATTTGGGGGCACAGTGGTGGTCATTATTATGTGGGGGCACAGTGGTGGTCATTATTATGTGGGGGCACAGTGATGGTCACTATTATGTGAGGGTACGGTGGTGGTTATTATTATGTGGGGGCACAGTGGTGAAAATGGTTATGTGGGGGCACAGTGGCGGGCATTATTACGTGGGGGCACAATGGTGGTCATTATTATGTGGGGGCACAGTGGTGGTCATTATTATGTGGGGGCACAGTAGTGAGCATTATGAGGAGGGAACAGTGGTGGTTTTTATTATGTGGGGGCACAGTGGTGGTGGTCATTATTATGTGGAGGAACAGTGGTGGTATTATTATGTGGGGGCACAGTGGTGGTCATTATTATGTAGGGGCACAGTGGTGGCTTTATTATGTGGGGGTATGGTAGTGGTTATTATTATGTGGGGGCACAGTGGTGGTCATTGTTATGTGGGGGCACTGTGGTGGTCATTGTTATGTGGGGGCACAGTGGTGGTCATTATTATGTGGGGGCACAGTGGTGTTCATTATAATGTGGGGGCACAGTGGTGTTCATTATTATGTGGGGGCACAGTGGTGGCCATTATTATGTGGGGCACAGTGGTGGTCATTATTATGTGGGGCACAGTCGTGGCTATTATTATGGGGAGCAGTAGGAGAATCTCTGTTTTTGTACCACACAGCTGGTGTAGTAATAAGGACACATGCGGCAGCAGCGGCTCAGTGTTGGGGTATCATCAGGATGAGGAGTTTGTGCAGGTTGGGGACAGATGCAGGAAATGTGAGAAGTCAGATGTGTCTGTGCTGTATTCTCTGCAGACGAGTCCTGGCTGGAGAAGTCGTCATGTCGGTCTGGGCCAGAGGGAGAATACGGGAATTGACGATTCCATCAGAACGAACATCAGCTGTAACTGTGCTGTGATCTCTTCTATGTTCTGCAGCACTGACATCTACATTATATGTCACCATATGGTGGTAATATCAGTGCTGTTCTCTGTACAGAAATTTATTTTCAGTAACAGTACGGTCATCTGCTCAGGTTCTCCTACACCCACTGATAGGGGGCGCCACCGTAGTGTAACCAGGGTTGCGGGTTAAGGGGTCACTGAGATGTTTCGCCCCCTGAGCTGAACCTCGAGCTAAACCCCTGCAGCCATTATACCAGGAAGGCAACCAGTGCAGCCTGCACAGCAAAGCAAACTTCACTTTCCAGGAGCCCTGAATGGTAACTCTGAAACCTAAGTTATGGAGATCTATGTATGATGGTTTAGGGCAGACACTTTTGCACATGGGTGATTTCAGGTTTGGGATCGTGTTTGTGAGGTGGTAGCTGGGGTTCCCAGTGACATTTAGTGTTAGGAATATGCAGTAATAGAGGCACCTGGAAGGGGGTGAATACTTTCTCCTTCGTCCTTTATCAGTACCCGGTCAGGGCTGTACGTGATACCGCTGTATGGGGTGAGTATTATATCATTACTAGGCGCGCACCATCAGGAGGCGCAGTGGTTTGATCACAGCTCACCTGAGCTGCTGTCACAGCTCAACTCCATCACAGCTCACCTCCAGCTGCGGTCACAGCTCACCTCCGCTGCGGTCACTGCTCACCTCCCCAGCAGTCACAGCTCACCTATGCCGCAGTCACAGCTCACCTGCCAAGCGGTCACAGCTCACCTGCCAAGCGGTCACAGCTCACCTGCCAAGCGGTCACAGCTCACCTGCGGATTTATAGACATCCTGCGCCTGCTGCGCTTCTCTCACTGCTGCGTACAGTCATTGCAGCATGGCCATTATCTGCTGTCAGCCACAGCCTGTCACTAGATGTGGTAAATCAACACTCAAATGCAGATTCACACTGTGCACTGCGCACTGACCCTGCTTGCTGCCCCTGATCCTGTTCGCTGACCCTGCGCACTGCCCCTGACCCTGCGCGCTGACCCTGACCCTGCGCGCTGACCCTGACCCTGCATGCTGACCCTGACCCTGCACGCTGACCCTGACCCTGCACGCTGACCCTGACCCTGCACGCTGACCCTGACCCTGCGCGCTGACCCTGACCCTGCGCGCTGACCCTGATCCCGCGCGCACAGCCCTATACGCCAGTTGTTAGTTACTTTGTGTCAGCGCACAGTTCTCAGCAGGATACAATGTATCAGATCCCTGAAGGGTTAAGGCCACAGTGGTGACTCCAGGCCCCGCCCCCCAGTGATGTAACTCTACACAGTTATTGCAGGACAGGCCCCAACAGGAGGCGGAGGAGGGGCCGGCAGGGGGGTGTGTGCAGAGTGACAGCGCCCCCCACCAATCACTGGCAGACAAAATCATCACACACTGGGGGGGGGGGAACATATCAAAAGCCAAGAGAGGAAGGAAAAAGTCACAACCCCCATCATTACTCAGCTTCACCCAGCACAAGCATCCCACTAAGGGGTTAATGAGACCAAACATCAGCAGGGATCTAATAACAATCATCACAGCAGCAACAGATCCAAAGATCGAAAGATCGTCCTCAGCCCGAATCCATCAGATCAGATCTCACATCTCCTGTATATATACTGCACAGCACCACTCCTCCTGTATATATACCCTGCACAGTACCACTCCTCCTGTATATATACCCTGCACAGTACCACTCCTCCTGTATATATACACTGCACAGTACCGCTCCTCCTGTATATATACACTGCACAGTACCACTCCTCCTGTATATATACACTGCACAGTACCACTCCTCCTGTATATATACTGCACAGTACCGCTCCTCCTGTATATATACACTGCACAGTACCACTCCTCCTGTATATATACACTGCACAGTACCGCTCCTCCTGTATATATACACTGCACAGTACCACTCCTCCTGTATATATACACTGCACAGTACCACTCCTCCTGTATATATACACTGCACAGTACCACTCCTCCTGTATATATACACTGCACAGCACCACTCCTCCTGTATATATACACTGCACAGTACTGCTCCTCCTGTATATATACACTGCACAGTACCACTCCTCCTGTATATATACACTGCACAGTACCGCTCCTCCTGTATATATACACTGCACAGTACCACTCCTCCTGTATATATACACTGCACAGTACCACTCCTCCTGTATATATACACTGCACAGTACCACTCCTCCTGTATATATACACTGCACAGCACCACTCCTCCTGTATATATACACTGCACAGTACCACTCCTCCTGTATATATACACTGCACAGTACCACTCCTCCTGTATATATACACTGCACAGTACCACTCCTCCTGTATATATACACTGCACAGTACCGCTCCTCCTGTATATATACACTGCACAGCACCACTCCTCCTGTATATATACACTGCATAGCACCACTCCTCCTGTATATATACACTGTACAGTACTGCTCCTCCTGTATATATACACTGCACAGTACCCCTCCTCCTGTATATATACACTGCACAGTACCACTCCTCCTGTATATATACACTGCACAGTACCACTCCTCCTGTATATATACACTGCACAGCACCACTCCTCCTGTATATATACACTGCACAGTACCACTCCTCCTGTATATATACACTGCACAGTACCACTCCTCCTGTATATATACACTGCACAGTACCACTCCTCCTGTATATATACACTGCACAGTACCACTCCTCCTGTATATATACACTGCACAGCACCACTCCTCCTGTATATATACTGCACAGTACTGCTCCTCCTGTATATATACACTGCACAGTACCACTCCTCCTGTATATATACACTGCACAGTACCGCTCCTCCTGTATATATACACTGCACAGTACCCCTCCTCCTGTATATATACACTGCACAGTACCACTCCTCCTGTATATATACACTGCACAGTACCACTCCTCCTGCATATATACACTGCACAGCACCACTCCTCCTGTATATATACACTGCACAGTACCACTCCTCCTGTATATATACACTGCACAGTACCACTCCTCCTGTATATATACACTGCACAGTACTGCTCCCCCTGTATATATACACTGCACAGTACCCCTCCTCCTGTATATATACACTGCACAGTACCCCTCCTCCTGTATATATACACTGCACAGTACCGCTCCTCCTGTATATATACCCTGCACAGTACCGCTCCTCCTGTATATATACACTGCACAGTACCACTCCTCCTGTATATATACACTACACAGTACCACTCCTCCTGTATATATACACTGCACAGTACCACTCCTCCTGTATATATACACTGCACAGTACCACTCCTCCTGTATATATACCCTGCACAGTACCGCTCCTCCTGTATATATACACTGCACAGTACCACTCCACCTGTGCTATATACACTGCACAGTACCACTCCTCCTGTATATATACCCTGCACAGTACCGCTCCTCCTGTATATATACACTGCACAGTACCACTCCTCCTGTATATATACCCTGCACAGTACCGCTCCTCCTGTATATATACACTACACAGTACCACTCCTCCTTTATATATACCCTGTACAGTACCACTCCTCCTGTATATATACTGCACAGTACCGCTCCTCCTGTATATATACACTGCACAGTACCGCTCCTCCTGTATATATACACTGCACAGCACCACTCCTCCTGTGTATATACACTGCACAGTACCGCTCCTCCTGTATATATACCCTGCACAGTACCGCTCCTCCTGTATATATACACTGCACAGTACCACTCCTCCTGTATATATACACTACACAGTACCACTCCTCCTGTATATATACACTGCACAGTACCACTCCTCCTGTATATATACACTGCACAGTACCACTCCTCCTGTATATATACCCTGCACAGTACCGCTCCTCCTGTATATATACACTGCACAGTACCACTCCACCTGTGCTATATACACTGCACAGTACCACTCCTCCTGTATATATACCCTGCACAGTACCGCTCCTCCTGTATATATACACTGCACAGTACCACTCCTCCTGTATATATACCCTGCACAGTACCGCTCCTCCAGTATATATACACTACACAGTACCACTCCTCCTTTATATATACCCTGTACAGTACCACTCCTCCTGTATATATACACTGCACAGTACCGCTCCTCCTGTATATATACACTGCACAGTACCGCTCCTCCTGTATATATACACTGCACAGCACCACTCCTCCTGTGTATATACACTGCACAGTACCGCTCCTCCTGTATATATACACTGCACAGTACCACTCCTCCTGTATATATACACTGCACAGTACCACTCCTCCTGTATATATACACTGCACAGTACCACTCCTCCTGTATATATACACTGCACAGCACCACTCCTCCTGTATATATACACTGTACAGTACTGCTCCCCCTGTATATATACACTGCACAGTACCCCTCCTCCTGTATATATACACTGCACAGTACCCCTCCTCCTGTATATATACACTGCACAGTACCACTCCTCCTGTATATATACCCTGCACAGTACCGCTCCTCCTGTATATATACACTGCACAGTACCACTCCACCTGTGCTATATACACTGCACAGTACCACTCCTCCTGTATATATACCCTGCACAGTACCGCTCCTCCTGTATATATACACTGCACAGTACCACTCCTCCTGTATATATACCCTGCACAGTACCGCTCCTCCTGTATATATACACTACACAGTACCACTCCTCCTTTATATATACCCTGTACAGTACCACTCCTCCTGTATATATACTGCACAGTACCGCTCCTCCTGTATATATACACTGCACAGTACCACTCCTCCTGTATATATACACTGCACAGCACCACTCCTCCTGTATATATACACTGCACAGTACCGCTCCTCCTGTATATATACACTGCACAGTACCGCTCCTCCTGTATATATACACTGCACAGTACCACTCCTCCTTTATATATACCCTGTACAGTACCACTCCTCCTGTATATATACTGCACAGTACCGCTCCTCCTGTATATATACACTGCACAGTACCACTCCTCCTGTATATATACACTGCACAGCACCACTCCTCCTGTGTATATACACTGCACAGTACCGCTCCTCCTGTATATATACACTGCACAGTACCGCTCCTCCTGTATATATACACTGCACAGTACCACTCCTCCTGTATATATACACTGCACAGTACCACTCCTCCTGTGTATATATACACAGCACAGTACCACTCCTCCTGTATATAGATACTGCACAGCACCACTCCTCCTGTATATATACACTGCACAGTACCACTCCTCCTGTATATATACACTGCATAGTACCACTCCTCCTGTATATAGATACTGCACAGTACCACTCCTCCTGTATATATACCCTGCACAGTACCACTCCTCCTGTATATATACACTGCACAGTACCACTCCTCCTGTATATATACACTGCACAGCACCACTCCTCCTGTATATATACCCTGCACAGTACCACTCCTCCTGTATATATACCCTGCACAGTACCACTCCTCCTGTATATATACCCTGCACAGTACCACTCCTCCTGTATATATACCCTGCACAGTACCACTCCTCCTGTATATATACCCTGCACAGTACCGCTCCTCCTGTATATATACCCTGCACAGTACCGCTCCTCCTGTATATATACACTGCACAGTACCCCTCCTCCTGTATATATACACTGCACAGTACCACTCCTCCTGTATATATACACTGCACAGTACCGCTCCTCCTGTATATATACACTGCACAGTACCACTCCTCCTGTATATATACACTGCACAGTACCACTCCTCCTGTATATATACACTGCACAGTACCACTCCTCCTGTATATATACCCTGCACAGTACCGCTCCTCCTGTATATATACACTGCACAGTACCACTCCTCCTGTATATATACACTGCACAGTACCACTCCTCCTGTATATATACACTGCACAGTACCACTCCTCCTGTATATATACACTGCACAGTACCACTCCTCCTGTATATATACCCTGCACAGTACCGCTCCTCCTGTATATATACACTGCACAGTACCACTCCTCCTGTATATATACTGCACAGTACCGCTCCTCCTGTATATATACCCTGCACAGTACCGCTCCTCCTGTATATATACACTGCACAGTACCACTCCTGTATATATACACTGCACAGTACCACTCCTCCTGTGTATATACACTGCACAGTACCGCTCCTCCTGTGTATATACACTGCACAGTACCACTCCTCCTGTGTATATACACTGCACAGTACCACTCCTCCTGTCTATATACACTGCACAGTACCACTCCTCCTGTATATACACTGCACAGTACCACTCCTCCTGTATATATACACTGCACAGTACCGCTCCTCCTGTATATATACACTGCACAGTACCACTCCTCCTGTATATATACACTGCACAGTACCACTCCTGTATATATACACTGCACAGTACCGCTCCTCCTGTATATATACACTGCACAGCACCGCTCCTCCTGTATATATACACTGCACAGTACCACTCCTGTATATATACACTGCACAGTACCACTCCTCCTGTATATATACACTGCACAGCACCACTCCTCCTGTATATATACACTGCACAGTACCACTCCTGTATATATACACTGCACAGTACCGCTCCTCCTGTATATATACACTGCACAGTACCCCTCCTCCTGTGTATATACACTGCACAGTACCACTCCTCCTGTATATACACTGCACAGTACCACTCCTCCTGTATATATACACTGCACAGTACCACTCCTCCTGTATATATACACTGCACTGTACCACTCCTCCTGTATATATACACTGCACAGTACCACTCCTCCTGTGTATATACACTGCACAGTACCACTCCTCTGTGTATATACACTGCACAGTACCACTCCTCCTGTATATACACTGCACAGTACCACTCCTCCTGTATATACACTGCACAGTACCACTCCTCCTGTCTATATACACTGCACAGTACCACTCCTCCTGTCTATATACACTGCACAGTACCACTCCTCCTGTATATACACACTGCACAGTACCACTCCTCCTGTATATATACACTGCACAGTACCACTCCTCCTGTATATATACACTGCACAGTACCACTCCTCCTGTATATATATACACTGCACAGTACCACTCCTCCTGTATCTATACACTGCACTGTACCACTTCTCCTGTATATATACACTGCACAGTACCGCTCCTCCTGTATATATACACTGCACAGTACCGCTCCTCCTGTATATATACACTGCACAGTACCACTCCTGTATATATACCCTGCACAGTACCGCTCCTCCTGTATATATACACTGCACAGTACCACTCCTGTATATATACACTGCACAGTACCACTCCTCCTGTGTATATACACTGCACAGTACCGCTCCTCCTGTGTATATACACTGCACAGTACCACTCCTCCTGTCTATATACACTGCACAGTACCACTCCTCCTGTATATACACTGCACAGTACCACTCCTCCTGTATATATACACTGCACAGTACCGCTCCTCCTGTATATATACACTGCACAGTACCACTCCTCCTGTATATATACACTGCACAGTACCACTCCTGTATATATACACTGCACAGTACCGCTCCTCCTGTATATATACACTGCACAGTACCCCTCCTCCTGTGTATATACACTGCACAGTACCACTCCTCCTGTATATACACTGCACAGTACCACTCCTCCTGTATATATACACTGCACAGTACCACTCCTCCTGTATATATACACTGCACTGTACCACTCCTCCTGTATATATACACTGCACAGTACCACTCCTGTATATATACACTGCACAGTACCACTCCTCCTGTGTATATACACTGCACAGTACCACTCCTCCTGTATATACACTGCACAGTACCACTCCTCCTGTATATACACTGCACAGTACCACTCCTCCTGTCTATATACACTGCACAGTACCACTCCTCCTGTATATACACACTGCACAGTACCACTCCTCCTGTATATATACACTGCACAGTACCACTCCTCCTGTATATACACTGCACAGTACCACTCCTCCTGTATATATACACTGCACAGTACCACTCCTCCTGTGTATATATACACTGCACAGTACCACTCCTCCTGTATCTATACACTGCACTGTACCACTTCTCCTGTATATATACACTGTACAGTACCACTCCTCCTGTATCTATACACTGCACTGTACCACTTCTCCTGTATATATACACTGCACAGTACCACTCCTCCTGTATCTATACACTGCACTGTACCACTCCTCCTGTGTATATATACACTGCACAGTACCACTCCTCCTGTATCTATACACTGCACTGTACCACTTCTCCTGTATATATACACTGCACAGTACCACTCCTCCTGTATCTATACACTGCACTGTACCACTTCTCCTGTATATATACACTGCACAGTACCACTCCTCCTGTATCTATACACTGCACAGTACCACTCCTCCTGTGTATATATACACTGCACAGTACCACTCCTCCTGTATCTATACACTGCACTGTACCACTCCTCCTGTGTATATACACTGCACAGTACCACTCCTCCTGTATATACACTGCACAGTACCACTCCTCCTGTATATACACTGCACAGTACCACTCCTCCTGTCTATATACACTGCACAGTACCACTCCTCCTGTATATACACACTGCACAGTACCACTCCTCCTGTATATATACACTGCACAGTACCACTCCTCCTGTATATACACTGCACAGTACCACTCCTCCTGTATATATACACTGCACAGTACCACTCCTCCTGTGTATATATACACTGCACAGTACCACTCCTCCTGTATCTATACACTGCACTGTACCACTTCTCCTGTATATATACACTGTACAGTACCACTCCTCCTGTATCTATACACTGCACTGTACCACTTCTCCTGTATATATACACTGCACAGTACCACTCCTCCTGTATCTATACACTGCACTGTACCACTCCTCCTGTGTATATATACACTGCACAGTACCACTCCTCCTGTATCTATACACTGCACTGTACCACTTCTCCTGTATATATACACTGTACAGTACCACTCCTCCTGTATCTATACACTGCACTGTACCACTTCTCCTGTATATATACACTGCACAGTACCACTCCTCCTGTATCTATACACTGCACAGTACCACTCCTCCTGTGTATATATACACTGCACAGTACCACTCCTCCTGTATCTATACACTGCACTGTACCACTTCTCCTGTATATATACACTGTACAGTACCACTCCTCCTGTATCTATACACTGCACAGTACCACTTCTCCTGTATATATACACTGCACAGTACCACTCCTCCTGTAATGTACACTGCTCAAAAATAAAAAGGGAACACTTTAACGACAGAATATAGCTCCAAGTAAATGAAACTTCTGTGAAATCAAACTGTCCACTTAGGAATCAACACTGATTGACAATCAATGTCACAGGCTGTTGTGCAAATGGAAATTATTGGCAATTATCAAGACCCCCTCAATAAAGGAGTGGCTCTGCAGGCGGGGACCACAGACCACATCTCAGTACCAATGCTTTCTGGCTGATGTTTTGGTCACTTTTGAATGTTGTTTGTGCTTTCACACTCGTTGTAGCAAGAGGCGGACTCTACAACCCAGACAAGTGGCTCAGGTAGTGCAGCTCATCCAGGATGGCACATCAATGCGAGCTGTGGCAAGAAGGTTTGCTGTGTCTGTCAGTGTAGTGTCCAGAGGCTGGAGGTGCTTCCAGGAGTCAGGCCAGTAAACCAGAAGTGAAGGGGGCCGTAGGAGGGCAACAACCCAGCAGCAGGACCGCTAACTTAGCCTTTGTGCAAGGAGGAACAGGAGGAGCACTGCCAAAGCCCTGCAAAATGACCTCCAGCAGGCCACAAATGTGCATGTGTCTGCACAAACGGTTAGAAACCGACTCCATGAGGCTGGTCTGAGGGCCCAACATCCACAGATGGGGGTTGTGCTCACAGCCCAACACCGTGCAGGATGCTTGGCGTTTACCACAGAACACCAGGATTGGCAAATTCACCACTGGCGCCCTGTGCTCTTCACAGATGAAAGCAGGTTCACACTGAGCACATGTGACAGACGTGACAGAGTCTGGAGACACTGTGCAGTTGGCCCTGGGTTCCTCCTAATGCAGGACAATGCCAGACCTCATGTGGCTGGAGCGTGTCAGCAGTTCCTGCAAGATGAAGGCATTGAAGCTATGGACTGGCCCACCCGCTCCCCAGACCTGAATCCGATTGAGCACATCTGGGACATCATGTCTCGCTCCATCCACCAACGTCATGTCGCACCACAGACTGTCCAGGAGTTGGCTAATACGAATCAGTCCAGCAAGGATATGAAGCAGGAGTGCGCGAGACACTTAAATGAGGACGTCCATTAAAGATGTCAGTGGGTATGTAAACATTGGAGTCCAGCAATAACTTGGACACATGTGCGTACGGCACTTGTTTGTGGGAGTCCAATAATACATAGAAGAAGCGTAGACAGGGGAAGGTCTCTAAGGTACCTTTAAGGGCTGACAAGTCCCGCACCACAGCCCAACAGATGTAGTTCAGAAGATATAAAGAATTTACACTTCTTACTGACCGCAGCAGCTTCTGAGGCAAGAGGCAGCACCCAAGTATTCAGGTTAATAGGCAACCCCGCTCAGGATCCAGGAGCACACAGAAAATGGAAGGCAGCTGAACGAGGAGAGGCAGATCACCGAGTAATGATTAGCAATAGCAGGGAGTCCACCAGCACAACCGGCAGGAGCTCAGGAGCCAACAGCACAAAATACTCAGGCAAGGAGGAGCACATGACCCGTACTTCAATAACAGGACAGAGAGGACGTTCCATGACAGGGCAAGATACAAGACTCCATCTTGGATCAGGGCAAACAGGCTCAAAAGGGAAATCCGGAATCCTTACATTACTCTCACCTTACAAGCGGCCTCAGGACGATCCAGGACCAGGTTTTTCAGGATATCTTTGATGTAACAGAGTAATCTTTTGAGGAGCACAGATATTTCTCACTGACTCCCAAGAATTCTTCTCAGAAGGATATCCTTGCCACTTGATGAGGTACTGCAGCTGATTCCTGCGGATCGTGGAGTCCAGAATCTTCTCCACAACAAATTGTTCATGTCCATCCACTAGAGGAGGTGCAATATGACCCTGAAAGGTATTTGGAGACAGAGGTTTTAAGAAGGAAACATGGAACACAGGATGTACCTTCATGGTCCTTGGCAACTTCAGATGACAGGCAACGGAGCTCACGATCCCAGAAATCTTGAACTGGCCGATGAATTTTTGTCCCAGCTTCTATGGCGGAACATTCAATTTTAGATTCTTTGTGGATAACCACACAGAGTCACCTATCTTAAACATAGGTTCCGGAGACCTGCTCCTATCGGCAGATCTCTTGTATCTCGCCTGTGCGGTAGCGATTTTTTCAGAGTTTCCAGATTTTGCCTCATCCTTGCCAGTCTCTCCTCTACTGCAGGCACCGGAGCATGAACCGGGGATCTGGGAAGAATACTAGGATGAAAACCCAAATATTGGCAAAGAAGGCTGTAACCTTGGTGGATGTATTCTGAGTTATTATAAGAGAACTCTGCTAAAGGAAGCAACTCCAACCAGTCATCCTGTGCGTGGCTGATATAGCACCGAAGTCTGATTAGTCCGCTCCGTCTGCCCATTGGTCTGCGGATGATATGCTGAGGACAGACAGACATTGATACCAAGCGCAGAACACAATCCTTTCCAAAATCTGGAGGTAAACTGCACTCCCCGATCAGAGATAATCTCGTCTGGAACTCCATACAAGCGAAACACATTCTGAATGACCGGCTCAATTGTCTCCTTATCTGAGGGAAGACCAGTACAAGGAAGTAAGGCGATCTACCACCACCAGAATAGAATTCTTTCCCCTGTAGGTGGGTAATTCCACTATGAAATCCATCGAAATAGACCCCCAAGGGCAAGAGGGGACGGGTAGTGGTTGCAGCAATCCCGTAGGTGATACACGAGGAGTCTTAAAGCGTGCATACCTCACAAGAGAGAACATAGCTCTTCAGGTCCTTCAGACAAGTAGGCCACCAAAAGAAATGGCTGAGGAACTCCTGTTTCTTCTGTACCCTCCGATGACCAGCCAACTTAGAGTCAGGGACAAACTTGAGGACCTGCAGCCTTACGACCTCCGGAACATATAAACGTTGATTCCAAACCCACAGGGCAGAGCAGTGCGCCTGCGCCGGAGCCACGACAGGCAGCAAAGAGGACGGCACCGTAAGAAGATGGGAGGCGCCGGACCGCAACACCCATCGGA
The DNA here is from genome assembly GCF_039654945.1 of Dendrobates tinctorius. NCBI lineage: Eukaryota > Metazoa > Chordata > Amphibia > Anura > Dendrobatidae > Dendrobates > Dendrobates tinctorius. Next base: position 288,189 of record NW_027361899.1, on the reverse strand, counting down.
CCAAGGCCGGACCGCCCCCCCAGTGAGTATGATATAACTCCTTTTTCTTCTCTTTCAGGTTACATTGGGTTTGTAGATAAGCCCCTGATGTCAGTGCCGGCAGCTCATAGTCGAAAAATGGGGTGACAGATTCCCTTTAAATATAAAATAAGTAAATATAGTATAATAAAATATATTGCAGCATAAAATATTCTAATGTGCTGTGCTGTAATGTAAAACAACAATATAATAGACTGAAATAACATACGGTAATGCAATTTCCTTTAGTATAAAATAACATCTGCAGAAACAGAAAATAATAGAGGAATATAGTAGAATATAATAATAAAACGTAATATTGTATAATGGCTGTACACACTGGATCATGCAGCGATCTGCACCAGTCAGTGCTGTTGCTGCTCCCTGCAGTCAGTGAGTGGTGGTACAGCCTGGACGTTCAGACGTCTTGCCCCCAGGTTAGTTACAATAATAATAATAAATAATAATCTTTATTTTTATATAGCGCTAACATATTCCGCAGCGCTTTACAGTTTGCACACATTTTTTCATCACTGTCCCCGATGGGGCTCACAATCTACATTCCCTATCAGTATGTCTTTGGAATGTGGGAGGAAACCGGAGTGCCCGGAGGAAACCCACGCAAACACGGGGAGAACATACAAACTCCTTGCAGATGTTGTCCTTGCTGGGATACGAACCCAGAACTCCAGCGCTGCAAGGCTGCAGTGCTAACCACTGAGCCACCGTGCTGCCCGGCTACAATAATATAAGATGCACAGAATTATCTATTACTATAGTAGACTGTAGGGGGAGCTATAGAATGGGGTGAAGTGAATTATGTGGGCAAGGACATGGAGGTTGGGCATATTTATGTATTTGTTGCATTATTAAAGGAGTCATTTTGTACTATGTAAAAGTAATCATTCAGATAGAAATTTGTTCTGGCCATGGGATATTTATCAGGAGAGATTTCAAGGAGAAGTCTCACAAGATGATGTCACAATTAGAGAGCTGACACACCACAGACACAAGGATGCAACTTCTATCTGGTCATTTAGATTGGTGCTTGTCCTACATTTATAATGGTGGTTCCTGCCTCTGTGAACATCTACACGAAGTATAAAAGATCTTAGTAAAATAGAGAATAAGGCAAGTCATTGACTGTTAAAATCAAGGATCTTTTATAATGACCGTGGGGTTGGTAGGATGCCCATGACGGTCCCCTACAAACATGTCCTACTTGTCCTCTAGTTAAATAAAGTTTCAGACCACTTGCACTTCCTGCAATTTCAATGCAGGGCCCCAAATCTTACCTTTCTATGATGTTTTCATTCCTTATGTACTTTATTTTTTGACTATTTTTATGATTTATTTTTAAGGGGTAGCTGTCAATGGGCAGGTTCTTCATTTCTGGGACAATTATAACAAGAAAAGATGCTAAGTATACATTGTATCCATGAGTAAAATGTTCTGGAGACTAATGACTATGACAGAATTAGCAAATGAGCTGCAGAGCTAATTAGCAGTACTAACCACAGACAACAGAGGCCCAGGAGCCTCCAGAGGACCTGTAATAACATTATTTATTATCCTGGTTATATATATCTATCTGGAGAACTACTCAAAGGCAAAAATGTGTGAACAGCTGACGTCACACAGAGCAGCATCAGCTGATGATGATGGAAATTGTGGTCCTCCAGATGATGCATTGCAGCGCTGTAGGGTAAGGTGTTATAGCAATCTGAATTGGGCCCCCACCCTAGTGATTGACAGTCAGCTCCTCGCAGTTGGGCAGTGGCACGTCAGCTGTCCATCAGCATGACGGCTCATCCACAGAGCAGAGCAGAAGGGCAATGGAGGCTCTGTTTATGTCAGGCAATGGTCAGGGTGATATCTGCAGCAAATTCCATTCTGGACCAGTGAAGCTGTCCTATATACCAGGACAGAGGCCTCACCTTAGGGTCTCAGCATGGCTCTCTCTTGGGCAGGGGTGTGCGTTCATTAGGGGGTCTCTGTCCCCATGTGTCATTGGCTCAGAAACAATTCATTGTCTTACATGTTACAACTATGAAGATCACATAACCCCAAATCGCGAAAACGTGAAGAGCGCCAATGCCCCCTCCTGGTGATCAGCTGTAGTGCGGCTCCTGAATTCTGACCTTTCTGGCCATTATCTCTCAGACTCTGCTCATTCCTAGTGGAGGTGGCAGACGACTCCTCATATTCTCTGTTCCGCAAGCTGACAGATTCAGTGTATGAGGCTCAGAGGTTGGTGTTACGGGATCCTGCAAAACAATGTATCCAAGGGCCACATTTCTATGGAGTCTGTATGCAGGATCGGCACGCGCCAGGCAGACTAGGCAGTTGCCTAGGGCCCTTGATCCCTCAGGGGCTCCCAGCCAGTGGCATGCTGCTAATAGTGGCACACCACACAGCCCATGGGCAGACAGAGGCTCCAGGGGGCCCCTGCAGGGCGGCTAATAATGAGGGCAATCTGTCCTGTTTCTCTGGGCCAGAGGCTACAGGGGGGCCCCTGGCCAGATTGCCCTCGTGCAGCGGGCAGGGAGCGATTCGAGAAGCTCTGCTGCCTACAAGAGAAAATAGCAGCGGAGCTGCAGGGATCCGTTCTGCTTCCTGCCCTGCGCCTGCGCTTCCTGTCTTTGCCACTGACAGCAGCGCCGCTGGATGACATCACTGGATGACATCATCATTCAGCGGCCGGCTGTGCCAGAGAGAGGAAGCAGCTGGAGGTGGTGATGCTGCAGCTGCGGGACAGCATGCGGACAGGTGAGAGGTGCTGTGTGTGGGTGTTTTTATTGTATGTATGTGTGTGTGTGTGTGTGTGTAGAGATGAGTGATCGTGTGTGTGTGTGCGTGCATGCATGCATAGCGCTGTGGGGGAATGTGCAGAGAGGTAAATGGTGCTGTGTGTGTTTGTGTGTGTGTAAGTGGAGGAGAAGGCAATGATGGGGGTGATGGGGAGAAGGCAATGATGGGGGTGATGGGGAGAAGGCAATAATGGGGGTGATGGGGAGATGGCAATGATGGGGTGATGGGGAGAAGACAATGATGGGGTGATGGGGAGAAGGCAATAATGGGGGTGATGGGGTGATGGGGAGAAGGCAATGATGGGGGTGATGGGGAGAAGACAATGATGGGGTGATGGGGAGAAGGCAATAATGGGGTGATGGGGAGAAGGCAATGATGGGGTGATGGGGAGAAGGCAATGAAGGGAATGATGGGGAGAAGGCAATGATGGCGGTGATGGGGAGAAGACAATGATGGGGTGATGGGGAGAAGGCAATGATGGGGTGATGGGGAGAAGGCAATGATGGGGTGATGGGGAGAAGGCAATGATGGGGGTGATGGGGAGAAGGCAATGATGGGGGTGATGGGGAGAAGGCAATGATGGGGGTGATGGGGAGAAGGCAATGATGGGGTGATGGGGAGAAGGCAATGATGGGGTGATGGGGAGAAGGCAATGATGGGGGTGATGGGGAGAAGGCAATGATGGGGGTGATGGGGAGAAGGCAATGATGGGGTGATGGGGAGAAGGCAGTGATGGGGTGATGGGGAGAAGGCAATGATGGGGGTGATGGGGAGAAGGCAATGATGGGGTGATGGGGAGAAGGCAGTGATGGGGTGATGGGGAGAAGGCAATGATGGGGGTGATGGAGAGAAGACAATGATGGGGTGATGGGGAGAAGGCAATGATGGGGTGATGGGGAGAAGGCAATGATGGGGTGATGGAGAAGGCAATGATGGGGTAATGGGGAGAAGGCAATGATGGGGTGATGGGGAGAAGACAATGATGGGGTGATGGGGAGAAGACATTGATGGGGTGATGGGGAGAAGGCAATGATGAGGTGATGGAGAAGGCAATGATGGGGTGATGGAGAAGGCAATGATGGGGTGATGGGGAGAAGGCAATGATGGGGTGATTGGGAGAAGGCAATGATGGGGTAATGGGGAGAAGGCAATGATGGGGTGATTGGGAGAAGGCAATGATGGGGTGCTGGGGAGAAGGCAATGATGAGGTGATGAGAAGGCAATGATGGGGGTGTTGGGGAGAAGGCAATAATGGGGGTGATGGAGAAGGCAATGATGAGGTGATGAGGAGAAGGCAATGATGGGGTGATGGAGAAGGCAATGATGGGGTAATGGGGAGAAGGCAATGATGGGGTAATGGGGAGAAGGCAATGATGGGGAGAAGGCAATGATGGGGTGATGGGGAGAAGGCAGTGATGAGGAGAAGGCAATGATGGGGGTGTTGGGGAGAAGGCAATAATGGGGGTGATGGAGAAGGCAATGATAAGGTGATGGAGAAGGCAATGATGGGGTGATGGTGAGAAGGCAATGATGGGGGTGATGGGGATAAGGCAATGATGGGGTGATGGAGAAAGCACTGATGGGGTGATGGGGAGAAGGCAATGATGGGGAGAAGGCAATGATGGGGAGATGGAGAAGGCAATCATGGGGGTGATGGGGAGAAGGCAATCATGGGGGTGATGGGGAGAAGGCAATGTTGGGGTCATGGGGAGAATGCAATGATGGGGATGGTGGTGGAGGAGGAAATGATGGAAGTGGTGGATGGGCATGGATGGGCAAGGATGGGGATGTGGCGGAGAAGAAAATGATGGAGGTGGTGGAAAGGGCCATGATAGGGGTGGGGGAGAAGGCAATGATGGAGATGGGGGAGAAGGGAATGACGGTGTAGTGGAAAAGACAATGATGGGAGTGGTGGGGAAGGAGGCAATGATGGAGGTGGTGGAGGAAGTCAATGATGGATGTGGTGGAAAGGGTAATGATGGGGGTGATGGAGAGGGCAATGATGGGGTGGTAGGGGAGAAGGCAATGATGAATGTAGTGTAAAGGGCATTGATGGGGTGGTGGGGGAAAAAGCAATGATTGGGTGGTGGGAGAGAATGCAATGATGGTGGCAGTGGAAAGGGCAATAATGGGGGTGGTGGGGGAGGAGGAAATTATGGGGGTGGTGGATTGGGTAATGATGGGAGTTGTGGGGGAAGAGACAATGATGGGGGTGGTGGGGGCGGAGGAAATGATGGAGGTGGTGGATTGGGCAATGATGAGGTGGCAGGGGAGAAAGCAATGATGGTGGGGGAAAGGCATTGATGGAGGTGATGAAAAGGGCAATGACGGGGTGGGGGAGAGGACAATAATGGGATGTCGGGGGAGGAGGACAATGAGGGGTGTGGGGGATTGGGATGGGAGGAAGGGGGACTTATACTGTAATGGACTTAGGAACAGGGGGAGGTGGAGGAAGACATTATTATCGCTTATTATGTATAACACAGTTCCTTAGTATATAGTGTACTCACTAATTGTGTATAACACCATCAATATTAACATAGTTTACTCTTTTATCATGTACTAGCTGAAGAGCCCGGCGCTGCCCGGGCATAGTAACTAACTGTGGTTAGCTATAGAAAATCATAATTATCCTCCATCCTATAGTCCCGTGCCCATATACCCATCCTACATATCCTCCATCCCATAGTCGAGTGCCCATATACCCATCACACATCCTCCATCCCATAGTCCCGTGCCCATATACCCATCATACATATCCTCCATCCCATCGTGCCGTGCCCATATACCCATCACACATATCCGCCATCCCATAGTCCCGTGCCCATATACCCATCACACATCCTCCATCCCATAGTCAACCATTATGACATCATAATGAGCAGTGGGGCTTGCAACCTATGATGACATCAGCGTCGCCATGGCAACCATTATGACATCATAATGAGTGGCGGGGCTTGACGCGCACACACTTTTTCCCCAGTATGTAGATAGGGGCAAAATTGTTTGGTGAATTGGAATGCGCGGGGTTAAAATTTCGCCTCACAACATAGCTTAGGACGCTCTCGGGGTCCAGACGTGTGACTGTGTCAAATTTTGTGGCTGTAGCTGCAACGGTGCGGATGCCTATCCCGGACATACACACATACACACACACACACTTTGAGCTTTATATATTAGACTAGCTGAAGAGCCCGGCGCTGCCCGTGCATTGTAACTAACTGTGGATAGTTATAACAAATTATAATTATACCCATCACACATCCTCCATCCCATAGTCCAGTGCCCATATACCCATCACACATCCTCCATCCCATAGTCCCGTGCCCATATACCCATCACACATCCTCCATCCCATAGTCCAGTGCCCATATACCCATCATACATCCTCCATCCCATAGTCCCGTGCCCATATACCCATCACACATCCTCCATCCCATAGTCCAGTGCCCATATACCCATCACACATCCTCCATCCCATAGTCCCGTGCCCATATACCCATCACACATCCTCCATCCCATAGTCCCGTGCCCATATACCCATCACACATCCTCCATCCCATAGTCCCGTGCCCATATACCCATCACACATCCTCCATCCCATAGTCCAGTGCCCATATACCCATCATACATATCCGCCATCTCATAGTCAACCATTATGACATCATAATGAGCGGCGGGGCTTGCAGCCTATGATGACATCAGCGTCGCCAACCATTATGACATCATAATTAGGGGCGGGGCTTGATACACACACACTTTTTCCCCATTATGTAGATAGGGGCAAAATTGTTTGGTGAATTGGAATGTGCGGGGTTAAAATTTTGCCTCACAACATAGCTTAGGACACTCTCGGGGTCCAGACGTGTGACTGTGCCAAATTTTGTGGCTGTAGCTGCGACGGTGCTGATGCCTATCCCGGATATACACACATACACACACACACACACACACATACATACATACATACACACATACATACACACATACACACATACATACACACATACACACACACACACACATACATACATACATAAACACATACATACACACTTTGAGCTTTATATATTAGATTATAATATATAAAGCTCAAAGTGTGTATGTATGTGTGTATGTATGTATGTATGTATGTGTGTGTGTGTGTATGTGTGTATATCCGGGATAGGCATCAGCACCGTCGCAGCTACAGCCACAAAATTTGGCACAGTCACACGTCTGGACCCCGAGAGCGTCCTAAGCTATGTTGTGAGGTGAAATTTCAACCCCGCGCGTTCCAATTCACCAAACAATTTTGCCCCTATCTACATACTGGGGAAAAAGTGTGTGCACGTCAAGCCCCGCCCCTCATTGTGATGTCACAATGCCCCTATTTGCATACTGGGGAAGCAGTGTGTGCGCGCCAAGCCCCGCCCCTCATTATGATGTCACAATGGTTGCCATGGCGACGCTGATGTCATCATAGGTTGCAAGCCCCACCGCCGCTCATTATGATGTCATAATGGTTGACTATGGGATGGAGGATATGTATGACGGGTATATGGGCACGGGACTATGGGATCGTGGATATGTATGATGGGTATATGGGCACGGGACTATGGGATGGAGGATAATTATAATTTTCTATAGCTAACCACAGTTAGTTACTATGCCCGGGCAGCGCCGGGCTCTTCAGCTAGTATATAATATATATTATATAAAGCTCAAGTGTGTGTGTGTGTGTCCGGGATAGGCATCCGCACCGTCGCAGCTACAGCCACAAAATTTGGCACAGTCACACGTCTGGACCCCGAGAGTGTCCTAAGCTATGTTGTGAGGCAAAATTTTAACCCTGCGCATTCCAATTCACCAAACAATTTTGCCCCTATCTACATAATGGGGAAAAAGTGTGTGTGTATCAAGCCCCACCCCTAATTATGATGTCATAATGGTTGGTGACGCTGATGTCATCATAGGTTGCAAGCCCCGCCGCTCATTATGATGTCATAATGGTTGACTATGAGATGGCGGATATGTATGATGGGTATATGGGCACTGGCCTATGGGATGGTGGATATGTATGACGGGTATATGGGCACGGGACTATGGGATGGAGGATGTGTGATGGGTATATGGGCACTGGACTATGGGATGGTTGATATGTATGACGGGTATATGGGCATGGGACTATGGGATGAAGGATGTGTGATGGGTATTTGGGCACTCAACTATGGGATGGCGAATATGTATGATGGGTATATGGGCATGGAACTATGGGATGAAGGATGTGTGATGGGTATTTGGGCACTCAACTATGGGATGGAGGATGTGTATGATGGGTATATGGGCACGGGACTATGGGATGGAGGATGTGTGATGGGTATATGGGCACTGGACTATGGGATGGAGAATATGTATGATGGGTATATAGGCACTGGACTATGGGATGGCGAATATGTATGATGGGTATATGGGCATGGGATTATGGGATGGAGGATGAGAGATGGGTATATGGGCATGGGACTATGGGATGGAGGATATGTATGATGGGTATATGAGCATGGGATTATGGGATGGAGGATATGTATGATGGGTATATGGGCACTGGACTATGGGATGGAGGATATGTATGATGGGTATATGGGCACGGGACTATGGGATGGAGGATATGTATGATGGGTATAATTATAATTTGTTATAACTATCCACAGTTAGTTACTATGCCCGGGCAGCGCCGGGCTCTTCAGCTAGTATATATATATATATATATATATATATATATATATATATATATATATATATATCTACTATATAAAGCTCAAGTGTGTGTGTGTGTATTTCCGGGATTGGCATCCGCACCGTCACAGCTACAGCCCCGAAATTAGGCACAGTCACACGTCTGGACACCGAGAGTGTCCTAGGCTATCCCTGACCCCAGAGGTCACAATCTAATCTCCTATCATACATTATTATAGGACTATGGGATACAGTACTAAGGGAGAAGATGAACCCCTCACACACAAAATACTAGGACCACCTCTCTCTGGAGCCTAGCAATATCTGAACCACCTGTCTCTGGAGTCAGTCAACTCCAGGATCACTGCTTCCTGGAGTCTGCCGAATACCAGGACCACCTCTCTCTGGAGTAAGTCAATACCAAGACCACCTCTCTCTGGAGTCAGGCAATAACAGGATCACCTCTTTCTGGAGTCAGACAATAACAGGACTACATCTCTCTGGTGTCAGCCAATACCAAGACCACCTCTTTTTGGAGTCAGCCATTACAAGGACCACCTCTCTCTGGAGTCGGCCAATGTCTGGACCATCTTTCTCTGGTGTTAACCATTATGTGGACCACCTATCTTTGGAGTCAGCCAATACCAGGACCACCTCTCTCTTGAGTCAGACAATACCTGGACCACCTGTCACTGGAGTCAGTCAATGGCAAGTCCACTCTTCTCTGGAGTCTACCAATACCAGGCCACCACTCACTGGAGTCAGTTATTTCCAGGACCACCTCTCCCTGGAGTCAGCCAATTCTAGGACCACCTCCCCCTGGAGTCAGCCAATACCAAGACTACCTCTCTCTGGAGTCAGTCAATACCAGGACCTCTGCTCTATGGAGTCAGCCAATATTGGGACAACCTCTCTCTGGAATCAGCCAATACAAGGACCACCTCCCTCTGGAGTCAGCTAAAATCTGTACCACCTCTTTCTGAAGTCAGCCAATACCAGGACCACCTCTCTCTTGAGTCAGACAATACCTGGACCACCTGTCACTGGAGTCAGTCAATGGCAAGTCCACTCTTCTCTGGAGTCTACCAATACCAGGCCACCACTCACTGGAGTCAGTTATTTCCAGGACCACCTCTCCCTGGAGTCAGCCAATTCTAGGACCACCTCCCCCTGGAGTCAGCCAATACCAAGACTACCTCTCTCTGGAGTCAGTCAATACCAGGACCTCTGCTCTATGGAGTCAGCCAATATTGGGACAACCTCTCTCTGGAATCAGCCAATACAAGGACCACCTCCCTCTGGAGTCAGCTAAAATCTGTACCACCTCTTTCTGAAGTCAGCCAATACCAGGACCACCTCTCTCTTGAGTCAGACAATACCTGGACCACCTGTCACTGGAGTCAGTCAATGGCAAGTCCACTCTTCTCTGGAGTCTACCAATACCAGGCCACCACTCACTGGAGTCAGTTATTTCCAGGACCACCTCTCCCTGGAGTCAGCCAATTCTAGGACCACCTCCCCCTGGAGTCAGCCAATACCAAGACTACCTCTCTCTGGAGTCAGTCAATACCAGGACCTCTGCTCTATGGAGTCAGCCAATATTGGGACAACCTCTCTCTGGAATCAGCCAATACAAGGACCACCTCCCTCTGGAGTCAGCTAAAATCTGTACCACCTCTTTCTGAAGTCAGCCAATACCAGGACCACCTATCTTTGGAGTCACCCTATACCAAGACACCTCTCTCTGGAATCAGTCAATTCCAGAACCACCTCTCTCTGGAGTCAGCCAATACCTGGACCACCTCTCACTGGAGTCAGCCAATTCCAGGACCACCTCTCACTGGAGTCAGCCAATACCTGGACCACCTCTCTCTGGAGCCAAATAATACCAGGACCACCTCTTTGTGGAGTCAGCCTTGGCTTTGCAATGTCCCTGACTGGAGGCATATGTGGGTGTCCATTGTACACGTAGCTCGGCTGCACCCTCAGAGCCTGAGAACCATAATGGTGTAAGAATATCCCCTGCTCATCATTAGCTGTGATGGAATGTGAATCTCATGGGCTTCATCAGAGCCCCCCATATATCACAGGTCTTTAGTAGAATGGCTTTTTTCATGGGAGACACAAGGACCTTTAGGCCCCCCAAGCTCCAGGGTTGAGGTGCGACTGTGAACCCTCCATCCAGTCTCCTTCTGACCCTGTGGGGGAGGGCTGGATCTGCCAGGAGCAGACAGTCGGTCAGTGAGTGGCATCTTCTGTGGTTGGCCTGACCGCCTGTCACTAGAGTTGAGCAGCTCGCCACCCCGTGGAATCACCACTAATGATTTTCCAGATGATTTCTTTGTGAGATGTAAGAAGAGAGGCCACCGCAGCCCAAGTTCCTGAGGCACCACAATCTGTACAAGTACCAATGCACCTCGGCTCTCACCCAGACCCAGACTTTGTGCTGAGAGCTTGAGGAAGCCAAATATTGCCTAGGTCCATGGCACACGCCCTCGTCCAGGTATATTAACCCCTATGTGACCAGAGAAAGGAGCAGAAGATGATGACATCTGCCCTAATCATGGACATCATCATTGTGGCGCCCCTAAGGGTTCAGTCGCCACAGAGGTACTGCACCTCCTCCTGAGGTGTAGTACCCCACTATCCAGGTAAGGTGGAGACACCTGACCACACTCCAACACCTGCACCCCATACCACAAAGCAGTATAGCAAAGCACCTTTGGTGGCTCCCTGCTTGGAACACGAAGAGTGCTGGGATGTGGGTGGAGCTAGGAAAAGGTCAGTCTGTGAGAGAAGATCCCATGAGAGGGATGGAGGGAGGTGCTGCAGCAGACTCCTGTGACCTGGAGCTGATGGCACAGGAAAGAGCCATAGAAAGCCTGATTCTTCAGAAGGAAGAAAGATTAGTGCGGAACGTAAGGAGAAGAAGAGAACTAAGGACTAGGGTCGGACTGGAACCCTTCCTCAAGTTTGAAGCGCAAGGCCGTGGTCCAGTCCCCGAGGTTATATGGATACTGATGTTCCTCCAACAGAAACCAGAGGAATAGAAGTCGTCACTACTTTATTCCCACACAAGACTTGGGGGCACAACAGCAACGAGAGTTATCCGGGACTTGATAGCTAGGAGTCCCCGAAGCAGGCTACAGCTGTCTGCCGTACAAGTAGAGTTCTAAGTAACATCAAGAAGGAGGAACTTGAGTTTAATACGAAACTACACGTACTTCAGATTAGGCTCTAGTGTGGAGACGTTCAGGAAAGGCACATGTTGGAGGAGTGCTGGAACGGACTACTTTACCTTGCCTGGGATGTTATGAATGAGTCACCGTAGGAGGCAAAAACAGTCCAGAAAACCAGAGAAGTTGGCAACTATCAGATTGCAGACCCCTGAACCTATCAACACAACTAGCAGTAGCCGTGGGGGGTTCCTACGATGCCCTAGACCCCTCGATCAAAGCCGGAGAATTAAATAGGCCTAAAGAAAGAAAGGGGAAATCTAAACTGCCCCAGAGCAGACACCAAAGCAATAGGCAGCCCCCAACATATAATGACGGTGAAGCAAGATGAAAACACTAACACAGACAGAAAGATAGACTGAGCAAAGACGGGGCCCAAAACTACCTAGATAGGAAAGGACAGGAAGGCTGCTGTCTGCAATCTGCCAAAACCCTATCAAAGACATAAGCCAACAAGCTGATATGAAAAAAGCCCTGAAGCAGCTAGGCTTCAAAAACTAAATCAGCACTCAGGTATTTTCAGAAGACAGAGCTAAAGGAATACAGCACACCCCAGCAGGGAATGGCAGAAATCCGGAAAAGCAAAGCAAAACAAAGGCAAAGCACAAATGCAAAAAGCCGAGCAGCAAACTTAGCTTTAGAGGAGCAGGAATTCAGACTGGTCTCCAAGGATCCCACAGAGAAATCACCCGCAGGGCAGAAGGGCGTCGGCAGCCTTATATCCAGTCAGTAACTCCACTCAGCCAGTCATCATCATCAGCCTCAGGTGTTTGATAATCAGGCTCACTACCTTTCTTTACCAGAAGAGGGAGTTCCCCGGGCCTCAGTAATGAAGGGGAAAATGAACTCACAACAGTACCTCCCCCTTGAGGAGGGGTCACCGATCCCTCAATTACGCCACCAGGGCGATCAGGGTGAGCCCGATGAAAGGCACGCACCAATCTTTTGGCATGAATATCAGAGGCAGAGACCCAGGAATTATCCTCCTGACCATAACCCTTCCACTTAACCAAATACTGGAGTCTCCGTCTAGCCAGACGGGAATCCAGTACTTTCTCTACCTCATATTCCATGTTACCTTCAACCAATACAGGGTCTGGAGGTGCCACCCCCGGAACAACAGGTTCAACAAACCTCTTCAACAAAGATTTATGGAACACATTATGGATTTTAAATGTGACAGGAAGAGCCAAACGATAAGAGACCGGATTAATAATCTCCACAATCTTGTAAGGTCCAATAAATCTAGGCTTAAACTTAGGAGAAGCCACCTTCATAGCAATATTTTTTGATGATAACCACACCATATCACCAACCTTAAACTGGGGACCAATGGTCCTATGTCGGTTGGAAAACCGCTGGGCCTTTTCCTGGGAGAGAGATAACTTATCCACCACTTGGTCCCAGATCTGGTGCATTCTCTCCACCACAGTGTCAACACCTGGGCATGCAGAGTGCTCCACCTGCCCTGAAGAAAATCGAGGATGAAACCCAAAGTTACAAAAAAAAGGTGACATCAAAGTGGCAGAACTAGCTCTATTATTTAAAGCAAATTCGGCCAAGGGCAAAAATGAAACCCAATCATCCTGATCAGCAGAAATAAAACATCTCAAATATGACTCCAAGGTCTGGTTTGTTCTCTCTGTCTGCCCATTGGTCTGAGGGTGAAAAGCAGAGGAGAAGGACAACTGAATTCCCAGCCTGGAGCAGAAAGTTCTCCAAAATCTAGACACAAACTGGACTCCTCTGTCAGATACAATGTTCTCAGAAATCCCGTGCAAACGAACCACCTGTTGTAAAAACAGGGGCACCAACTCAGAGGAAGACGGCAACTTAGGGAGTGGTACAAGATGAACCATCTTAGAGAACCTATCACAAATCACCCAAATAACAGTCATCTTTTGAGAGACAGGCATATCAGAGATGAAATCCATTGAAATATGGGTCCATGGCCTCTTGGGGACAGGCAAAGGCATCAACAACCCACTAGAGCAAGAACAAGATTTAGACCAGGAGCACGTCCCACAGGACTGCACAAAATTCCTGACATCACGAGACAATGAGGGCCACCAAAAAAACCGACTCACCAGATCTCTAGTACCAAAAATACCTGGATGACCAGCCAAAGCAGAGCAATGAACTTCAGACATCACTCTCTTCTTCCACTGGTCAGGAACATACAACTTTCCACTGGGACAACGCTCAGGTTTGTCCTCCTGGAACTCTTCCAGAGCACGTCTCAAATCGGGCGAGATGGCAGAAAGAACTACCCCTTCGCCTAAGATGGTAGCAGGCTTGGTCACCACAGGAGAATCAGCAAAGAAGCTCCTAGAGAGGGCGTCTGCCTTGATATTCTTTGTTCCAGGAAGAAAAGAAACCACAAAATCAAAACGTGTAAAAAACAAGGCCCACCTAGCCTGTCTAGGGTTCAAGCGCTTAGCCGACTCTAGGTAAATCAAATTCTTGTGGTCAGTGAGGACCACGACTTGATGCTTAGCTCCCTCCAACCAATGTCTCCACTCCTCAAATGCCCATTTCCTGGCCAACAGTTCCCTATTTCCCACATCATAGTTACATTCAGATGGAGAGAACTTTCGGGAAAAGAAAGCACAGGGATTCATTTTAGATGTTACAGGATCCTTTTGGGACAAAACAGCTCCTGCACCAATCTCAGAAGCATCCACCTCTACCTGGAATGGAAGTGAGACATCAGGTTGCCGCAAAACCGGGGCGGAGGTGAATCTTCGCTTCAGCTCCTGAAAGGAAGAAACAGCCTCCGGAGACCAATTTAACACATCAGCACCCTTCTTAGTCAGATCAGTCAATGGCTTGGCAATACTAGAAAATTTTGCTATAAATTTCCGATAAAAATTAGCAAAACCCAAAAACTTCTGGAGGGCCTTCAAAGAAGTGGGCTGAACCCAATCGTAAATGGCCTGTACCTTGGCCGGGTCCATTTCAATAGTTGACGGGGACAAAATAAATCCCAAAAAAGAATTCCTCTGTACTCCAAAAAGGCATTTAGATCCTTTGACATACAGGGAATTCTCCCTCAAGATCCGGAACACAGTCCGAATATGTTCCACATGAGAATCCCAATCCTTGGAGAAGATCAAAATATCATCCAGATAGATAATCAAAAATGTATCGACAAAGTCTCGGAAAATATCGTTCATGAAGCACTGGAAGACAGAAGGGGCATTAGTGAGCCCAAAAGGCATCACCAGGTACTCAAAATGTCCCTCCGGAGTATTAAACGCCGTCTTCCATTCATCCCCATGCTTAATGCGAATAAGATTATACGCCCCCCTGAGGTCAAGCTTGGTAAACCAACAAGCACCTTTAACTCTGGAGAATAGATCAGAAATCAGGGGTAACGGATACTGATATTTAACAGTAATTTTGTTGAGGGCACGATAATCAATACAAGGTCTTAATGATCCATCCTTTTTGGCTACAAAAAAAAACCCGGCACCTAAGGGTGACGAGGATGGTCTAATATGACCCTTCTCCAACGCCTCCTTAATATAGGACCACATAGCCTCGTGCTCGGGTACAGATAAATTGAAGAGCCGACCCTTGGGAAATTTACACCCCGGGCTCAGTTCAATTGCACAGTCATAACTCCTATGAGGAGGCAGAGACGCAGACTCATTCTCACTAAATACATCATAAAAGTCCGCCAAATAATCAGGAACATCATGCGACTGAGGAGAGGTGGAAAACACCGGAGCCTCATTAAAGGCACACCGACAACCCCAACTCACCACAGACACAGATTTCCAATCCAAAACTGGATTATGAATTTGTAACCAGGGAAACCCCAGAACAATAGTATCATGCAGATTATGCAACACCAAAAATCTGCAATTTTCTTGATGGTCTGGGGCGACCCGCATTACCACCTGGGTCCAAAACTGAGGTTTATTTTTAGCCAAAGGAGTAGCATCAATCCCCCTCAAAGGGATAGGCGTCTGCAGAGGTGTCATCGGAAATCCACAACGTTTAGCAAAATCCAAGTCCATTAGGTTTAGGGCTGCTCCCGAATCCACAAAAGCCTTGTCGGAAAATGTGGACAGGGAGCAGATCAGAGTAATAGCCAGAAGAAACTTAGGTTGAACACCCCCAACAGAAAACGTGTGTGCAAAGCGTTTCTCTTGTTTAGGACAGACAGAAATAATATGCGAGGCATCTCCACAGAAAAAACACAACTTATTACGCCTTCTGAACTCCTGACGCTGCTCTCTGGAAAAAACTCTATCACATTGCATAGGTTCAGACATTTGTTCAACAGGTGGCAACACCTCTCGTGCAGCTTTGCGTTCGCGCAAACGCCGATCAACCTGAATGGCTAATGACATAGAATCGTCAAGATCAGAGGGAACAGGAAATCCCACCATAGTATCTTTTACGGCTTCTGACAACCCCTTCCGAAAGAGAGCAGCCAAGGCATTATCATTCCAGGTAGTAAGTACTGCCCACTTTCGGAATTTTTGACAGTACAATTCTGCAGAATCACGACCCTGGTTCAATGCCAGCAGGGTCTTTTCAGCCTGATCAATGGCATTAGGATCATCTGGTTTCAAAGCAAACGCCCAATCCTGGGGATCGCCACGCAGCAAAGAGATGACAATTTTAACCTGCTGCGCGGAGCTCCCTGACGAGTTAGGCTTCAAGGCAAAAAATAATTTACAATTATTTTTTAAATTCAAAAATTTAGACCGATCCCCAAAAAATACATCAGGTGTAGGAATCTTTGGTTCAGCAGCATGTGAACGAGCAAGGTAGGTGGAAATTCCCCGCACTTCCGCAGCGAGCTGCTCCACACGATCAGACAATTGCTTTATCTCCATTGAGAGAAAAAAAAATTCCCCCTACGGCCTCAGAGATATAGAGGAAAGAATATACACACACCTTTTTTTTTTATTTTTTTTTTTTTTTACAATTCTATCCTGCTAATGAGTACCCTAGGATCTGCGGTATGGCGGGTGATTCTGTTATGAATGAGTCACCGTAGGAGGCAAAAACAGAAATACAAGCTAAGTCCAGAAAACCAGAGAAGTTGGCAACTATCAGATTGCAGACCCCTTAACCTATCAACACAACTAGCAGTAGCCGTGGGGGGTTCCTACGATGCCCTAGACCCCTCGATCACAGCCGGAGAATTAAATAGGCCTAAAGAAAGAAAGGGGAAATCTAAACTGCCCCAGAGCAGACCCCAAAGCAATAGGCAGCCCCCAACATATAATGACGGTGAAGCAAGATGAAAACACTAACACAGACAGAAAGATAGACTGAGCAAAGATGGGGCCCAAATCTACCTAGATAGGAAAGGACAGGAAGGCTGCTGTCTGCAATCTGCCAAAACCCTATCAAAGACATAAGCCAACAAGCTGATATGAAAAAGGCCCTGAAGCAGCTAGGCTTCAAAAACTAAATCAGCACTCAGGTATTTTCAGAAGACAGAGCTAAAGGAATACAGCACACCCCAGCAGGGAATGGCAGAAATCCAGAAAAGCAAAGCAAAACAAAGGCAAAGCACAAATGCAAAAAGTCGAGCAGCAAACTTAGCTTTAGAAGAGCAGGAATTCAGACTGGTCTCCAAGGATCCCACAGAGAAATCACCCGCAGGGCAGAAGGGCGTCGGCAGCCTTATATCCAGTCAGTAACTCCACTCAGCCAGTCATCATCATCAGCCTCAGGTGTTTGATAATCAGGCTCACTACCTTTCTTTACCAGAAGAGGGAGTTCCCCGGGCCTCAGTAATGAAGGGGAAAATGAATTCACAACACTGGGAGTTGGCTGAGCCCCTGACCTGGAGGACATGGCACCGAAGCGGGCATCTGTGTGCACCAGACTGTGAGTAAAGCCTTGGAACTACATGCCCTTGTGTTCTCCACTTATTCTGGCGCCTTACACCCGGCTCTGCTACATCTGCTTCTTTACACCATCTCCCCACTTGCCAACCTCATCTACTCTGCCCTGGGACTACAGCTCCACCTGTGGAGAGCTACAACATCATTGCTGCACCACACCATCTGTCCCAGAGAAGCAACCCTGTGTCTATTAGAATCACTGCACACATACACTTAAGGTGTGAAATTTATTGAAAGCAAGTGCTCTTATAGTGATTGCGACAGAATGATGTTTCGGTCATTCAAGACCTTGATCACATAAGTCGCCTTGAACAATGTAGTGGCTCATGAAGGATGTGGTCCTTATGATCAAAAATAGGGACAGCGAGTATGCCTGTAGTAGTTCTGAACTAAGGGCTGTCCTGAATCAGGTAATGGTCACTTATGCCTTTAGGTTAGCCAGGGTCAGAGTGGTCGCTCTATGTGGGGTGGTGGCGAGACGGTGGAGTGTGTTAACACTCAGTTGTAGCAAGGAGTACATTGTTCAAGGCGACTTATGTGATCAAGGTCTTGAATGACCGAAACGTCATTCTGTCGCAATCACTATAAGAGCACTTGCTTTCAATAAATTTCACTAATAAGCAAATACTCCTTAAGTGTATGTGTGCAGTGATTCTAATAGACATTTATGTGCAACTCATGAGCCTCCTTCACTAGCACCATACCCCCGTACCTATCGTGTGCTAGCCATTGAATCTCATAAGAGAAGCAACCCTGCAGCGCTGGTCAAACTGACCAGAAACCACAGGTGGAGTCACGAATCATCTCAACAACTTTATCCCCATCACACTACCCCCTTTTACATTGACCACCTGAGGCCACGGACCGGGTAACTGCCACTGTGACATCTCCCATTGAAATCAACGGGCCCGGCACCGAGTACCCCACGGCCTCTGGGGGCGAGTCATCATGACCTCCCACGGGTATCTATAGGGCCTTTTTGTGTCTATGACCAAGGGACCAGGAACCGATGGCCACTGTGGGAACTCTTTACTATTCTTTCCCGAGTCTCTCGGGACACACAAGGAAAATTTGGGGGGTTTTGTTTCATAGCATTTGTTTCCGAATGACTGGATTTTCTCCCAGAACATGTGACACTATCTCATCCATGATTCTTCAGATCCAGACTTTTGGAGGCATGACGTCGAGGTCCTGCCCGGACATGATCCACATGAGATTTCCGGCATTAGTAATGACCTGCATGTGGATCATCCTTTAGACAATGAGTACGGCTCTTATGATTACAGGTGTCAGGAATTTCCAGGAAGCAGTTGAGATTGGATTGGTGAGCTTGGCATGGCGACCCCTGGAGACTGACCCATCCGGTGAAGTCATTACACATCTTACCAGACGCCATCTATGGTCATAACAGAAACACCTCAGCCCAAAAACAAAGAAATCCCAAGTTTTCCCCTTAACATGAGGATGAAGGACGAGCCAAGATCTTCTGAAGAGATCGGACTTCTCTCCCTTCACATTCACTGAACTGGGGGCCACACAGGAACCATGTTTGACCAATGTCACAAACTAGAAGAGTCACTGGAGAATTATCACCACCCAAAGTCACCTGTATCATGGCAGATTTGCACTGGACTCTCTCCGAGGGCACATGTGAAAGAAAAATCATATTGTGAATCAATATGTCCAGTCCTTTAATTCTGAAAAAGATCAGCTCCTGTGTGAGGAGTGTGGAGGAGGAGGACAGAGGAGTCTGGAGGAGGAGTACAGAGGAGTCGGGAGGAGGAAGACAAAGGAGTCTGGAGGTGGAGGACAGAGGAGTCTGTAGGATGAGAACAGAGGAGTCTGAAGGAGGAGGAGTCGGAAGAGGACAGAGGAGTCTGGAGGAGGAGGTCAGAGGAGTCTGGAGGAGGAGGTCAGAGGAGTCTGGAGGAGGATGACAGAGAAGCCTGGGGGAGGAGGACAGAGAAGTCTGGAGGAGAAGGACAGAGGAGTCACAAGGAGGAGGAGGACAGAGGAGTCTGGAGGAGAACGACAAAGGAGTCTGGAGGAGGACAGAGGAGGTTGACAAAGGAGTCTGGAGGAGGAGGAGAACAGAAGATTCTGGCAGATGAGGACAGAGGAGTCTGGAGTAGAATGACAGAGGAGTCTTGAGGAAGAGAAGGACAGCAAAGTTTAAAGGAGGACAGAGGAGTCTGGAGGAGAATGACAAAGGAGTCTAGAGGAGGAGGACAGAGGAGTCTGGAGAAGGAGGACAGATGAGTCTGATGGAGGACTAAAGCGGAGTCTGGAGGAAGAGAAGGACAGAGGAGTCTGGAGGATGAGGAGGACAGAGAAGTCTGGAGGAGCAGGACGACAAAGGAGTCTGGAGGAGGAGGAGGAGGACAGATGTGTCTGGTGGTGGATTTGTCATGGGTATATGTTAGAAGCTGCAGACAGTCGCACTGCACCTAGCTGCAGAAGGTCTCTTCGTCTGGCTTTGCAGACACCTTCTTAATCCTTCTGACTCTTTGACCCAGTGGCAACCTTTCTCCAGCTCTAATTGGCACACCTGGACCTGGGTGTTTATAGACTCCCAGCCTGTTGCAGGGAATTGCCGGTGATATTTCCATTTTCCCCTGTTGAGGCTTGGAGCTATTGCAGTTGGCTATCTTCCTCCTTGATGTTTCTGGAGGACATCTGTGTTACACCTCTGAGTCTACTCAAGATAAGTGTTCCCCTTCTTTGGCTAGTTTCACATTTGCGGTTGAGTCCGCAGAGTATTGCCCGCAACTGCAAACGCATGCAAAAACGCATGCATGCGTTTGTGGTTGCGGACGATTGGCAAGTGCTATTTTCCCGGCGAATTTTTGAATGTTCACAAGCCACGCCGTATGGGCATGTCTGTGTATATTCTTGTTTATGCACACTCAAAGTGTACGCATGTGCTTGCGCACGCCTGCGTTCCCATAGACTGTAATGCGTTGTTTTGACGCACTCCGTCCGCAAGCGTCCGCATGCGTATGGCGGCAGAAATTTGACGCACCCCAAATTCCAACATGTTGCATTTTCCACGCCACGCCGCACCCCTGGAAATGACGCATGCATACGCATCTGCAGATGAATGCATGCAAACACATGTACATGTGTACTCCATTTTAAAGATAGGTACGCATGACGGATGCGGATGATGCGGACGAAACCCTGTGGACATAACCGCAAATGTGAAACCAGCCTTTGTCTATCTCAGAGTCTTTGGTGGTAGAGTAGATCGACTAGTGCTCACCCCATCCTTCCCTAGGCAGGGATTATTGCCAATGTCAGGCAGAGACTAGGTTCCTGCTCCACGATAGGTGCAGAGCCTATATAGGGACGTTTAGGGCAGACAGGGTGACTTTAGGTCAGCGTAGGTGTCTCCACTCCCCCTTCCCTAGTGTTGGGCTCCCTTCCCCTCATCCCTTCATGTTGCACTTAGTCTTTCCCACACTGTGCGTGACAGAAGGACAGAGGAGTCTGAAAGAGGATAGAGTAGTCTGAAGGTGGAGGAGGACTGATGAGTCTGGAGGAGGAAGACAGATGAGTCTGGTGGAGGAGTCTGGAGGAGGACAAATGAGTCTGGAGGAAGAGGACAGAGGAGTCTGATGGAGGAGGACGACAAAGGAGTCTGGATGAAGAGGAGGACAGAGTTTGGTGGCGGAGACCAGAGGCGTCTGGAGGAAGAGAAGGACAGAGGAGTCTGGAGGAAGAGGAGGAGGACAGAGGAGTCTGGAGGAGGAGGACAGATGAGGATAGAGGAGTCTGAAGGAGGAGGAGGAGGATAGAGGAGTCTGGAGGAGGATAGATGAGTCTGGTGGAGGAGGACAGAGAAGTCTGGAGGAGGAGGACAGGAGTCTGGAAAAGGAGGACAGAGGAGTCTGGTGGAGGAGGACATAGGAGTCTAGAAGAAGTGAAGGACATAGGAGTCTGGAGAGGAGGATAGAGGAGTCTGTAGGAGGAGGAGAGTAGAGTCTGAAGGAGGAGAACAGATGAGTCTGGAGAGGAGGATAGAGGAATTTGGAGGAGGACAGTGGAGTCTGATGAAGACAAGGGAGTATGAAGAGGAGGATAGAGGAGTTTGGAGGTAGACAGAGGAGACTGGATGAAGAGGAAGTGGACAGAGGATTCTGGAGGACAAAGGAGTATGGAGGAAGAGGACAGAGAAGTCTGGAGTAGAAGAACATGAGTCTGGAGAAGGAGGACAGAGTAGTCTGGAGGAGGATACAGGAGTCTGGAGGAGGAGGATAGAGGAGTCTGGAGGAGAAGGACAGAGGAGTCTAGAGAGGAGGAGGAAAACAGATGTCTGGAAAGGAGGAGGATAGAGGAGTCTGGAGGAGGAGGACAGAGGAGACTGGATGAGGAGGAGAACAGATGATTATGTAAGGGGAGTACAATGGAATCTGGAGGAGGAGGAGGAAGTCAGAGAATTCTGGAAAGGGAGAGGATAGAGGAGTTTGGAGGAGGAGAGAACAGGAGTCTGTATGAGGACAGGGGAGTCTGGAGGAGGAGGACAGAGGAGACTGGATGAGGAGGAGAACAGATGATTATGTAAGGGGAGTACAATGGAATCTGGAGGAGGAGGAGGAAGTCAGAGAATTCTGGAAAGGGAGAGGATAGAGGAGTTTGGAGGAGGAGAGAACAGGAGTCTGTATGAGGACAGGGGAGTCTGGAGGAGGAGGACAGAGGAGACTGGATGAGGAGGAGAACAGATGATTATGTAAGGGGAGTACAATGGAATCTGGAGGAGGAGGAGGAAGTCAGAGAATTCTGGAAAGGGAGAGGATAGAGGAGTTTGGAGGAGGAGAGAACAGGAGTCTGTATGAGGACAGGGGAGTCTGGAGGAGGAAGACAGAGGAGACTGTATGAGGAGGAGGACAGAGGATTATGGAGGGGGAGGAAAATGGAATCTGGAGGAGGAGGAAGGCAGAGAATTCTGGAAAGGGAGAGGATAGAGGAGTTTGAGGGAGGGAAGAGGAGTCTGAATGAAGACAATGGAGTCTGGAGGAGGACAGAGGAATCTGTATGAGAACGTGTGCTCTGTCCAAAGCGCTGCTGATTACTGACGGTGGGGACGTAGCCTAAGGTATGTGCACACGCTGCGGATTAATACCATTAAAATCAATGAAAATCAAAAAACGCTGTGCACATGCTGTGGATTTTTCGGCGCGGATTTGCTGCGGGTTCAAATCCGCAGCATGTCAATTCTTTGTGCGGATTCTGCAGCGGTTTCACACCTTCTCCATTGTAGAGGTGTAAAACAGCAGGGCTAAACCGCAGGTCTTTTGACCTGCGGACTTACCTGCGGATTTTGCCAAATCCGCGCGGAAAATTCCGCAGACCAATCCGCAGAGTGTGCACATAGCTTTACATGAGCTTCTTAAAGGGATAGCTCCAATCTACAAATGTTCTCATTTTGTTCTAGGTCATTGAGATGGCGCGTTTTCCATTCCAGGGGACCTTGGACATCATAAGTTTGATGTCTTGGTAGGTTGGAGTTGGAGGCTGTGGGATGGATGAGTAGATACTGAGTGTTGGACTTGTTACATTGTAGCTACATGATATATAGTGGAATGTTCCATGTGACTGAAAGAGGGAAATTGTTCTTCCCAACAGACATTCATTGTAGCAGTTTTACGTTCTATGGCGTCTTCAATTTGATTCTGAGATCGATGTTATTATTTATTCAGGTACTAGACATTGAGTGGTCGGGGTCATCATGGTGCAGAGCTCCCAGGACAATAAAGACCCACCAGGACTCACCACTGAGTCCCCAGAAAGACTTACAAGATCTCAAGGGGCAAGACACACAACCAAGATGGTGAACATCAAGCAGAAGAACCAGAGTCAAGAAGGTGGTGTTACCGGACTCATTGAAGAACCCAGCAGGACATGGTGTGGACGGAGAGGCGTCCAGTGGTTCTGAGGCAGATCGTACTCTTGGTGCTGGTCTTCTGTCCCGGTGACCTCTGCGCCTGGGATGTTGATGGATGATGATGATGTCACCGGTGATCCTCCAGGTCCATCGGGCTGACCCTGTGCAGTATCCACCTGACCGGAGGTATGTTTCTCATGTTCATATGATGATTTTTTTGTCTGTGGGCAGGTTTTTTCTCCCTACCATGGGCCATGTGGATATGTTTTGGGGTGACGTTGCCCCACTTATTAT
The DNA here is from genome assembly GCF_039654945.1 of Dendrobates tinctorius. Classification (NCBI taxonomy): domain Eukaryota; kingdom Metazoa; phylum Chordata; class Amphibia; order Anura; family Dendrobatidae; genus Dendrobates; species Dendrobates tinctorius. The sequence goes on along the minus strand of NW_027361899.1, from coordinate 264,355 downwards.
ATGACTTTCCATGTTGGGGAATGGCCAATGTAGCCTTGTCATATTTGCTCTGCCCATACTTATATTCATTGTGCATTACATTTTGTGACACTCCTACTTTTCTGCCGTGTGGATCCTTCTGCACTGGGTTCTAGCCCTCCCTGGGCATTTTTATGCTGGAATTCATCTTATTCCATCTTTTAGCGCCATTGCTGCAGTCTGTCTGTTTTCTATGAAGTATGTGTTCAATAAAGACATTCTAATATTAATTCTTCTTGGACGCTGTGACTGCTTTCTGTTCTCCCATGTCTTTGCCTTCTTAATGCAGTTGTCTAAGGTACTTGTCCTGATTGTGGGTTTCTGATTTTTGTAATTTTTACTGTGACATTTATGATACCCACTATGTTCATCAGATATTTTGTTTCCATCCCCGGTATTGTGTAACGTGAGTGCAGACTTCCCTGGCAGTGATGTCTCACCTGTTGCTTCCTCACACCTGGAATACACCAGTGTTTGCCCTGAGATGACTCACAGAGAGGACAAGGCATGTCGAGGGACATGACTCACAGAGGTGTGCACTCCTGGGTCACACTTCCTGGGCCATACCATTCAGGCTCTCCCATTCTTTATGCCGTTATCTAGAGATATTCTGTGACCAGTCAGTGCAAACATGATGACTGGTGAGCGAGGTCTACACAGAGGTCAAGCTCCAAAATACTGAACCTGGGACTAACGCTGACCCCATCCAAGACATGGGGAGGACATGTTATCCCGGGATCACCCCTCTGTAGCCCCCACCTCTCCGGTAAGCCCACAGCTACCTAGCAAAAATGACGCTTTTGTCTTAACTGAGCGCTTGCCATGTTCCTTGGTCACTTGACCACGAGTCTTACAAACTTACTTTGTGGTGGTGTCCTCATAGGGGTGCTTTCCCGTCCTATTGGCATTTTTCCTTGGTGCACTAATTTTGTTACTTCTTGTATGTAATGGCTTTTAATGGATTTGTCTAATAAAGAGATTTATACTATTTTTACAAATTCTTTGTCACCTTTTGCGCCTTGTTCTCTTGGTTCTCCTATCCAAGACATGTAGCCCCCCAATGTCGACAAGTCCAGGAATCATTGCACCCCAATATGTTGCATGAGGCCTGGGGCACAAGGGCCTCGCTGCAAACATCTCCATCATTGTGAGGTCTTTCCATGGGAGGCAGCATCCTCGGTGGACATTATAAATAGCTGCCATGTTAGGACCCGGTGAGGGAAGCAGATATCAGTGCTCCCATATATCGGACAGCAGGGATGTTGTCCACACGGGACGACCACATTCTCCAGTACTTGCATGGCCACTCACATACACACAGGCCCTCACAGGTGAATTTATTGCTTCCTCCCGGCTTATGTACAATGCATCACGAGTCCTGTTCCTATGTCACCCCTAGCCCAGGAAGGCAAATATCAAGGCGAGAACGCCCGGTCAGATCCTGATATCCGACAGGGAAGAAAGGCTGAGGTGTCATAGGACAAGTGGTGGACATAATGAGAGCGCGGAAAGAAGACCAGGACTGACCGATGTCCAACTGATATCCAGGACATGGACCCAACTAAGGATGACCACAGCGTCACTACATCAGAACAGAAAAGTGGCGTGACTGGCGTCTAATGACCAGTTCTGGGATTTCTGGGGTTGGAGGACCTGGTTGGCAGCCCTGATTGATGGTCCTGGTTGGTGCTCCTGGCTGGCTGCCCTGGTTGATGGCCCTGGCTGGCTGCCCTGGTTGGCTGCCCTGGTTGGTGGTCCTAGTTGGTGGTCCTGATTGGTGTCCCTGTTTGGTGTCCATAGTTGGCGGCCCTGGCTGGCAGCTTTGGTTGGCGGCTCTGTTTGGCAGCCCTGGTTGATGGTCCTGGCTGGCTGCCCTGGTTGGTGGTCCTAGTTGGTGGTCCTGATTGGTGTTCCTGGTTGGTGGCCCTGGCTGGCAGCCTTGGTTGGCGGCTCTGTTTGGCAGCCCGGGTTAACAGCTGGTGGTTGCGGGCAGGACAGGCTTCCCGGGGTTTTGCTCATCTGTCTTTCATCCCAGAGATCTTGGCCGCTGCTCACAGATACTTGAAACTTTCATCAACTTGGCAAAAACTGCATCTTGTACCCGAGAGCCAAGGATTTCCAGTGACCACAAATCTGCATAAGTCCGAGCCACTCCGCGCCTCGAGCATAATCCGTCATCATCCAACTGCAGATAACACTGAAATAACAGCAAAACCAGGGAGAGGAAACCAGACCACAGGCTGTACTGGGGATCAGTGGTGTATACAGTCCCTGGGGATCAGTGGTGTATACAGTCCTGATGATTAGTGGTGTATACAGTCCTGATGATCAGTGGTGTATAAAGTCCCTGGGGATCAGTGGTGTATACAGTCCTGATAATCAGTGGTGTATACAGTCCCTGAGGATCAGTGGTGTATACAGTCCTGATGATTAGTGGTGTATACAGTCCTGATGATCAGTGGTGTATAAAGTCCCTGGGGATCAGTGGTGTATACAGTCCTGATAATCAGTGGTGTATACAGTCCCTGGGGATCAGTGGTGTATACAGTCCTGATGATCAGTGGTGTATACAGTCCCTGGGGATCAGTGGTGTATACAGTCCTGATGATCAGTGGTGTATACAGTCCTGATGATCACAGTGGTGTATAAAGTCCCTGGGGATCAGTGGTGTATAAAGTCCCTGGGGATCAGTGATTAGTGGTGTATACAGTCCTGATGATAAGTGGTGTATACAGTCCCTGGGGATCAGTGGTGTATACAGTCCCTGGGGATCAGTGATTAGTGGTGTATACAGTCCTGATGATAAGTGGTGTATACAGTCCCTGGGGATCAGTGGTGTATACAGTCCCTGGGGATCAGTGGTGTATACAGTCCCTGGGGATCAGTGGTGTATACAGTCCCTGGGGATCAGTGGTATATACAGTCCCTGGGGATCAGTGGTGTATACAGTCCCTGGGGATCAGTGGTGTATACAGTCCCTGGGGATCAGTGGTGTATACAGTCCCTGGGGATCAGTGGTGTATACAGTCCCTGGGGATCAGTGGTGTATACAGTCCCTGGGGATCAGTGGTGTATACAGTCCTGATTATTATTATCTAATATATAAAGCTCAAGTGTGTGTGTGTGTATGTCCGGGATAGGCATCCGCACCGTCGCAGCTACAGCCATAAAATTTGGCACAGTCACACGTCTGGACCCCGAGAGTGTCCTAAGCTATGTTGTGAGGCGAAATTTTAACCCCGCGCGTTCCAATTCACCAAACAATTTTGCCCCTATCTACATAATGGGGAAACAGTGTGTGCGTATCAAGCCCCGCCCCTCATTGTGATGTCATAATGGTTGACTATGGGATGTATGGCGGGTATATGGGCACGGGACTATGGGATGGAGGATATGTATGATGGGTATATGGGCATGGGACTATGGGATGGTGGATATCTATGATGGGTATATGGGCACGGGACTATGGGATGGAGGATGTGTGACGGGTATATGGGCACACTACTATGGGATGGAGGATATGTATGATGGGTATATGGGCATGGGACTGTGGGATGGAGGATATGTATGATGGGTATATGGGCATGGGACTATGGGATGGTGGATATCTATGATGGGTATATGGGCACAGGACTATGGGATGGAGGATGTGTATGATGGGTATATGGGCACTGGACTATGGCATGGAGGATATGTATGATGGGTATATGGGCATGGGACTATGGGATGGTGGATATCTATGATGGGTATATGGGCACGGGACTATGGGATGGAGGATGTGTGACGGGTATATGGGCACGGGACTATGGGATGGAGGATATGTATGATGGGTATATGGGCATGGGACTGTGGGATGGAGGATATGTATGATGGGTATATGGGCATGGGACTATGGGATGGTGGATATCTATGATGGGTATATGGGCACAGGACTATGGGATGGCGGATATGTATGATGGGTATATGGGCACTGGACTATGGGATGGCGGATATGTATGACGGGTATATGGGCACGGGACTATGGGATGGAGGATAATTATAATTTGTTATAACTAACCACAGTTAGTTACTATGCCCGGGCAGCGCCGGGCTCTTCAGCTAGTTATTATATATATAGCGCCATTAATTCCATGGTGCTGTACATGAGAAGGGGGTGACATACAAAGTTATAGATATCGTTATCAGTAAACAGATTTACAATGACAGACTGGTACAGAGGGGAGAGGACCCTGACCTTGCGGACTTACATTCTACGGGATAGTGGGGAAGGGGCAGAAGGTCGGGGGTGCGGCAGCTCAGGCGGTGGTGAGGCAGCAGCTCGGGCGGTGGTGAGGCAGCAGCTCAGGCGGCGGTGAGGCGGCAGCTCGGGCGGTGGTGAGGTGGCAGAATGGTCATTGCAGGCTGTAGGCTTCCCTGAAGAGATGGGTGTTCAGGTTCCGTTTGAAGGATCCGAGGGTGGTGGATAATCGGATGTGTTGAGGCATGGCATTCCAGAGGATGGGGGATATTCGGGAGAAATCTTGGAAGCGGTTGGGTGAGGAACGAATAAGTGTGGAGGAGAGTAGGAGGTCCTTCGAGGATCGAAGATTACGTGAGGGAAGATATTGATAATGAGTGGTGTATACAGTCCCTGGGGATCAATGGTGTACATCACGTGGGACGTGGCACTGTGCAGTAGGTATACAGACAGCACATGGGCAGTGGTACTGTGATCCGACTATCTATAAACCGCCTGGGAATTTGTACTGTACCATTGTATAGTGGCTTGCACAGGGTAAGGTTTGATTTGGTCCATGGATGACATTGACCCTCTGTTCTTACATCTTCCAGGCTCGATACCACTACCCCCATTCTCTGTGCCATGTCTGCGATGCAGAATAGGGGTAATCTGGTGTGGAGAAACGGGGTCAGTGGGTGCTCTCGTCTGCTGGCCTGGCTGCCTTTAGCAAGACTGCATGGACCAGGGCTCATTCCACTGAACGCCCGCTCTATCTCCCGGTGGGCAATACACTACACAGACAACACAGGGTTACGGTAACACAGTGTGGTCATACTTTATTGAACCACAACACCAATAGAAAACAGAAGAATCCCAGCTATTACCCCAAGATGGGGCACGTTACAGGGTCTCACCCTTCCGCTGACTCGCTGGTATAATGGTAGATATTATGTCCGAGCTCCCAGGGTCGCTACCCCACCTGTGATACACATGAAGAGAGGAGGTACCGACAAGCATAGGGAGATGACCGAGAACAGTCCATAGAGTCCGTACAAGGTCCAAAGCCAGTTGACACGAAAGTCACCACCTGGTTTTCCATGGAAACCAGGCCACCAACGGGTCCCAAACCTGACTTTCTCCAAACATATCCATGGTTCAGATATGGTCACTGGATCAGATCTGTGTCCTTCCAACCGACACCGAAAACCCCTAGGTTGATTCCTATAGAATCACAGATCCGTGTCTCTCGTGATGGTGCCATGATGAATCTTCTGCAGTCCTGTCTCTCGTTCCTTGAGTGTTTTGCAGAATGTCCGACTGGTAGCTCTGTGAGATGGGAACTCCTCTCTTTTTATACAGGAGGCATGTAAGCTATTTTTAGAATTACCCAGCGTCCTTCAGTCTAGCATCACAGCCTTTTTCCTATCTATTTTCAAAGTCAACAAACTGCTTCCAGAATACAATGCACAATTAGCATATCAGCTCACATCAGTAAACAAAGAAACACACTATGTACAAGTCACTATTACAGGCTTACACAAGAGGTTAAATGGTGTATCAGCTGCAAGTCTGTCTTCTTGACCCACCAGAAATAAACATTTAAATCCACAAGCCAATACACAGATAAAAAGGCAATTCTTCTTGGTTTGCAAAAACATAGCTGTCTGGGAAATTAAGATATACTCTGGTTTCTTCACATCTGGTAGCGACATAAAGGGTCATTCTGCTGAGAAGCTGCTTTGTCTCCTTCTCGCTTCCTAGTGCATTCATGTCTGCGGCAGCCGGAGACACAATACCCATCTTGTTGCTCTTATCCTGTGTGGACGCAACTGGAGACACGTAGCATCGCCAGAAAGCCGAGTCCATAGACCCAGATACAGGACAGAAGGACTCATCCCCCTCCCTGTACCCTGCACCTAGTATAGCTCACCAGCTCTCCAAACCCTGCTGTCCCCTACGTGACCCCCCATCTGATTCTCCTATATGCATCCATATATAATCCTCCCACATATGATCCCTGTGGAGACACAAAGGTAGGTGGGCACCCCAGGACCACTAGCCGGAACCGCATGGACTAGTGATCGCCTCGCCGAAAGCCCACTCTCCCGTTAACGTGATCATAACCCTACTTAGAAATCTCAGGGTGAGGGTAACAGTGCGGCGATACTTTATTGAACCACAAAACAGGCAGATAACACACAGAACAGTTCCTGCAAAATTCCCCAAGATGGTGCCCATTACAGAGTCTCACCCTTCCCTGACTCGCCAGGATAATGGCAGCTGTGACTTCAGAGCTTCCAGGGCCGACTGCCCCACCTGTGGCACGCACAGAGAGGAGGTAACGACAGCGTAGGAAGATGACAATATTACAGGCTTACACAAACAAGTCTGTTTTCTTGACTAACCAGAAACAAACACATACATTCAAAAGTCAACATATAGATAACAGTCTATTCCTCCTGGCTCAATGAAAATAGACGTCTGGTTAATTAAGATAAAATGCTGTGTCTCCACGATCCCTGTGACTCTGTCACATATTCCCCCCTCTGCCCAAAGCCGGAGGTTTTGGTACCATCAGACACCTCTAAGTCAGGGAAGCTGGGCTACTCCTGTACAGTCTCATTCTCCTCTCCAGCAAGGACACAAAGGGGAAATTCCATCACCTCTGCTCCCGACGGAGTTACCTTCTGAGGGGCCTGGCTTTGAACTGGGACACTCGGTACAGCCCCTTTCTGCCACAAGTCCCAGAATAGAGAAAAGCCACGACCCAGTATGACGGGATGGATCAAGTCTCTCATCCCCACAGTCCTCCATCCCCATGGTTACTCTGGTGACAGGGTAGTCCTTGGCATCTCCATGTATGCAGCGGACACCCACAAACTTATTGGGGATAAACTGGTGGGGTAGTGCAGTGCTGATAAGTGTCACCAGACTTCCAGAGTCCAGCAGCCCGAGGACCCTCACCCCATTGACTGAGACGGCACACGACTGAGGACCGTCGCTGGGTTTACAGTCCTCGCCGCAGACCAGGTAAGCATAATACAAGCACCGTCTGCCAAGACTGCAGTTCATAGGTTCAGTGGGCATATTGCACCTGCGGCTATGTGCCCGGGATTGTGACACCGCCAACAGACCACGTCTTTCATCCCAGTCTTAGAAGTCTCCTCAACAGGATTGGGTCGTCCCCCAGTTGTGGGTCTAGCCACTTTGTTTGATGATCCTGTAGGGTTGGTGGGCCGGGCTGGGGGGTGGTCCCTCTCTTACCGCGCAGAGACGTAACAGAGACACGATGGAGGCAAGTGTCGGGTACAACAGGTCCAAGTTTATTCACTCGCCGTCCGCCTGACGGCCTCAGAAGTTCACCGCACTTCACTTCACGGCCCCCCCGTTTCTAGGGCCCGTTATGCACACCGTACTTTCACACCAGGGACGTACATGTACGCACCGTCCCTTCTTCATTTATTGACGCTCCTGACAGGTCAGTCACTGTGGCTGCCTTAGGCCTGTAAACCAACAGTAATTTTACTGGTCAGTCGTCTTCCTTAATACAGTATGCTTCACCTCTGTGCCTCATCTATATTGCGGTCTTCGTGTCAGGACCACCCCCCTGACTTTCTCTCTCCTCAGTCCCCCTGGTTTAGTTTTCCTCACAGTGCACAAACTGTCGCAGTCTTCCTGTCACTTGAGTTCCCCCTGGGGACTGGACCTTTCTGGAACCCTCCCTCAAATTTATAACTTATATATAAAGATAGTCTGTGGCGCTAGCGCTGTCGGTCATTTTATTTTATTAAATTTATAACTTTCCTTGTTCTGTCCGACTCCGCCCCCCATGACCAACGGTTTCTAAAGCCCTAAGCTGATGTCAAGTCCTATGCTCACACTCCTCCCGGCCTTCTAATGGTCAACCCAAGGTACTGCACATCCACTACACTTTCCTAGCTGTTTCCCCACTGTAGTAACTGAAACCTGTCTAAACTGTGCAAACCTTCCTTTCTCTATTCTGACAAGTCCGTCCGTCAGGTCACCTTCCCTACAATCCCACCCCCTTTTGGGTCTCCCAGTAGAGGGACGTAGTAACGTCTGGTCTCCCCAGGGATTTCTCCACCACCTGGTACCTCTCAATCAGTTGAACCAGATCATCTTCATTCCTGGGGTCACCCTGGGCAACCCAGGTCTGTATTGGCCTGTGTAAGGAATGAATGAATCAGGCCATCACCACCAGCTCGACCATCTGGGCTGGAGTGGATGACTCTGGCTCCAGCTACTTCTCGACCAGGTGTAACTAGTCGAACATCTGTGAGCAGGGTGGTTTATCGCCAGCATATGCCCAGCGGAGGACTCGTTGAGCCCTTACAGACATTGTCACTCCCAGGCGTGCCAGTATCTCAGTTTTTAACTCCTTGGCATCCTGGAGGGCTAAGTCAAAATATGCCTTCTGGGGCTCCCCTGTCAGTTATGGCGCCAGGAGAGTGGAATTCCACCGTGTCGGCACATCACATATCAACCTGTTAACTGGCATGGACAAAGACCTCTGCATCGATGCAATTCGATGACCAGAGGGGTTAGAACGGTGGAAATGAGCTTATGTGCTTTCTGTAGCAGCTCACCCAGGCCAGGATAGTGGCAGAGAAAACGCTGTACCACCAGGTTGAGGACATGAGCCATGCAAGGCACGTGTGTGAGCTTGCCTCGCCGTAGGGCCGCCGCCAGGTTCGCACCATTATTGGACATAGCCTTCCCTGGATGCAGGTTCTGCGGAGACAGCCATTGGTCAAACTCAGTCTGGAGAGCTGTCCACAAGTCTTCAGCTGTATGACTGCGATCTCCAAGGCATGTCAATTTTAACACTGCCTGATCCCCGTTTTCGGGGCATACAGGTTTCATCCTTAGTTCAACTCATTTAATAGGAATCGTCCTTCTGGAATACCTGAGGAAGAACGGTTTTCATCACCAGTTATGTCTGTGTGGCAAGGGGTGCTTGAAAATTTGAGGAAGATGGAGTTCAAATGTAAGAGTGTGGCTGATCGGAGACGTTTGGTGGTCCGGACCTGTGTGTTGATAAGTAGGTTTGGTTGTCCTCTAGGAACATTAAATTGACGGTTCTGTAGCGTCCCTGAGGCTCAGTCGCCACAGAGGTACTGCACCTTCTCCAAAGGTGTAGTGCCCCACCGCTTAGGTAAGTTGGGAACTCCTTTCCTCACTCCAACACCTGCATCCCACACACAGGATAGTTCAGCACTGATCACATTGCGGCTCATGCTTAGAGGTAGCAGAGCACCTCTGGTGATTCCTTGCTTCGTAACACGAGATGTGCTGGGAGGTGGGTGGACTTAGATATAAAACAGAGGGAAAGTTTAGAATTACAGGTCAGTCTGGGGTGAGTCCCAGAGAAGGAGGACAGTCAGTCAGGAGAGTCTGAGGACGGGTCGGGAAAGGAGTGCTGCAGCTGCCTCAGTGATCTGAGCCAGCTGGCACAGGAAAGAGAAGAGAAGGAGAGAGACGTAGAACTGCAACCTAAGCTACCATAAGAGAGAGAAGGAACAGCGCGGAATGAAGGAGTAGGAGAACAGAGAGGAATTGTGGGTTGGAAGAGGAACCCTGCTTATAGGTTCTCAGCGCAAGGCCAGGGCCCGGTCCCCGAGGTTGTATGGACACTTATGGTTCTGCAGCAGACACCGGTGGAGTAGTTGGCTGTAAATGCACTACTCCCATCTAAGACTTGGGACACAACAGCAACACGGATAGAGAGCCGGGATCCAGGAGGTCCCTGATCAGGCTACAGCTGTCTGTCATACAAGTAGAGTCGTTAGGAACATCTGACAGGAGGAACTTCAGAGTACCCACGGTACTGGAGCTCTTCACACTAAAAGGCGCAATAGAGGAGTGTTGGCGGAGTGGTACATGTTGGCGGAGTGTTGGAGAGGAGAAGCCTAACTTGCCCAGGAGGTTGATTGAGTCTCTGCCCCGGAGGACACGACATGGAAGCGGGCACCCGTGGTTACCAAGAACTGTGAGTAAAGCGTTGAAACTGCAAGCCCTGGTGTCTTCCAGTCATTGTGCGCCAACACCGTCAGCACCGCTCCATCTGGGTATCATCCTTTACACTACCTGCGCCTAAACACTGCCCTGGGGCTACAGCTTCACCTGTGGGGAGCTATACCATCTATGCTGCAACACACCATCAGCCCCAGAGGATCTGCACGCAGCGCTGGCTTAACATCTTGCTTGCCAAACACCACAGGTGGCGTCACGAACTATTCAATTCCATTAACTACAACCACCATTGACATTGGGCGCCCAGGGCCACGGACTGGGTCACTGCTACTGTGGCGCATTCCCCTGACGCCGGCCCGGTGCCGAGTGCCCCACAGCCCTGGGTGTGAGGGCGACCCAATTTTGGAGTCACGAACAGGATGACGAGACCCGATGCCATCGGGTTCTGTGCGCCTGAAATTTGTGAGACTTTGAACTTTTGAAAATGTGCAGAAGACCTGATTTAATAGACTGTAAAATGGACATTAGAAATGGCCGATGGCGTGGAGAAGAAGGGCGTGAAGAGATGGGAGGTCCTAGGAAAAGACCGCAAAGAGTATTGGGCCTTCCCTGCCTGAATTACTATGTGACAGCGACATGGCCCACCCCCCGGGGGGTTCGTGTGCTGGCCTGGTGTGGAGGCGCTGGAGGAGGACACCGCCCCCGGAGGGAGGGGCAGAGGAGGCCAGTGGTGGAAAAGGGGCCGAGGCAGGAAGAAGAACGCCAGAACGCCATGATGAAAGAAGATGAGAAGTCAGAAGAACAGGGGGAGGGGAGGCCACTCGCTCCTAGGCCTCCCCTGCGGAGGCTGCGACCGCTGATACATCCTCGGCAGCGGCCACCACCGCCTTATAACCGATGTTGCCATTGGGTGAGTCCCGTCCGGAGGAGATATATGAGAGCTCTGGAGCAGAACAGAGGACCGGGACCGCGCCCCTGCCTGGACCGGGCGTGGCTGCACCGACCTCCACCGACGACCCCGACTGAGTCCAACCTGGCCCCGGCACGGATCCAACTGTGGCCTATCCCACCAGTCACCCCGGGAGTTGCGGCTGCTGCCATTTACCACCCGGTACCGGAGCCGGAACTGCGGCTGGAAACACCAGGTATGAATCCTGCCCCGAGGTTGACCCTAGCTTTGGGAGCGGAACCGCGGGATAGGAATGGCCCAGTTGACCTCAGCCGACGATCCCCGCCTGCAGTGCCATTGACTGCAGTCCCAATGGACACTGAGGAGTCAGATCCAGAAGAATTAGTGACGGTACCGGCTGAATCGCCGATAGCGGTGTACGTCTCTATGGCCCTTTCCATTACCCCGACCAGTCCCTATCTCACCCTGTGGGAAGCAGAGTATATGCGGCTAGTGAGTAGTCAGCAGGACGATGATACCACATCTGAGCACAGTCCCAGTTCAGCTTCCAGAACCCCAGGAGGGGACCACAATTAAGAAATACTTTTCAAATCTCGTTACCAAGGAGGGTTTGTTTGCTCCAGTTGTGCCTTTTTCTATTTTTCTATTTTTGCTATCATTTTTTTGTTTTTCTGGTAGCACTTTTGTTGCCCTGTTTTGATTGGCAGCGTTCTTCAACTTTGAACTAGCGATCATGAACTTGGAGTGATCCAAAAACTTTTATTGTAAATAGTTGCACCTCTTTAGGTGCCCTTTCTTGGTTTTACATAAGAGACACTTTGCGAAGATAATGTTTTTGCATGGACACTTTTCGAAGATGATGTCTACCTCAAAGGACATTGCAAGAGATCCCGGCTGGGAGTGGTGTCCAGCACCTTACAAGAATAACTGTTGAATGCTTTACTGTGAAGTATTTGATAATGTGTTTTATAAGAGTATTAGTAACTGAGAAATGGCTTTTATAGAAGAATTAGGAATGTCTGATCTAGAGATGAGTGATGTGAATAAAGAATTGAAAGTAGACAGGTGACGGACCAGGTACTTGCTGTCAGCGTCTTGCGTCTAGAAGAGACAGTGAAAGTAGAGAAATAAATGTGTACTAGAGAAAGAAAATGAGAGAAAATGTGTTACAGAGAATAGCACTTTGAATTGAGAATTGCACTTAGAATTAAAAATTTTAGATAGAATTTTAGATAGAATTGTTTGTAACGTTCAAGATGAGTACCTCCTATACTAGGAAGATTAGTATAAGAAATGTTTATGCATTACAAAATTTTTGTATGTTTCTTTGCTGTCTTGCAGCCCACGAACGTGCTGTGTTTCGCGGGGGGGTATGTGGCGCCCCTGAGCCTCAGTCGCCACAGAGGTACTGCACCTTCTCCTAAGGTGTAGTGCCCCACCACTTAGGTAAGTTGGGAACTCCTTTCCTCACTCCAACACCTGCATCCCACACACATTATAGTTCAGCACTGATCACATTGCGGCTCATGCTTAGAGGGTAGCAGAGCACCTCTAGTGATTCCTTGCTTCGTAACATGAGATGTGCTGGGAGGTGGGTGGAGTTAGATATAAAAGAGAGGGAAAGTTTAGAATTACAGGTCAGTCTGGGGTGAGTCCCAGAGAATGAGGACAGTCAGTCAGGAGAGTCTGAGGACGGGTCCTGGAAAGAAGGAGTGCTGCAGCTGCCTCAGTGATCTGAGCCAGCTGGCACAGGAAAGAGAAGAGAAGGAGAGAGGCGTAGAACTGCAACCTAAGCTACCATGAGAGAGAGAAGGAACAGCGCAGAACGAAGGAGTAGGAGAACAGAGAGGAGTTGTGGGTTGGAAGAGGAACCCTGCCTATAGGCTCTCAGCGCAAGGCCGGGGCCCGGTCCCCGAGGTTGTATGGACACTTATGGTTCTGCAGCAGACACCGGTGGAGTAGTTGGCTGTAAATGCACTACTCCCAGCTAAGACTTGGGACACAACAGCAACACGGATAGAGAGCCGGGATCCAGGAGGTCCCTGATCAGGCTACAGCTGTCTGTCATACAAGTAGAGTTGTTAGGAACATCTGACAGGAGAAACTTCAGAGTAACCACGGTACTGGAGCTCTTCACACTAAAAGGTGCAATAGAGGAGTCATTCAGGAAAGGTACATGTTGACAGAGTTTTGGAGAGGAGAAGTCTAACTTGCCCGGGAGGTTGATTGAGTCTCTGCCCTGGAGGACCCGGCATGGAAGCGGGCACCAGTGTGTACAACGGACTGTGAGTAAAGCGTTGAAACTGCAAGCCCTGGTGTCCTCCAGACATTGTGCGCCAACACCGTCAGCACCGCTACATCTGGGTATCATCCTTTACACTACCTGCACCTACACACTGCCCTGGGGCTACAGCTTCACCTGTGGGGAGCTATACCATCTATGTTGCAACACACCATCAGCCCCAGAGGATCTGCACGCAGCGTTGGCTTAACATCTTGCTTGCAAAACACCACAGGTGGCGTCACGAACTATTCAATTCCATTAACTACAACCACCATTGACATTGGGCACCCAGGGCCACGGACCGGGTCACTGCTGCTGTGGCGCTTTCCCCTGACGCCGGCCCGGTGGCGAGTGCCCCACAGCCCTGGGTGTGAGGGCGACCCAGTTCCCTCTTGGAAACTCAGTCCTATGTTCATCGTTCCTGACTCCTTATAACATTGTGGCCGTCGTCAATCCTGTAGCATTCCGCCTTGCTTTGCCACTCACTTTAGGATCCCTAATGTGTTACATCGAACTCTACTCAAAAAATACATTGCGTCCTCTGTACCTTCACGGCTACCACCATCTCCAGTCATTGTGAATGGAAACTTAGAATTTCAGATAGCTAAGATTGTTGATTCTCACTTAGTTCATCGGTCATTTCAGTATCTGGTACATTGGAGGGGAATACAGTCCTGAAGAGAGGATTTGGGTAGCAGCATCTGACTTCCATGCGGCCAGGCTGATCTGGTCTCTTCACGTGGCACCCCCTGATAAACCCCATTCTGAGGTTCCAGAGGTCCCTCATAGAAGGGAGGGGGATTGTCCCGGGTTTACTGCAACAGAAAGGATCCAGAAGACAGCAGCGTTTGATTTCTCCTACTCCTGCATGGATTTGGAGCTTCACCTTCTTATTGAATGGTGATACAAGAAAGATATATATCTTTGTACTGTGTTAGCCAGTAGATAGAATCATAGAATCATAGAATCGTAGTGTTGGAAGGGACCTCCTGGGCCATCTGGTCCAACCCCCTGCTCAAAGCAGGATTCACTATATCATCCCAGTCAGATGTCTGTCCAGCCTCTGTTTGAAGGCTTCCATTGAAGGAGAACTCACCACTTCTCATGGCAGCCTGTTCCACTCATTGATCATTCTAACTGTCAAAAAGTTTTTTCTAATATCTAATCTGTGTCTCCTCCCATTCAGTTTCATCCCATTGCTTCTAGTCTTTCCTTGTGCAAATGAGAATAAAGTTGATCCTTCTACAATGTGACAGCCCTTGAGATATTTGTAGACAGCTATTAAGTCTCCTCTCAGTCTTCTCTTTTGCAAACTAAACATTCCCAAATCCTGCAACCTTTCCTCATAAGACAGGGTTTGCAGACCGGTCACCATTCTGGTCGCTCTTTTCTGAACTTGCTCCAGTTTGTTGATGTCTTTTTTAAAATGTGGTGCCCAAAACTGGACCCAATATTCCAGATGAGGTCTGGCCAAAGTGGAGTAGAGGGAAATAATGACTTCACGTGATCTAGACTGTATGCTTCTGTTAATACATCCTAGAATTGCATTTGCCTTTTTTGCTGCTGCATCACACTGTTGACTCATATTCAGTCTGTGATCTATTAGTATACCCAAGTCTTTTTCACATGTGCTGTTGCTTAGCCCTATTCCTCCCATTCTGTATATGCTTTTTTCATTTTTATTGCCCAGATGTAGTACTTTGCATTTTTCCCTGTTAAAAACCATTCTGTTAGTTGCTGCCCACTTCTCTAGTTTATTTATATCTTTTTGAATCCTCTCTCTCTCTTTTCTAGTATTAGCTATCCCTCCTAGCTTTGTGTCATCAGCAAATTTAATCAGTTTACCCTCAATTCCTTCATCTAAATCGTTGATAAAGATGTTGAACAGGACAGAGCCCTGTGGTACCCCACTTGAGAAATTCTTCTAACTGGATGTGCAGCCATTTACAACCACTCTTTGGGTCCGATCACTAAGCCAGTTATGAATCCACCTAACAGTTGCCTTGTCCATTCCATACTTAGACATTTTTTCAATAAGGATTGTATGAGATACTTTGTCAAATGCTTTGCTGAAGTCAAGATATACTATATCTACAGCATTTCCTTGATCCACCCAATCAGTGATTCCGTCATAGAAGGAAATTAAGTTAGTCTGACATGACTTATTAGTAACAAACCCATGCTGACTCTGTTTAATCACTTCATTCTTATCCAGGTACTGACATACCGTATTTTTCGCTTTATAAGACGCTCCGGATTATAAGACGCACCCCAAATTTTGAGGAGAAAAATAGGAAAAAAACTTTATTTTTAATAAAATGGTGGTGCATCTTATAATCCATGCGTCTTATTGCTTTCCAGGGGTGGTGATGGAGGAGGCCGGAGTGGAACATTGCTGCTGGGATGAGGGGGTGTTTTGATGTGCAGCGTGCCGCTGCCGGTGTCTGTTACTGCCGCCGCCCTCTGTCCCCTGATGCTTGCCACCACCGCCACGCTCTGTCCTCCGGTGCCTGCTTGCCACCACCGCCGCACTCTGTCCCCCAGTGCTTGCCACCACCGCCACGCTGTCCCCCGGTGCCTGCTTGCCACCACCGCCGCGCTCTCCCCCGGTTCTTACCGCCACCACCGCGCTCTGTCCCCCCGGTGTTTGCCGCCATCGCCGCGCTCTGTCCCGTTCTGAGGGTACTTGCCGCGGCACTCTGTGCCCTGATGCTGCCGCTGCGCTGTCCGCCACCGCCGCGCTCCTGTCCCCCGGTGGTTTCTTCCGCCCCACCGCCGCCGCCGTGCTCTGTCCCGTTCAGCGTGGGGGGGTCTCTGTCGCTCCATGCTGCTTTCTTCCTGGAAAATGGCCGCCGCGCATGCGCAGACGGACATCTCGGCACTGAAATCTCGGGAGATGAGATTTCAGCGCTGAAATCTCATCTCCCGAGATTTCAGTGCCGAGATGTCCGTCTGCGCATGCGCGGCGGCCATTTTCCAGGAAGAAAGCAGGCATGGAGCGACAGAGACCCCCCCACGCTGAACGGGACAGAGCGCGGCGGCGGCGGTGGGGCGGAAGAAACCACCGGGGGACAGGAGCGCGGCGGTGGCGGACAGCGCAGCGGCAGCATCAGGGCACAGAGTGCCGCGGCAAGTACCCTCAGTGGCAGCGCAAATGTATATCCTCTTTGTAAGACGCACCCCCTTTTTCCCCTCAATTTTGGGGGAAAAAAAGTGCGTCTTACAAAGCGGAAAATACGGTACATGTTGTTTAATAATTTGTTCAAAGATCTTTCCTGGTATAGAAGTCAGACTCACCGGCCTATAGTTGCCTGGGTCCACCATCTTCCCCTTTTTGAAGATAGGAACAACATTTGCTCTTCTCCAGTCTTCTGGGGCTTCTCCTGTTCTCCAAGAATTTTCAAAGATTATGGAGAGGGGTTCAAAAATTTCTTCTGCTATCTCCTTCAGTACTCTGGGGTGTAATTCATCTGGACCTGGAGACTTGAATTCATTTAGGTTAGCTAAGTGTTTCCTCACTATCTTTCTGTTTATAGATATCCTGGATTCTTCTATTCCCTTAATAGGACAGTGAAGAACAGTTGATGTTACATTTCCTTTCTGAGAGAAAACAGATGCAAAATAGGAATTTAAAAGTTCGGCCTTCTCAACATCCTGTCTTACCATTTCATCATTTTCATCCTGTAAAAATCCTATAGCATCTTTGACTTTTCTTTTACTTTTGACATATCCCCAAAATCCTTTATTATTGCTTTTGACATTTCTTGCAAGCCTCAATTCATTGTCAGCTTTAGATAACCTGATTTGTGCCCTGCAGGTTCTGCAGACAGCATTATATTCTTCTTTAGATATGCCTCCCTCTTTCCATTTTATAAACATTTTTTTCTTCCTTTTTAGCATGTGCTTAAGTTCTGTGTTCATCCATCCTGGTTTCCTTATATGCTTCCTATTCTTCCCTCTTTTCGGAATTGCTAACAATTGTGCTTTGAGAATTTCATTTTTCAATATTTCCCATCCTTCCTGGACATTTTTGTCTTTAAGGATATCCAGCCATTGGATCCCTCCAATTCTCTAAAAATAGCATTTTAGAATTTTTCTAAAATATTTTTAGAAAAATATTCAGAATTGAGAGTCCTCAGTGGTTGATGCCTTTTAATGGCTAACTGAAAAGATAGTAACACATTGCAGCTTTCCAGACTCCGCAGGTCTCTTCATCAGGCATTGACTAATACAACATCTGAAGAATCACATATACACAAAGCAACACAGAAATAACGCAATAGATAAGACAAGTGACGTGAAGCAGAACTATCATTATGGGAGAGGGATAAACAGTTGTGGCCATAAATATTGGAACAGTTCATAGATAAGGAGTGTGAATGGTTCTGTGTTGTGTGATGACTAGAGTTGAGCGATACCGTCCGATACTTCAAAGTATCGGATCGGAATGGATCGGCCGATCTTAAAAAAAAGTATCGGTATCGCCGATTCCGATACCGGAAGTACCATTCAAGTCTATGGGACTTCCGGTATCGGAATAAGAAAAACCCTGTTTTTCCCTTGTACAGCCTCTCTGGGGTCTGTACGGGCCTTTCGGGGGGCTGTGCCGGCCTGCCGGGGGGTCTGTGCAGGCTCCGGTGGTCTGTGCCGGCCTGCCGGGGGGCTGTGCCTGCCTGCCGGGGGGGCTGTGCAGGCTCCGATGGGCTGTGCCGGCCTGCCGGGGGGCTGTGCAGGCTCCGGTGGGCTGTGCCGGCCTGCCGGGGGGCTGTGCTGGCCTGCCGGTGGTCTGTGCAGGCTCCGGTGGGCTGTGCCGGCCTGCCGGGGGGCTGTGCCGGCCTGCCGGGGGGCTGTGCAGGCTTCGGGGGTCTGTGCAGGCATCGTCCGATGGGACTACAAGTCCCATCGGGCGATGCCTGCTACCATGACAGTGATTGACACATTAGCCAATGATGGGACAGTAGTAGTCCCATCATCCGGCTAATGTGTTGAATGTAAAAAAAAATAAAAAAAAATTACATGCTACATACATGCTACATTCATACTACATACATGCTACATTCATACTACATATATACTACATGCAACATGCATACTACATATATACTACATGCATACTACATATATACTACATGCATACTACATATATACTACATGCTACATACATACTACATACAATACATTCATACAATACATACATAGACATACAGTACATATAACATAGAGTAACATACTTACCAATACTTGTCACATTGTTCCCCGAAGCCATTGTCTTTTACGGAATAAATATTAACATAACAAACCACAAAAATACTCACCCACGATCCGAAGCAGTCCACGAGTGTGTCCCACGACGATCTTGGGTAGAGAACTGCAGCATCAGCTGTTGCTGCCGTTCTCTACGGGCTGCAGGAATCCAATGACGGAAGGTAGGTATCCTTCCGCACTGTATTCCTCCGCCACTTAAAAAAAAAAAAAGTCCCTAGTCTCACTTTATGCCATTGCTGCGTGGGAAATTCCCACACAGCAATGGCATAAAGTGAGACTAGGGACTTTTTTTTTTTAAGTGGCGGAGGAATACAGTGCGGAAGGATACCTACCTTCCGTCATTGGATTCCTGCAGCCCGTAGAGAACGGCGGCATCAGCTGATGCTGCAGTTCTCTACCCAAGATCGTCGTGGGACACACTCGTGGACTGCTTCGGATCGTGGGTGAGTATTTTTGTGGTTTGTTATGTTAATATTTATTCCTTTAAAAGACAATGGCTTCGGGGAACAATGTGACAAGTATTGGTAAGTATGTTACTCTATGTTATATGTACTGTATGTCTATGTATGTATTGTATGAATGTATTGTATGTAGTATGTATGTAGTATATATGTGGTATGTATGTAGCATGTAGTATGTATGTAGTATGTATGTAGCATGCATGTAGCATGCAGTATGTATGTAGCATGCATGTAGTATATATGTAGTATGTATGTGGTATGTATGTAGTATGTATGTAGCATGCATGTAGTATGTATGTAGTATGTATGTAGCATGCATGTAGTATGTATGTAGCATGTAGTATATATGTAGCATGTAGTATGTATGTAGCATGCATGTAGTATATATGTAGTATGTATGTAGTATGTATGTAGTATGTATGTAGCATGCATGTAGTATGTATGTAGTATGTATGTAGCATGTAGTATGTATGTAGCATGCATGTAGTATATATGTAGCATGCATGTAGTATATATGTAGTATGTATGTAGCATGTAGTATGTATGTAGCATGTAGTATGCATGTTGCATGCATGTAGTATGTATGTAGTATGTATGTAGCATGCATGTAGCATGTATGTAGCATGTAGTATGTATGTAGCATGCATGTAGTATGTATGTAGCATGCATGTAGTATGTATGTAGTATATATGTGGTATGTATGTAGTATGTATGTAGCATGCAGTATGTATGTAGCATGCATGTAGTATATATGTAGTATGTATGTAGCATGTAGTATGTATGTAGCATGCATGTAGTATGTATGTAGTATGTATGTAGTATTTTTTTTTTTTTTTTTTAACATTTCACACATTAGCCGGATGATGGGACTACTACTGTCCCATCATTGGCTAATGTGTCAATCACTGTCATGGTAGCAGGCATCGCCAGATGGGACTTATAGTCCCATCGGACGATGCTTGCACAGACCCCCGGACATCAGCACAGCCCCCCGGCAGGCCGGCACAGCCCCCCGGCAGGCCGGTACAGACCCCCACAGGGTGCACAGACCCCCACAGGGTGCACAGCCCCCCGGCAGGCCGGTACAGACCCCGGGCAGTCCACACAGCCCCCCGGCAGGCCGGCAGAGACCCTCGGAAGGCCCGAAATGACGGCGCATCATGATGCGCACACACCGCGCATCATGATGACGTCAGGCTGTCAATCAACTTTGAACTTCCGATTCCGATGCCGACTTCCGATATTGAAAAAATATCGGAAGTCTGTATCGGAATTCCGATACAGCGAGTATCGGCCGATACCCGATACTTGCGGTATCGGAATGCTCAACACTAGTGATGACCCCAGAAGGTCTGAGGAGCAAATTCCTTAATTGATGTAAAAAGACATAAATCCATGTGACACAATCAATTCCTGCTGTCATGGTCACGTGTGTCTGGACGCAGCGAGTACCGCAAGGCGAACCCATATGACACACGTGACCCTGGATACACCGCCTCCAGTTGGGTGAATTTAAATAATAACACGTGCAGCTGGATACACCGCCTCCAACTGGCGAATTTAGGTATTACACGTTATACATACAGTAGTCTGGAAACCCCGCCTCCAGTAAAGCGAATTTAAACAATAAAGGGGAAACCTGGGTAACAATAACAATGGAGGGCCCTGCGATAGGGAAACGTGGAAGTGGAGACCTCCTGCACTCCCCTGAGCCAGTGTCCCTGCACTCCTAACGTTCCCTATGCTGATTCCGCACCAGGCGACGCACAGGAACCTCAAAAGCCTGACTCGCCCTGCACCTAACCCCTCACTAGGGAATTGATCGGTGCAGAAACTAATCCCACCACTGCACTAAACACACATAAGGTAAAGTGACAAAACATGGGAAACACCACTTAGCTTTGCTCTGTTGCTTATGCTCCCAGCAACAGAGCCCACCACCTGCGTGCATCTTCTCCTCCACCCGGATCCAACACCATAACCGGATCCATCACCATAGTGCAGCCTTGGAGCAGAGTCCACCACCTGTTGCAGCTGCCCAGAAAACAGAGTCCCAAAGATGAGTCCAGCTTCTGCCAAAAAGTCCAGCATGCTTGAGTCCAACTTTTCTGCCAATAAGTCCAGAATGCTTGAGCCCAGTTTTCAGCAACCAAGTTCAGCATGCTGAGTGCAACTCTCACCATAGTTGCCACTCCACCAAGCCATGCAAGCACTTCCTGCTGACACCATAAACTGCGACTCCACCACGCCATGCCAGCCCTTCTTGCAGACCACATCGTTGGACTCCACCAATCCATGCCAGCACTCCCTGCAGACTCCATAGCTGCCACTCATCCCCTCTGGCTGGGCTGCCCAGGACTCCTGTTCAGCTCCATCTTTCACCCAGGCTTCCTTGAGAATGACTAACTATCACCAACCGTGATCAAACACACCTGACACTGTTTTATAGAGCATCACACCTGTTTTATAATTACGTGCACTTAACCAAAGAAACTAAAGTGCACTACCGCTCACCACCACCAGGGCAACTTAGAACAAACGACACCACAGTGCAATAATTCTAATGGCCACCGGGGCAAACACACCACTTTGGCACACAGCCAAAGGAAAAAAGTTCACTTGTGCATTTAAACTTGTCAGATCCAGCCTGGATCATGATACCAGAAAAGAGTGACCAGAATGGTGACCGGTCTGCAAACCCTGTCTTATGAGGAAAGGTTGCAGGATTTGGGAATGTTTAGTTTGCAAAAGAGAAGACTGAGAGGAGACTTAATTGCTGTCTACAAATATCTAAAGGGCTGTCACATTGTAGAAGGATCAACTTTATTCTCATTTGCACAAGGAAAGACTAGAAGCAATGGGATGAAACTGAATGGGAGGAGACACAGATTAGATATTAGAAAAAACTTTTTGACAGTTAGAGTGATCAATGAGTGGAACAGGCTGCCACGAGAAGTGGTGAGTTCTCCTTCAATGGAAGTCTTCAAACAGAGGCTGGACAGACATCTGACTGGGATGATTTAGCGAATCCTGCTTTGAGCAGGGGGTTGGACCAGATGGCCCAGGAGGTCCCTTCCAACTCTACGATTCTATGATTCTATGACCTGCACTGAGAGTGTCAAAGGTCGTCATGAGTTTATACTCCCAGACCCTCCTGTCTCTCTAAGATTTGAAGCTCCCTTTCAATATCAGTAATTTCATGTCCATGGTGCTGTGATCAGGCATACAAAAATGTTTGACCACTGGTAGAGCCATTCTTTTTTCTCTTATTGGCTGGCGGAAGGGTACTGACTGAAGGCGGATTCAGGAGCTAAGGCAAAGTACATGGCCCCAGCGTCTTCACCATCATTAGTAATTTGCAGAAGAGGTTAAGCTAGGGTGCCCCCTAGAGTTAGGGACAGGGAAGGAGTCCCCTGGTCCAGGGACACCCGACAACAGAGTCGTGGCAGGTAGGGGGGTTAACAGAGATGAGGATGAGATGTAGGGAGTGCAGCACTGAAGGAGAGGTGTCACGATCCATGCTGGATTGTGACAGATAAAAGCACATGTACCTTTTTTTTCCTTTGAGCTGTTGGCTTAAAGTTAGTTTTGCCCCCGGTGGCCATTAGTGTCATTACACAGTGGTGTCTTTAGTTCTAGTTTTGCCCCCAGTGGTGGCTAGTATTATTACACGGGAATCACTAGCAGGTGTGATGGTTCTGGCTCTTGCCTATAAAGGAGAGTCAGGTGGTCTCACTCACTGTTGGTGATATTGGTCATTTCCAACCATCCTTGGTGGAGGAAGGAGCTAGAGATGAGTTCCTTGCAGCTCAGTCAGAGTCCTGTTGTGGAAGGAGCAACAGTGAGGAGTTCCTTGCAGCTCTGACAGAGCTTTGGTGAAGTAGCAGCTATTCAGGAGGAAAGCTGCACTCAGGTGCTGGACTCTGTTGCTGGGAGCAATAGCAACAGAGCAAAGCTAAGTGGTTTTTCCCTGTTTGTAACTTTCCTTATGTATGTTTTAGTGCAGTGGTGGGATTAGTTTCTGCACCATCCAATTCATTAGAAAGGGATAGGTGCAGGGCGAGCTAGGGTTCTTAGGTTCCTGCTCGTCGACAGGTGCGGAACCTGCCTAGGGACCGTCAGTAGTGTAGAGACACTGACTCAGGGGAGTGCAGGAGGTCTCCATGTCCCCGTTCCCTATTGTAGGGCCCTCCATTGTATCGGTTTCCCTGGTGTTTCCCTTATCTCTGTAAATTCGCCCTGCTGGAGGTGGTGTATCCAGATACACGTGTAACTATTGAAATTCGCCTGCTGGAGGTGGTGTATCCGGCTGCACGTTTCATTGTTTAAATTCGCCCTGCTGGAGGCGGTGTATCCAGGGTCACGGGTATCATAGAAATTCGCCCTGCTGGAGGCGGAGTATCCAGTCACCTGTGACATCACAAGAGGTAGGTAATAGACAGAGATGAAGAGGAGATTTAAGGTGGTAAAGCACTGTGGAGAGGATGGGTAGGTTGGTAGACAGATGAGGAGAAGATGTAGCACCATGCAGCACTGTGGAGAGGACGGGTTAGGTGGTAAACAGATGAGGAGATATAGGGAGGTGCAGCACTGTGGAGAGGACGGGTAGGGTGGTAGACAGAGATGAGGAGGAGCTGTACGGCGGTGCAGCACTGAGGAGAGGATGGGTAGGGTTGTAAACAGAGATGAGCAGGATTTTTAGCACTGTGGAGCACTGTGGAGAGGATAGAGAAAGATGAGTAGGAGATACATGGCTGTTAAAATTACATGGGCACTACGTAAGCTGATTGCGTGGGATAATACAAAACTCAGACCAAAGTTGATTCAAATGAGTATATTAACAAGAGAAACAAAACTAAGGCTGGTTTCACACTTGCGTTTTTTTGCGCATGCGTTTTTTCCTATATTTAACATGGGTGCGCATTGTCATGCGCTTGTACGCGTTTGTATGTGCATGCATTTTTTTGCGTCCGACCTGTCTCAAAAAAACGCATGCGCACGGAATTCACGCAATAACACATTAAAGTCTATGGGAACGCTGACGTGCGCATGACAGCGTTTAAAAACTAATGCGGATTTTTGTAAAAACCATGCGCAAAAAACAAGAAAACGCATTAAAAACGCATGATGTGGTTTTTATGCGCGTTTGCACTGCGCACGCAGCACAAAAAAACGCAAGTGTGAAAGTAGCCTAACAGGGCAATTCCTGCAATAGTAACGAAAACACAGCACAATATAGAATGATGCAAGTGAAACAAAACTAACAGGGCACTTCCTGCAACAGTAACGAATGCACAGCACAATATGGAAATGTCCAGTGTAACTGAAGAGCGGGGCGCGACTGCTAATATGAACCAGTCCAGTAGTAACATGACGCAGGTGTGCACAAGGCACTAAATGTAGGAGTCCAGCAGTATGAGGCTATGTACCCACATATGCAGAAAAACACGGACTTTTTCCCCAGGATAATGCGCGTTTTTTTGCGTGTTTTTTCAGGAGCATCCTCCTGCTCATAGAATATAGTGAGAAATGCAGATTTTTCTGCAAACTTAATGAGCATGCTGCGTTTTTTACCGCGATGCGTTTTTTTACGGTAAAAAACGCATCATGTGCACAAAAATTGCGGAATTCATCAAAAAGAATGAGATGCTTCTTGTATGCGATTTTGAAGCGTTATTACAGGGAAAAACACTTAAAAACGCTTACGTGGGTACACAGCCTTAGAGTAAGCACACCGCGTTTAATAAGGAAGTCCAGCGATATTAAGAATGAGCACACACACAGCACTAAAGTGTAGAAGTCCCAGCAATCATAAGGGTGGGAATGCACTCGGCACTTAAAGGTAGAAGACAGCATTATACGGGAGTGGCATTAACAGGAGAAAGATGAATTACACCCCAGAGTACTGAAGGAGATAGCAGAAGAAATTTTTGAACCCCTCTCCATAATCTTTGAAAATTCTTGGAGAACAGGAGAAGTGCCAGAAGACTGGAGAAGAGCAAATGTTGTTCCTATCTTCAAAAAGGGGAAGAAGGTGGACCCAGGCAACTATAGGCCGGTGAGTCTGACTTCTATACCAGGAAAGATCTTTGAACAAATTATTAAACAACATGTATGTCAATACCTGGATAAGAATGAAGTGATTAAACAGAGTCAGCATGGGTTTGTAACTACAGTAATAAGTCATGTCAGACTAACTTAATTTCCTTTTATGATGGTATTACTGATTGGGTGGATCAAGGAAATGCTGTAGATATAGTATATCTTGACTTCAGCAAAGCATTTGACAAAGTCTCTCATACAATCCTTATTGAAAAAAATGACTAAGTATGGAATGGACAAGGCAACTGTTAGGTGGATTCATAACTGGCTTAGTGATCGTACCCAAAGAGTGGTCGTAAATGGCTGCACATCCAGTTGGAAGAATGTCTCAAGTGGGGTACCACAGGGCTCTGTCCTGGGCCCTGTATTGTTCAACATCTTTATCAACGATTTAGATGAAGGAATTGAGGGTAAACTGATTAAGTTTGCTGATGACACAAAGCTAGGAGGGATAGCTAATACTAGAGAAGGGAGAGAGAGGATTCAAAAAGATATAAATAAACTGGAGAAGTGGGCAGCAACTAACAGAATGGTTTTTAACAGGGAAAAATGCAAAGTACTACATCTGGGCAATAAAAATGAAAAAAGCATATATAGAATGGGAGGAATAGGGCTAAGTGACAGCACATGTGAAAAAGACTTGGGTATACTAATAGATCACAGACTGAATATGAGTCAACAGTGTGATGCAGCAGCAAAAAAGGCAAATGCAATTCTAGGATGTATTAACAGAAGCATACAGTCTAGATCACGTGAAGTCATTATTTTCCTCTACTCCTCTTTGGTCAGACCTCATCTGGAATATTGTGTCCAGTTTTGGGCACCACATTTTAAAAAAGACATCAACAAACTGGAGCAAGTTCAGAAAAGAGCGACCAGAATGGTGACCGGTCTGCAAACCCTGTCTTATGAGGAAAGGTTGCAGGATTTGGGATTGTTTAGTTTGCAAAAGAGAAGACTGAGAGGAGACTTAATAGCTGTCTACAAATATCTAAAGGGCTGTCACATTGTAGAAGGATCAACTTTATTCTCATTTGCACAAGGAAAGACTAGAAGCAATGGGATGAAACTGAATGGGAGGAGACACAGATTAGATATTAGAAAAAACTTTTTGACAGTTAGAGTGATCAATGAGTGGAACAAGCTGCCACGAGAAGTGGTGAGTTCTCCTTCAATGGAAGTCTTCAAACAGAGGCTGGACAGACATCTGATTGGGATGATTTAGCGAATCCTGCTTTGAGCAGGGGGTTGGACCAGATGGCCCAGGAGGTCCCTTCCAACTCTACGATTCTATGATTCTATGATTCTATGATTTGTACCTTTTTGGGCTGAAAGTCCCACACATGTCCAGCACCGCAGCCCAACAAACACAGGCCTAGAGGAGATGATGATGTCAGGATTCCTTACAGGCCACAGCAGATCCAGGGGCGAATAGTTAAACACTAGAAGTCCAGACAGTAGTTAAGCACAGACAGCATCAGGGAGACGCACAGAGGACTGTAGGCAGCAGAACGAGGAGAGGCAGAGCACCGAGTAACGAGCAGCAGCAGCAGGGAGTCCACCAGCAGACAGGCAGGAGCTCAGGAGCCAACAGCAACAAAATACTCAGGCAAAGAGGAGCACGCGACCCGGACTTAAATAATCAGAACAGACAGGAAGTTCCATGACAAGGCGAGATACGAGACTCCATCTTGGATAAGAGCGAACAGGCACAAAGGAAAGTCCGGATCCAGGACCAGGTTTTTCAGGATATCTTTGATGCAACAGAGTAATCTTTTGAGGAGCACAGATATTACTCACTGGCTCCCAAGAGTTCTCCCCAGATGGATATCGTTGCCACTTGATGAGGTATTGTAGCTGATTCCTGTGGATTCTAGAGTCCAGAATCTTCTCTACAACAAATTGTTCTTGTCCGTCCACCAACACAGGCTGAGGAGGAGGCGTAATACGACCCTGAAAAGTATTTGGAGACACTGGTTTTAATAGGGAGACATGAAACACAGGATGTTGTCAGAGACACCGCACTACACTTGCTCCTAGAGCCAGTGCGCGTGTCCTGAGAACAGAAGCAGTGCTAAAAGATACCTGGGGAGCAGAGCAGCAGAGGTGACCATGCGTGCTTCAGGCTAATAGTGTCAGGGTCCAGTCAGTGCTGGAAAGTAAAGATGCATCGGACCTGCGGACACTAAAACTGAATAATGTGCACGGGACCTATGGTCATGTGACTGCAAGGGGGCGGGGCTTAGCGTCCTGTATTCAGATAGGACAGGACACCATACAACAACTCAGAGTCAGGCAAAACAGAGGTCACACACAGTACGGGCGAACGAGGTACAGGAGGGACGAACAGACGGGTAGTCAGACAGAGCCAAAGGTCATACACAAGAGGGCAACGTGGTACCAAGGGGACGAGCAGAGAGAAGTCGGGTCACAAGCAGAGAGTCATACACGAGAGGTAGCGCAGTACAAGAGGGGCAGGCAGAACTCGTAACAGGGACAGAACCAGATCACAACCGAACAAGCAAGCAAGATATCAGGCACAAGGCACACGTATACAAGAGGTCACTTAACTCAGCCGAGGGCAGGAGTACAACCGACACCGGACCCAGGCCCAGCGAGCACCAAACAGCCCCCCGCCGCCAGAGAGAGGCAGCACAATCAACCCCCAGCCTAACCAGGACGGGTCAAAGCGAAATCCCGTCCTGGATCATGACAGTACCCTCCTCTCAATGGGGGGCCACCGGACCCCCAGGTCTCTCAGGGTACTTGGCGTGAAAGGCTCGGATCAACCGATCCGCATGAACTGATCGAGCAGGAACCCACGAGCGTTCCTCAGGACCGTAGCCCTTCCAATGTATCAAATACTGAAGGGCGCAACGGACCAACCTGGAGTCGACAATTCGTTCCACCTCGTACTCAGCCTGCCCATCTACCAGAACCGGTGTCGGGGAAGATGATGATCCCTCCCCACTGGACCTCACAGGTTTCAAAAGGGCCTTATGGAAAACATTTGGGATCCGCAGAGATGGCGGGAGCTGCAACCGAAAAGCCACCGGGTTAACTGCTTCGGTAATTACATAGGGACCTATAAACTTGGGTCCAAGCTTCGCAGAGGGGACCTTGAGCCTTATATTTTTGGTGGATAACCATACCTTATCCCCGACCTGAAACACTGGACCCACAGATCGTTTTTTGTCCGCAAAAAATTTAAATTTGTCCTGGGCCTTCGTAATGTTATTCTGGACCTCCCGCCATACCTCCCCCAACCGCTGGATCGACTCGTCCGCCCCAGGACACCCAGAATTCAAGCAGGAAAATTCTCCAAAATGAGGATGAAACCCATAATTGCAAAAAAAAGGAGATGTACCCGTAGACTGGTTAGTGCGGTTGTTAAAAGCAAACTCAGCCAATGGTAACACAGAACACCAATCATCCTGTCGGGCTGAGGTCAAACAACGCAGAATTTGCTCCAGAGACTGATTGGTCCGCTCAGTCTGCCCATTAGTCTCTGGATGGTAGGCGGATGAAAAGGACAGACTAATACCCAACCTCCTACAAAAAGCTCTCCAAAATCTGGACACAAATTGCACTCCCCTATCAGACACCACATTCAGGGGTACCCCATGCAACCGCACCACATGCTCCACAAACAATCTGGACAATGTTTCCGCATTAGGTAGAGCTGCCAAAGGTACAAAATGTGCCTGCTTACTAAACCTGTCCACTACGACCCAGACCACGGTATTACCCTTGGAAGGGGGAAGGTTGGTGATGAAATCCATGGACAGATGAGTCCATGGTCTCTCAGGAATTGGCAGTGGTACCAATTCCCCGGCCGGCCGGTTATGGGGAGTTTTCGCACGGGCACAAACCTCACACGCAGACACATACTCCCCAACATCAGAGGCTAAAGAAGACCACCAGAACATTCTAGCAATGGCCTTCCGGGTCGCTGAGATCCCTGGATGTCCACCCAGAACTGAGTCATGGAACTCCTGGAGGACCTTGAGACGAAACTGAGCTGGCACATAAAGTTTATCCACCGGCTTAGCTGGAGGTGCAAGAGCCTGGGCTTCTCGAATCTCTCATTCCAACACATTAGAAACCTCTGCCACCACCACCCCAGGCTGAAGAATGGAGGATGGAGGTTCTGGGGGGGACACCGGATCTAGACTGCGTGACAACGCATCCGCTCTGATATTCTTGGATCCTGGTCGGAAAGTGATCGAGAAGTTGAATCGAGAAAAAAAAAGTGACCATCTAGCCTGTCTGGGAGTCAACCTTTTAGCAGACTCGATGTAAGCTAGGTTTTTGTGGTCCGTGATTACCGTTATAGGATGGACAGCCCCCTCCAAAAAATGCCTCCATTCTGCAAAAG
This sequence comes from Dendrobates tinctorius, assembly GCF_039654945.1. NCBI lineage: Eukaryota > Metazoa > Chordata > Amphibia > Anura > Dendrobatidae > Dendrobates > Dendrobates tinctorius. The sequence continues at coordinate 234,724 of NW_027361899.1, read as the reverse complement.
CCAATTTTACGGCCAGAAGTTCCCGATTCCCCACATCATAGTTTCTCTCTGCCGGAGAGAACTTCTTTGAGAAAAAGGCGCAAGGTCTTAAATTGGTCAAAGTGGCGGGTCCCTGGGACAATACCGCCCCCACCCCCACCTCTGAGGCGTCTACCTCAACAATAAATGGTTCAGAGGGGTCCGGTTGGATAAGAACCGGGGCCGACATGAAACATTTTTTCAAAAACTGAAATGCCGCTACCGCTGCGGTTGACCAATTCTTGATATCGGCCCCCTTTTGAGTCATGTCTGTGAGGGGTTTAACCACCTGTGAGAACCCCCTTATAAATTTCCGATAATAATTAGCGAACCCTAGGAAACGTTGCAGACCCTTCAAATCACACGGTTGAACCCACTCGAGAATGGCCTGCACCTTATTAGGATCCATGCGATACCCCTCAGCAGACACGATGAACCCCAGAAAGGACAGTTCCTGAACAAAAAATAAACATTTTTCAAGTTTAGCAAACAGACAGTTCTCCCTGAGCCTTTGGAGAACTGCCCGAACATGACCAATGTGAGTCTGTTTATCAGGCGAGTAGATTAAAATGTCATCCAAATACACCACCATAAAACGTCCAATCAAATCGGAGAACACATGATTTATGAAATTTTGGAAGACCGCTGGAGCGTTGGTCAGGCCGAAGGGCATGACCAAATTTTCAAACAACCCTTCAGTAGTGAGAAAGGCGGTCTTCCATTCATCTCCATCCCGGACTCGGATAAGGTTATACGCTCCCCGTAGATCTAATTTCGAAAACCACTTAGCTCCGGACAACTGATTGTATAAATCAGGAATAAGTGGAAGGGGATAAGTATTCCTCACAGTTATTTTATTTAACTCACGAAAATCGAGGCATGGGCGCAAACCACCGTCTTTTTTTTTTACAAAAAAGAACCCTGCCGCCACAGGAGAAACAGAAGGACGAATATGTCCCTTACGGAGGCTCTCAGAAATATATTCCTTCATCGCAGCCCGTTCCGGACCCGAGAGGTTATACAGGCGGGCTTTGGGCAATTTAGCACCTGGAACCAGGTCAATGGCACAATCAAATGGGCGGTGTGGTGGTAAAACCTCAGCCTCTTTTTCGGAGAAAACGTCAGTATAATCTATCAGGCACTCCGGAATGCCTTCTAGACCCACGGACGACACAGACACAGAAACAAGACATTTCTCAGAACAATAGGGACCCCACTTAACAATGTCCCGAGATTCCCAATTAATCACAGGATTATGCAGCTGTAACCAGGGGAACCCCAACACCAGTCCCGCAGGCAGGTTGTTCATTACAAAACACGAAATACGTTCCTGGTGTAAGGAACTCACTTTAAGGAGAAACTCTTCAGTACAAAACATAATGTCATTCTTACCCAGTGGTGTTTTGTCAATAGCAACAAGGTGAATCGGAGTCTCCAACCTAACTGTCCCTAACTTACACCTGGCCACCAAGTCAGAGTCAATAAAGTTCAATGATGAACCGCAATCCACGAAGGCAGAAGTGGATGTGGAGACACCCCCACAACAAAGTTCCACTTGGAATGACATTTTAGAAAATGCAGAAAAGGGTACCTGAGAGCCTGGGTGACCTCCACGATAATCACCCGGGCTCAGTCGCTTGTTGGTTAGTGGCCGGGAGGGGCAATCCTTTTTCCCATGTCCAGACTCGCCACTGTGAACACAGCATTTTCTCACGTGCCGTTGTCTCCTTTCTTCCTCCTTACGGTTGATGGTTCCCATCGCCGTGATTTTCAGTGAAGAATTGGCTCCCCTTCCTTGGGAGAACAATGATGTCTCGGTTTGTATCACTCCCCTTGCCCGTAACCTGCGATCCATTCGGACGGCCTGTGTCATAGCTTCCTCCAGGGCATCAGGTGGGGGGTGGAGAGCCAAGGCGTCTTTCAGATGCTCAGACAGGCCTCTACGGAACAACCCCCGGAGAGCGGCGTCGTTCCAGCAGACCTCAGCAGCCCAGCGTCTGAACTCTGAGCAAAACCACTCGGCTGAGTGTTTCCCCTGGCAAACATTCATCAGCCTGTCCTCAGCCATACGCATCCGATCAGGCTCATCATAAATATGCCCCAGGGCCTCAAAAAATGCATCCACATTCATACGCTCAGGGGCCGTGGTAGGAAGGGAGAAAGCCCAGGCTTGGGGGGCTCCCCTTAACAGAGACATAATGACCCCCACTCTCTGCCTTTCATCCCCAGAAGAGTGTGGTCTTAAGGAAAAAAAAAGCTTACAGCCCTCCTTGAACACTCTGAAGTCATTTTTATCTCCAGAAAAGGTATCTGGTAACTTCACTGGAGACTCAGGGGAAATTAATGTAACATCCCGAGCCCCCCATGAAAGAACCCCCTGCACAGTGTCGGCGATCAGCTGCTGAGACTGAGCCAGGACTGTTCACCAAGGAGTTTCTGAGACATCTGCGTCAGATGCTTAACCTGCTCAGAAAGAGCGCGCACAGGATCCATCACACACACAGGTGAATGGGAGCAGAGAAAAAAAATGGTATAGGTCAGTTATAATGTCAGAGACACCGCACTGCACTCGCTCCTAGAGCCAGTGTGCGTGTCCTGAGTACAGAAGCAGTGCTAAAAGATACCTGGGGAGCAGGGCAGCAGAGGTGACCATGCGTGCTTCAGGCTAATAGTGTCAGGGTCCAGTCAGTGCTGGAAGGTAAAGAGGCATCGGACCTGCGGACACTGAAACTGAATAGTCTGCACGGGACCTATGGTCATGTGACTGCAAGGGGGCGGGGCTTAGCGTCCTGTATTCAGATAGGACAGGACACCATACAACAACTCAGAGTCAGGCAAAACAGAGGTCACACACAGTACAGGCGAACGAGGTACAGGAGGGACGAACAGATGGGTAGTCAGACAGAGCCAAAGGTCATACACAAGAGGGCAACGTGGTACCAAGGGGATGAGCAGAGAGGAGTCGGGTCACAAGCAGAGAGTCATACACGAGAGGTAGCGCAGTACAAGAGGGTCAGGCAGAACTCGTAACAGGGACAGAACCGGATCAAAACCAAACAAGCAAGATATCAGGCACAAGGCACACGTACACATGAGGTCACTTAACTCAGCCGAGGGCAGGAGTACAACCGACACCGGACCCAGGTCCAGCGAGCACCAAACAGCCCCCCGCCGCCAGAGAGAGGCAGCACAATCAACCCCCAGCCTAACCAGGACGGGCCAAAGCGAAATCCCGTCCTGGATCACGACAGATGTACCTTCAAGGTCCTTGGTAACTTCAGACAACAGGCAACGGAACTTACAATCTCAGAGATCTTGAATGGGCCAATGAATTTTTGTCCCAGTCTCTGTGACGAAACATTCAATCTCAAGTTTTTTGTGGATAACCACACCGAGTCTCCTACCTTGAACATAGGTGCAGGCCTCCGAAACCTTTCGGCAGATCTTTTATATCTCTCCTGCGCAGTAGATAGAGATTCCTTCGGGGTTTCCAGATTCTGCCTCATTGTCGTCAACCTCTCACGGTGCATCGATCGGGGATCTTGGAACTATACTGGGATGATAACCCAGGTTGGCAAAGAAGGGTGTCACCTTAGTAGATGAACTCTGAGAGTTGTAACAAAATTGTGCTAGCGGAAACAACTCTAACCAATCATCCTGCGAATGGCTGATATAGCATCAAAGAAACTGTTCCAGAGTCTGATTAGTCCGCTCCGTCTGCCCATTAGTCTGAGGATGATACACAGAAGACAGACAAACATTAACACCAAGCGCAGAACAGAATCCCTTCCAGAACCTGGACGTAAACTGCACTCCCAGATCGGAGATGATTTAGTCTGGATCTCCATGCAGCCAGAACACATTCTGGATTACCAGATCTACCACCTCCTTGGTTGAGGGAAGACCAGTACAAGGGATGAAGTGGGCAGCTGTCACGCTCATGCCTAGGCTGATTGGCTCGAGCCAGGGGGTTGTGGCCCCACTGTGCCACAAACCAGACTACCCTGGAAGGGGCGTGACTACGGCAGCTACCTCGGTCTTCACTGGAGCCTCTGATGGTGAGGTCAGGCTTGTGCGGCAGGTAGCTGCCGGGTGCCACTCCAGGGTGGTGTCTGGCTGTGGCTGCTGATCCCACTCGGGAACAGGACACCTGGGCAGGTGCGAGTGGGTCGCCCTCCCAGGGCTGTGGGGTACTCGGCACCGGGCCGGTCTCTCAGATGGGAATGTCACAGCAGCGGTGACCCGGTCCGTGGCCCTGGGTGCCCAATGTAAAAAGGGGAGATTGAATGGTGGAATGTAGTTGATTAAATTAATAGTTCGTGACGCCACCTGTGGTGTTCAACAAGGGAGGTGTTAAGCCGACGCTGCATGCAGATCCTCTGGGACTGATGGTATGGCGCAGCAAAGATGTTATAGCTCCCCACAGGTGGAGCTGTAGTCCCAGGGCAGTGTAGGTGTAGAGGAAAAAGGGAAGGCGTAGGTGAGGCAATGTCGGGCACCAAGATGTAGCAGTGCCGGGTGTGTTGGCGCAGGAATAAGTGGAGGACACCAGAGCATGTAGTTCCAAAGCTTTACTCACAGTCTGTAGTACACACAGGTGTCTGCCTCCGTGCTGTGTCCTCCGGGTCAGGGACTCAGTCAACCTCCAGGCCAGATGGAATACTCCTTTCCAACACTCCGCCAACATGTGCCTTTCTGAATGTCTCCTCTTATAGCGCCTTTGAGTGAAGTACTACTAGTACTGAGTTACACTGGAGTTCCTCCTGTTCAATGTTCCTATGAACTCTACTTGTACGGCAGACAGCTGTAGCCTGCTTCGGGGACTCTTTGCTTCCTAGTCCCGGCTCACTTCTCTGATGCTGTTGTGCCCCCAAGACTGATGTGGGAATAAAGTATTTTTAACTTCTACTCCTCCGGTGTCTGCTGCAGGACCATTAGTATCCATACAACCTCGGGGACCGGGCCCCAGCCTTGCGCTTAGAACTTCTAGGAAGGGTTCTCCTCTAACCCACGTCCTCTGTTCTCCTTTACTCCTCACGTTCCGTACTAATCCTTTCTTTCTATGGAAAAATCAGGTTTCCTTTCCATGTCTCTTTCCTGTGCCAGCAGACCCAGGTCACTGTGGCCTGCTGCAGCACTTCCTTCATCCATCCCTCTCCCGGGGATCTTCTCTGTCTCACTCTCTGTCCTTCTGCATCCTCACTCACTCTCAGTGACTGAATGACTGAATGACTGAATCTCAACTCTTCCCGATCCATGTAATATAAACTAACTCCACCCCCCTCCAGCACGTTTCGTGTTCCAAGCAGGGAGCCACCAATGGGTGCTTTGCTATACTCCAAGCAGGGAGGCGCCGAAGGTGCTTTGCTACATTACTTTGTGGTGTGGGGTGCAGGTGTTGGAGTGTGGTTGGAAGTCTCCACCTTACCTGGATGGTGGGATACCACACCTCAGGAGAAGGTGCAGTACCTCTGTGGCGACTGAGCCTCAGGGGCGCCACACGAGTGACAAGCAGGCTGAGACACAGGGCAAGCAGGCACGGCTGAGACACAGGGCAGGCGGCCACGGCTTGAGACACAGGGCAGGCGGCCACGGCTTGAGACACAGGGCAGGGAGGCACGGCTTGAGACACAGGGCAGGCAGGCACGGCTTGAGACACAGGGCAGGCAGGCACGGCTTGAGACACCGGGCAGGCAGGTGTGGTGTGCGAAGGAACAGGTAGGGTCCTGTTCACACAGCAGGAGCGGGTACTGGCTGGAAGGAATGGAACATGGAGGAACAGATAGGGTCCTGTTCAAATAGTAGGTGCAGGTACAGGTACGGATAGGAGAGGGTGGAATGTGACAAAAGCAGGAGTGCAAAGTAGGCCGAGCCGCAGGAGTGCGGAGTAGGCGCAGCTTGCAAGAGTGCAAGGTAGGCGGAGCTTGCAAGAGTGCAAGGTAGGCGGAGCTTGCAAGAGTGCAAGGTGCAGACAGGGAGGACACAGGGAAAGACACAGCAGGGAAAAGAACCACAGACAAGGAGACTGACAGACAGAGGTAAGACGGAGTTCAGACAGAGACCCAGTACAAGACAAGGTACAGGGACCGAAGGATACAGGGACCAGGCTATTCTGCCTCCTGGAGGGTGAGCAAAGAAGTACCAGGCAAGTACTCAGACAAGGCTAGGTGTTATGAATGGGTCACCGAGGAGGAAAAAACCTAAACATGCTAAGCCCAGAAAACCAGAGAGGTTGGTAACTATGCAGATTGCAGATCCCTGATCCTAACCACACAACTAGCAGCAGCCGTGGAGCGTTCCTACGATGAACCTAGACGCCTTGTCATGGCTGGAGGACTAAATAAGCCTAAAGCAAGAAAAAGGGAAAACTAACTGCCCCAGAGCAGACCCCAAAGGAATAGACAGCCCCCACACATGTATTGACGGTGAAACAAGATGAAAACACAAACACAGACAGGAAAATAGGCTGAGCAAACGATGGGGCCCAAACTAACTACAAAGGAGAGGAAAGGAAAGACACTGTCTGCAATCTGCCCAAAAACCCTACAAAATAATGTCCAACACATCTGATAACAAAATTAACCCTGAAGTCACTAGACTTCTCCCACTATATCAGCACTCTGAAATATTCTGAGACAGAGCAAAAAGAGGCCAATCTAATAAGGGACAAAAAGCAAATTGGCAAATACAGATAAATAAGAGTGGAAATTCAGCACAGCCCCAGCCGGGGCTGGCTGGTCACACAAAGAACTGAATAGACCAACAAAATCAAGTGTGAACATTAGCAGAGAAACTTAGCTTGAGCTGACTGGAACAGAGCTGAGAACCAAGACCTGACAAGCAGAAGGAATCACCAGCACCAGAGTAGGGCGTCGGCTGTCTTAAATCCAATCTGAGATTCCTGAGGTCCAATCGTCATCGTCATCCTCATTATCAGGTGGCAGATCTCTACTGATTAAATCAGCCTCACTACCTCCTGTTACCACCAGAGGGAGCCTGGAAGGAGAACTCACAATTGGTAGACCAGAAAATGAACTCACAACAGCTAGGACAAGACAGGGACCAGGATATAAGCCTCCTGGCGGGCACTCAGAGTGAACTAGAAACGCTAGGAGTAAAGCCTCTCAAGGAAGGCAAGACAAAGGACAGGGCCTGGCTTCCTCAGTAGCAAGGAGCTAACTGAGTAGAGACAGAGGCACAGAGCATGGAGCACAGGGCTGGCAACAGACAGAATTCACAGCATGGCTTGAAGCAGTAAGTAAGTTGGTGTGCAGGGGATGGGAGGCCATGCAGGACTATTACCACCAGAATAGAATTCTTTCCCCCAGAGGTGGGCAATTCTACTAAAAAGTCCAAAGAAATAGACCAGCATTATTCGGGAGTGGCATTAACAGGAGAAGGTCACTATATGTACCTTTTTGGGCTGAAAGTCCCGCACAAGTCCAGCACCCCAGCCCAACAAACACAGGCCTAGCGGATATGGATGTGGCGCCCCCAGAGGTATGGTCGCCACAGTGGCTTTGCCTTCCTCCAGGGGAGGGTAATGCCAGGCTTGGAGGCAATGATGGGTCTCTCTCGCAGTCAATCTATGCATGCAACACAGTTCCACTCCAGGCCAGCAGGGGAAACTCTGAACCAGGATTAAGGGGAGGAGTGCTCGCTGAGGGCCAAGAGGAGGGAGTGGTCAGTTAATCTGCGGAGGGTGAAGTGTGCAGACATGTGGAAGGAGCGCTGAGATAAAGCGGAGAGGACGAGCTCATCTCTGGAGAGAGCGCATGAACTGGAGCCTGGTCTCCATGGTTGTACGGATACTAACGGTCCTGCAACAGACACCAGAGGAGTAGAAGGCTGTAAATGCCCTGCTCCCATCCAAGACTTGAGGGCACAACAGCAGCTTGGATAGTGAGCTGGGACTCAAGAGAAAGAAGTCCCCGAGAGAGGCTAGAGCTGTCTGCCGTGCAAGTGAGGTTCTTGAGAACATCTGACAGGAGGAACTACAGTGTAACTCGGTACTGGAGATCCCGCAAATAAGCGCTAGTAAGGAGACTGCACAGCCCATCTGCTGAGAGAGAACCCCTGAGTTGCTTCCAGGCTAGCCTGCTCTGGTACCATCTGTAATCAGGACCCTGGACTGCAGTTACCAAGTAAAGATACAGAAATTGCACCCGCTGTGTCTGGTCTGCTTCCTGCCTTTCCAGCACCGCTACATCCCCGTGCCAGCTACATCTACACTGCCCTGGGACTATAGCTTCACCTGTGGGGAGCTTTTACATCTTTGCTGCACCCTACCATCAGTCCCAGCGGATTTGTCTGCAGCGTCGGCTTAACACCTCCCTTGCCGAGCACCACAGGTGGCGTCACAAACTATTCATATAACTACATTCCACCATTCACATCTTCCTATTACTTGGGCGCCCAGCAGGGGTGGATTAAGGGTAGCCAGGGACCCGGGCTGTCAGACTCTGTGGACCCCCCGGTCATGTGACGGGGACTGGAAGTCACTAGTTTTCATGACGCATACGGTGCGTTAAGGGGCGGGAAGGGGTTAAATACTGAAGTTAAAAAAAGTCTGCAAATGCGCAACGTGAGCACGAGGCCTCACAAATACTGAGGTAAAAAACACCAAATACTCAGCGTGTCCATGAGGCCTTATAAATACTGAGCGAAAAACTCACCAAATACTCAGCGTGTGCACGAGGCCTTATAAATACTGAGGTAAAAACTCACCAAATACTCAGCGTGTGCACGAGACCTTACAAATACTGGAAGGCTTCCACCCAACATTTAGTCCTGACTCACCTGTACCTAACATCGAAACCTCGAAACCAGCTAATAGTCTGCAATCACCTGCTGACCTGGACCCATGACCTGTCAGACAAGTTACTTCACATGAGTCACACAGGGGCTTCTGCTTCATGAACTTCCCCAGATAGAAGAAGCAGCCTCCGATGTGCAGCCTGCGGCCGGATACACAGGAAGAGACGCTCCTCGTCACAGGTTGTGCCCAACATGTCAGCAGAGGGGTTAACGCCACAGACAAGTCGCCGTCTCCTCACACACTGGACACGACGCTGCATCTGGCGACGAACGAGCGCACATTGCGCAATGTTAGTCATGTCCAAGATGTTCAGCATGTGGAGGACCAAGGGGGGACCAAAAAAGACCCCAGGATTGGAACAGGTGCATGGGAAAGTGGACGGCGGTCGGAGGGGCAGGGTTTATATAGGGGTCGGAGTGTATGTATGTATGTGTGTATGTGTGTGTGTGGGTGTATATATATATATACTAGCTGAAGAACCCGGCACTGCCCGGCATATTAACTGTGGTTAGTTATAACAAATTATAATTATCCTCCATCCCATAGTCCCGTGCCCATATACCCATCATACATAGCCTCCATCCCATAGTCCAGTGCCCATATACCCATCATACATATCCTCCATCCCATAGTCGAGTGCCCATATACCCATCACACAGCCTCCACCCCATAGTCGCATGCCCATATACCCATCATACATATTCTCCATCCCATAGTCCCATGCCCATATACCCATCATACATATTCGCCATCCCATAGTCGAGTGCCCATATACCCATCACATATCCTTCATCTCATAGTCCCGTGCCCATATACCCATCATACATATTCGCCATCCCATAGTCCCGTGCCCATATACCCATCATACCTATCCTCCATCCCATAGTCCCGTGCCCATATACCCATCATACATATCCTCCATCCCATAGGCCCATGCCCATATACCCATCATACATCCTCCATCCCATAGTCCAGTGCCCATATACCATCACACATCCTCCATCTCATAGTCCCGTGCCCATATACCCATCATACATATCCTCCATCCCATAGTCCCGTGCCCATTTACCCATCAAACATATCCTCCATCCCATAGTCGAGTGCCCATATACCCATCACACATCCTCCATCCAGATGGTTGACTGTGGGATGGAGGATGTATGATGGGTATATGGGCACGGGACTATGGGATGGAGGATATGTATGATGGGTATATGGGCATGGGATTATGGGATGGAGGATGTGTATGATGGGTATATGGGCACGGGCCTATGGGATGGAGGATGTGTGATGGGTATATGGGCACTGGACTATGGGATGAAGGATATGTATGATGGGTATATGGGCACTGGACTATGGGATGGAGGATATGTATGATGGGTATATGGGCAGGGACTATGGGATGGAGGATAATTATAATTTGTTATAACTAACCACAGTTAGTTACTATGCCCGGGCAGCACACACATATTACTACATGCGGGCAGCGCACACATGCACAATCCTCAGGTTGTATAACTTTCAACTGGTCAAAACATTTCTCTCAGTAGGCCAAGAAAGAAATGTGGCAGGAATAAAGTACACCGCATCGTAACTTATGTGTGAGGCAGAGGTGACAAGAGCCGCCATCTCGTGCCCACCTTACTAGAAGTGCCCACATATAACAAAGTTGATGGAAACAGATGACTTCCACTATGATGATTGGTTACCGGCTGCCCGACCACACCCATTTCACAACTAGTCACACCCATGTCCACGCCCCAACCACACCCATTTAGCACTGCTGATCACACTGACTGGTACTGTGGGCACACTGACTGGTACTGAGGAAAAGAAAGAAAGACCAGAGAGAGAGAGAGAAAGAAAGAAAGAAAGGAGAGAGAACAGAGAGAAAGAAAGACGGGACAGAAAAAAGAACAGAGAGAAAAAAGAAAGAGGGGAAAGAAAGAACAGAGAATGGGAGAGAGAAAGAAAGAACAGAGAGAAAAAAGAAAGAAAGGGGAAAGAAAGAAAGAACAGAGAGGGAAAGAAAGAAAGAGGGGAAAGAAGGAACAAAGAGAGAAAAAAAGAAAGAAAGGGGAAATAAAGAACAGAGCGGGAGAGAGAAAGAAAGAGGGGAAATAAAGAACAGAAAGTGAAAGAAAGAAAGAAAGAAAGAAAGAAAGAAAGACAAGGAAAGAGGGGAAAGAAAGATTCTATAAAGATACTATACCAGCCCGGCTCACATTGTAGTGCCCACCTGAGCCTCCTGGTGCAGGACATATCATGATCCACTCACATGGCCGACATCCCCGAGTCCAAGGCGATCCCGCTGTCCGCACTGTCGGAAGAGGACATAGGACATGGTGATGATCTGAAGCATTCCCTGAAGTGCCTCCATGGTTCCGTCACAATCTCCTCCGGTCAGCTTCCAGCACGTCACTTCCGATGGAATGTCACGTGCGAGTTTTCAAGTGCTCCTCGGGGCTCCGCCGTATACTCCTGTGTCCGCGGGAAAAGTAAGCTCCTGGTAGGGGCAGTGGGGCAGACTCTCAAAATCTGGGACAGTTGGGAGGTATGAATGCTCCACATCATACACCTTGTACACGCATGGCCCCGCACACCTCATACACACACGGTTCCACTTTGTATGCCTTGTACACACGGCTTCGCTCCGTACACCTCGCACACACACGGCTCCACTCAGTACAGACATGGCTCCACTCCGTAAACCTCGTACACATGCGGCTCTGCTCCGTACGACTTATACACACGCGACCACGCTCTGTACACCTTGTACACACATGGCTCTGCTCCGTAAACCTTGTACACATACGGCTTTGCTCCATACACCTCGTACACACGCGGCTCCGCTCCGTAAACACACAGCTCAGCTCTGTACACTTTGTACACAAAGGGTTCGATTCCGTACACACGCGGCTCCGCTCCGTACACCTCGTACACACACGCAGCTTCGCTCCGTACACCTCGTACACACATGCAGCTTCGCTCCGTACACACATGGCTCCGCTCCATACATCTTACACATACACGCAGCTTTGCTCCGTACACCTCGTACACACACACGGCTCCGCTCCGTACACCTCGTACACACACGCGGCTCCGCTCCGTACACCTCGTACACACGCGGCTCCGCTCCGTACACCTCGTACACACACGGCTCTGCTCCATACACCGCTCATGTGCGCAGCTCTGCTCCGTACACCTTGCACACGCGCAACTCCGCTCCGTACACCTCGTACACACGCGGCTCCGCTCCGTACACCTCGTACACACGCGGCTCCGCTCCGTAGTACACACGCGGCTCCGCTCCGTACACATGTGGCTCCGCTCTGTACACCTCGTACACACAGGGCTCCATTCCGTACACCTTGTACACACGCGGCTCTGCTCCGTACACACGTGGCTCCGCTCCGTACACCTCGTACACACACGGCTCCGCTCCGTACACCTCATACACACACGGCTCCGCTCCGTACACCTCGTACACACACGGCTCCGCTCCATACACCTCGTACACACAGGGCTCTGTTGCGTACACCTCGTACACACACGTGGCTCCGCTCCGTACACCTCGTACACACGTGGCTCCGCTCCGTACACCTCGTACACACACGGCTCCGCTCCGTACATCTCGTACACACACGGCTCTGCTCCGTACACATCATACACACACGGCTCCGCTCCGTACACCTCGTACACACACGGCTCCGCTCCGTACACATCATACACACACAGCTCCGCTCCGTACACCTCGTACACACACGCGGCTTTGCTCCGTACACCTCGCACATTCGCGGCTCCGCTCCGTACACGTCACACACATGCGGCTGTGCTCCATACACCTCGTACACACACGCAGCTTCGCTCCGTACACCTCGTACACACACGGCTCCGCTCCGTACACCTCGGACACACGCGGCTCTGCTCCGTACACCTCGTACACACACAGCTCCGCTCCGTACACCTCGTACACACATGGCTCCGCTCCGTACACCTCGGACACACGCGGCTCTGCTCCGTACACCTCGTACACACGCGGCTCTGCTCCGTACACCTCGTACACACACGGCTCCGCTCCGTACACCTCGTACACACGCGGCTCTGCTCCGTACACCTCGCACACGCGCGGCTCCGCTCCGTACACCTCGTACACACGCGGCTCCGCTCCGTACACCTCGTACACACGCGGCTCCGCTCCGTACACCTCGTACACACAGGGCTCCGCTCCGTACACCTCATACACACAGGGCTCCATTGCGTACACCTCGTACACACACGCGGCTCCGCTCCGTACACCTCGTACACACACGGCTCCGCTCCGTACACCTCGTACATACAGGGCTCCGTTCCGTACACTTCGAACACACGCGGCTCCGCTCCGTACACCTCGTACACACACAGCTCCGCTCCGTACACCTCGTACACACAGGGCTCCGTTGCGTACACCTCGTACACACACGCGGCTCCGCTCCGTACACCTCGTACACACGTGGCTCCGCTCCGTACACCTCGTACATACAGGGCTCCGTTCCGTACACTTCGAACACACGCGGCTCCGCTCCGTACACCTCGTACACACTCGGCTCCGCTCCGTACACCTCGTACATACAGGGCTCCGTTCCGTACACTTCGAACACACGCGGCTCCGCTCCGTACACCTCGTACACACACGGCTCCGCTCCATACACCTCATACACACAGGGCTCCATTGCGTACACCTCGTACACACACGCGGCTCCGCTCCGTACACCTCGTACACACACAGCTCCGCTCCGTACACCTCGTACACACAGGGCTCCGTTGCGTACACCTCGTACACACACGCGGCTCCGCTCCGTACACCTCGTACACACGTGGCTCCGCTCCGTACACCTCGTACATACAGGGCTCCGTTCCGTACACTTCGAACACACGCGGCTCCGCTCCGTACACCTCGTACACACTCGGCTCCGCTCCGTACACCTCGTACATACAGGGCTCCGTTCCGTACACTTCGAACACACGCGGCTCCGCTCCGTACACCTCGTACACACACGGCTCCGCTCCGTACACCTCGTACACACAGGGCTCCGTTGCGTACACCTCGTACACACACGCGGCTCCGCTCCTTACACCTCGTACACATGCGGCTCCGCTCCGTACACCTCGTACATACAGGGCTCCGTTCCGTACACTTCGAACACACGCGGCTCCGCTCCGTACACCTCGTACACACACGGCTCCGCTCCGTACACCTCGTGCATACAGGGCTCCGTTCCGTACACTTCGAACACACGCGGCTCCGCTCCGTACACCTCGTACACACACGGCTCCGCTCTGTACACCTCGTACACACAGGGCTCCGTTGCGTACACCTCGTACACACACGCGGCTCCGCTCCTTACACCTCGTACACATGCGGCTCCGCTCCGTACACCTCGTACACATGCGGCTCCGCTCCGTACACCTCGTACACACGTGGCTCCGCTCCGTACACCTCGTACATACAGGGCTCCGTTCCGTACACTTCGAACACATGCGGCTCCGCTCCGTACACCTCGTACACACACGGCTCCGCTCCGTACATCTCATACACACACGGCTCTGCTCCGTACACATCATACACACACGGCTCCGCTCCGTACACCTCGTACACACACGGCTCCGCTCCGTACACATCATACACACGCGGCTTCGCTCCGTACACCTCGCACATTCGCGGCTCCGCTCCGTACACGTCACACACATGCGGCTGTGCTCCATACACCTCGTACACACACGCAGCTTCGCTCCGTACACCTCGTACACACACGGCTCTGCTCCGTACACCTTGGACACACGCGGCTCTGCTCCGTACACCTCGTACACACAGGGCTCCGCTCCGTACACCTCGTACACACACGGCTCCGTTGCGTACACCTCGTACACACACGCGGCTCCGCTCCGTACACCTCGTACACACGTGGCTCCGCTCCGTACACCTCGTACATACAGGGCTCCGTTCCGTACACCTCGTACACACGCGGCTCCGCTCCCCACACCTCGTACACACACGGCTCCGCTCCGTACACCTCGTACACACACGGCTCCGCTCCGTACACCTCGTACACACACGGCTCCGCTCCGTACACATCATACACACACGGCTCCGCTCCGTACACCTCGTACACACACGGCTCCGCTCCGTACACCTCGTACATACAGGGCTCCGCTCCCCACACCTCGTACACACACGGCTCCGCTCCGTACACCTCGTACACACACGGCTCCGCTCCGTACACCTCGTACACACGCGGCTCCGCTCCGTACACCTCGTACACACACGGCTCCGCTCCGTACACCTCGTACACACACGGCTCCGCTCCGTACACATCATACACACACGGCTCCGCTCCGTACACCTCGTACACACACGGCTCCGCTCCGTACACCTCGTACACACGCGGCTCCGCTCCCCACACCTCGTACACACACGGCTCCGCTCCGTACACCTCGTACACACACGGCTCCGCTCCGTACACCTCGTACACACGCGGCTCTGCTCCGTACACCTCGTACACCTCGTACACACGCGGCTCCGCTCCGTACACCTCGCACACGCGCGGCTCTGCTCTGTACACCTCGTACACACGCGGCTCTGCTACATTCACCCTGTAAACCCCTCCTGACCTCACACATAATCCCCTCATCCAGCACCATGACAACCAGCACAGCAGTCCCACATACCATACATTGAGGGCTGTGTGCACAGGACCTGTGATGAGGTCACAGGAGGGGAGGAGTGAGATGTCACATGATGAATTGAGGCTTGCAAGAGATGTCAAAAGCAATAATAAAGGATTTTGGGGATATGTCAAAAGTAAAAGAAAAGTCAAAGATGCTATAGGATTTTTACAGGATGAAAATGATGAAATGGTAAGACAGGATGTTGAGAAGGCTGAACTTTTAAATTCCTATTTTGCATCTGTTTTCTCTCAGAAAGGAAATGTAACATCAACTGTTCTTCAGTGTCCTATTAAGGGAATAGAAGAATCCAGGATATCTATAAACAGAAAGATAGTAGAATCATAGAATCATAGAATCATAGAATCGTAGAGTTGGAAGGGACCTCCTGGGCCATCTGGTCCAACCCCCTGCTCAAAGCAGGATTCGCTAAATCATCCCAGTCAGATGTCTGTCCAGCCTCTGTTTGAAGACTTCCATTGAAGGAGAACTCACCACTTCTCGTGGCAGCCTGTTCCACTCATTGATCACTCTAACTGTCAAAAAGTTTTTTCTAATATCTAATCTGTGTCTCTTCCCATTCAGTTTCATCCCATTGCTTCTAGTCTTTCCTTGTGCAAATGAGAATAAAGTTGATCCTTCTACAATGTGACAGCCCTTTAGATATTTGTAGACAGCTATTAAGTCTCCTCTCAGTCTTTTCTTTTGCAAACTAAACATTCCCAAATCCTGCAACCTTTCCTCATAAGACAGGGTTTGCAGACCGGTCACCATTCTGGTCGCTCTTTTCTGAACTTGCTCCAGTTTGTTGATGTCTTTTTTAAAATGTGGTGCCCAAAACTGGACACAATATTCCAGATGAGGTCTGACCAAAGAGGAGTAGAGGGAAATAATGACTTCATGTGATCTAGACTGTATGCTTCTGTTAATACATCCTAGAATTGCATTTGCCTTTTTTGCTGCTGCATCACACTGTTGACTCATATTCAGTCTGTGATCTATTAGTATACCCAAGTCTTTTTCACATGTGCTGTCACTTAGCCCTATTCCTCCCATTCTATATATGCTTTTTTCATTTTTATTGCCCAGATGTAGTACTTTGCATTTCTCCTTGTTAAAAACCATTCTGTTAGTTGCTGCCCACTTCTCCAGTTTATTTATATCTTTTTGAATCCTCTCTCTCTCTTCTCTAGTATTAGCTATCCCTCCTAGCTTTGTATCATCAGCAAATTTAATCAGTTTACCCTCAATTCCTTCATCTAAATCGTTGATAAAGATGTTGAACAATACAGGGCCCAGGACAGAGCCCTGTGGCACCTCACTTGAGACATTCTTCCAACTGGATGTGCAGCCATTTACAACCACTCTTTGGGTACGATCACTAAGCCAGTTATGAATCCACCTAACAGTTGCCTTGTCCATTCCATACTTAGTCATTTTTTCAATAAGGATTGTATGAGAGACTTTGTCAAATGCTTTGCTGAAGTCAAGATATACTATATCTACAGCATTTCCTTGATCCACCCAATCAGTGATACCGTCATAGAAGGAAATTAAGTTAGTCTGACATGACTTATTAGTTACAAACCCATGCTGACTCTGCTTAATCACTTCATTCTTATCCAGGTATTGACATACATGTTGTTTAATAATTTGTTCAAAGATCTTTCCTGGTATAGAAGTCAGACTCACCGGCCTATAGTTGCCTGGGTCCACCTTCTTCCCCTTTTTGAAGATAGGAACAACATTTGCTCTTCTCCAGTCTTCTGGCACTTCTCCTGTTCTCCAAGAATTTTCAAAGATTATGGAGAGGGGTTCAAAAATTTCTTCTGCTATCTCCTTCAGTACTCTGGGGTGTAATTCATCTGGACCTGGAGACTTGAATTCATTTAGGTTAGCTAAGTGTTTCCTCACTATCTTTCTGTTTATAGATATCCTGGATTCTTCTATTCCCTTAATAGGACAGTGAATAACAGTTGATGTTGCATTACCTTTCTGAGAGAAAACAGATGCAAAATAGGAATTTAAAAGTTCAACCTTCTCAACATCCTGTCTTACCATTTCATCATTTTCATCCTGTAAAAATCCTATAGCATCTTTGACTTTTCTTTTACTTTTGACATATCCCCAAAATCCTTTATTATTGCTTTTGACATCTCTTGCAAGCCTCAGTTCATTTTCAGCTTTAGATAATCTGATTTGTGCCCTGCAGGTTCTGCAGACAGCATTATATTCTTCTTTAGATATGCCTCCCTCTTTCCATTTTATAAACATTTTTTCTTCCTTTTTAGCATGTGCTTAAGTTCTGTGTTCATCCATCCTGGTTTCCTTAAATGCTTCCTATTCTTCCCTCTTTTCAGAATTGTTAACAACTGTGCTTTGAGAATTTCATTTTTCAAGATTTCCCATCCTTCCTGGACATTTTTGTCTTTAAGGATATCCAGCCATTGGATCCCTCCAATTCTCTTTCTGAATCCCTTAAAATCTGCCTTTCTGAAATCTAACCTTGACGTCTGAGTCTTCACAGGTCTTCCGCCTCTAGTAATCCAAAATTCTAAAATAGCATGGTCGCTACCTCCTAGGGTCCCAGCCACTTTTAGCTCCTCAACCATTTCCTCCCTGTTTATAAGGATTAGATCCAAGGTAGCAGTTCCCCTTGTTTTCTCCCTTACCTTTTGGAAGATAAAGTTGTCAGCAAGAGAGGATAAGAATTTCCTTGACCTGTTAGTTTTGCCTGAGAGAGATTCCCAACAAATGTCTGGATAGTTGAAATCTCCCATGACAACTATGTCATATTTTTTGGAGAACTTGGCCATTTGATGCATAAAGAGTTCATACATGTCTTCAGCTTGCACAGGCGGCCTGTAGTAAATGCCTACAATGGTGTCCTTTCCATTGTTCTGTCCTTGTATTCTTACCCAAACAGTTTCCACAGAACTCCCAGTCTCTGAAGCTTGGATCTCTGTGCAGATATACGCATTTCTAACATACAATGCAACACCTCCTCCTCGTTTATCAAGTCTGTTTCTTGCAAATAAGTTGTATCCTTCTAGTCTTGTATTCCAATCATGTGTATTGTCCCACCAAGTTTCAGTGATTCCAATTACATCATATTTCTGTTCCTGTTTTAGTAGTTCCAATTCTCCTTGTTTGTTGCCCATGCTTTGTGCATTAGTATAGAAACATTTTAGTTTGTGATTGGTTTCTCTTTCTCCAATATTTTTATTAATTAGATTCTTTCGTCTTTGTTCTTCCTTTCCACTTCTAATAGCAGAGTTCTCAATAGCATTTGTCAGGTGTATGGCTTTTTCTGGTCTTTTGCTTCCCTTCCCATGTTGTTCTAGTTTAAAGCTCTCCTTACAAGTGTAGCAAGGCGACTTCCAAATACATGCTTTCCAGTCTTCGTAAGGTGCACCCCATCTCTAGCAAGTAGTCCATCGTATAAGTAGTTCACTCCGTGATCCAGAAATCCAAATCGTTGCTGACGGCACCATCGACGTAGCCAGTTGTTCACCTGCAGAATCTTATTCCACCTCCTTGTTCCATGGCCATCCACTGGGAGGATGGAAGAGAAGACCACCTGCGCTCCCAGTTCTTTCACTTTCTTGCCTAAGTCTTCAAAGTCTCTGCAGATGATTTCCAGGTCGTTTCTTGCGGTGTCATTTGTCCCCACATGTAGTAGCAGGAATGGGTAGTCATCTGTAGGTCTGAAGAGTCCTGATATCCTGTCAGACACATCTTTAATTTTTGCACCTGGAAGACAGCACATTTCTCTTGTAGTTATATCCGGTCTGCAGATAGCGGCCTCTGTTCCTCTCAGCAGGGAATCCCCCATGACCACCACTCTCCGTTTCTTCTTCACAACATTTTTCTTTCTCCATCCAGGAGGACTCTGAGGGCGTACAAGGTTGCTGTTTGTTGGCAAAGTCTTATCCTGATGTATTTCTTCATCGTTTTCCTGCGTGAGAGCCTGGTACTGGTTCCTGAGCAGTATGGGTGCTGACTGTGAGGAAACACTTAGTTAACCTAAATGAATTCAAGTCTCCAGGTCCAGATGAATTACACCCCAGAGTACTGAAGGAGATAGCAGAAGAAATTTTTGAACCCCTCTCCATAATCTTTGAAAATTCTTGGAGAACAGGAGAAGTGCCAGAAGACTGGAGAAGAGCAAATGTTGTTCCTATCTTCAAAAAGGGGAAGAAGGTGGACCCAGGCAACTATAGGCCGGTGAGTCTGACTTCTATACCAGGAAAGATCTTTGAGCAAATTATTAAACAACATGTATGTCAGTACCTGGATAAGAATGAAGTGATTAAACAGAGTCAGCATGGGTTTGTAACTAATAAGTCATGTCAGACTAACTTAATTTCCTTCTATGACGGTATCACTGATTGGGTGGATCAAGGAAATGCTGTAGATATAGTATATCTTGACTTCAGCAAAGCATTTGACAAAGTCTCTCATACAATCCTTATTGAAAAAATGACTAAGTATGGAATGGACAAGGCAACTGTTAGGTGGATTCATAACTGGCTTAGTGATCGTACCCAAAGAGTGGTCGTAAATGGCTGCACATCCAGTTGGAAGAATGTGTCAAGTGGGGTACCACAGGGCTCTGTCCTGGGCCCTGTATTGTTCAACATCTTTATCAATGATATAGATGAAGGAATTGAGGGTAAACTGATTAAATTTGCTGATGACACAAAGCTAGGAGGGATAGCTAATACTAGAGAAGAGAGAGAGGATTCAAAAAGATTTAAATAAACTGGAGAAGTGGGCAGCAACTAACAGAATGGTTTTTAACAGGGAGAAATGCAAAGTACTACATCTGGGCAATAAAAATGAAAAAAGCATATATAGAATGGGAGGAATAGGGCTAAGTGACAGCACATGTGAAAAAGACTTGGGTATACTAATAGATCACAGACTGAATATGAGTCAACAGTGTGATGCAGCAGCAAAAAAGGCAAATGCAATTCTAGGATGTATTAACAGAAGCATACAGTCTAGATCACGTGAAGTCATTATTTCCCTCTACTCCTCTTTGGTCAGACCTCATCTGGAATATTGTGTCCAGTTTTGGGCACCACATTTTAAAAAAGACATCAACAAACTGGAGCAAGTTCAGAAAAGAGCGACCAGAATGGTGACCGGTCTGCAAACCCTGTCTTATGAGGAAAGGTTGCAGGATTTGGGATTGTTTAGTTTGCAGAAGAGAAGACTGAGAGGAGACTTAATAGCTGTCTACAAATATCTAAAGGGCTGTCACATTGTAGAAGGATCAACTTTATTCTCATTTGCACAAGGAAAGACTAGAAGCAATGGGATGAAACTGAATGGGAGGAGACACAGATTAGATATTAGAAAAAAATTTTTGACAGTTAGAGTGATCAATGAGTGGAACAGGCTGCCACGAGAAGTGGTGAGTTCTCGTTCAATGGAAGTCTTCAAACAGAGGCTGGACAGACATCTGACTGGGATGATTTAGCGAATCCTGCTTTGAGCAGGGGGTTGGACCAGATGGCCCAGGAGGTCCCTTCCAACTCTGCGATTCTATGATTCTATGATTCTATGATTCTATTCTATGATCCACTGAAGGGCCCCTGATCATGTGACCCCTGACTCCTCCCCTCCTGTGACCTCATCACAGGTCCTGTGAGCACAGAGCAGGGATTTATTAGTGAGGGGCTGGCGCTGCGGTGGCCAGTGGGTCTGGGAGGGGGAGGAAGGGTCGGTACATGAGGGGGCGTGGCGCTATGGTGGCAGATATATAATGGGGCAATTTTCCTTGGGCTGGTGGGCCCCCCCACACCACTGGGCCCTGGGCTACCGCCCAGATTGACCTCATTATAATCCGCCACTGGCTCCCAGGGCCACGGACCGGGTCACCGCTGCTGTGAGACACCCCACAGCCCTGGGAGGGCGACCCATGGAGATGTCAGGATTCCTTACAGATCCAGGGGCGAAGAGTTAAACACTAGAAGTCCAGACAGTAGTTAAGCACAGACAGCGTCAGGGAGACGCACAGAGGACTGTAGGCAGCAGAACGAGGAGAGGCAGAGCACCGAGTAACGAGCAGCAGGGAGTCCACCAGCAGACAGGCAGGAGCTCAGGAGCCCAGGAGCCAACAGCAGCAAAATACTCAGGCAAAGAGGAACACGCGACCCGGAATCAGAACAGACAGGAAGTTCCTTGACAAGGTGAGATACGAGACTCCATCTTGGATAAGAGCGAACAGGCATAAAGGAAAGTCCGGAACCCTTAGGGTGTGTGCACAGTGCCATGTGAGTCTATGGGATTTACAATCCGCAGTGCACGTGCTGCGGTGTTTTCACTGCGGAAAAGCTGCGGTTTTAAATCCGCAGAAAGAATCTGTGTGACTTAGGCTATGTGCACACAGACTTAGATGCACTTTTGCTTTTTACTTATTTAATTACAGCAGAGTTTTTATCATTTTGTCTCTTGTAGCTTTGTCTGCTTTTTGGCCAATGTGAACATGCGTTTATATGCTGCGTGTGTACCAACTCAAACCAAGCTCAATCTTTGTGTTTTTTCTTTGTATTTTTGCATTCTGTGCAAACTGGGGTGTGGCCCCCGCTCCTGAGCTGGAAATTGTATTTAAAGGGAATCTGTCACCTTTTTATCCCCTATTAGCTGCCGGCACAGACATCAGGGGCTTCTCTCCAGCATTCTGTAATGCTGCAGCTAAGCCCCCGATGTAACCGGAAAGAGAAGAAAAACCCGTTATATTATACTCATTGGGGGGGCGGTCCGATGGGTGTTGCTGTCCGGCGCCTCCCTTCTTCATGCAATGACGTCCTCTTCTCCCGTCCTGAAATGGCTCCGGCGCAGGCGCACTGCAGGACTCTGCTCCGCCCTCAACATGGCAGAGCAGTGCGCCTGCGCCGGAGCCATTACAGAGTGCTGGAGATAAGCCCCCGATGTCTATGCCGGCAGCTGCAAAGCCGAAAACAGGGGTGACAGATCCCCTTTAGAGGCTTCCCCTGACTGGTGGCCGGTGGTTGGACCCGATCCTCGTCTGCCCTTATTCACACAGACGTTGACTCTGACACATGATAAGGTTACTAATACTGGACTGTGCAGGAGTCACCTCGCCGATAGTGCAGGACCGCCCCGGCCACAGAGTCACCTCGCCGATAGTGCAGGACCGCCCCGGCCACAGAGTCACCTCGCCGATAGTGCAGGACCGCCCCGGCCACAGAGTCACCTTGCCGATAGTGCAGGACCGCCCCGGCCACAGTCACCTCGCCGATAGTGCAGGACCGCCCCGGCCACAGAGTCACCTCGCCGATAGTGCAGGAGCGCCCCGGCCACAGAGTCACCTCGCCGATAGTGCAGGACCACCCCGGCCACAGAGTCACCTCGCCGATAGTGCAGGACCGCCCCGGCCACAGAGTCACCTCGCCGATAGTGCAGGACCGCCCCGGCCACAGAGTCACCTCGCCGATAGTGCAGGACCGGCCCGGCCACAGACTCACCTCGCCGATAGTGCAGGACCGCCCCGGCCACAGAGTCACCTCGCCGATAGTGCAGGACCGCCCCGGCCACAGAGTCACCTCGCCGATAGTGCAGGACCGCCCCGGCCACAGAGTCACCTCGCCGATAGTGCAGGACCGCTCCGGCCACAGAGTCACCTCGCCGATAGTGCAGGACCGCCCCGGCCACAGAGTCACCTCGCCGATCGTGCAGGACCGCCCCGGCCACAGAGTCACCTCGCCGATAGTGCAGGACCGCCCCGGCCACAGAGTCACCTCGCCGATAGTGCAGGACCGCCCCGGCCACAGAGTCACCTCGCCGATAGTGCAGGAGTGCCCCGGCCACAGAGTCACCTCGCCGATAGTGCAGGACCGCCCCGGCCACAGAGTCACCTCGCCGATAGTGCAGGAGCGCCCCGGCCACAGAGTCACCTCGCCGATAGTGCAGGAGCGCCCCGGCCACAGAGTCACCTCGCCGATAGTGCAGGAGCGCCCCGGCCACAGAGTCACCTCGCCGATAGTGCAGGACCGCCCCGGCCACAGAGTCACCTCGCCGATAGTGCAGGAGTGCCCCGGCCACAGAGTCACCTCGCCGATAGTGCAGGACCGCCCCGGCCACAGAGTCACCTCGCCGATAGTGCAGGACCGCCCCGGCCACAGAGTCACCTCGCCGATGGAGGGACGGCGTTTACGCAATGTTTGATCACATACGGGGTTACTGAGAACTCGGTGTGACTTAGATGCACTTTTGCTTTTGACTTATTTAATTACAGCAGGTTTTCTCATTTTGTCTTTTGCAGGTTTTACATGTGGAGGAGACACAGGCCAGTGATGCCGAGGAAAGGCTCCGTCACACACAGCGATCTCACTAGCGGGGATCAGCGACCGCCCGCCTGCCAGCGCTGTAAGCAGAGGCTAGGAGCTGGTATCCAAGATAAACAGCGGGTAACTAAGAGCGGTCACCAGATACTGATTATGGAGGAGACAGGCGGTCACCAGATACTGATGATGGAGGAGACGGGCGGTCACCAGATACTGATGATGGAGGTGACGAGCGGTCACCAGATACTGATGATGGAGGAGACGGGCGGTCACCAGATACTGATGATGGAGGAGACGGGCGGTCACCAGATACTGATGATGGAGGTGACGAGCGGTCACCAGATACTGATGATGGAGGGGACGGGCAGTCACCAGATACTGATGATGGAGGAGACGGGCGGTCACCAGATACTGATGATGGAGGGGACGGACGGTCACCAGATACTGATGATGGAGGAGACGGGCAGTCACCAGACACTGATGATGGAGGCGATGGGCGGTCACCAGATACTGATGATGGAGGGGACGGACGGTCACCAGACACTGATGATGGAGGTGACGGGCGGTCACCAGATACTGATGATGGAGGGGACGGGCGGTCACCAGATACTGATGATGGAGGTGACGGGCGGTCACCAGATACTGATGATGGAGGGGACGGGCGGTCACCAGGTACTGATGATGGAGGAGATGGGTAGTCATCAGATACTGATGATGGAGGGGACGGGCGGTCACCAGATACTGATGATGGAGGTGACGGGCGGTCACCAGATACTGATGATGGAGGGGACGGGCGGTCACCAGATACTGATGATAGAGGTGACGGGCGGTCACCAGATACTGATGATGGAGGAGATGGGCTGTCACCAGATACTGATGATGGAGGAGATGGGTAGTCATCAGATGCTGATGACGGAGGGGACTGGCGGTCACCAGAGACTGATGATGGAGGGGACGGGGGTCACCAGATACTGATGATGGAGGGGACGGGCGGTCACCAGATACTGATGATGGAGGGGACTGGCGGTCACCAGATACTGATGATGGAGGTGACGGACGGTCACCAGATACTGATGATGGAGGGGACGGGCGGTCACCAGATACTGATGATGGAGGCGACGGGCGGTCACCAGATACTGATGATGGAGGGGACGGGCGGTCACCAGATACTGATGATGGAGGGGACGGGCAGTCACCAGATACTGATGATGGAGGTGATGGCGGTCACCAGATACTGATGATGGAGGGGACGGGCGGTCATCAGATACTGATGATGGAGGGGACTGGCGGTCACCAGATACTGATGATGGAGGTGATGGCGGTCACCAGATACTGATGATGGAGGAGATGGGTAGTCATCAGATACTGATGATGGAGGGGACGGGCGGTCACCAGATACTGATGATGGAGGTGACGGGCGGTCACCAGATACTGATGATGGAGGGGACTGGCGGTCACCAGATACTGATGATGGAGGTGATGGCGGTCATCAGATACTGATGATGGAGGAGATGGGTAGTCATCAGATACTGATGATGGAGGGGACGGGCGGTCACCAGATACTGATGATGGAGGTGACGGGCGGTCACCAGATACTGATGATGGAGGTGATGGCGGTCACCAGATACTGATGACGGAGGGGACGGGCGGTCATCAGATACTGATGATGGAGGAGATGGGTAGTCATCAGATACTGATGATGGAGGGGACGGGCGGTCACCAGATACTGATGATGGAGGTGACGGGCGGTCACCAGATACTGATGATGGAGGGGACGGGCGGTCACCAGATACTGATGATGGAGGCGACGGGCGGTCACCAGATACTGATGCTGGAGGAGATGGGTAGTCATCAGATACTGATGATGGAGGGGACGGGCGGTCACCAGTTACTGATGGAGGTGACGGGCGGTGACCAGATACTGATGATGGAGGAGACGGGCGGTAACCAGATACTGATGATGGAGGGGACGGGCAGTCACCAGATACTGATGATGGAGGGGACGGGCGGTCACCAGATACTGATGATGGAGGGGACAGGTGGTCACCAGATACTGATGATGGAGGGGACGGGTGGTCACTAGATGCTGATGATAAAGGTGAAGGGTGGTCACTAGATACTGATGATGGAGGTGACGGGCGGTCACCAGATACTGATGATGGAGGTGACGAGCGATCACCAGATACTGATGATGGAGGGGACGGGCGGTCACCAGATACTGATGGAGGTGACGGCCGGTCACCAGATACTGATGATGGAGGAGACGGGCGGTCACCAGATACTGATGATGGAGGGGACGGGCGGTCACCAGATACTGATGATGGAGGGGACAGGCGGTCACCAGATACTGATGATGGAGGAGACGGGCGGTCACCAGATACTGATGATGGAGGAGACGGGCGGTCACCAGATACTGATGATGGAGGGGACGGGCGGTCACCAGATACTGATGATGGAGGGGACGGGCGGTCACCAGATACTGATGATGGAGGAGATGGGCGGTCACCAGATACTGATGATGGAGGTGACGAGCGATCACCAGATACTGATGATGGAGGGGACGGGCTGTGACCAGATACTGATGATGGAGGTGACGGGGGTCACCAGATACTGATGATGGAGGCGACGGGCGGTCACCAGATACTGATGATGGAGGTGACGGGCGGTCACCAGATACTGATGATGGAGGTGACGAGCGATCACCAGATACTGATGATGGAGGAGATGGGTAGTCATCAGATACTGATGATGGAGGTGATGGGCAGTCACCAGATACTGATGATGGAGGCGATGGGCGGTCACCAGATACTGATGATGGAGGCGACGGGCGGTCACCAGATACTGATGATGGAGGTGACGGGCGGTCACCAGATACTGATGATATAGGAGATGGGCGGTCCCCAGATGCTGATGATGGAGGGGTCGGGTGGTCACCAGATACTGATGATGGAGGGGTCGGGCGGTCACCAGATACTGATGATGGAGGGGTCGGGCGGTCACCAGATACTGATGATGGAGGGGTCGGGCAGTCACCAAATGCTGATGATGGAGGGGTCGGGCAGTCACCAGATACTGATAATGGAGGGGACTGGCGGTCACCAGATGCTGATGATGGAGGGGACTGGCGGTCACCAGATGCTGATGATGGAGGGGTCGGGCGGTCACCAGATACTGATAATGGAGGGGACTGGCGGTCACCAGATGCTGATGATGGAGGCGACGGGCGGTCACTAGATACTGATGATGGAGGACATGGGCGGTCACCAGATACTGATGATGGAGGGGTCGGGCAGTCACTAGATACTGATGATGGAGGTGACGAGCAGTCACCAGATACTGATGATGGAGGTGACGAGCAGTCACCAGATACTGATGATGGAGGCGACGGACGGTCACTAGATACTGATGATGGAGGTGATGGGCGGTCACCAGATACTGATGATATAGGAGATGGGCGGTCACCAGATACTGATGATGGAGGAGATGGGCGGTCACCAGATACTGATGATGGAGGAGATGGGCGGTCACCAGATACTGATGATATAGGAGATGGGCGGTCACCAGATACTGATGATGGAGGAGATGGGTGGTCACCAGATACTGATGATGGAGGGGACGGGCGGTCACCAGATACTGATGATGGAGGGGACGGGCGGTCACCAGATACTGATGATATAGGAGATGGGCGGTCACCAGATACTGATGATGGAGGAGACGGGCGGTCACCAGATACTGATGATGGAGGAGATGGGCGGTCACCAGATGCTGATGACGGAGGTGACGGGCGGTCACCAGATGCTGATGACGGAGGTGACGGGCAGTCAACAGATACTGATGACGGAGGTGACAGCGGTCACCAGATACTGATGATGGAGGTGACGAGCAGTCACCAGATACTGATGATGGAGGGGACGGGCGGTCACCAGATACTGATGATGGAGGTGATGAGTGGTCACCAGATACTGATGATGGAGGAGATGGGCGGTCACCAGATACTGATGATGGAGGAGATGGGCAGTCACCAGTTACTGATGATGGAGGAGATGGGTGGTCACCAGATACTGATGATGGAGGGGACGGGCGGTCACAGATACTGATGATGGAGGAGATGGGCAGTCACCAGATACTGATGATGGAGGAGATGGGTAGTCATCAGATACTGATGATGGAGGTGATGGGCAGTCACCAGATACTGATGATGGAGGTGATGAGTGGTCACCAGATACTGATGATGGAGGTGACGAGCGATCACCAGATACTGATGATGGAGGGGACGGGCGGTCACCAGATACTGATGGAGGTGACGGGCGGTCACCAGATACTGATGATGGAGGAGACGGGCGGTCACCAGATACTGATGATGGAGGGGACGGGCGGTCACCAGATACTGATGATGGAGGGGACAGGCGGGCACCAGATACTGATGATGGAGGAGACGGGCGGTCACCAGATACTGATGATGGAGGAGACGGGCGGTCACCAGATACTGATGATGGAGGGGACGGGCGGTCACCAGATACTGATGATGGAGGGGACGGGCGGTCACCAGATACTGATGATGGAGGAGATGGGCGGTCACCACATACTGATGATGGAGGTGACGAGCGATCACCAGATACTGATGATGGAGGGGACGGGCTGTGACCAGATACTGATGATGGAGGTGACGGGGGTCACCAGATACTGATGATGGAGGCGACGGGCGGTCACCAGATACTGATGATGGAGGTGACGGGCGGTCACCAGATACTGATGATGGAGGTGACGAGCGATCACCAGATACTGATGATGGAGGAGATGGGTAGTCATCAGATACTGATGATGGAGGTGATGGGCAGTCACCAGATACTGATGATGGAGGCGATGGGCGGTCACCAGATACTGATGATGGAGGCGACGGGCGGTCACCAGATACTGATGATGGAGGTGACGGGCGGTCACCAGATACTGATGATATAGGAGATGGGCGGTCCCCAGATGCTGATGATGGAGGGGTCGGGTGGTCACCAGATACTGATGATGGAGGGGTCGGGCGGTCACCAGATACTGATGATGGAGGGGTCGGGCGGTCACCAGATACTGATGATGGAGGGGTCGGGCAGTCACCAAATGCTGATGATGGAGGGGTCGGGCAGTCACCAGATACTGATGATGGAGGGGACTGGCGGTCACCAGATGCTGATGATGGAGGGGACTGGCGGTCACCAGATGCTGATGATGGAGGGGTCGGGCGGTCACCAGATACTGATAATGGAGGGGACTGGCGGTCACCAGATGCTGATGATGGAGGCGACGGGCGGTCACTAGATACTGATGATGGAGGACATGGGCGGTCACCAGATACTGATGATGGAGGGGTCGGGCAGTCACTAGATACTGATGATGGAGGTGACGAGCAGTCACCAGATACTGATGATGGAGGTGACGAGCAGTCACCAGATACTGATGATGGAGGCGACGGACGGTCACTAGATACTGATGATGGAGGTGATGGGCGGTCACCAGATACTGATGATATAGGAGATGGGCGGTCACCAGATACTGATGATGGAGGAGATGGGCGGTCACCAGATACTGATGATGGAGGAGATGGGCGGTCACCAGATACTGATGATATAGGAGATGGGCGGTCACCAGATACTGATGATGGAGGAGATGGGTGGTCACCAGATACTGATGATGGAGGGGACGGGCGGTCACCAGATACTGATGATGGAGGGGACGGGCGGTCACCAGATACTGATGATGGAGGAGATGGGCGGTCACCAGATACTGATGATGGAGGAGACGGGCGGTCACCAGATACTGATGATGGAGGAGATGGGCGGTCACCAGATGCTGATGACGGAGGTGACGGGCGGTCACCAGATGCTGATGACGGAGGTGACGGGCAGTCAACAGATACTGATGACGGAGGTGACAGCGGTCACCAGATACTGATGATGGAGGTGACGAGCAGTCACCAGATACTGATGATGGAGGGGACGGGCGGTCACCAGATACTGATGATGGAGGTGATGAGTGGTCACCAGATACTGATGATGGAGGAGATGGGCGGTCACCAGATACTGATGATGGAGGAGATGGGCAGTCACCAGTTACTGATGATGGAGGAGATGGGTGGTCACCAGATACTGATGATGGAGGGGACGGGCGGTCACAGATACTGATGATGGAGGAGATGGGCAGTCACCAGATACTGATGATGGAGGAGATGGGTAGTCATCAGATACTGATGATGGAGGTGATGGGCAGTCACCAGATACTGATGATGGAGGTGATGAGTGGTCACCAGATACTGATGATGGAGGGGACGGGCGGTCACCAGATACTGATGATGGAGGGGACAGGTGGTCACCAGATACTGATGATGGAGGGGACGGGCGGTCACCAGATACTGATGATGGAGGGGACGGGCGGTCCCCAGATACTGATGATGGAGGGGACGGGCGGTCACCAGATACTGATGATGGAGGGGACGGGCGGTCACCAGATACTGATGATGGAGGGGACGGGCGGTCACCAGATACTGATGATGGAGGGGTCGGGCGGTCACCAGATACTGATGATGGAGGGGACGGGCAGTCACCAGATGCTGATGATGGAGGGGTCGGGCAGTCACCAGATACTGATGATGGAGGGGTCGGGCGGTCACCAGATGCTGATGATGGAGGAGACGGGCGGTCACCAGATACTGATGATGGAGAGGACTGGCGGTCACCAGATGCTGATGATGGAGGGGTCGGGCGTTCCCCAGATACTGATGATGGAGGGGTCGGGCAGTCACCAGATACTGATGATGGAGGGGTCGGGCGGTCCCCAGATGCTGATGATGGAGGAGACGGGCGGTCACCAGATGCTGATGATGGAGGGGTCGGGCGTTCCCCAGATACTGATGATGGAGGGGTCGGGCAGTCACCAGATACTGATGATGGAGGGGTCGGGCAGTCACCAGATACTGATGATGGAGGGGTCGGGCGGTCCCCAGATGCTGATGATGGAGGAGACGGGCGGTCACCAGATACTGATGATGGAGGGGACTGGCGGTCACCAGATGCTGATGATGGAGGAGACATGCAGTCACCAGATACTGATGATGGAGGGGTCGGGCAGTCACCAGATACTGATGATGGAGGGGTCGGGCGGTCCCCAGATGCTGATGATGGAGGAGACGGGCGGTCACCGGATACTGATGATGGAGGAGACGGGCAATCACTAGATACTGATGATGGAGGAGACGGGCGGTCACCAGATACTGATGATGGAGGGGACTGGTGGTTACCAGATGCTGATGATGGAGGAGACGGGCGGTCACCGGATACTGATGATGGAGGAGACGGGCAATCACTAGATACTGATGATGGAGGAGACGGGCGGTCACCAGATACTGATGATGGAGGGGACTGGTGGTCACCAGATGCTGATGATGGAGGGGTCGGGCGGTCACCAGATACTGATGATGGAGGGGACTGGCGGTTACCAGATGCTGATGATGGAGGTGACAGGCAGTCACTAGATACTGATGATGGAGGAGACGGGCGGTCACCAGATACTGATGATGGAGGAGACGGGCAGTCACTAGATACTGATGATGGAGGAGACGGGAGGTCACCAGATACTGATGATGGAGGGGTCGGGCAGTCACTAGATGCTGATGATGGAGGCGACGGGCGATCACCAGATACTGATGATGGAGGAGACGGGCAGTCACTAGATACTGATGATGGAGGAGACGGGCGGTCACCAGATACTGATGATGGAGGGGACGGGCGGTTACTAGATGCTGATGATGGAGGCGACGGGCGATCACCAGATACTGATGATGGAGGAAACGGGCAGTCACTAGATACTGATGATGGAGGAGACGGGCGGTCACCAGATACTGATGATGGAGGGGTCGGGCAGTCACTAGATGCTGATGATGGAGGCGACGGGCGATCACCAGATACTGATGATGGAGGAGACGGGCAGTCACTAGATACTGATGATGGAGGAGACGGGCGGTCACCAGATACTGATGATGGAGGGGTCGGGCAGTCACTAGATGCTGATGATGGAGGCGACGGGCGATCACCAGATACTGACGATGGAGGAGACGGGCAGTCACTAGATACTGATGATGGAGGAGACGGGCGGTCACCAGATACTGATGATGGAGGGGTCGGGCAGTCACTAGATGCTGATGATGGAGGCGACGGGCGGTCACCAGATACTGATGATGGAGGAGACGGGAGGTCACCAGATACTGATGATGGAGGAGACGGGCGGTCACCAGATACTGATGATGGAGGGGTCGGGCAGTCACCAGATACTGATGATGGAGGGGACGGGCTGTCACTGATACTGATGATGAAGGTGACGGGCGGTCACTAGATGCTGATGATGGAGGCACAGTTGACTACATTTTGCTGCCGACATGTAGCTGGTCAATAAAGCTGAAAATGACGCAGGACCGAGCACACGGTGATGGTGTCGGCACATATGCCTGGATCCTGTAGCGGTTCAGATATAAGCCCCCATGAGGCCGCGGATTGTAGGGGCCACACGCTATGTGAAGCCGGCGTAAGACTTCTGCACAGCAATGTAAATGACAGCACACAGTGTAACGTGCCATAATAGCGCCCGTACACAGCGGGGCACGCGGGCGGCTATAAACAGCTGCGCCTCCCTGTTTACCGGCTATTATTAACACTGCGGCTGCCCAGAATACCTGTGGGTTTGGCAGAGGATCCGGCTCGCCCCGTCCCAGCACCGCGGGTCACCTCGATAATGCTCTGATGGTCTGGATGTGATTCCTGACTGCAGCGGCGCCTGGTGACGGCAGATAGAGGCGCGTGCGTCCTGTCGCCCTGCTAGTGGGTACAGTTTACACTCACTGGGGTCACTTTTTCCAAACTTTTTTGGGAAGATTTTTGCTTTTTGTCTTTGCTTGTAACTCAGTTTTGTGCGTCCGTGATCCTGGGCCTCACTGTAAATCCTGGGGGTCTGGGATGAAGTCCGAGGTTTAGGGTGAGGGTCCGAGGTTTAGGGCGAGGTCTGTGGGTGCACGAGCCCCAGGCCATGCACTTGGCTGTATTTTCGGCTGCAGTAAATATCTGCGGTTTTGGCCTCTGAACAGGTTGTTTTGTGTTTTCTGAGTGCAGACCAATATAACCTGGGACCATGAGAGCTGTGTACAAGGAACGAGGAAAGGTCTCATCTATAATGGCAGATGGCACACAGTCTCCAGTAACCCTCTGTTTGCCGGAGTCCTGCAGATAGGAGCCTGTCCTCTAGGAGTAAGCTTTGCTTATGTTCATCCTGAGCCTCCTGATTCACGGGACAGAGCTGCAGTAAATACTAAGTCTAATTTAGGAAGCAGAGACTGCAGGGAATGTAACCCAATTGTGACCATATAACCAACCTCAAAAAGATCTGCTCCTCTGACTCTAAATTCAAACTCCAAGCAAATGATCTTCCCGATAGATTTTGGGCAGGAGGATATTCTAATAGATGTATTAAGGCCGAGTATGATGGAGCTCGGGAGGATCTGCTGCGCCCCAGGGTTAGGTGGAATGAAATGGGAGAGATCAGTATATCTCACCATACACTGGGGAGTGGTGTGCGATGAGAGCATGCGCCAGAAACATCGGAAGGTCCTTACAACCGATCCGACTCTTCCCGATTATCCCCTTATGACTTCGAAACGCAGCAAACATCTGGGGGATTTGTTGATGAGCAGCGTCATGTCCCGGCCATGGATAGCGGGATCTCCGACCTCGGTTCTACTGGACCAGTGACGGGTGGTTTCTCTTGCGGTAATTGTGTCGCGTGTCGGAATATCGCTTGTTCTTCAACCTTTGAGGCAGTGGATGATTTCCAAACAATTTTCCATCAAACAACATATAACCTGCAGCACGACCCCAGTTACTTATTATGCTCCGTGTACCTGACCATACATTGGTCTGACATCTGGACATCTTGGTGCTCGCACACGCGGACGTCTTGGTGCTCGCACACGCGGACGTCTTGGTGCTCGCACACGCGGACGTCTTGGTGCTCGCACACGCGGACGTCTTGGTGCTCGCACACGCGGACGTCTTGGTGCTCGCACACGCGGACATCTTGGTGCTCGCACACGCGGACGTCTTGGTGCTCGCACACGCGGACGTCTTGGTGCTCGCACACGCGGACGTCTTGGTGCTCGCACACGCGGACGTCTTGGTTCTCGCACACGCGGACGTCTTGGTGCTCACACGCGGACGTCTTGGTGCTCACACACCCGGGCGTCTTGGTTCTCGCACACGCGGACGTCTTGGTGCTCGCACACGCGGACGTCTTGGTGCTCGCACACGCGGACGTCTTGGTTCTCGCACACGCGGACGTCTTGGTTCTCGCACACGCGGACGTCTTGGTGCTCACACGCGGACGTCTTGGTGCTCACACACGTGGACGTCTTGGTGCTCGCACACGCGGACGTCTTGGTGCTCGCACCCGGGCGTCTTGGTGCTCGCACACGCGGACGTCTTGGTGCTCACACGCGGACGTCTTGGTGCTCGCACACGCGGACGTCTTGGTGTTCGCACACGCGGACGTCTTGGTGCTCACACGCGGACGTCTTGGTGCTCGCACACCCGGGCGTCTTGGTGCTCGCACACGCGGACGTCTTGGTTCTCGCACACGCGGACGTCTTGGTGCTCGCACACGCGGACGTCTTGGTGCTCGCACACGCGGACGTCTTGGTGCTCGCACACGCGGACGTCTTGGTGCTCGCACACGCGGACGTCTTGGTGCTCGCACACGCGGACGTCTTGGTGCTCGCACACCCGGGCGTCTTGGTGCTCGCACACGCGGACGTCTTGGGGCTCACACGCGGACGTCTTGGTGCTCGCACACGCGGACGTCTTGGTGCTCGCACACGCGGACGTCTTGGTTCTCGCACACGCGGACGTCTTGGTGCTCGCACACGCGGACGTCTTGGTGCTCGCACACGCGGACGTCTAGGTGCTCACACGCGGACGTCTTGGTGCTCGCACACCCGGGCGTCTTGGTGCTCGCACACGCGGACGTCTTGGTGCTCGCACACGCGGACGTCTTGGCTCTCGCACACGCGGACGTCTTGGTTATCGCACACGCGGACGTCTTGGTTATCGCACACGCGGACGTCTTGGTGCTCACACGCGGACGTCTTGGTGCTCGCACACGCGGACGTCTTGGTGCTCGCACACGCGGACGTCTTGGTGCTCGCACCCGGGCGTCTTGGTGCTCGCACACGCGGACGTCTTGGTGCTCACACGCGGACGTCTTGGTGCTCGCACACGCGGACGTCTTGGTGCTCGCACACCCGGGCGTCTTGGTGCTCGCACACGCGGACGTCTTGGTGCTCGCACACGCGGACGTCTTGGTGCTCGCACACGCGGACGTCTTGGTGCTCGCACACGCGGACGTCTTGGTGGTCACACGCGGACGTCTTGGTGCTCGCACACCCGGGCGTCTTGGTGCTCGCACACGCGGACGTCTTGGTGCTCGCACACGCAGACGTCTTGGTGCTCGCACACGCGGACGTCTTGGTGCTCGCACACGCAGACGTCTTGGTGCTCGCACACGCGGACGTCTTGGTTCTCGCACACCCGGGCGTCTTGGTGCTCGCACACGCGGACGTCTTGGTGCTCACACGCGGACGTCTTGGTGCTCGCACACGCGGACGTCTTGGTGCTCGCACACGCGGACGTCTTGGTTCTCGCACACGCGGACGTCTTGGTGCTCGCACACGCGGACGTCTTGGTGCTCGCACACGCGGACGTCTTGGTGCTCACACGCGGACGTCTTGGTGCTCGCACACCCGGGCGTCTTGGTGCTCGCACACGCGGACGTCTTGGTGCTCGCACACGCGGACGTCTTGGTTCTCGCACACGCGGACGTCTTGGTGCTCGCACACGCGGACGTCTTGGTGCTCACACGCGGACGTCTTGGTGCTCGCACACGCGGACGTCTTGGTGCTCGCACCCGGGCGTCTTGGTGCTCGCACACGCGGACGTCTTGGTGCTCACACGCGGACGTCTTGGTGCTCGCACACGCGGACGTCTTGGTGTTCGCACACGCGGACGTCTTGGTGCTCACACGCGGACGTCTTGGTGCTCGCACACCCGGGCGTCTTGGTGCTCGCACACGCGGACGTCTTGGTTCTCGCACACGCGGACGTCTTGGTGCTCGCACACGCGGACGTCTTGGTGCTCGCACACGCGGACGTCTTGGTGCTCGCACACGTGGACGTCTTGGTGCTCGCACACGCGGACGTCTTGGTGCTCGCACACCCGGGCGTCTTGGTGCTCGCACACGCGGACGTCTTGGGGCTCACACGCGGACGTCTTGGTGCTCGCACACGCGGACGTCTTGGTGCTCGCACACGCGGACGTCTTGGTTCTCGCACACGCGGACGTCTTGGTGCTCGCACACGCGGACGTCTTGGTGCTCGCACACGCGGACGTCTAGGTGCTCACACGCGGACGTCTTGGTGCTCGCACACCCGGGCGTCTTGGTGCTCGCACACGCGGACGTCTTGGTGCTCGCACACGCGGACGTCTTGGCTCTCGCACACGCGGACGTCTTGGTTATCGCACACGCGGACGTCTTGGTTATCGCACACGCGGACGTCTTGGTGCTCGCACACGCGGACGTCTTGGTGCTCACACGCGGACATCTTGGTGCTCGCACACGCGGACGTCTTGGTGCTCACACGCGGACATCTTGGTGCTCGCACACCCGGGCGTCTTGGTGCTCGCACACGCGGACGTCTTGGTGCTCACACGCGGACGTCTTGGTGCTCGCACACGCGGACGTCTTGGTGCTCACACGCGGACGTCTTGGTTCTCGCACACGCGGACGTCTTGGTGCTCGCACACGCGGACGTCTTGGTGCTCGCACACGCGGACGTCTTGGTGCTCGCACACGCGGACGTCTTGGTGCTCGCACACGCGGACGTCTTGGTGCTCGCACACGCGGACTTCTTGGTGCTCGCACACGCGGACGTCTTGGTGCTCACACGCGGACGTCTTGGTGCTCGCACACGCGGACGTCTTGGTGCTCGCACACGCGGACGTCTTGGTGCTCGCACACGCGGACATCTTGGTGCTCGCACACGCGGACGTCTTGGTGCTCACACGCGGACATCTTGGTGCTCGCACACCCGGGCGTCTTGGTTCTCGCACACGCGGACGTCTTGGTGCTCGCACGCGCGGACGTCTTGGTGCTCGCACACGCGGACGTCTTGGTGCTCGCACACGCGGACGTCTTGGTGCTCGCACACGCGGACGTCTTGGTGCTCGCACACCCGGGCGTCTTGGTGCTCGCACACGCGGACGTCTTGGGGCTCTCACGCGGACGTCTTGGTGCTCGCACACGCGGACGTCTTGGTGCTCGCACACGCGGACGTCTTGGTTCTCGCACACGCGGACGTCTTGGTGCTCGCACACGCGGACGTCTTGGTGCTCGCACACGCGGACGTCTAGGTGCTCGCACGCGGACGTCTTGGTGCTCGCACACCCGGGCGTCTTGGTGCTCGCACACGCGGACGTCTTGGTGCTCGCACACGCGGACGTCTTGGCGCTCGCACACGCGGACGTCTTGGTTATCGCACACGCGGACGTCTTGGTTATCGCACACGCGGACGTCTTGGTGCTCACACGCGGACGTCTTGGTGCTCGCACACGCGGACGTCTTGGTGCTCACACGCGGACATCTTGGTGCTCGCACACCCGGGCGTCTTGGTTCTCGCACACGCGGACGTCTTGGTGCTCGCACGCGCGGACGTCTTGGTGCTCGCACACGCGGACGTCTTGGTGCTCGCACACGCGGACGTCTTGGTGCTCGCACACGCGGACGTCTTGGTGCTCGCACACCCGGGCGTCTTGGTGCTCGCACACGCGGACGTCTTGGGGCTCTCACGCGGACGTCTTGGTGCTCGCACACGCGGACGTCTTGGTGCTCGCACACGCGGACGTCTTGGTTCTCGCACACGCGGACGTCTTGGTGCTCGCACACGCGGACGTCTTGGTGCTCGCACACGCGGACGTCTAGGTGCTCGCACGCGGACGTCTTGGTGCTCGCACACCCGGGCGTCTTGGTGCTCGCACACGCGGACGTCTTGGTGCTCGCACACGCGGACGTCTTGGCGCTCGCACACGCGGACGTCTTGGTTATCGCACACGCGGACGTCTTGGTTATCGCACACGCGGACGTCTTGGTGCTCACACGCGGACGTCTTGGTGCTCGCACACGCGGACGTCTTGGTGCTCGCACACGCGGACGTCTTGGTGCTCGCACACGCGGACGTCTTGGTGCTCGCACACCCGGGCGTCTTGGTGCTCGCACACGCGGACGTCTTGGGGCTCACACGCGGACGTCTTGGTGCTCGCACACGCGGACGTCTTGGTGCTCGCACACGCGGACGTCTTGGTTCTCGCACACGCGGACGTCTTGGTGCTCGCACACGCGGACGTCTTGGTGCTCGCACACGCGGACGTCTAGGTGCTCACACGCGGACGTCTTGGTGCTCACACGCGGACGTCTTGGTGCTCGCACACGCGGACGTCTTGGTGCTCGCACACGCGGACGTCTTGGTTCTCGCACACGCGGACGTCTTGGTGCTCGCACACGCGGACGTCTTGGTGCTCGCACACGCGGACGTCTTGGTGCTCACACGCGGACGTCTTGGTGCTCGCACACCCGGGCGTCTTGGTGCTCGCACACGCGGACGTCTTGGTGCTCGCACACGCGGACGTCTTGGTTCTCGCACACGCGGACGTCTTGGTGCTCACACGCGGACGTCTTGGTGCTCGCACACGCGGACGTCTTGGTGCTCGCACCCGGGCGTCTTGGTGCTCGCACACGCGGACGTCTTGGTGCTCACACGCGGACGTCTTGGTGCTCGCACACGCGGACGTCTTGGTGTTCGCACACGCGGACGTCTTGGTGCTCACACGCGGACGTCTTGGTGCTCGCACACCCGGGCGTCTTGGTGCTCGCACACGCGGACGTCTTGGTTCTCGCACACGCGGACGTCTTGGTGCTCGCACACGCGGACGTCTTGGTGCTCGCACACGCGGACGTCTTGGTGCTCGCACACGCGGACGTCTTGGTGCTCGCACACGCGGACGTCTTGGTGCTCGCACACCCGGGCGTCTTGGTGCTCGCACACGCGGACGTCTTGGTGCTCACACGCGGACATCTTGGTGCTCGCACACCCGGGCGTCTTGGTGCTCGCACACGCGGACGTCTTGGTGCTCACACGCGGACGTCTTGGTGCTCGCACACGCGGACGTCTTGGTGCTCACACGCGGACGTCTTGGTTCTCGCACACGCGGACGTCTTGGTGCTCGCACACGCGGACGTCTTGGTGCTCGCACACGCGGACGTCTTGGTGCTCGCACACGCGGACTTCTTGGTGCTCGCACACGCGGACGTCTTGGTGCTCACACGCGGACGTCTTGGTGCTCGCACACGCGGACGTCTTGGTGCTCGCACACGCGGACGTCTTGGTGCTCGCACACGCGGACATCTTGGTGCTCGCACACGCGGACGTCTTGGTGCTCACACGCGGACATCTTGGTGCTCGCACACCCGGGCGTCTTGGTTCTCGCACACGCGGACGTCTTGGTGCTCGCACGCGCGGACGTCTTGGTGCTCGCACGCGCGGACGTCTTGGTGCTCGCACGCGGACGTCTTGGTGCTCACACACGCGGACGTCTTGGTGCTCGCACACGCGGACGTCTTGGTGCTCGCACGCGCGGACGTCTTGGTGCTCGCACACGCGGACGTCTTGGTGCTCGCACACGCGGACGTCTTGGTGCTCGCACACCCGGGCGTCTTGGTGCTCGCACACGCGGACGTCTTGGGGCTCACACGCGGACGTCTTGGTGCTCGCACACGCGGACGTCATGGTGCTCGCACACGCGGACGTCTTGGTTCTCGCACACGCGGACGTCTTGGTGCTCGCACACGCGGACGTCTTGGTGCTCGCACACGCGGACGTCTAGGTGCTCACACGCGGACGTCTTGGTGCTCGCACACCCGGGCGTCTTGGTGCTCGCACACGCGGACGTCTTGGTGCTCGCACACGCGGACGTCTTGGCTCTCGCACACGCGGACGTCTTGGTTATCGCACACGCGGACGTCTTGGTTATCGCACACGCGGACGTCTTGGTGCTCACACGCGGACGTCTTGGTGCTCGCACACGCGGACGTCTTGGTGCTCGCACACGCGGACGTCTTGGTGCTCGCACACGCGGACGTCTTGGTGCTCGCACACGCGGACGTCTTGGTGCTCGCACACCCGGGCGTCTTGGTGCTCGCACACGCGGACGTCTTGGGGCTCACACGCGGACGTCTTGGTGCTCGCACACGCGGACGTCTTGGTGCTCGCACACGCGGACGTCTTGGTTCTCGCACACGCGGACGTCTTGGTGCTCGCACACGCGGACGTCTTGGTGCTCGCACACGCGGACGTCTAGGTGCTCACACGCGGACGTCTTGGTGCTCGCACACCCGGGCGTCTTGGTGCTCGCACACGCGGACGTCTTGGTGCTCGCACACGCGGACGTCTTGGCTCTCGCACACGCGGACGTCTTGGTTATCGCACACGCGGACGTCTTGGTTATCGCACACGCGGACGTCTTGGTGCTCACACGCGGACGTCTTGGTGCTCGCACACGCGGACGTCTTGGTGCTCGCACACGCGGACGTCTTGGTGCTCGCACCCGGGCGTCTTGGTGCTCGCACACGCGGACGTCTTGGTGCTCACACGCGGACGTCTTGGTGCTCGCACACGCGGACGTCTTGGTGCTCGCACACCCGGGCGTCTTGGTGCTCGCACACGCGGACGTCTTGGTGCTCGCACACGCGGACGTCTTGGTGCTCGCACACGCGGACGTCTTGGTGGTCACACGCGGACGTCTTGGTGCTCGCACACCCGGGCGTCTTGGTGCTCGCACACGCGGACGTCTTGGTGCTCGCACACGCAGACGTCTTGGTGCTCGCACACGCGGACGTCTTGGTGCTCGCACACGCAGACGTCTTGGTGCTCGCACACGCGGACGTCTTGGTTCTCGCACACCCGGGCGTCTTGGTGCTCGCACACGCGGACGTCTTGGTGCTCACACGCGGACGTCTTGGTGCTCGCACACGCGGACGTCTTGGTGCTCGCACACGCGGACGTCTTGGTTCTCGCACACGCGGACGTCTTGGTGCTCGCACACGCGGACGTCTTGGTGCTCGCACACGCGGACGTCTTGGTGCTCACACGCGGACGTCTTGGTGCTCGCACACCCGGGCGTCTTGGTGCTCGCACACGCGGACGTCTTGGTGCTCGCACACGCGGACGTCTTGGTTCTCGCACACGCGGACGTCTTGGTTCTCGCACACGCGGACGTCTTGGTGCTCACACGCGGACGTCTTGGTGCTCGCACACGCGGACGTCTTGGTGCTCGCACCCGGGCGTCTTGGTGCTCGCACACGCGGACGTCTTGGTGCTCACACGCGGACGTCTTGGTGCTCGCACACGCGGACGTCTTGGTGTTCGCACACGCGGACGTCTTGGTGCTCACACGCGGACGTCTTGGTGCTCGCACACCCGGGCGTCTTGGTGCTCGCACACGCGGACGTCTTGGTTCTCGCACACGCGGACGTCTTGGTGCTCGCACACGCGGACGTCTTGGTGCTCGCACACGCGGACGTCTTGGTGCTCGCACACGCGGACGTCTTGGTGCTCGCACACGCGGACATCTTGGTGCTCGCACACGCGGACGTCTTGGTGCTCACACGCGGACATCTTGGTGCTCGCACACCCGGGCGTCTTGGTTCTCGCACACGCGGACGT
The DNA here is from genome assembly GCF_039654945.1 of Dendrobates tinctorius. Classification (NCBI taxonomy): domain Eukaryota; kingdom Metazoa; phylum Chordata; class Amphibia; order Anura; family Dendrobatidae; genus Dendrobates; species Dendrobates tinctorius. The sequence continues at coordinate 193,014 of NW_027361899.1, read as the reverse complement.
CTTGGTGCTCGCACGCGCGGACGTCTTGGTGCTCGCACGCGCGGACGTCTTGGTGCTCGCACGCGCGGACGTCTTGGTGCTCACACACGCGGACGTCTTGGTGCTCACACACGCGGACGTCTTGGTGCTCGCACACGCGGACGTCTTGGTGCTCGCACGCGCGGACGTCTTGGTGCTCGCACACGCGGACGTCTTGGTGCTCGCACACGCGGACGTCTTGGTGTTCGCACACCCGGGCGTCTTGGTGCTCGCACACGCGGACGTCTTGGGGCTCACACGCGGACGTCTTGGTGCTCGCACACGCGGACGTCTTGGTGCTCGCACACGCGGACGTCTTGGTTCTCGCACACGCGGACGTCTTGGTGCTCGCACACGCGGACGTCTTGGTGCTCGCACACGCGGACGTCTAGGTGCTCACACGCGGACGTCTTGGTGCTCGCACACCCGGGCGTCTTGGTGCTCGCACACGCGGACGTCTTGGTGCTCGCACACGCGGACGTCTTGGCTCTCGCACACGCGGACGTCTTGGTTATCGCACACGCGGACGTCTTGGTTATCGCACACGCGGACGTCTTGGTGCTCACACGCGGACGTCTTGGTGCTCGCACACGCGGACGTCTTGGTGCTCGCACACGCGGACGTCTTGGTGCTCGCACACGCGGACGTCTTGGTGCTCGCACACGCGGACGTCTTGGTGCTCGCACACCCGGGCGTCTTGGTGCTCGCACACGCGGACGTCTTGGGGCTCACACGCGGACGTCTTGGTGCTCGCACACGCGGACGTCTTGGTGCTCGCACACGCGGACGTCTTGGTTCTCGCACACGCGGACGTCTTGGTGCTCGCACACGCGGACGTCTTGGTGCTCGCACACGCGGACGTCTAGGTGCTCACACGCGGACGTCTTGGTGCTCGCACACCCGGGCGTCTTGGTGCTCGCACACGCGGACGTCTTGGTGCTCGCACACGCGGACGTCTTGGCTCTCGCACACGCGGACGTCTTGGTTATCGCACACGCGGACGTCTTGGTTATCGCACACGCGGACGTCTTGGTGCTCACACGCGGACGTCTTGGTGCTCGCACACGCGGACGTCTTGGTGCTCGCACACGCGGACGTCTTGGTGCTCGCACCCGGGCGTCTTGGTGCTCGCACACGCGGACGTCTTGGTGCTCACACGCGGACGTCTTGGTGCTCGCACACGCGGACGTCTTGGTGCTCGCACACCCGGGCGTCTTGGTGCTCGCACACGCGGACGTCTTGGTGCTCGCACACGCGGACGTCTTGGTGCTCGCACACGCGGACGTCTTGGTGGTCACACGCGGACGTCTTGGTGCTCGCACACCCGGGCGTCTTGGTGCTCGCACACGTGGACGTCTTGGTGCTCGCACACGCAGACGTCTTGGTGCTCGCACACGCGGACGTCTTGGTGCTCGCACACGCAGACGTCTTGGTGCTCGCACACGCGGACGTCTTGGTTCTCGCACACCCGGGCGTCTTGGTGCTCGCACACGCGGACGTCTTGGTGCTCACACGCGGACGTCTTGGTGCTCGCACACGCGGACGTCTTGGTGCTCGCACACGCGGACGTCTTGGTTCTCGCACACGCGGACGTCTTGGTGCTCGCACACGCGGACGTCTTGGTGCTCGCACACGCGGACGTCTTGGTGCTCACACGCGGACGTCTTGGTGCTCGCACACCCGGGCGTCTTGGTGCTCGCACACGCGGACGTCTTGGTGCTCGCACACGCGGACGTCTTGGTTCTCGCACACGCGGACGTCTTGGTGCTCACACGCGGACGTCTTGGTGCTCGCACACGCGGACGTCTTGGTGCTCGCACCCGGGCGTCTTGGTGCTCGCACACGCGGACGTCTTGGTTATCGCACACGCGGACGTCTTGGTTATCGCACACGCGGACGTCTTGGTGCTCACACGCGGACGTCTTGGTGCTCGCACACGCGGACGTCTTGGTGCTCGCACACGCGGACGTCTTGGTGCTCGCACACGCGGACGTCTTGGTGCTCGCACACGCGGACGTCTTGGTGCTCGCACACCCGGGCGTCTTGGTGCTCGCACACGCGGACGTCTTGGGGCTCACACGCGGACGTCTTGGTGCTCGCACACGCGGACGTCTTGGTGCTCGCACACGCGGACGTCTTGGTTCTCGCACACGCGGACGTCTTGGTGCTCGCACACGCGGACGTCTTGGTGCTCGCACACGCGGACGTCTAGGTGCTCACACGCGGACGTCTTGGTGCTCGCACACCCGGGCGTCTTGGTGCTCGCACACGCGGACGTCTTGGTGCTCGCACACGCGGACGTCTTGGCTCTCGCACACGCGGACGTCTTGGTTATCGCACACGCGGACGTCTTGGTTATCGCACACGCGGACGTCTTGGTGCTCACACGCGGACGTCTTGGTGCTCGCACACGCGGACGTCTTGGTGCTCGCACACGCGGACGTCTTGGTGCTCGCACCCGGGCGTCTTGGTGCTCGCACACGCGGACGTCTTGGTGCTCACACGCGGACGTCTTGGTGCTCGCACACGCGGACGTCTTGGTGCTCGCACACCCGGGCGTCTTGGTGCTCGCACACGCGGACGTCTTGGTGCTCGCACACGCGGACGTCTTGGTGCTCGCACACGCGGACGTCTTGGTGGTCACACGCGGACGTCTTGGTGCTCGCACACCCGGGCGTCTTGGTGCTCGCACACGCGGACGTCTTGGTGCTCGCACACGCAGACGTCTTGGTGCTCGCACACGCGGACGTCTTGGTGCTCGTACACGCAGACGTCTTGGTGCTCGCACACGCGGACGTCTTGGTTCTCGCACACCCGGGCGTCTTGGTGCTCGCACACGCGGACGTCTTGGTGCTCACACGCGGACGTCTTGGTGCTCGCACACGCGGACGTCTTGGTGCTCGCACACGCGGACGTCTTGGTGCTCGCACACCCGGGCGTCTTGGTGCTCGCACACGCGGACGTCTTGGGGCTCACACGCGGACGTCTTGGTGCTCGCACACGCGGACGTCTTGGTGCTCGCACACGCGGACGTCTTGGTTCTCGCACACGCGGACGTCTTGGTGCTCGCACACGCGGACGTCTTGGTGCTCGCACACGCGGACGTCTAGGTGCTCACACGCGGACGTCTTGGTGCTCGCACACCCGGGCGTCTTGGTGCTCGCACACGCGGACGTCTTGGTGCTCGCACACGCGGACGTCTTGGCTCTCGCACACGCGGACGTCTTGGTTATCGCACACGCGGACGTCTTGGTTATCGCACACGCGGACGTCTTGGTGCTCACACGCGGACGTCTTGGTGCTCGCACACGCGGACGTCTTGGTGCTCGCACACGCGGACGTCTTGGTGCTCGCACCCGGGCGTCTTGGTGCTCGCACACGCGGACGTCTTGGTGCTCACACGCGGACGTCTTGGTGCTCGCACACGCGGACGTCTTGGTGCTCGCACACCCGGGCGTCTTGGTGCTCGCACACGCGGACGTCTTGGTGCTCGCACACGCGGACGTCTTGGTGCTCGCACACGCGGACGTCTTGGTGGTCACACGCGGACGTCTTGGTGCTCGCACACCCGGGCGTCTTGGTGCTCGCACACGCGGACGTCTTGGTGCTCGCACACGCAGACGTCTTGGTGCTCGCACACGCGGACGTCTTGGTGCTCGCACACGCAGACGTCTTGGTGCTCGCACACGCGGACGTCTTGGTTCTCGCACACCCGGGCGTCTTGGTGCTCGCACACGCGGACGTCTTGGTGCTCACACGCGGACGTCTTGGTGCTCGCACACGCGGACGTCTTGGTGCTCGCACACGCGGACGTCTTGGTTCTCGCACACGCGGACGTCTTGGTGCTCGCACACGCGGACGTCTTGGTGCTCGCACACGCGGACGTCTTGGTGCTCACACGCGGACGTCTTGGTGCTCGCACACCCGGGCGTCTTGGTGCTCGCACACGCGGACGTCTTGGTGCTCGCACACGCGGACGTCTTGGTTCTCGCACACGCGGACGTCTTGGTGCTCACACGCGGACGTCTTGGTGCTCGCACACGCGGACGTCTTGGTGCTCGCACCCGGGCGTCTTGGTGCTCGCACACGCGGACGTCTTGGTTATCGCACACGCGGACGTCTTGGTTATCGCACACGCGGACGTCTTGGTGCTCACACGCGGACGTCTTGGTGCTCGCACACGCGGACGTCTTGGTGCTCGCACACGCGGACGTCTTGGTGCTCGCACACGCGGACGTCTTGGTGCTCGCACACGCGGACGTCTTGGTGCTCGCACACCCGGGCGTCTTGGTGCTCGCACACGCGGACGTCTTGGGGCTCACACGCGGACGTCTTGGTGCTCGCACACGCGGACGTCTTGGTGCTCGCACACGCGGACGTCTTGGTTCTCGCACACGCGGACGTCTTGGTGCTCGCACACGCGGACGTCTTGGTGCTCGCACACGCGGACGTCTAGGTGCTCACACGCGGACGTCTTGGTGCTCGCACACCCGGGCGTCTTGGTGCTCGCACACGCGGACGTCTTGGTGCTCGCACACGCGGACGTCTTGGCTCTCGCACACGCGGACGTCTTGGTTATCGCACACGCGGACGTCTTGGTTATCGCACACGCGGACGTCTTGGTGCTCACACGCGGACGTCTTGGTGCTCGCACACGCGGACGTCTTGGTGCTCGCACACGCGGACGTCTTGGTGCTCGCACCCGGGCGTCTTGGTGCTCGCACACGCGGACGTCTTGGTGCTCACACGCGGACGTCTTGGTGCTCGCACACGCGGACGTCTTGGTGCTCGCACACCCGGGCGTCTTGGTGCTCGCACACGCGGACGTCTTGGTGCTCGCACACGCGGACGTCTTGGTGCTCGCACACGCGGACGTCTTGGTGGTCACACGCGGACGTCTTGGTGCTCGCACACCCGGGCGTCTTGGTGCTCGCACACGCGGACGTCTTGGTGCTCGCACACGCAGACGTCTTGGTGCTCGCACACGCGGACGTCTTGGTGCTCGCACACGCAGACGTCTTGGTGCTCGCACACGCGGACGTCTTGGTTCTCGCACACCCGGGCGTCTTGGTGCTCGCACACGCGGACGTCTTGGTGCTCACACGCGGACGTCTTGGTGCTCGCACACGCGGACGTCTTGGTGCTCGCACACGCGGACGTCTTGGTTCTCGCACACGCGGACGTCTTGGTGCTCGCACACGCGGACGTCTTGGTGCTCGCACACGCGGACGTCTTGGTGCTCACACGCGGACGTCTTGGTGCTCGCACACCCGGGCGTCTTGGTGCTCGCACACGCGGACGTCTTGGTGCTCGCACACGCGGACGTCTTGGTTCTCGCACACGCGGACGTCTTGGTGCTCACACGCGGACGTCTTGGTGCTCGCACACGCGGACGTCTTGGTGCTCGCACCCGGGCGTCTTGGTGCTCGCACACGCGGACGTCTTGGTGCTCACACGCGGACGTCTTGGTGCTCGCACACGCGGACGTCTTGGTGTTCGCACACGCGGACGTCTTGGTGCTCACACGCGGACGTCTTGGTGCTCGCACACCCGGGCGTCTTGGTGCTCGCACACGCGGACGTCTTGGTTCTCGCACACGCGGACGTCTTGGTGCTCGCACACGCGGACGTCTTGGTGCTCGCACACGCGGACGTCTTGGTGCTCGCACACGCGGACGTCTTGGTGCTCGCACACGCGGACGTCTTGGTGCTCGCACACCCGGGCGTCTTGGTGCTCGCACACGCGGACGTCTTGGGGCTCACACGCGGACGTCTTGGTGCTCGCACACGCGGACGTCTTGGTGCTCGCACACGCGGACGTCTTGGTTCTCGCACACGCGGACGTCTTGGTGCTCGCACACGCGGACGTCTTGGTGCTCGCACACGCGGACGTCTAGGTGCTCACACGCGGACGTCTTGGTGCTCGCACACCCGGGCGTCTTGGTGCTCGCACACGCGGACGTCTTGGTGCTCGCACACGCGGACGTCTTGGCTCTCGCACACGCGGACGTCTTGGTTATCGCACACGCGGACGTCTTGGTTATCGCACACGCGGACGTCTTGGTGCTCACACGCGGACGTCTTGGTGCTCGCACACGCGGACGTCTTGGTGCTCGCACACGCGGACGTCTTGGTGCTCACACGCGGACATCTTGGTGCTCGCACACGCGGACGTCTTGGTGCTCACACGCGGACATCTTGGTGCTCGCACACCCGGGCGTCTTGGTGCTCGCACACGCGGACGTCTTGGTGCTCACACGCGGACGTCTTGGTGCTCGCACACGCGGACGTCTTGGTGCTCACACGCGGACGTCTTGGTTCTCGCACACGCGGACGTCTTGGTGCTCGCACACGCGGACGTCTTGGTGCTCGCACACGCGGACGTCTTGGTGCTCGCACACGCGGACTTCTTGGTGCTCGCACACGCGGACGTCTTGGTGCTCACACGCGGACGTCTTGGTGCTCGCACACGCGGACGTCTTGGTGCTCGCACACGCGGACGTCTTGGTGCTCGCACACGCGGACATCTTGGTGCTCGCACACGCGGACGTCTTGGTGCTCACACGCGGACATCTTGGTGCTCACACGCGGACATCTTGGTGCTCGCACACCCGGGCGTCTTGGTGCTCGCACACGCGGACGTCTTGGTGCTCACACGCGGACGTCTTGGTGCTCGCACACGCGGACGTCTTGGTGCTCACACGCGGACGTCTTGGTTCTCGCACACGCGGACGTCTTGGTGCTCGCACACGCGGACGTCTTGGTGCTCGCACACGCGGACGTCTTGGTGCTCGCACACGCGGACTTCTTGGTGCTCGCACACGCGGACGTCTTGGTGCTCACACGCGGACGTCTTGGTGCTCGCACACGCGGACGTCTTGGTGCTCGCACACGCGGACGTCTTGGTGCTCGCACACGCGGACATCTTGGTGCTCGCACACGCGGACGTCTTGGTGCTCACACGCGGACATCTTGGTGCTCGCACACCCGGGCGTCTTGGTTCTCGCACACGCGGACGTCTTGGTGCTCGCACGCGCGGACGTCTTGGTGCTCGCACGCGCGGACGTCTTGGTGCTCGCACGCGGACGTCTTGGTGCTCACACACGCGGACGTCTTGGTGCTCGCACACGCGGACGTCTTGGTGCTCGCACGCGCGGACGTCTTGGTGCTCGCACGCGGACGTCTTGGTGCTCACACACGCGGACATCTTGGTGCTCGCACACGCGGACGTCTTGGTTCTCGCACGCGCGGACGTCTTGGTGCTCGCACGCGGACGTCTTGGTGCTCGCACACGCGGACGTCTTGGTGCTCGCACACGCGGACGTCTTGGTGCTCACACACGCGGACATCTTGGTGCTCGCACACGCGGACGTCTTGGTTCTCGCACGCGCGGACGTCTTGGTGCTCGCACACGCGGACGTCTTGGTGCTCGCACACGCGGACGTCTTGGTGCTCGCACACGCGGACGTCTTGGTGCTCGCACACGCGGACGTCTTGGTGCTCACACGCGGACGTCTTGGTTCTCGCACGCGCGGACGTCTTGGTTCTCGCACGCGCGGACGTCTTGGTTCTCGCACGCGCGGACGTCTTGGTGCTCGCACGCGCGGACGTCTTGGTGCTCGCACGCGCGGACGTCTTGGTGCTCGCACGCGCGGACGTCTTGGTGCTCGCACGCGCGGACGTCTTGGTGCTCGCACGCGCGGACGTCTTGGTGCTCGCACGCGGACGTCTTGGTGCTCGCACGCGGACGTCTTGGTGCTCGCACACGCGGACATGGGGGTGACATTGCAGCAGCAGAATCAGAATCAGAGATTTCACATTGAGAGCCATCGCCCCGCCATCTCCGGTTGTTTCACAACTGTGATCCTGAATTCCTTTGTGTAAGGGGCATTGAACATGTATGATGTGAAATTAGGGGGGCGACATCAAACGCCTCCTGGCTCAAAAAGAATACAGGTGTATTTTTACATTGGCCACCATGGTGCCCGATGGGTTAAATGAAGCCACTGGTTTCTCATCCTCTTTATAAATCGGAGGCTTTATTGTGGTCGGTTCACATTTTGATTGGGGCCACTCTCCAGATATAACACCTCCTTATACTTGGTCTGTTTTTATCATTTTGTATTTTTTTTTTATTTTAATTGTATTTTTTTGCCTTTTTTCAGCTTTTATTTCGGTTATATGTGATCTGAATGTAATGTGAACAATGACGACGTATGGCAGACATTATCTTTATCTACTTCCAGTGATGGTTTTGCCTATGAAGAACCTTGCTATAATATATCTTTCAAGTGATTCAAAAATCATGGATGATTTAGAGCAATTATTTATCACCGAATTTAGGCATATTTCATCATTTTTTTATTTCATTTTTTCACTTATTATTTTTTCACCATTTACTATTATAATTATTGTATGATGCTATTATGTATGAGATTACTTATGTAACTGTATATCATTTATGTAAATATTTTGTTTTCATCATAATTATTCATTCATTATTATATATAATATTCACTGATACGTTATTATAATTAATTTTTAAGTATTTATATGTTTATTTTCACATCACATCTTCACCGCATTATTTTAATTATTTTATTGTGATTGATTTCGCTTTGCGTTCGTGTTCTGTCTTGGGCCCTTTTGCGTTCTTCCCGTTGCTTGGTTGCTGTCAGGTGTCATGCGGTCAGGCGCCGGCCGCGTCATAAGCTGCGAGGAGTCCGTGACTATAAAACCTGAGATTAGCGTGTGCGCATGCGCAAAGGGAAAATATGCAATTGGCCGGATTCGGTCATGTGACCGAAACGGCTATGTATTTACGAGTGACGTCTATGTGATTGAGAGCACACCCCCTTGAGGAAGCGGCAGTAACGTTCACAAAACGCGCGTCGGGGTCTGCGGTCGCCTCCTGAACAGGAGACATCACTACTATGGGTAATTAACCCTTGATCTATTACCTCTTGTTTTGTAATTTTGGCATAGCAACCTATTATAATTGATGCTACATTTTTTTCAGAGCTTGACATAGCCACATGGTTTGGTTAGGGTGGCTTTACTTGGTTCCTTGCATTAATTGTGGGTGAAAGGCTTAATATATCCCTTTTCTCTAGCATGAGGTCTTATACACATGATTAGTACCACGTCAGATGTTTTTCCTTGCCATCCTGATCTTGGTTTGCAACTATTTTTTTGTCATTTTTTTTGTCACTTTTGAGGATCACACTTTTTATCCATACATGTGCAACAGAAAAAAGAAAATTAGTTTACATATTGTATCGAGTATTTAACCAATGTATTTTGCATCACTAAATATTGTATTTTCTAATATATAGTCACTCGGGTTCTCCTATTATTTATTAACTCAAAAAGACTTCACAGATCTCTAAGATCCAGCACAGGTGTCTGGCATCCAGCACAGATCATTAAGATCCAGCACAGGTTTTTTGGGATCCAGGATAGATCTTTAAGATCCAGAGAAGATCTCTAGGATCCAGCACAGGTCTCTAGGATCCAATAAAGATCTTTGAGTTTCAGCACAGATGTCTGGCATCCAGTAAAGATCTCTAAGATCCAAAACAAATGTCTAGAATCCAGCACAAATCTCTACATTCCAGGACAGATCCCTGGAATCCAGAACAGATCTTTAAAATCCAACACAGATGTCTGGGATCGTGTATAGATCTAAGATTCAGAGAAGATCTCTAGGATCCAGTACAGGTCTCTAAGATCCAGCAAAGATCTTTGAGATCCAGCACAGATGTCTATGATCCAACACAGATCTGTAAGATCCAGCAAACATGTCTGGAGAGTTTTCCCCACTGCCCCGACCGGGAGCTTACCATTCCCACGGACACAGGAGTATACGGCAGAGCCCCGAGGAGCACTTGAAAACTCGCACGTGACGTTCCATCGGAAGTGACGTGCTGGAAGCTGACCGGAAATGAGGTAATTTCGGGAGGAGATTGTGATGGAACCATGGAGGCACTTCAGGGAATGCTTCAGATCATCACCATGACCTCCTCCAACAGCGCAGACAGCAGATCGCCTTGGACTCGGGGATGTCGGCCATGTGAGTGGATCATGATATGTCCTGCACAAGGAGGCTCAGGTGGCCACTACAATGTGAGCTAGACTGGTATAATATCTTTATAGAATCTTTCTTTCTCTCTCTGTTCTTTCTTTCTGTCTCTGTTCTTTCTTTCTCTCTGTGTTCTTTCTTTCCCCTCTTTCTTTCTTTCTCTTTCTCTCTGTTCTTTCTTTCGCTCTGTTCTTTCTTTCTCTTTCTTTCGCTCTGTTCTTTCTCTTTCTTTCCCCTCTTTCTTTCTCTAATCTTTCTTTCTCTCTGTTCTTTCTTTCTCTCTTTCTCTCTCTGTTCTTCCTTTCTTTCGTTCTGTTCTTTCTTTCTTTCTCTCTGTTCTTTTTCTTTCCCCTCTTTCTTCCTCTCTGTTCTTTCTCTTTCTTTCTCTCTGTTTCTACCTTTCTTTCATTCCTCTTTCTTTCTTTCTCTGTTCTTTCTTTCCCCTGTTTCTTTCTCTTTCCTTCTTTCTTTCTTTCTTTCACTCTCTGTTCTTTCTTTCCCCTCTTTCTTTCTCTCTCCCTCTCTGTTCTTTCTTTCCCCTTTCTTTCTTTCTCTTTCTTTTTTTTCGCTCTCTGTTCTTTCTTTCCCCTCTTTCTTTGTTTCTTTTTCTCTTTGTTCTTTCTTTCCCCTCTTTCTTTCTCTCTCCCTCTCTGTTCTTTCTTTCTTTCTTTCTTTCTTTCTTTCCCCTCTTTCTTTTTTCTCTCTCTGTTCTTTTTTTGTCCCCTCTTTTTTTCTCTTTGTTCTTTCTTTCTGTTTCTCTCTTTCTTTCTTTCTTTCTTTCTTTCTTTCTTTGTCTCTGTTCTTTCTTTATCTCCTTTCTTTCTCTCTCTCTGTTTTCTTTTCTCTCTCTGTTCTTTCTTTCTTTTCCTCAGTACCAGTCAGTGTGCCCACAATTCCAGCCACTGTGCCCATAATGCCAGCCACTGTACCTTCAGTACCAGTCAGTGTGATCAGCAGTGCTAAATGGGTGTGGTTGGGGCGTGGGCATGGGTGTGACTAGTTGTGAAATGGGTGTGGTCGGGTGGCCGGTAACCAATCATCATAGTGGAAGTCGTCTGTTTCCATCAACTTTGTTATATGTGGGCACTTCTAGTAAGGTGGGCATGAGATGGCGGGTCTTGTCACCTTTACCTCACACATAAGTTACTATGCGGTGTACTTTATTCCTGCCACATTTCTTTCTTGGCCTACTGAGAGAAATGTTTTGACCAGTTGAAAGTTATACAACCTGAGGATTGTGCATGTGTGCGCTGCCCGCATGTAGTAATATGTGTATGTATGTATGTCTGTCTGTCTGGGATTGGCATCCGCACTGTCGCAGCTACAGCCACAAAATTTGGCACAGTCACACATCTGGACCCCGAGAGTGTCCTAGGCTATGTTGTGAGGCAAAATTTTAACCCTGCGCGTTCCAATTTACCAAACAATTTTGCCCCTATCTACATAATGGGGAAACAGTGTGTGTGTATCAAGCCCCACCCCTCATTGTGATGTCTTAATGGTTGACTATGGGATGGAGGATATGTATGACGGGTATATGGGCACGGGACTATGGAATGGAGGATATGTATGATGGGTGTATGGACACAGGACTATGGGATGGAGGATATGTATGATGGGTATATGGGCACTGGACTATGGGATGGAGGATATGTATGATGGGTGTATGGGCACGGGACTATGGGATGGAGGATATGTATGATGGGTGTATGGGCACGGGACTATGGGATGGAGGATATGTATGATGGGTATATGGGCACTGGACTATGGGATGGAGGATATGTATGATGGGTATATGGGCACGGGACTATGGGATGGAGGATATGTATGATGGGTATATGGGCACGGGACTATGGGATGGAGGATATGTATGATGGGTGTATGGACACGGGACTATGGGATGGAGGATATGTATGATGGGTGTATGGACACGGGACTATGGGATGGAGGATATGTATGATGGGTATATGAGCACGGGACTATGGGATGGAGGATATGTATGATGGGTGTATGGGCATGGGACTATGGGATGGAGGATATGTATGATGGGTATATGGGCACTGGACTATGGGATGGAGGATATGTATGATGGGTATATGGGCACTGGACTATGGGATGGAGGATATGTATGATGGGTATATGGGCACGGGACTATGGGATGGAGGATATGTATGATGGGTGTATGGACACGGGACTATGGGATGGAGGATATGTATGATGGGTGTATGGACACGGGACTATGGGATGGAGGATATGTATGATGGGTATATGAGCACGGGACTATGGGATGGAGGATATGTATGATGGGTGTATGGGCATGGGACTATGGGATGGAGGATATGTATGATGGGTATATGGGCACTGGACTATGGGATGGAGGATATGTATGATGGGTATATGGGCACGGGACTATGGGATGGAGGATATGTATGATGGGTATATGGGCACGGGACTATGGGATGGAGGATATGTATGATGGGTATATGGGCACGGGACTATGGGATGGAGGATATGTATGATGGGTATATGGGCACGGGACTATGGGATGGAGGATATGTATGATGGGTATATGGGCACTGGACTATGGGATGGAGGATATGTATGACGGGTATATGGGCACGGGACTATGGGATGGAGAATATGTATGATGGGTATATGGGCACTGGACTATGGGATGGAGGATATGTATGATGGGTATATGGGCACTGGACTATGGGATGGAGGATATGTATGATGGGTATATGGGCACTGGACTATGGGATGGAGGATATGTATGATGGGTATATGGACACTGGACTATGGGATGGAGGATATGTATGATGGGTATATGGACACGGGACTATGGGATGGAGGATATGTATGATGGGTATATGGGCACGGGACTATGGGATGGAGGATATGTATGATGGGTATATGGGCATGGGACTATGGGATGGAGGATATGTATGATGGGTATATGGGCACTGGACTATGGGATGGAGGATATGTATGATGGGTATATGGACACGGGACTATGGGATGGAGGATATGTATGATGGGTATATGGGCACGGGACTATGGGATGGAGGATGTGTGATGGGTATATGGGCACTGGACTATGGGATGGAGGATATGTATGACGGGTATATGGGCACTGGACTATGGGATGGAGGATATGTATGATGGGTATATGGGCACGGGACTATGGGATGGAGGATATGTATGATGGGTATATGGGCACAGGACTATGGGATGGAGGATATGTATGATGGGTATATGGGCACGGGACTATGGGATGGAGGATATGTATGATGGGTATATGGGCACGGGACTATGGGATGGAGGATATGTATGATGGGTATATGGGCACTGGACTATGGGATGGAGGATATGTATGATGGGTATATGGGCACGGGACTATGGGATGGAGGATATGTATGATGGGTATATGGGCACAGGACTATGGGATGGAGGATATGTATGATGGGTATATGGGCACGGGACTATGGGATGGAGGATATGTATGATGGGTATATGGGCACTGGACTATGGGATGGAGGATATGTATGATGGGTATATGGACACGGGACTATGGGATGGAGGATATGTATGATGGGTATATGGGCACGGGACTATGGGATGGAGGATATGTATGATGGGTATATGGGCACTGGACTATGGGATGGAGGATATGTATGATGGGTATATGGACACGGGACTATGGGATGGAGGATATGTATGATGGGTATATGGGCACGGCACTATGGGATGGAGGATGTGTGTGATGGGTATATGGGCACTGGACTATGGGATGGAGGATATGTATGATGGGTATATGGGCACGGGACTATGGGATGGAGGATATGTATGATGGGTATATGGGCACTGGACTATGGGATGGAGGATGTGTGTGATGGGTATATGGGCACTGGACTATGGGATGGAGGATATGTATGATGGGTATATGGACACGGGACTATGGGATGGAGGATATGTACAGTATGATGGGTATATGGGCATGGGACTATGGGATGGAGGATATGTATGATGGGTATATGGGCATGGGACTATGGGATGGAGGATATGTATGATGGGTATATGGGCACGGGACTATGGGATGGAGGATATGTATGACGGGTATATGGGCACGGGACTATGGGATGGAGGATGTGTGATGGGTATATGGGCACTGGACTATGGGATGGAGGATATGTATGATGGGTATATGGACACGGGACTATGGGATGGAGGATATGTATGATGGGTATATGGGCACTGGACTATGGGATGGAGAATATGTATGATGGGTATATGGACACGGGACTATGGGATGGAGGATATGTATGATGGGTATATGGACACGGGACTATGGGATGGAGGATATGTATGATGGGTATATGGACACGGGACTATGGAATGGAGGATATGTATGATGGGTATATGGGCACGGGACTATGGGATGGAGGATAGGTATGATGGGTATATGGGCACGGGACTATGGGATGGAGGATATGTATGATGGGTATATGGGCACTGGACTATGGGATGGAGGATGTGTGTGATGGGTATATGGGCACTGGACTATGGGATGGAGGATGTATGATGGGTATATGGGCACTGGACTATGGGATGGAGGATATGTATGATGGGTATATGGGCACGGGACTATGGGATGGAGGATATGTATGATGGGTATATGGGCACGGGACTATGGGTTGGAGGATATGTATGATGGGTATATGGGCACAGGACTATGGGATGGAGGATGTGTGGTGGGTATATAGGCACGGGACTATGGCATGGATGATGTGTGATGGGTATATGGGCACTGGACTATGGGATGGAGGATATGTAAGACAGGTATATGGGCACGGGACTATGGGATGGAGGATGTGTGATGGTATATGGGCACTGGACTATGGGATGGAGGATGTGTGATGGGTATATGGGCACTGGACTATGGGATGGAGGATATGTGTGATGGGTATATGGGCACGGGACTATGGCATGGATGATATGTGATGGGTATATGGGCACGGGACTATGGGATGGAGGATATGTATGACAGGTATAAGGGCACGGGACTATGGGATGGAGAATATGTATGATGGGTATATGGGCACTGGACTATGGGATGGAGGATGTGTTTGATGGGTATATGGGCACGGGACTATGGGATGGAGGATGTGTGATGGGTATATGGGCACTGGACTATGGGATGGAGGATGTGTGATGGGTATATAGGCACGGGACTATGGCATGGAGGATGTGTGATGGGTATATGGGCACTGGACTATGGGATGGAGGATGTGTGATGGGTATATGGGCACTCGACTATGGGATGGAGGATATGTATGATGGGTATATGGGCACGGGACTATGGGATGGAGGATATGTATGATGGGTATATGGGCACTGGACTATGGGATGGAGGATGTGTTTGAGGGTATATGGGCACGGGACTATGGGATGGAGGATGTGTGATGGGTATATGGGCACTGGACTATGGGATGGAGGATATGTATGATGGGTATATGGACACGGGACTATGGGATGGAGGATATGTATGATGGGTATATGGGCATGGGACTATGGGATGAAGGATATGTATGATGGGTATATGGGCACTGGACTATGGGATGGAGGATGTGTGATGGGTATATGGGCACGGGACTATGGTATGGAGGATGTGTGATGGGTATATGGGCACGGGACTATGGGATGGAGGATATGTATGATGGGTATATGGGCACTGGACTATGGGATGGAGGATGTGTTTGAGGGTATATGGGCACGGGACTATGGGATGGAGGATGTGTGATGGGTATATGGGAACTGGACTATGGGATGGAGGATATGTATGACGGGTATATGGGCACGGGACTATGGGATGGAGGATGTGTGATGGGTATATAGGCACGGGACTATGTCATGGAGGATGTGTGATGGGTATATGGGCACTGGACTATGGGATGGAGGATATGTATGACAGGTATATGGGCACGGGACTATGGGATGGAGAATATGTATGATGGGTATATGGGCACTGGACTATGGGATGGAGGATGTGTTTGATGGGTATATGGGCACGGGACTATGGAATGGAGGATGTGTGATGGGTATATGGGCACTGGACTATGGGATGGAGGATGTGTTTGATGGGTATATGGGCACGGGACTATGGGATGGAGGATGTGTGATGGGTATATGGGCACTGGACTATGGGATGGAGGATATGTATGATGGGTATATGGGCACGGGACTATGGGATGGAGGATATGTATGATGGGTATATGGGCACTGGACTATGGGATGGAGGATATGTATGATGGGTATATGGGCATGGGACTATGGGATGGAGGATGTGTGATGGGTATATGGGCACGGGCCTATGTGATGGTGGATATGTATGATGGGTATATGGGCACGGGACTATGGGATGGAGGATGTGTGATGGGTATATGGGCACTGGACTATGGGATGGAGGATATGTATGATGGGTATATGGGCACGGGACTATGGGATGGAGGATATGTATGATGGGTATATGGGCACTGGACTATGGGATGGAGGATATGTATGATGGGTATATGGGCACTGGACTATGGGATGGAGGATATGTATGATGGGTATATGGGCACGGGACTATGGGATGGAGGATGTGTGATGGGTATATGGGCACTGGACTATGGGATGGAGGATATGTATGACCGGTATATGGGCACGGGACTATGGGATGGAGGATGTGTGATGGGTATATAGGCACGGGACTATGGGATGGAGGATATGTATGACAGGTATAAGGGTACGGGACTATGGGATGGAGAATATGTATGATGGGTATATGGGCACTGGACTATGGGATGGAGGATGTGTTTGATGGGTATATGGGCACGGGACTATGGGATGGAGGATGTGTGATGGGTATATGGGCACTGGACTATGGGATGGAGGATGTGTGATGGGTATATAGGCACGGGACTATGGCATGGAGGATGTGTGATGGGTATATGGGCACGGGACTATGGGATGGAGGATGTGTGATGGGTATATGGGCACTCGACTATGGGATGGAGGACATGTATGATGGGTATATGGGCACGGGACTATGGGATGGAGGATGTGTGATGGGTATATAGGCACGGGACTATGGCATGGAGGATGTGTGATGGGTATATAGGCACGGGACTATGGGATGGAGGATGTGTGATGGGTATATGGGCACTCGACTATGGGATGGAGGACATGTATGATGGGTATATGGGCACGGGACTATGGGATGGAGGATATGTATGATGGGTATATGGGCACTGGACTATGGGATGGAGGATGTGTTTGAGGGTATATGGGCACGGGACTATGGGATGGAGGATGTGTGATGGGTATATGGGCACTGGACTATGGGATGGAGGATATGTATGATGGGTATATGGGCATGGGACTATGGGATGAAGGATATGTATGATGGGTATATGGGCACTGGACTATGGGATGGAGGATGTGTGATGGGTATATGGGCACGGGACTATGGGATGGAGGATGTGTGATGGGTATATGGGCACGGGACTATGGGATGGAGGATATGTATGATGGGTATATGGGCACTGGACTATGGGATGGAGGATGTGTTTGAGGGTATATGGGCACGGGACTATGGGATGGAGGATGTGTGATGGGTATATGGGCACTGGACTATGGGATGGAGGATATGTATGACGGGTATATGGGCACGGGACTATGGGATGGAGGATGTGTGATGGGTATATAGGCACGGGACTATGTCATGGAGGATGTGTGATGGGTATATGGGCACTGGACTATGGGATGGAGGATATGTATGACAGGTATATGGGCACGGGACTATGGGATGGAGAATATGTATGATGGGTATATGGGCACTGGACTATGGGATGGAGGATGTGTTTGATGGGTATATGGGCACGGGACTATGGGATGGAGGATGTGTGATGGGTATATGGGCACTGGACTATGGGATGGAGGATGTGTTTGATGGGTATATGGGCACGGGACTATGGGATGGAGGATGTGTGATGGGTATATGGGCACTGGACTATGGGATGGAGGATATGTATGATGGGTATATGGGCACGGGACTATGGGATGGAGGATATGTATGATGGGTATATGGGCACTGGACTATGGGATGGAGGATATGTATGATGGGTATATGGGCATGGGACTATGGGATGGAGGATGTGTGATGGGTATATGGGCACGGGCCTATGTGATGGTGGATATGTATGATGGGTATATGGGCACGGGACTATGGGATGGAGGATGTGTGATGGGTATATGGGCACTGGACTATGGGATGGAGGATATGTATGATGGGTATATGGGCACGGGACTATGGGATGGAGGATATGTATGATGGGTATATGGGCACTGGACTATGGGATGGAGGATATGTATGATGGGTATATGGGCATGGGACTATGGGATGGAGGATGTGTGATGGGTATATGGGCACGGGCCTGTGGGATGGTGGATATGTATAATAGGTATATGGGCACGGGACTATGGGATGGAGGATGTGTGATGGGTATATGGGCACTGGACTATGGGATGGAGGATATGTATGACGGGTATATGGGCACGGGACTATGGGATGGAGGATATGTATGATGGGTATATGGGCACTGGACTATGGGATGGAGGATATGTATGATGGGTATATGGGCATGGGACTATGGGATGGAGGATGGGTGATGGGTATATGGGCACGGGACTATGGGATGGAGAATATGTATGATGGGTATATGGGCACGGGACTATGGGATGGAGAATATGTATGATGGGTATATGGGCACTGGACTATGGGATGGAGGATTTGTTTAATGGGTATATGGGCACGGGACTATGGGATGGAGGATGTGTGATGGGTATATGGGCACTGGACTATGGGATGGAGGATATGTATGACGGGTATATGGGCACGGGACTATGGGATGGAGGATATGTATGATGGGTATATGGGCACTGGACTATGGGATGGAGGATATGTATGATGGGTATATGGGCATGGGACTATGGGATGGAGGATGTGTGATGGGTATATGGGCACTGGACTATGGGATGGTGGATATGTATGATGGGTATATGGGCACTGGACTATGGGATGGTGGATATGTATGATGGGTATATGGGCATGGGACTATGGGATGGAGGATAATTATAATTTGTTATAACTAACCACAGTTAGTTACTATGCCCGGGCAGCGCCGGGCACTTCAGCTAGTATATATATCTATATATATATATATATACTTACTCCGACCCCTATATAAACCCTGCCCCTCTGACCGCCATCCACTTTCCCATGCTCCTGTTCCAATCCTGGGGTCTTTTTTGTCCCCCCTTGGTCCTCCACATGCTGAACATCTGGGACATGACTAATATTGCGCAATGTGCGCTTGTTCATCACCAGATGCAGAGTCGTGTCCAGTGTGTGAGGAGACGGCGACTTGTCTGTGGCGTTAACTCCTCTGCTGCCATGTTGGGCACAACCTGTGACGAGGAGTGTCTCTTCCTGTGTATCCAGCCAAAGGCTGCACATCAGAGGCTGCTTCTTCTATCTGTGAAAGTTCATGAAGCAGAAGCCTCTCTGTGACTCATGTGAAGTAACTTGATTGACAGGTCATGGGTCCAGGTCAGCAGGTGATTGCATGCTATTAGCTAGTTTCGATGTTAGGTACAGGTGAGTCAGGGCTAGATGTTGGGTGGAAGCCTTCCAGTATTTGTAAGGCCTCATGCACACGCTGAGGATTTGGTGAGTTTTTACCTCAGTATTTGTAAGGCCTCGTGCACACACTGAGTATTTGGTGAGTTTTTACCTCAGTATTTGTAAGGCCTCATGCACACGCTGAGTATTTGGTGAGGTTTTACCTCAGGATTTGTAAGGCCTCATGCACACGCTGAGTATTTAGTGAGTTTTTCCCTCAGTATTTGTAAGGCCTCATGGACACGCTGAGTATTTGGTGTTTTTTACTTCAGTATTTGTGAGGCCTCGTGCACACGTTGAGTATTTGCTGAGTTTTTTACCTCAGTATTTAACCCCTAACCTGCCCCTTGACACACTGTATGAGTCATGAAAACTAGTGACTTCCCGAACCCATCACATGACCCCGTCACATGACCCGGGGGCCCACAGAGTCTGAACAGCCCGGGGCCCTGGCTACCCTTAATCCACCCCTGCCCATGAAGTCCACTTTGGCTCATACACTGACGGGATGGTGCGATCTGACACTGATGTTCCTTGAGCTTGAAGTTCACCTTTAATCTGTTTAGAAGTTTTTCTGGGCTCTTTTGTTACCATTCGTATGATCCGTCTCTTTGATTTGTCATCAGTTCCCTCCTGCGGCCACGTCCAGGGAGGTCGGCTACAGTCCCATGGAGCTTACATTTCTGAATAATATGTGCAGCTGTAGTCACAGGAACATCGAGCTGCTTGGAGGTGGTCTTATAACTTTTACCTGTGACATGTCTGTCTTTAATTTTCTTTCTAATCTCCTGAGACAACTCTTTCCTTCGCTTCCTCTGGTCCATGCTGAGTGTGATACACACCATGTCACCACACAGCACAGTGAGTATCTGAAGCCTCTATACCGGCCGCTCACTGACTCCAGGATTGTAGACACCTGGGATGATAATTAGTGGACACACCGCCATGTAACATGTCCCTTCTGTCACATTATTGTCAGGGGAACCATCATTTCTGCCCAGGCCTAGTTCAGGAGGTTTATTTTTTATAAATTCTGTGGAAGCATGGCTGAAAAGCAATGTCTGACTTTCATCTGTTTATTTTCATAGATTTTTGATTTCTTATTACTTTTGACAGATTCCAGTTATTTCTGTCACCATTGTGGGGTTTTCTGTCATTAAACGAGGGGCACCAACAATTTTGACCACATGTGTACATGTTCAGGATTCAGCACAGATGGCTAAGAGCCAGCAGATTTCTCTAATATCCAGCACAGATTTGTAGGATCCAGTAATGATCTCTAAGATTCAGAGCAGATCTCTAAGATCCAGCACAAATGTCTGGGATCCAAAAGATATAGGTGTAAAAAGAAGGCCCGGACCAGGGGTACCTGTTTTGCGCCGGGTCCGGAACTGTTGGTGCTGTCGCCTCTGTTGTCCTGGGGAAAGTGTGGCGCCCCTGAGGCTCAGTCGCCACAGAGGTACTGCACCTCCTCCTGAGGTGTGGTGCCCCACCATCCAGGTAAGGTGGAGACTCCTGACCACGCTCCAACACCTGCACCCCACACCACAAAGTAGTGTAGCAAAGCACCATTGGTGGCTCCCTGCTTGGAACACGAAATGTGCTGTGAGGTGGGTGGAGTTAGATTACATTACAAGGAGCGGGAAGAGTTTAGGATGAGAAGTCAGTTGGTTAGAGAGTTGGAAAGAAGAAGATTCCTAGAGAGAGGGATAGATGGATGGAAGTGCTGCAGCAGATCCCAGTGACCTGGGTCTGCTGGCACGAGAAAGGAAGAGAGAGAGACAGTAGTGTAGCTACCGGGGGGCAGAGGGGGCGGTCGCCAAGGGCCCCAAGCTCTGAGGGGCCCACTGAGCCATGCTACTGTAACTGTATCGGCGTGCACAGCGCGCCCATACAGTTACATTCTGCGGCAGAGCAGGGAGAATCGATCTCCCTACTCTGCTGCTCGGCCGCTATGGGCCCCTGAGAAGGCGGTGGGGGGCCACGGTGCCAGCAGTGGGCCCCCCACCTCACAGCCAGCAACGTCGTTATGAGCTTTTCTGTGCGCACAGGACCTGTGATGAGGTCACGGGAGGGGCGGAGTCAGGGGGTCACATGATCAGGGGCTTCAGCACAGGGCTCTGCTGTGCTGGTTGTTATGGTGCTGGATGGGGTGAAGTAAGTTTCTGTGTGGGGTCAGGATTGGTTTACAGGGTAGATGTAGCAGAGCTGTGTGTGCATGAGATGTACAGAGCAGAGCCGTGTGTGTAGAAGGTGTACGGAGCAGAGATATGCATGTATGAGTTGTACAGAGGAGCGGAGCCGTGTGTATGGGGTGAGCAGAGCTGTTTGTGTACGGAGCGGAGCCAAGTGTGTACGGGGTGTACACAGCAGAGCCATGTGTGTACGGGGTGTAGAGAGCAGAGTCGTGTGTGTGTGGCGCGTACGGAGTGGAGGCGTGAGTGCAAGGTGTACGGATTTGAGCCGTATGTATACGAGGTGTATGGTGCGGAGCCGCATATGTACGGGGTGTGCGGAGCAGAGCCGTGTGTGTACAAGGTGTACAGAGCGGAGCCAGGTGTGTACAAAGTGTACGGAGCGGAGCCGCATGTGTATAGTGTGTATGGAGCAGAGCCGTGTGTGTATAGGGGGTATCAGGTGCAGTAATAGGGACAGATACGGCAGCAGCAGCTCAGCACTGGGGTATCAGGTTCAGTAATAGGGACACATACGGCAGCAGCGGCTCAGCATTGGAGTATTAGGTGCAGTAATAGGGACACATATGGCAGCAGCGGCTCAGTATTGGGGTATCAAGTGCAGTAATAGGAACACATACGGCAGCAGCGGCTCAGTATTGGGGTATAAGGTGCAGGAATAGGGACATATACGGCAGCAGCGGCTCAGTATTGGGGTATCAAGTGCAGTAATAGGGACATATAAGGCAGCAGCGGCTCAGTATTGGGGTATCAGGTGCAGTAATAGGGACACATACGGCAGCAGCGGCTCAGCATTGGGGTATCAGGTGCAGTAATAAGGACACATACGGCAGCAGCGGCTCAGCATTGGGGTATCAGGTGCAGTAATAGGGACACATATGGCAGCAGCGGCTCAGTATTGGGGTATCAGGTGCAGTAATAGGGACTCATACGGCAGCAGCGGCTCAGTATTAGGGTATTAGCTGCAGTAATAGGGACACATACGGCAGCAGAGGCTCAGTATTGGGGTATCATTTGCAGTAATAGGGACACATATGGCAGCAGCGGCTCAGTATTGGGGTATCAGGTGCAGTAATGGGGACACATACGGCTGCAGAGGCTCAGCATTGGGGTATCAGGTGCAGTAATAGGGACACATACGGCAGCAGCGGCTAAGTATTGGGGTATCAAGTGCAGTAATAGGGACATATACGGCAGCAACGGCTCAGCATTGGGGTATCAGGCAGCAGAGGCTCAGTATTGGGGTATCAAGTGCAGTAATAGGAACACATACGGCAGCAGCGGCTCAGTATTTTGGTATCAGGTGCAGTAATAGGGACATATACGGCAGCAGCGTTTCAGCATT
The DNA here is from genome assembly GCF_039654945.1 of Dendrobates tinctorius. NCBI lineage: Eukaryota > Metazoa > Chordata > Amphibia > Anura > Dendrobatidae > Dendrobates > Dendrobates tinctorius. The sequence continues at coordinate 169,655 of NW_027361899.1, read as the reverse complement.
GGGGTATCAGGTGCAGTAATAGGGACACATACGGCAGCAGCGGCTAAGTATTGGGGTATCAAGTGCAGTAATAGGGACATATACGGCAGCAGTGGCTCAGCATTGGGGTATCAGGTGCAGTAATAGGGACACATACAGCAGCAGAGGCTCAGTATTGGGGTATCAAGTGCAGTAATAGGGACATATATACGGCAGCAGTGGCTCAGCATTGGGGTATCAGGTGCAGTAATAGGGACACACACGGCAGCAGAGGCTCAGTATTGGGATATCAGGTGCAGTAATAGGGACACATACGGCAGCAGCGGCTCAGCATTGGGGTATCAGGTGCAGTAATAGGGACACATACGGCAGCAGCGGCTCAGTATTGGGGTATCAGCAGGATGAGTGGTTTGTGCTGGTTGGGGATACATGGTGATGGGGCTGGAATATGAGAAGTGAAACGTGTCATTGTTGTATTCTCTGTAGCCGAGTCCTGGCTGGAGGAGTTGTCATGTTGGTCTGAGCCAGATGGAAAAGACGTGAAAAGTGAACGATTCCATCAGAAAGAACGTCAGCGGTATGACACCAACTATACCTGTGCAGTAATCACATATGTTTTGTAGGACTGGTATTTACCACTGACCATATTGCGGTAATATCCATGTTGGTCTTTATATAGGGATTATTTTCAGTAACAGCGCAGTCATCTCCTACATCCACTATTAGGGTGCGTCACCGAGTTGTAATCAAAGTTACATAGTTAGGGGCCCACTCAGAAGTTTCGCCCCCCCGAACCGAAACCTTAGCTACGCCTCTGGAGAGAGAGCAACATAGACTGAAAGCCTGATTCTCCATAGAAAGAAAGATTAGTATGGAACGTGAGGAGTAAAAGGGAACAGAGGACGTGGGTTAGACGAGAACCCTTCCTAGAAGTTCCAAGCGCAAGGCCGGGGCCCGGTCCCCGAGGTTGTATGGATACTAATGGTCCTGCAGCAGACACCGGAGGAATAGAAGTTGTCACCACTTTATTCCCACACAAGACTTGGGGGCACAACAGCAACTGGATAGTGAGCCGGGACATAGTAGCAAGGAGTCCCCGAAGCAGGCTACAGCTGTCTGCCGTACAAGTAGAGTTCATAGGAACATCAGACAGGAGGAACTCCAGTGTAACTCAGTACTAGGAGTACTTCATTTAAAGGCGCTATAAGAGGAGACGTTCAGAAAGGCACATAAGTTGGCGGAGTGTGGAAGGGAGCATTCCATCTGGCCTGGAGGATGACTGAGTCCCTGACCCGGAGGACACGGCACGGAGGCGGGCACCTGTTTGCACAACTGACTGTGAGTAAAGCTTTGGAACTACATGCCCTGGTGTCCTCCACTTATTCCCTGCGCCATTCCGCCCAGCACAGCCGCCACCTCTGCACCTGACACTACACCATCTAAGTGTCACTTCACCTACCCTGTCCTGGGACTCCAGCCCTGCCTGTGGAGGGCTATAACATCACTGCTGCACCTCACCATCTGTCCCAGAGGATCTGTCTGCAGCGTCTCTATTGCCGAACACCACAGGTGGCGTCACAAATCACTTATAAACTTTCATCACTATAAGCATACTGAACATTCCCCCCTTTTACAATGGGTGCCCAGGGCCACGGGCCGGGTCACTGCTGCCGTGACATCTCCCATTGGAGCTCATTGGGCCCGGTACCGAGTACCCCACAGCCCTCGGTGTGAGGGCGACCCAAAAGCTTAGTGAACCGGACCACCCTTTACACTTATCAGCAGGGGGCGTGGCTAAGGCTCTGAGACGACAGCGTGCGCTGAAACAGGTAGGCTTGGCGGAAAGAGCCAGCACACAGCAGACAGGAGTGAGCGCTCCTTCCCTCGAGCACCGGCACGATGCATTGGAGCATCCCCGCCACTACCAGCTGAGCGCTCCGGGCCCGGGAGTATCGTGCGTGTGCCACCTGAGAGAGACCGAGGGTGGACCTGTGATCTGCGCGCTGCTTCTCCAGTATACTTTGGCCGGACCACGTTGGGCTCAGACAGTGCTGTGGCCGCCATCCTTCCAGCCACACTGGTACATCAACTAGGGGCTCAGCGGAAGGTACCGGAGACCAACCGCTGCCGCCAGAAGACGGATGACCGTTATTTCCAGGACCTACGCAAGCATTGCGCCAGCCAATGTTGGCGCCATCACCGCTTCACAACACCCACGACCTGAGAATGGGCGGATAGGAAAAGTTAACCCTACAAGAACTGCCCTTACTGCCTTTACTGTACTTTAATCCTACCTACAATTTTACATTTGAACTGCTTCATCCCCTATTTAACCCTTTACCTCCCTGCATGGAGTATCCCACTGTAAATTAAACCGAGTTAACCCTTGCTCTGCCTCCTGTCTGTCACTGCATCCCGGAATCTGCTCACATAGGAACCAGCACACGTCTATGATAGAGCATCAATGTCTATAATATCCATCACAAATCTCTAAGATCTAGCATTAATTACCAGAATCCAGCACAGATCTATAAGTTCGCTCCACCATAACGAAAACCCATGAAATTTTATTTTTTTAAAAATTCTACTACCTTCATAGACTGAATGTATATATAATCAAATATTTAACCAACACCACCTAGGATAGGTCGCAAAAGCAATATATACTAACCCAACAGGAAAGTTTAGCACAATGTACCCTCTCCATTACATAAAAACAGTAATTTTATTTCATCATATAAAAATCCTGTTGGAATGAGATCAAAACAAAATTTACAAACCTATCACCAACCAAACAAAAAGGAGGAAGACTAAGTGGACAATGAGGAATTTTTGAAAAAGACAATGCTATTACCAATAATAGGACACTATGAGTTCAAAAATTGTCTCACTTATTTATTGCCCATATCAATTTTAAACGTGCCCATAAGGACTGACCCTCAATCAGAGGCAATTTTTTTCTAAGTTAATCTATTTCAAAAGGTGCCATTGACATGAAATGTCGGTACCAACCAATCCAATCCACACAGGAAGGAAATCACCATAGATGTCCATAAATTGTGTAATAATGAGAAATGAGGCAGGGAAAACGTAATGAACACAATACTGCAATTGAATTAATAATTTGTACAAATGCCTTTGTTCGTGCTGAAGCTTTCAGATGCCTCCTGTATATGGAGAAACTAGTCGCAGGCATTGCTCAGGTGCGATTTTGCCCATTTTTCTACACAAACACTCATCACATCCTGAAGCCTCCGTGGCTCCTTATATGAGCTCTTAGCTTTAGTTCATTCCATACATTTTCTCTTGGATTCTGGTCCGGTAATTGGCTCGGCCATTCTAGCAGATTTATTTTCTTTCCCTAAAACCAATTGACCGTTTCCTTGGCCGTGTGTTTGGTATCAATGTCTTGCTGAAATGTCCACCCTCATTTTATCTTCATCATCCTGGTAGATGGCAGCAGATTTTTATCAAGAATGACACATATGTCCATTCATCCTTCCTTCAATTATATGAAGTTTGTCAGTGCCGTATGCTGAAAAATAGCCCCACACCATGATGTTCCCACCTCCACACTTCATTGTTGGTATGGTGTTTTGGGGTCATATGCAGGGCATTTCCACGTCCAAACATGGCGTTTATTATAGCATCCAAAAATTTTAATTTGGGTCTCATCCAACCAGACTATATTTTCCCAGGATTTCACAGGCTTGTCTAAATGTTGAATAAACTGTAAACACACTTGAACATGCTTTTTGTTCAGCAATTGAATCTTACGTTGGGAATGTGCATGCAAGCCTTGGAGGTTGTGTGGTGAGCATGCATTCAAGCCATGGAGGTTGTGTTGTGAGCGTGCATACAAGCCATGTGTCATGATCCAGCGTGGATCTGACAGATTAAATGGATAAGTGAACTTTTTTCCTTTGGCTAGGTGCCAAAGTGGATTGATTGCCCCCGGTGGCCATTAAAATTATTACACGTGGTGTCGTTCATTCTAAGTTGCCGGTGGTGGTGAGTGTAGTGCACTTTAGTTTCTTTGGTTTAATGTGCACTTAATTACAAATCAGGTGTTAGGCTCTATAAAAGAGAGCCAGGTGGGTTCATTCACTGTGGATTGATTGTGTGTTAGTCATTCACAAGAAAGCTGGGTGAATGAAGGAGCTGAACATGAGTCCTGCGCAGCCCAGCCAGAGGGGACGAGTGGCAGCTAGGTGGTCTGCAAGAAGTGCTGGCATGGCGTGGTGGAGTCACAGTTTATGGTGTCGGCAGGAAGTGCTTGCATGGCTTGGTGGAGTGATGACTATGGATAGAGTTGCACTCAGCATGCGGGACTTGGTTGCTGAGGGCTGGACTCAAGCATGCTGGACTTTTTGGGCAGGAGCTGAACTCATCTTTGGGACTCTGTTACTGGACAGCTGCAACTGGTGGTGGACTCTGCTCCAAGGCTGAACTATGGTGAAGGATCCAGTTATGGTGATGGATCCGGGTGGAGGAGAAGATGCACACAGGTGGTGGGCTCTGTTGCTAGGACCTTTGTTCCAGGACCTTTGTAACTGCATTTTCGCAATTTTGCTTGTCGTTTGCTATGACCAGGAAATCGTCTAGATAGGGTACTAGTAGGATATTCTCCCTTCTTATAAAGGACGCTACTTCCCCGATGATTTTTGTAAATATACGCGGGGCTACTGATACCCCGAAGGGTAGGCACCGGTACTGTAGATGAGTGGGGACTTGAGCAATCTCTACCACTAGTCTTAGATATTGTTGGTGTTCTCCCCATATTGAGACATGGTAATAGGCGTCGGTAAGATCTATTACTGCCATGTAGCAACCTGGGTCGAGTAGCTTTACTGCTGACCCCAAGGTCTCCATTTTGAATTTCTGTTCTGATGTATTGGTTCAGGGCTTTGAGATTGAATATTGTTCTTAGTGACCCATCTGGTTTTGGCGTGAGGAACAGAGTGCTGTAATACCTTTTCCCTTCTTGATGAGACGGGACTTTTATTAGTACCTCTTTTTGAATGAGGAGCTGGATCTCCTTTTCTAGCGTAGCTTGATTCTTTTTGGCTACCCGGGTCACTTTTAGTCTTTGGGGTGGAAGGCTTAGAAAACTTAGTCGTAGGCCCCCGGCTAACAGGTCGGTTACCCACTTTGAGGTGGGTGGGTCGGTGGGTCGCCCTCCCAGGGCTGTGGGGTACTCGGTACCGGGCCGGTGTCAGGGGGAAAGTATCACGGCAACTGTGACCCGGACCGTGGCCCTGGGCGCCCAATGTCAATGGTGGTGTGTGGTTAAAGGAATTGAATTGTTCGTGACGCCACCTGTGGTGTTCGGCAAGGGAGATGTTAAGCCGACGCTGCAGACAGATCCTCTGGGACAGATGGTGGGATGCAGCAATGATGGTATAGCCCTCCACAGGCAGGGCTGTTGTCCCAGGGCAGTGTAGATGTGGGGACACCTTGATGGTGTAGTGTCCGGCGCAGGGAATGTAGCAGTGCTGGCGGACGCAAGAAGGAATAGAGGTGGTGTCCTCCATTCCTTCTTGCGTCCGTTCTTACAGTTTCAACGCTTTACTCACAGTTCTTGGTAACCACTGGTGCCCGCTTCCATGCCGTGTCCTCCGGGGCAGAGACTCAATCAACCTCCCTGGCAAGTTAGACTTCTCCTCTCCAACACTCCGCCAACATGTACCTTTCCTGAACGACTCCTCTATTGCGCCTTTAAGTGTGAAGAGCTCCAGTACCGTGGTTCTCTGAAGTTCCTCCTGTCAGATGTTCCTAACAACTCTACTTGTATGACAGACAGCTGTAGCCTGATCAGGGACCTCCTGGATCCCGGCTCTCTATCCATGTTGCTGTTGTGTCCCAAGTCTTAGATGGGAGTAGTGCACTTACAGCCAACTACTCCACCGGTGTCTGCTGCAGAACCATAAGTGTCCATACAACCTCGGGGACCGGGCCCCGGCCTTGCGCTGAGAATCTATAGGCAGGGTTCCTTTTCCAACCCACAACTCCTCTCTGTTCTCCTACCCCTTCGTTCCGCGCTGTTCCTTCTCTCTTATGGAAGCTTAGGTTGCAGTCCTACGTCTCTCTCCTTCTGTTCCTTTCCCGTGCCAGCTGGCTCAGGTCTCTGAGGCAGCTGCAGCACTCCTTCCTCTCTCTCCTCTCCTAGGGAGCTCGTTCCACTAAGACCAGTCCTCAGCCTCTCCTGACAGACTGTCTTCCTCCGCCTTGAGCTCCCCTCAGACTGACCTGTAATTCTAAACTTTCCCACTCTTTTATATCTAACTCTACCCACCTCCCAGGACATCTCGTGTTACGAAGCAAGGACCCACGAAAGGTGCTCTGCTATCCTCTAAGCATGGAGCCGCAATGTGGTCCATTGCTGAACTATCCTGTGTGTGGGTGCAGGTGTTGGAGTGCGGAAAGGAGTTCCCAACTTACCTAGTTGGTGGGGCACTACACCTTAGGAGAAGGTGCAGTACCTCTGTGGTGACTGAGCCTCAGGGGCGCCACATGGGCAGTGCTACCCACTGATGGACAAAGAACCGAAGCCTTCCCCCGACCGCCCTGGCGTCATTGCTTAGTATCGGGTCTCGGGGTGGTTTTACCAAAGAGGAATCCTTTCTGTTTTCCCCTCCAGGGTCTGCCCCGCGTGGTTCTATCGTCTGGCCGCCCTCGGCTCCCTCTGTTCCCTGCTCCACGAAAGGACGAGCGAGCTTCAGTCCACCGGCGCCTAGGGAAGGGGGGTGGAAACCGTTTTTTCTTATCTGACGCCTTTTCTAAAATTTCGTCCAATGCTTTCCCAAACAAGTATTGACCCTCACAACGGACAGCACAGAGTTTAACTTTTGACTGGAAGTCTGCCGACCAGTTTTTTAACGAAAGTGCTCTGCGGCCTGAATTTGAAAGGGCGCATGCACGGGCGGCACCACGGACGGAATCTACTGCGGCGTCCGCCAGGAATTCCGCTGCCTTCTGTAGGGAAGGTATTGCCTCCAGCAGTGTCTCCCTTGGGCATTTATTCTTAATTTGGTCACTTAATTCGTCTAACCACTTGACCATAGCACGTGCTGTACAAGTGGCGGCCACCCCCGGTTTAAACGACCAAGCTGATGCTTCCCAAGCAGACTTTAGAAAAGCGTCTGCTTTCTTGTCAAGGGGATCTTTTAAGGCGCCCATGTCCTCAAATGGCAATGCTATTCCTCTGGATGTACTAGCAATGGCGGCATCTAGTCTGGGGGCTTTTTCCCATTTATCGCATATGTGGGGCCCCTGAGGCTCAGTCGCCACAGAGGTACTGCACCTTCTCCTAAGGTGTAGTGCCCCATCACCTAGGTAAGTTGGGAACTCCTTTCCACGCTCCAACACTCGCACCCCACACAACAGGGTAGTTCTGCACAACCACATTGCAGCTCAGTGCTTAGAGAGTAGCAGAGCACCTCTGGTGGTTCCCTGCATGGAACACTGGATGTGCTGGGAGGTGGGTGGAGTTGAGATCCATATAAAAGAGTGGGAAAGTCTAGGAGGACAGGTGAGTCTGAGGAGTGGAGAATGAGAGGTCAGTCTGACGGGAGGTCAGGCGGGAGGACAGTCAGTCAGGAGAGTCTGAGGACGGGTCAGAGGAGAAGGAGTGCTGTTATGAATGAGTCACCGTAGGAGGCCAAAGCAGAAATACAAGCTAAGTCCAGAAAACCAGAGAAGTTGGCAACTATCAGATTGCAGACCCCTGAACCTATCAACACAACCAGCAGTAGCCGTGGGGGGTTCCCACGATGCCCCAGACCCCTCGATCACAGCCGGAGAATTACATAGGCCTAAAGAAAGAAAGGGGAAATCTAAACTGCCCCAGAGCAGACCCCAAAGCAATAGGCAGCCCCCAATATATAATGACGGTGAAGCAAGATGAAAATACCAACACAGACAGAAAGATAGACTGAGCAAAGACGGGGCCCAATGGTCCTATGTCGGTTGGAAAACCGCTGGGCCTTTTCTTGGGAGAGAGATAACTTATCCACCACTTGGTCCCAGATCTGGTGCATTCTCTCCACCACAGTGTCAACACCTGGGCAGGCAGACGGCTCCACCTGCCCTGAAGAAAATCGAGGATGAAACCCAAAGTTACAAAAAAAAGGTGACATCAAAGTGGCAGAACTAGCTCTATTATTTAAAGCAAATTTGGCCAAGGGCAAAAATGAAACCCAATCATCCTGATCAGCAGAAATAAAACATCTCAAATATGACTCCAAGGTCTGGTTTGTTCTCTCTGTCTGCCCATTGATCTGAGGGTGAAAAGCAGAGGAGAAGGACAACTGAATTCCCAGCCTGGAACAGAAAGTTCTCCAAAATCTAGACACAAACTGGACTTTTCTGTCAGATACAATGTTCACAGGAATCCCGTGCAAACGAACCACCTATTGTAAAAACAAGGGCACCAACTCAGAGGAAGACAGCAACTTAGGGAGTGGTACAAGATGAACCATCTTAGAGAACCTATCACAAATCACCCAAATAACAGTCATCCTCTGAGAGACAGGCATATCAGAGATGAAATCCATTGAAATATGGGTCCATGGCCTCTTGGGGACAGGCAAAAGCATCAACAACCCACTAGAGCGAGAACACGATTTAGACCGGGAGCACGTCCCACAGGACTGCACAAAATTCCTGACATCACGAGACAAGGAGGGCCACCAAAAAGACCGACTCACCAGATCTCTAGTACCAAAAATACCTGGATGACCAGCCAAAGCAGAGCAATGAACTTCAGACATCACTCTCTTCTTCCACTGGTCAGGAACATACAACTTTCCACTGGGACAACGCTCAGGTTTGTCCTCCTGGAACTCTTCCAGAGCAAGTCTCAAATCAGGCGAGATGGCAGAAAGAACTACCCCTTCGCCTAAGATGGTAGCAGGCTTGGTCACCACAGGAGAATCAGCAAAGAAGCTCCTAGAGAGGGCGTCTGCCTTGACATTCTTTGTTCCAGGAAGAAAAGAAACCACAAAATCAAAACGTGAAGCACTGGAAGACAGAAGGGGCATTAGTGAGCCCAAAAGGCATCACCAGGTACTCAAAATGTCCCTCCGGAGTATTAAACGCCGTCTTCCATTCATCCCCATGCTTAATGCGAATAAGATTATACGCCCCCCTGAGGTCAAGCTTGGTAAACCAGCAAGCACCTTTAACTCTGGAGAATAGATCAGAAATCAGGGGTAACGGATACTGATATTTAACAGTAATTTTGTTGAGGGCACGATAATCAATACAAGGTCTTAATGATCCATCCTTTTTGGCTACAACCCTTCGTTCTTTCCCCTCAAGGTTGCTAAACATAGCATCTTGAATTGATTTTGGCTCTTTTGGTGTCTCAAGTCCCATTGTGGACCTTACAAGCTTTAGTAACTTCCCAATGTCCTCAGATAGGAAATATGGACAACCCTTTTCCTCGTCCGAGGAGTCCAGGTCCGAGTCCGAGGCCCCTATCTCCCCTTGCTCTTCCTCAGACTCTATATCAGTAGTTTTCTCTGTGGGAGGGAGAGGTGGAGGTTGGGGCCGGGGTTGGGGCAGGTGTTATGTCGGAGCTAGGTGTCTGCTCTCTTAATTCATCTTTTACTTGATCCCGGATCATAGCTTTAATGCTCTGGAGCAGGGATGGTGCCTCTTCGGCCACTGTCTTTTTAATGCATGAGCGATAGAGTCGCTTCTCATACGTTTTAGCTAGGGCCTTTTTGCATAATGCACATTCCTTGTTCTTTTGTTTGGATGAGGCCTTTCCCTACAGAAGACATATATAGGGCAATTGTTAATATATTGAGCTGCCTTACAAAGGCACGCACCCGGCCCCTTTCCTGGGTACCCCGGTAGCCGGTGGCTCTTCCTCCTGTGCGTTCCTCTCGACCTCAGGATCCATTTGCCTTCTGCTGCTGGTCTGGCTCTATAACACTGGAGCCCGTGTGCAGCCTCTCAGGGACCAGTGGCGCCTGCCTCGTCTCCCTTTTTATGGAAGAGCGGTGCGCGCTTCTGGGACTGCTCCCGCCCGGAAGTGCCCAGTACACCGCTCCCCCGGCGTGTGACATCACTGCCGGTGCGACCCCGGAAGCCGTCGCCACTCAGTCGGCGCCAGCTTCATGGTGGCCACGCCTCCCTTGGCTCTGCCTCCCACTGGAGCGGCCGCTGGGGAGTCACACGAGGAGGACACCGCTCACAGCGCCCACCGAGCTGGGCTGACAGGTGCGCACCACGCCCACTGCCATCCTCTCCCCGTGACCTCGGCCTCCTGACCGGACATCATCAGATGGGGATCCCTCCGGAGGTACAGGCTCTGCCCCAAGCATCCGCCTGCAGGAAACAGGAAACCAAACCGGGGAGAGAGGTGCCGCCCCCTTCTTATGTCTCTGCTACAGGTTTCATGGGGGCGATACCTTCTCTCATGTCTGCGGTGCTGTCATGGGAAAGGGAAAAAACATTTACACAGTGAGGGAGATCAATGAGTGGAACAGGCTGCTATGAGAGGTAGTGAGTTCTCCTTCAATGGAAGTCTTCACACAAAGGCTGGACAGACATCTGTCTGAAAGGGTTTAGTGACTCCTGCATTGAGCAGGGGGTTGGACGTGTTGACTCCGGAGGTCCTGATGACCCTGGAGGTCCCTTCCATCTCTACCATTCTAGGATTCTATGATTCTGATTGTGTGCTGATTGTGCATATTGGCCATGGAGCTTGCGTGTATTACATATAGTTTTCTTTGAAACAATTGCATCTCCTGATTCCAGGTCTTTCGTTATCTCTTCACAGATTCCCCTTGGTTCTTGGACATCTCTTCTGATCATTCTTTTCACTCCTTAGCCTGAAATCTTGTGAGAGCAACTGGTCGTGACCAGTTTATGGTGAAATTATGTTCTTTCCATTTACAGATTATTGCTCCAACAGTGCTCACTGGAAACTTCAGTAGTATAGAAATTCTTCTATAACCAATGCCATCAGTATGTTTTGCAACAATAAGGTTGTGAAGGTTTCTAGACAGCTCACTGGTTATACCCATTGTCATAGAAACACAGCCAGGGGGTCACACTGAATTCACCACTATTACTGTAGCCCTGGTGTCCCTGCATGCTGCTGATCTCCCCCGGGAGGGAAGCAGACTAACTCACCGCTACGACCACCATCCTGAACTCCCTCCTCTTGCCTTGTCGGCATGCAGATCCCCGGGCACTGTGCTTAGGGCGCACACGCGCAAGCTCCCTCCTCCTTAAAGGGGCTGCGTGCACCATCCTAAAGTGTAACCAGCCAATGGCTGGGTCACACTTATTATTTAAGGCACCTTCACCTGCATGGAGGTGCCTGTGCAATGTTGTTAGTATGCTCCTAAACACGCTAGCTAGTTCTCAGGCACCTGTTCACTAGTCCCACAAGTGTGTATCCATCTCTAACCTCCTTGGTAGTATTAGCCTTGTCAGTCTGTACTACAGACAGATCAGACTGCACCTGCCGTGCCAGTCTGTATATCAGCCGGACCCACCTGCACCAACCGTGACAGTCTGTATATGAGTCAGACACACTTGCACTTGCCGTGCCAGTCTGTATAACAGCCGGACCAACCTGCACCAGCGTGCCAGTCTGTATATGTGCCGGACCCACATGCATTTGCCGTGGCAAACTGTATACTAGCGGGATCTGCCTGCGCCAGCCGAGCCAGTCTGTATATGAGCCAGACCCACTTGTACTTGCCGTGCAAGTCTGTATATGAGCAGCACACACCTGCACCTCTCATTCCAGTCTGTATATGAGCCAGACCCACTTGCACTTGCCGTGCCAGTCTGTATAACAGCCGGACCAGCCTGCACCTGCTGTACCAGTCTGTACTACAGCTGGACCTGCCTGCATCGGCTGTGCCAGTCTGTACTAAAGCCGGATCCACCTGCACCAGCCGTGCCAGACAGTATAACAGCCAGACCTGCCTGCACCTGTTGGGGCATGAAGAGACAGCAGGAGCTTGAGAGGCTGCATCCACTGTTCCCGGGGGGAAGCTTGAAGGAGGCGGACCATCCCCTGCAGCCTGGGGGAAGCTTGAGTGAGCTGGACCTTCCTCCTGTCCAAGGGGGGGTGGGAGCCTGGAAAGTGTGTGCAGCAGTGGAGGAAAAGGGGGGGAAAGCACGTGAAGCAGGGCATTGTGGGGCAAGTACAGAGTAGTGAGGAGCATGCCCTGCTTCCCCCTCCAAAGAGTGCTGCAGCAGGCCTGAAGGATGGGGACTGCTGCATTGAGGGGAGGAGTATGCTCAGCAGTCACCTGGAGAGCGAGAGCCATGTAGAGCCGAGCAGTGCAGAGCAGAGCCGTGCAGAGCCTAGCCGTGTAGAGCCGAGCCGTGCAGAGCTGAGCCATGTAGAGCTGAGCCGTGCAGAGCAGAGCCTGGTAGAGCAGTGTATACAGAGCAGAAACGAGCCGGGTGTTGCAGCAGCCACAGAAGGTAGTGCTCCAGCCGGGAGCACCAGCACCAAGCAGATCAGCGTCACTTGACGCCAACAGCAGGGACAAGGTAGAGCAGGACGTGCGGTGTGTGTCCAGTGACCGCCAGAGAAAAACAGGTGCCGTGCACTATGTGACCACGAGTACCGCACATGCACTGCCCCAAGAGAGTCCACATACGGGACTGACACTTGCGCCCCTGATGTGGGAAGAGAATAGTTGTCCTGACCCTTGTTACCTGACTACTCAAGTTAAGATAGTTAAGGAGCCACATTGGGCTCACACAGGACTGTGGCCCATGCTGTTGTTAGCCACATCAGTATAAGGACAAGGGGCAGTGGAAGGTACCAGAGACTGACCACTGCCGCCAGAAGATGTACCAACAACTACAGTAAACCCTTGCTCTGCCTCATGTCCGTCACTGCATCCTGCGTTCCTGCGATTTCTACACACCTGCCATGCCAGATCCGCCAGATATCAGATATCAGCCAGATCCGCCTGCACCTGCTGTACAAGATTATACAACCTCTGGCAAAAATTATGGAATCACCGGCCTTGGGGGATGTTCATTCAGTTGTTTAATTTTGTAGAAACAAAGCAGATCACAGAAATGGCACAAAACTAAAGTCAATTCAAATGGCAACTTTCTGGAAACACTAAAAGAAATCAAGAACAAAAAATGTGGTAGTCAGTAATGGTTACTTTTTTAAACAAGCATAGGGGACAAAATATGGAATCACTCAATTCTGAGGAAAAAATTATTGAATCACCCTGTAAATTTTCATTCCCAAAACTAACACTTGCATCAAATTAGATCTGCTCATTAATCTCCATCTAAAAAGGAGTGATCACACCTTGGAGAGCTGTTGCACGAAGTGGACTGACATGAATCATGGCTCCAACACGAGAGATGTAAACTGAAACAAAGGAGAGGATTATCAAACTCTTAAAAGAGCGTAAATCATTACACAATGTTGCAAAAGATGTTGGTTATTCACAGTCAGCTGTGTCTAAAATCTGGAGCAAATACAAACAACATGGGAAGGTTGTTAAAGGCAAACATACTGGTAGACCAAGGAAGACATCAAAGCATCAAGACTGGAAACTTAAAGCAATATGTCTCCAAAACAGGAAATATACAACAAAACAAATGAGGAACGAATGGGAGGAAACTGGGGTCAACGTCTGTGACCGAACTGTAAGAAACTGCCGAAAGGAAATGGGATTTACATACAGAAAAGCTAAACGAAAGCCATCATTAACACCTAAACAGAAAAAAGCAAGGTTACAATGGGCTAAGGAAAAGCAATCGTGGACTGTGGATGACTGGATGAAAGTCATATTCAGTGATGAATCGCGAATCTGCATTGGGCAAGGTGATGATGCTGGAACTTTTGTTTGGTGCCGTTCCAATGAGATTTATAAAGATGACTGCCTGAAGAGAACATGCAAATTTCCACAGTCATTGATGATATGGGGCTGCATGTCAGGTACAGGCACTGGGGAGATGGCTGTCATTACATCTTCAATAAATGCACAAGTTTATGTTGATATTTTGACATTTTTCTTATCCCATCAATTGAAAGGATGTTTGGGGATGATGAAATCATTTTTCAAGATGATACTGCATCCTGCCATAGAGCAAAAACTGTGAAAACATTCCTTGAAAAAGACACATAAGGTCAATGTCATGGCCTGCAAATAGTCCGGATCTCAATCCAATTGAACATCTTTGGTGGAAGTTGACGAAAATGGTCCATGACAAGGCTCCAACCTGCAAAGCAGATCTGGCAGCAGCAATCAGAGAAAGTTGGAGCCAGATTGATGAAGAGTGCTGTGTGACACTCATTACGTCCAGGCCTCAGAGACTGCAAGCCATTAGAAAAGCCAGAGGTGGGGCAACAAAATACTAGTGATGTGTTGGAGGGTTTTTGTTTTGGTTTGTTTTTCATGATTCCATAATTTTCCCCCTATGCTTGGTCTAAAAAAGTCTCCATTACTGACTACCACATTTTTTGTTCTTGATTTCTGTCACGATGACCCGTCCTGTGTGACACGGCCAGCAGGCCGGTAACTAAAACAACAAGACGCGGCACGTGATACTGTCCTGTGTGACGCGACCAGCAGGCTGGTAACTAAAACAAGACGCGGCACGTGACACAGTCCTGTGTGACTCGACCAGCAGGCCGGTAACTAAACCAACAAGACGCGGTACGTGATACTGTCCTGTGTGACATGGCACGTGGGCCGGTAACTAAAACAACAAGACAGAGGGAAGGGAAACAGTTACAATGGTGGGCCCTGCAATAGGGAAAGGGGACGTGGAGACCTTCTGCACTCCCCTGAGTCAGTGTCCCTAACGCTCCTAACGTTCCCTATGCCGGTTCCGAACCGGGCACCGATCAGGAACCTGTCGCCCTCGCACACCCTACACCTATCCCTTGCTAGGGAGCTGGATGGCGCAGGCACTGGCCCCACCGCTGCACTAATACACACTAAGGAAAAACACAAACAGGGAAACACCACTTAGCTTTACTCTGTGGCTCTTGCTCCTGGCAACAGAGTCCACCACCAGAATGCAGCTCCCTCCTGAATCGCTGCCACCAAGCTCTGTCAGAGCTACAAGGAAATCCCCTATGACTCCTTCCACACCAGGGCTAAGACAGTGCTGCAAGGAATGCTCTCCAGCACCTTCCTCCACCAAGGATGGTTGAAATGAACACTATCACCAACACTGATTGCAACACCTGTGACTCTTTTATAGCAGAGCCAGCAATCACACCTGCATTATAATCATGTGCACTTAACTAAAGAAACAAGAGTGCAATGACGCTCACCACCACCGGGGGCAAACGTAGAACAAAAGACACCACAGTGCAATAATCCTAATGGCCACCGGGGGCAAAAACCACACTTAAGCACAGCTTAAGAAAAAAAAAGGTTACTTGTGCTTTTTATCAGTCCTGATCCAGCATGGATCATGACAATTTCTTTTAGTGTTTCTTAAAGCCAGAAAGTTGCCATTTGAAATGACGTTAGTTTGGTGCCATGTCTGTGATCTGCTTTTTTTCTACAAAATTAAACAACTGAATGAACATCCTCCAAGGCCGGGGATTCTAGAATTTTTGCCAGGGGTTGTATATAAGCAGGACCCGCCTGTACCTGCTGTGCCAATCTATATGTAACAACCCTGCCGGCATCACTGCATGGCCTCCCACCCGCCACCTGCCTTACTCGCTACTCCGGGCCATGCTGTGAGTTCTGTCTGCTGTCGGCTCCATGCTGTATGCCTTTTGCCTCATGCCTGTTCTCTGCATACTTCCTGGCTGTGGGCATAGGGGGCAGCGCCGGCACTCTCTGGTTCTTATGGAATCAGTGTGCACCTGCCTATAGTGTTCCCAGCCAATCACCAAGAGGCCTCAGATATTTAAGTAATACTGGATGCTGGCTGCCTCCCGTCTGATCATGCACCCCTCCAATTTGGCCCTGCAGGTGCCCATCAGAGGGAGGTCACCTTGCCGTGGTTGATGGGCATACATGAATTGGCCAATTTGTGCGCTAAGAACCTTCATTTTCTCATCTATTACTGTAAGTAAAAAAAAAATTTAATGAAAATTTTTTTGGAAAATTTTGCTAAATTGAATATTTTTAATGTTTTTCTGTGTTTTTACATGGCCTAGATTCATGCACATGTGCTGCTGTGTTCTTTCTTGTCTATATAATCATATATATATTATATAATATATCTATTTCATAGGCACGTCTTGTTGACCACAACAGGTTACACTGTCTGCGTTGCCCATAGCAACCAATCACTAAGTAGCTTTCATTTCACCAGAGCTGTTTAAAAGATGAAAGCTGAGCTGTGATTGGTTGCTATGAGCAACAGTTTTCTTTGTAGACAGTTGTGGTAACTGAGGCCTATTATTCTTATCATTTCTATGGTGTTATCATCCTTCTGTAGAGCTGGAAATAACACAATTTATTACCGTGCTGACACAGACCACCCTCTGACACAGACTGTAGGGGGAGCCCAGAATCAGGAACTTCTCTTTGTCTGGCATGAAGCATCTCATTAACTTAAAAGTTCAAACAAGAATTAAAAAAAGAAACACAAGACGGATTTCTCCGACCCAGGAATAATGTTACTTGGTGTAACAGCGCCAACCTGACAGTGCCTGGTTCACTTTAAAATTATTTATACAGCTACAACTAATCCCACTCTAAATTATTCCTGCTTCACAATTTCTCGCTAAATGGTCTTACCCTCCCACAAGGTGGAACTCTGCTGTCTCCAAAAGCTGTACTACGCCTCAATGAGCAAGACTGACAGAAAGAAGAAAGGGAGGCCAGACTCACAGAAAGGAGTACAGAAATGGACGAAAGGGAGGCCAGACTCACAGAAAGGAGTACAGAAATGGACGAAAGGGAGGCCAGACTCACAGACAGGAGAGTAAGAGCTGCTTCCACCAGGACACCGGAAAAAGTGGGAAATTTGAAATCCTCTGCCTTTTGCTACCACTCAGACATCAACTATCAGGATAGTCCAATAGTTAACATAGGGAAAATATTATCTATCTATCTATTATCTATCTATCTATTGTCCATCTATCTATCATCTATTTTTTATCTATCTATGATCTATTACCTATCTATTGTGATGGTCAACGTGTGACTGGACACACCGCCTCCAGCAGGCGAATTTCAGAATTACACGTGTATCTGGATACACGTCTTATTATTTAAATTCGCCCTGCTGGAGGCGGTGTATCCAGGGTCTCGTGTGCCATAGAAATTCGCCCTGCTGGAGGCGGTGTGTCCAGTCACGCGTTGACCATCACATTATCACCAACCAAACTTTTTTCTCTGTTGAGCCATGGGCCAAGTGCAGACCGGTGAGCAGTTGCTGCTGGCCCTCACTGAGGTTACTGAGGAGCTGAATGATGTGTTTCAGCAGCACCTGCAGCGGAATTAGGGTCATTGCACTGTGGTGGTTTCAGTTCTAGTTTTGCCCCCGGTGGCCGTTAGGGTCATTGCACTCTGGTTACTTTAGTTTAGTGCACATGATTATAAAGCAGGTGTGATTGCTCTGGCTCTTACCTATAAAAGAGTGTCAGGTGGTTGCAATCACTGTTGGTGATATTGCTCATTTCCAACCAAGACTAGTGAAGGAAGGAACTACAGAGAGCAGCTCAGGGGAGCTCTGGTGTAAAGTCTGGTGGAGGAAGGAACTACAGAGAGGTGTTCCTTGCAGCTCTGACAAAGCTTGGAGAAGTAGCAGCGATTCTGGAGGAAAGCTGCATTCTGGTGCTGGACTCTGTTGCTGGGAGCAATAGCAACAGAGCAAAGCTAAGTGGTGTTTCCCTGTTTGTATTTTTCCCTGGTGTGTATTAGTACAGCGGTGGGGCCAGTGCCTGCACCACCCAGCTCCCTAGCAAGGGATAGGGTTAGGGTGTGCTAGGGTGACAGGTTCCAGCTCGGCGACAGGTGAGGAGCCTGTATAGGGAACGTTAGGAGTGTGAGGGACTCTGACTCAGGGGAGTGCAGGAGGTCTCCACATCCCCGTCCCCTATCGCAGGGCCCACCGTTGTAACTGTTTCCCCTTCCCCCGTATCTTGTTGTTTTAGTTCCCGGCCTGCGGGTCGTGTCACACAGGAAGGGTCCACGTGACATCTATCATCTATCTATCATCTACCTATTGTCTATCTATCTATTTGCTATCTATCTATTATCTATCTATCATCTATTTATCTATTATTTATCATCTACCTATTATCTATCTATCTATTATCTATCATCTATTATCTATTACTCTATCTATTATCTATCTATCATCTATCTATCATCTATCTATCTACAGTATCTATCTATTATCTATCTATCCATCATCTATCTATTATCTATCTATTATCTATTATATATCTATTATCTACCTATTATCTATCTATCTATTTATCTATCTATCTATCATCTATCTACCTATCATCTATCTTCTATCTATCTATCACCTATTATCTATCTATTATCTATCATCTATCTATCTATTATCTATCATTTACCTATTATCTATCATCTATCTATCATCTATCTATTATCTATCTATTATCTATCATCTACCTATTATCTATTATCTATCATCTATCTATCATCTATCTATTATCTATCTATCTATTATCTATCTATCTATCATCTATCTATTATCTATCTATCATCTATGTATCTGTGATGGACTCAGCTTCTGCTGAGCCGATTTTTAGAGTGGACCCTCTGGGCCGTGGCACCCACCCACCTAGGGCGAGCTGACCTTGTGAGGAACCACCCCCTATACAGGGAGTGTCAGGGGCAAGACCAAGGGGGTGAGCCACCACGACTGCTGGCACCAGACGGCCGGCTCGGGGAGACACTACGGGAGTGTCTGGCAGCAGGACGAGCAGGATGCAAAACACAAAGCGAGGTCACCGGGTTTCTTCAATAATTGTGGTTTCAAGCTTCAATCAGGTGCAAGGCACAAACAGAGAAACCCGGCAAAGTGCGTGCAGGGGCGCAACAAATGTTCAAGGCATAACACGTGCTAGGAGACACGCCAGGGTCCAAGGCGGGGTGCGATGGCATCGGACTCCGGACTACTGGCAACGACCGACAGGATCCAGGCATCAGGCTGCGGAAATCAGCTCCGGACATCAGGCCGCAGTCATCTGGTTTCAGACCTCTGGCAGCGGTCGGCAGGATTCGGGAATCCGACAGGGAAGCCAGGGTTCAAGGCAGGGTGCGTGCTAGGAGGCTCGCCAGGGTACAGGCTAGGCCTGAGCGTACTTTTACAGAAGCACGGGGAGGGCCTGCGCGTGCTTTAGAGAGCACGTAGAGCGCAGTGCAGAGACAGCCTGGGTGCAAGGAAGCACAGAGAGCACGGCCGGGGCACTGGCTAACTGGTCGGGCTGAGGCACAGACAGACGGGCAAGACTGAGGCGAACCCGGCTGAGACATAACAGGCAACACAGCTGTCACTGGCCGAGCACGGCTGAGGCACAGACAGGAGACTAAGAAGGCCAGGCGCAGGCAAAGGGCACACGAAGAAACAAGGCAAAGCTAGACAAGGTACGGAACAAGGAGCGGAACGTAGGCAGAAGCACAGAGCGGGGTCAAGGCAGAACTTTGAGACTAGCCATGAAATGTGCAGGAGAGCAGCAGAAGACAGAGTAAGAAAAACCAGGCAAAGACAGGGAACATGAGAAGTACTACAAGGCTCAGAATAGCAAAGACCAGACATGGCAAAACAGGCAAAGGCAAAGAACATCGGATGGACTACAAGGCAAAGCATAGTAAGGACACAACATGGCGAAAACAGGCAAGGCAGAGAACACAGGAAGGACTACAAGTCTAAGAATAACAAGTACAAACACAGCACGAAAGACAACACAAGACAAGACACGAGACAAGAGGCAGAATACAAGCACAGAGCGTGTGCAGAGACGCACTACAGGGCAGAGTGCAGGGGCACAGAATACGGGGAGCGACCGAGCAGACCAAGCAGCCATGCAGGGAAGCAGCACGATACTCAGGCCCCGACTATAGGAAGGGGTGGTCTGATATAGCATCATAGCACCTGCACTTCCGGGTCAGGACCAGGGAAGGACTTCCTGTTCAGATCCTCCAGGGTCATAGAGAGCATTGCTAGATCAGACTGGGCTGGACCATAGAGAAGGTCACATGATCAGGGGCTCCAGAAACACTGAGAGGTTAGCTGGGTCAGACAGTGCTGGAACATAGGAAAGGTCACATGATCAGGGGCAGGACCACATAGAGGATTGCTGCAGGCAGAGCAGAGACGGGCGCGCACACAGCAACGGCGTGCAGCCAGGAGGTACGCGTGCGCATACACACTGCTCCTGGAGTCACGCAGCACAGCAGTCATGAGGTGCGCAGGCACACTGCTCCGGGGATCTTGCAGCATAGCAGACATAGCGGGCATGACACTATCTATCTATTATCTATCTATTATCTATTTTCTATCTATTATCTACCTATTTTCTATCTATCATCTTTCTCTCTCTCTGATCTCGGGATGCTATTATCTGTCCATTGTTCCGTTCTCCAGCTCCTGGTTGTACAGATACTTCCACGCTCGATGTTTCGGGGCAGAAATGTCACCTTGTCCGTTGCAGATCTTTCCGTCAGTAATCGGAGGCTGCGGGCCCGGCTATTTATAGCTCTGCCATCTCGGAGACTGCAGAGGCAGCGGGTGCGATGCTCTGCACATAGAGCGACACGTAACATACGAGAGGAGGGAAAACCAGAGTCCATGAGATTGTTGCTTCCTCCAGTACAAAGGTCCTGACTGATAATAACCCAGGACGCCTCCCCTGGAGATCCGCGGCAAACAACCGCGATCAGTGATCAGCAGCGAACATCAGCGATCAGTGGAGATCAGCGAACAACAGCGATCAATGGAGATCAGCAGCGATCAGTGGAGATCAGCAGCGAACATCAGCGATTATTATTATTATTATGCATTTATATAGCGCCATTTATTCCATGGCGCTTTACATGTTGAAAGGGGAAATATAGACAAGTGTAATATATACAAGGGTAATATACAAGTGTAAGACAAAGGACAAGGGACACACAAGTACATAAGGAGAGAGGGCCCTGCCCACGAGGGCTCACAGTCTACAGGGAGGGTGAGGATACAGTAGGAGAGGGTAGAGCTGGTCGTGCGGTGGTTCAGTAGACTGAGGATCATTGCAGGCTGTAGGCTTGTCGGAACAGGTGGGTCTTCAGGTTCTTCTTGAAGGTTTCCATTGATGGTGAGAGTCTGATGTGTTGCGGTAGGGAGCTCAAGAGTATGGGGGAAGCACGGGAGAAGTCTTGTATACGGTTGTGGGAAGAAGAAATAAGGGTAGAGTAGAGAAGGAGATCTTGGGACGATCTAAGGTTGCATGCGGGTAGGTACCTAGAGACCATGTCACAGATGTATGGAGGAGACAGGTTGTGGATGGCTTTGTATGTCATGGTTAGGGTTTTGAATTGGAGCCTCTGGGCAATAGGAAGCCAGTGAAGGGCCTGGCATAGGGGGGAGGCTGGGGAATAGCGGGGAGACAGGTGGATTAGTCGGGCAGCAGAGTGTAGGATGGACTGGAGCGGAGCCAGAGTGCTAGAGGGGAGGCCAGAGAGTAGGAGGTTGCAGTAGTCGAGGCGGGAGATGATAAGAGCATGCACTAGTGTTTTTGTGGTTTCGTGGTTGAGGAATGAGCAGATCCGGGAAATATTTTTGAGTTTGAGGCGGCAGGAGAAGGCGAGGGCTTGGATATGTGGTTTGAAAGAGAGCGCAGAGTCGAGGATCACCCCAAGGCACCGAGCGGGCGGGACAGGGGAAAGAGAGCAGCCGTTGACATTGATGGATAGGTCTGGTGGAGGGGTAGAGTGAGATGGGGAAAGATGATGAATTCTGTTTTGTCCATGTTCAGTTTGAGAAAGTGAGCAGGGAAGGCGGCTGAGATAGCAGACAGACATTGTGGGATTTTAGTCAGTAAGGAGGCGAGGTCGGGTCCAGATAGGTAGATCTGCGTGTCATCGGCGTAGAGGTGATACTGCAAACCGTGGGATTCTATGAGCTGTCCCAAGCCGAAGGTGTAGATGGAGAATAGTAGGGGTCCTAGGACAGAGCCTTGAGGAACACTGACAGACAGGGGGCGCGGTGAGGAGGTGGTGTGTGAGAGGGAGACACTAAATGTTCGGTCTGTTAGGTATGATGAGATCCAGGATAGGGCAAAGTCTGTGATACCAAGAGATGAGAGAGTCTGTAGCACACTCTGTCTGCAACAAGCTGTCATTTATCCATAACCTCTTTATCACCAACAAACTCTCCTTCCTTGCCATCACTGAAACCTGACTCACTCCCTCTGACACAGCCTCTCCAGCTGTGCTTTCCTATGGCGGATTCCATCTCTCTCACACCCCTCGCCCCAGCAATAAACGTGGTGGAGGAGTTGGCTTGCTCCTGTCTGATACCTGCTCCTTTACCCCAATTCCTTTGCCACCCTCCGCTACTCTTCCCTCGTTTGAGGTGAACTCCGTCTGCATCTACTCCCCCTCCAACCTCCAGCTGGCTGTCATCTACCGCCCCCCAGAACTAGCCATCTCCACCTTTCTCGACCACTTCACCACCTGGCTACTCCATTTCCTTTCTGCTGACATCCCCACCATCATCATGGACGACTTCAACATCCCCATTGACACTTCCACCCCGGCTGCCTCTAAAC
Source organism: Dendrobates tinctorius (assembly GCF_039654945.1). NCBI lineage: Eukaryota > Metazoa > Chordata > Amphibia > Anura > Dendrobatidae > Dendrobates > Dendrobates tinctorius. Next base: position 146,956 of record NW_027361899.1, on the reverse strand, counting down.
TTCTATCGCTCACGGCTTCCCTTCGCCTCACTCAATGGTCCTCTGCGGCCACTCACAAAGATGGTCACACACTGGACCTTATCTTCACCCATCTCTGTTCCCTCACTAATCTCAATAACTCACCCTCCCCCTGTCTGACCACAACCTACTGACATTCTCTTCCCTCTCCTTTCCCACTGAGCAACCCCTGCTCCATAAACTCACTCACCCTCGCAGGAATCTCAAACACCTCAATTTTCAATCACTCTCTGAATCCCTTCTCCCTCTTACAGACATAGCTTCCCTTCATGACACAGATGCTGTTGCCACCTTTTATAACACCACAATAAAAGCAACACTTGATTCGGACGCCCCCCTCACGCAGAGCAAAACTCGCACAATCAAAAGGCAGCCCTGGCTGACCAGCCTGACCAAAGAACTGAGACGGGTTTCCAGGGTCGCTGAGCGGAGATGGAAGAGAACCCATTCTACTGAGCACTTCAGCGCATACAAGCAGTCCCAGCTTCAAGTCCACGCTCTCTGCAGCAAAGCAAACTTACTTCGCATCTCTCATATCCTCCCTGTCTCATAACCCTAAACAGCTCTTCAACACTTTCAATTCTCTACTCCACTCCACAGCACCTCCTCCCCCTCCTCTCTGCTGAAGACTTTGCCTCCTTCTTTAAGCAGAAGATCGACACGATCAGACAAAACTTTGGCCCGCAGCCCCAATGCCCCTCTTAGCCGCTCAGCCCTGTTCTGCAAAAGCCAGCTTCTCCACAATGACAGAAGATCAGCTCTCCACCCTTCTGTCAAGATCACACCTCACCACTTGTGCCCTTGACCCACTCCCGCCTCACCTCATCCCTAACTTGGCCACAGTCCTCATCCCATCTCTAACACACCTCTTCAACCTTTTACTTACAAATGGTGTCTTTCCCTCAACCTTCAAACATGCCTCAATCACACCCATCCTCAAAAAGCCCTCCCTCGACCCATCCTCTGTGTCTAACTATCACCCGATATCTCTTCTCCCTTACGCCTCAAAACTACTGGAACAGCATGTATATCTTCAACTGTCCTCCCACCTCTCTTCCTGTTCCCTCTTTGACCGGTTACAATCTGGCTTCCGACCGCATCACTCAACTGAAACTGCCCTAACTAAAGTCACTAACGACCTACTAACCGCCAAGAGCAAGCGACACTACTCTGTCCTCCTTCTCCTGCACCTGTCCTCTGCCTTCGACACCGAAGACCATTCCCTCCTGCTACAGATTCAGCGATCAATGAAGATCAGCAGCGAACATCAGCGATCAGTGGAGATCAGCAGTAAACAGTAATCAATGGAGATCAGCAGCGAACAACAGCGATCAATGGAGATCAGCAGCGATCAGTGGAGATCAGCAGCGAACAACAGCGATCAGTGGAGATCAGCAGCAAACAGCGATCAGTGGAGAACAGCAGCGATCAGTGGAGATCACCAGCGATCAGTGGAGATCAGCAGCGAACAACACCGATCAGTGGATATCAGCAGCGAACAACAGCGATCAGTGGAGATCAGCAGCAAACAACAGCGATCAGTGGAGATCAGCAGCGACAACAGCACTCAGTGGAGACCAGCAGCAAACAACAGTGATCAGTGGATATCAGCAGCGAACAACAGCGATCAGTGGAGATCAGCAGCAAACAACAACGATCAGTGGAGATCAGCAGCGAACAACAGCGATCAGTGTGATGCAGCAGCAAAAAAGGCAAATGCAATTCCAGGATGTATAAACAGAAGCATACAGTCTAGATCACATGAAGTCATTATTTCCCTCTACTCCTCTTTGGTCAGACCTCATCTGGAATATTGGGTCCAGTTTTGGGCACCACATTTTAAAAAAGACATCAACAAACTGGAGCAAGTTCAGAAAAGAGCGACCAGAATGGTGACCGGTCTGCAAACCCTGTCTTATGAGGAAAGGTTGCAGGATTTGGGATTGTTTAGTTTGCAAAAGAGAAGACTGAGAGGAGACTTAATAGCTGTCTACAAATATCTAAAGGGCTGTCACATTGTAGAAGGATCAACTTTATTCTCATTTGCACAAGGAAAGACTAGAAGCAATGGGATGAAGCTGAATGGGAGGAGACACAGATTAGATATTAGAAAAAACTTTTTGACAGTTAGAGTGATCAATGAGTGGAACAGGCTGCCACGAGAAGTGGTGAGTTCTCCTTCAATGGAAGTCTTCAAACAGAGGCTGGACAGACATCTGACTGGGATGATTTAGCAAATCCTGCTTTGAGCAGGGGGTTGGACCAGATGGCCCAGGAGGTCCCTTCCAACTCTACGATTCTATGATTCTATGATCAGTGGAGATCAGCGGTATGCAACAGCAATCAGTGGATATCAGCAGCAAACAGTGATCAGTGGAGATCAGTAGCGAACAACAGCAATCAGTGAAGATCAGCAGCGAACAGCAGCGATCAGTGGAGATCAGCAGCGAACAACAGCGATCAGTTGGAGATCAACAGCAAACAGCGATCAGTGGAGATCAACAGCGAACAGCAGCAATCAGTGGAGATCAGCAGTATACAAAGACGATCAGCGGAGATCAGCAGTAAACAACGATGATTAGTGTAGATCAGTGGTATAAAATGCCGATCAGTGGATATCAGCAGTATACAATGACAATAAACGGAGATCAGAGGCAAATGGCGGGATCAGCAGAGCTCAGTGGCGATTAGAGAGGATCAGGTGACGTCATCAATCACAGGTAGGGCAGTGCGGGTGAGGATGGGGAAGATAACACTGTGATGTGTGCCCCTGGTGACAACTAACCCCATAGACATGTTCCGTAATTAAATATTCACCAGAGAAACAACCCATGGTGATGGGAGGAGAAGACCCTGAAGGTGGCTCCGTGGGGGCGGGGCGTCAGGGGGATTCTGGGAATCATATCTGCCCTGCAACATTCTTCGGGACATTGAACAGGCCAGACCTCACTAAGGTCAGATCCCTCAATTAGAGAATGTTCCTGTTATAGCCACCAGGAGGCGCCATCAGCTAATATAAAAAGAAGACGATGAGACAGTGGCCCTAAATCATCATCATCATCATCAGTCATCTCTATAATCAGTAATGAGATCTAAAATCTGACATCACAGAACAGTGCAGAAGAGGAGTGTGCTGAGCTACATAGGAGAAAAAGGAGGTCCTCCTGCAGCACAGAGTATTTCAGGAGAGGAGTGTGCTGATCATGTGGAGGTCATAGCGGAAGGAGCAGAGTACCCCGCAGCACAGAGTATTTCAGCGGAGGAGCTGCACTGCTCTGGGGGTTCCAGTGACTGCGCCCGGTGAAGACAGAGGAGGCCGCGGTGTTACATTGTGTCACTTTTCCTGTCCCGGCAGCTGAACTCATTATTAGCCGCAGCCGCTGAACACCTCATTGTTCAGCCACACGCTACAGAAAATCCCAGAGAAAATCCCCCCGAGGAGCCCGGAAATGAGCGGATCCATCAGTAAGAAGGCTTCTCCTTGTCTACTGTTTCCACAATCAGGTTGACACAAACTGACCCCGACCGTAATGTAATAAATAATATAATAACATCACGTACAACACTGAATATCACTGCTGACAACCAGCCGGCACATGCATGAGAGTGTGTCAAGATCTATATACTGAGCCGTGGAGTGATGGGTAAGACGCCCGCTCAGTATGGGGGACGCCCGCTCAGTATGGGGGACACCCGCTCAGTATGGGGGACGCCTGCTCAGTATGGGGGACGCCCGCTCAGTATGGGGGACACCCGCTCAGTATGGGGGACGCCCGCTCAGTATGGGAAATGCCCGCTCAGTATGGGGGACGCCCGCTCAGTATGGGGGACGCCCGCTCAGTATGGGGGACGCTCGCTCAGTATGGGGGACGCCCGCTCAGTATGGGGGACGCCCGCTCAGTATGGGGGACGCTCGCTCAGTATGGGGGACGCCCGCTCAGTATGGGGGACGCCCGCTCAGTATGGGAAATGCCCGCTCAGTATGGGGGACGCTCGCTCAGTATGGGGGACGCCCGCTCAGTATGGGGGACGCCCGCTCAGTATGGGGGACGCCCGCTCAGTATGGGGGACGCTCGCTCGGTATGGGGGACGCCCGCTCAGTATGGGAAATGCCCGCTCAGTATGGGGGACGCCCGCTCAGTATGGGGGACGCCCGCTCAGTATGGGGGACGCTCGCTCAGTATGGGGGACGCCCGCTCAGTATGGGGGACGCCCGCTCAGTATGGGAAATGCCCGCTCAGTATGGGGGACGCTCGCTCAGTATGGGGGACGCCCGCTCAGTATGGGGGACGCCCGCTCAGTATGGGAAATGCCTGCTCAGTATGGGAAATGCCTGCTCAGTATGGGGGACGCTCGTTCAGTATGGGGGACGCCCGCTCAGTATGGGAAATGCCCGCTCAGTATGGGGGACGCCCGCTCAGTATGGGGGACGCCCGCTCAGTATCGGGGACGCCCGCTCAGTATGGGGGACGCCCGCTCAGTATGGGGGACGCCAGCTCAGTATGGGGGACGCCTGCTCAGTATGGGGGACGCCCGCTCAGTATGGGGGACGCCTGCTCAGTATGGGGGATGCCAGCTCAGTATGGGGGATGCCCACTCAGTATGGGGGACGCCCGCTCAGTATGGGAAATTAAAGCACAAAATTCCCAATACATACTTTGGACAGCTAGATCTCATCACCAGTCCCGAAGAAGAAAAAAAGGGACCAGCTCAAAAATATTCAGTGTCAGAAGAGAAAGAAAGAGCCACTGGTATCCTGAGAGTTATGACCAAAATCAATATTTATTTTTAAATAATTAATAATGATAGCATATATCTACATATCAGTTCACCAATACCAGTGAGAAAATGCAGAGAGAAAAACTATCCCTGAAGAGCCCAGTTGCTTCTTAAGAAAATCAAAGACATTTCATATGAATATGAAAATCAAAGTAAGGCGGAGCGATGGATGTTACAGCAGAAGAAGTAGCAGCACGGGTGATGTTGACCAGACCGAGCATGTAACATTGTCAAGTAAATCAAGAGCTCAGTAAGGAGAGAAACAAAGATGTCAGGCTTACCAAGTGAGGCCACGGGCACCAGGTGGAGGGTGTGAAGCTCCCCGACGCGCGTTTCGCTGCTGCGCAGAGCCGCTTTCTCAAGGGGAAGTAAAGCAGAGTCCCAGCAGGACCTTCAAATAACCCCATGAACTAGGTCACATGGTTGGCTGTGACCAATGGAAGGTGATCCACGCGGCGCATGCGCAGTGCGCCGAGGGCGCCTCGCATACATCAAAGGCGTCACGTGCACGGCACCCGCCACAGGGATTAACCCTGTACGTGGTGCATGCGACGTAGAGACACCCCGATGCAGGCAGGGCCACAACGGAAGGACTGCCATGCGCACCATCACCGCCATTTTAGTAAGGGGCCATAGAATAAGGGTACGTGGCGGAAGGAGGAAGAAAGAGAGGGAACCATGAATGAGCTCATGTGCAGCAGCAATACATCATAAAAAGAGCAATACATATATGAGCAACGACTATACAGAGACCATTGTGTCAAAAACATCATCAATAATGAAAGCTGATACAGACAAATCGCTATTTCCACAGAAACTCAGGAATAAGCGGTCTGTATGGGAAGTCCAGAATCCCTTTTATCAGATGGTGGAATTTGAAAAGTCCCACCGGAGCTAGATGAATGGAAATGACGGAGCATCAACAGAATCACCAGTAAAATAGAAAAAAATGGCCTAAAAATCAGAACATGCTAAAAAAGAAAGAGCTAAAAACACAACACCTCCTCCAAACCGGGAATAGGATGGTGTGGTGGGAAGGGGAGGAGGCCTGAAAACGGAAACCGCAAAGGCTTGAGAAGAGTTTAGAGAAATGGGGCAAAACTTAAAGACTCGTTCAGACCGTTAGGTGTAACTGTATCGAGGAGCACAATCCACCTAGCCTCGATATTATCTCCACCTCTCATACCGAGGAGGAGGAGAGCCTCAATCCCGCTAACCCCAAGTAGTTTGGCATCATAATTGTGATGGACCTTAAAGTGCCGGGGGATCGCCTTTAGCTCCTTGACCTCAGTGGCTGTTTTGGCTGCGCCAATGTCCCGCACCCTAACCCAGAGCTCCCTAGTAGTGAGACCAACGTAGGTCTTGGGGCATGGACAGGTGGCATAATATATAACATTAGTGGTCCCACAAGAAATACGTTGTCTGATGGAAAATTTCTGGAGCCATCCGCGCAAGAGAACGTGGAGCAGCGCAGGACATTAGCGCAAGCCAAACAGTGACCGCACGGGAATGAGCCGACCTGCGGGGTACTACAGTCATGGCCAAAAGTTTAGAGAATGACACAAATATTATATTGTCACATGATCTGCTGGCCTCTGGTTTTTATGTGTGTTTGTCAGATGTTTTTATCACATACAGAAATATAACTGCAATCATATTATGAGTAACAAAAGGTTATATTGACAGAATGAGTTAATGCAGCAAGTCAATATTTGCAGTGTTGACCCTTCTTCAGGACCTCAGCAATTCTCCCTGGCATGCTCTCAATCAACTTCTGGATCAAATCCTGACTGATAGCAGTCCATTCTTGCAAAATCAATGCTTTTATTTTGTCTGAATTTGAAGGTTTTTGTTTGTCCACCCGTCTCTTGATGATTGACCACAAGTTCTCAATGGGATTAAGATCTGGGGAGTTTCCAGGCCATGGTCCCAAAATCTCTGTTTTGTTCCCTGAGCCATTTTGTTATCACCTTTACTTTATGGCAAGGTGCTCCATCATGTTGAAACAGGCATTGTTGATCGCCAAACTGCTCTTGGACGGTTGGGAGAAGTTGCTCTTGGAGGACATTCTGGTACCATTCTTTATTCATGGCTGTGTTTTTAGGCAAGACTGAGAGAGAGCCCATTCCCTTGGCTGAGAAGCCACCCCACACATGAATGGTTTCAGGATGCTTGACAGTTGGCATGAGACAAGACTGGTGGTAGCGCTCACCTGGTCTTCTCAGAATAAGCCGTTTTCCAGATGTCCCAAACAATCGAAAAGGGGATTCATCAGGGAAAATGACTTTACCCCAGTCCTCAGCAGTCCACTCCCTGTACCTCTTGCAGAATATCAGTCTGTCCATGATGTTTTTTCGGGAGAGAAGTGGCTTCTTTGCTGCCCTCCTTGAGACCAGGCCTTGCTCCAAAGAGTCTCCGCCTCACAGTGCGTGCAGATGCACTCACACCTGCCTGCTGCCATTCCTGAGCAAGCTCTGCACTGCTGGTAGCCCGACCCCGCAGCTGAAACACTTTTAAGAGACGGTCCTGGCGCTTGCTGGTCTTTCTTGGGCGCCCTGGAGCCTTTTTGGCAACAAGGGAACCTCTCTCCTTGAAGTTCTTGATGATGCGATAGATTGTTGACTGAGGTGCAATCTTTCTAGCTGCGATACTCTTCCCTGTTAGGCCATTTTTGTGCAGTGCAATGATGACTGCACGTGTTTCTTTAGAGATAACCATGGTTAACAGAAGAGAAACAATGATGCCAAGCACCAGCCTCCTTTTAGAGTGTCCAGTGGTGTCATTCTTACTTAATCATGACAGATTGATCTCCAGTCCTGTCCTCATCAACACCCACACCTGTGTTAATGGAGCAATCACTGAAACGATGTTAGCTGGTCCTTTTAAGGCAGGGCTGCAATGATGTTGAAATGTGTTTTGGGGGATAAAGTTAATTTTCTAGGCAAATATTGACTTTGCAAGTAATTGCTGTTAAGCTGATCACTCTTTATAACATTCTGGAGTATATGCAAATTGCCATTAGAAAAAATGAAGCAGTAGACTTTGTAAAAATTAATATTTGTGTCATTCTCAAAACTTTTGGCCATGAATGTAGTGCCCAAAGAGGTGTTAGGAGCCGGAATGTAATGGCTTCTTACTAGGAGATCTCCAAGATTTCTAGATCTCCTAGATGTCATGTTAGGGAAGCTTCCTAGGGCAGACCCCAAGGCCGGATCAGATTCCAGGATGGGCCAGTGTTTCTTCAGAATGGCACGCATATTTTCCCACTCATGATTGAAGGTGGAAATAAACCTTATGGGGCCATCAAAGTTCACCTTGGCCCCTCTTTTTGTGGGCTTCAGCAGGTGATTGCGAGATGTTTTTCTTGCCCGATCGTACCCAGTTTTTACGCACCTGCGGCTGTAGCCGCATGCATGAAATCGGTCCTTAAGGTCCAAGGCCTGTGCCTCAAATCTGATGTCTGTAGAGCAGATTCGTCTCATCCTAAGAAACTGTCCGACCAGGACAGCCCTAATGGTGACCGGATCATGTGCTGAGGACGCATGTAACAATGAATTGACAGACGTTGGTTTCCTGAAGACATCCGTCTGGATACGTCGATCAGTGTTGACCTCCAGACGGACGTCCAGGAAATCAACCGTGGAACTATTAAAGGTATAAGTGAGTCGTATGTTAAGGTTGTTTTCATTGAGCGTCCTCATGAAGTCCTCGAGCTGGTGAGCCCCCCATCCCATAACAACAATATGTCATCAATATAACGATACCAGCACAGCACATGAGAAGCGGCCTGCGGGCACCCATCACCAAAAATGAATCTCTCCCAGGCTCCCAGGAAGAGATTGGCGTACGAGGGCGCACAGGCCGTGCCCATGGCTGTGCCACGCCTCTGTAAATAGAAGACGTCCTTGAAGACAAAGAAGTTGTGGGTGAGGATGTAACCCACCAGCTCAATGATCAGCTCACACAGAGGGCTGTCCAGGTCGGAGGCCCCCAGGAAGAGATGAACCGCATCCAGGCCCTGGGAATGATCGATGCAAGTATACAAACTCTCGACATCAGCTGTGACCAGAAGGACATGAGGATCCACAAGGACGTCCGTCGTGTCGCGGATATAGGAAGGTAAAGTCTCCACCAAAGGTTTAAGATAGTAGTCAATAAATTGGGAAGTAAAATCGCAAATACCTCCAATACCCGATATTCTTAAGAAGCAACTGGGCTCTTCAGGGATAGTTTTCCTCTCTGCATTTTCTCACTGGTATTGGTGAACTGATATTTAGATATATGCTATCATTATCATCTAAAAATAAATATTGATTTTTATCATAACTCTCAGGATACCAGTGGCTTTTTCTTTCTTTTCTGACCCTTATTGCCCTCACCCACAAAGCCCTCCATGGCTCAGCACCACCCTACATCTCCTCCCTCGTCTCAGCCTACCACCCTACCCGTGCCCTCCGCTCTGCTGATGACCTGAGGTTAGCATCCTCAATAGTCAGAACCTCCCACTCCCGTCTTCAAGACTTTACACGTGCCGCGCCAATTCTTTGGAATGCACTTCCCAGGTCAATACGATTAGTCCCCAATCCCCACAATTTTAAGCGTGCCCTGAAAACGCATTTATTCAGACTGGCCTATCGCCTCAACACATTAACCTAATCTATCCCTGTGTGGCAGAGCCAAAAGTTTTACCATAACCAGGTTCCCCGCATCATGTTCCCACATGCTTTATGCATCCATTAGCCCTCTGTGTCTGTACTGTTACACACTTAACATTATGGCTGGTCCATACAATCAGGGCAACTGTTACCACCCACCTTTCCTGTCTACCTCTTTCCTCATAGACTGTAAGCTTGCGAGCAGGGCCCTCACTCCTCTTGGTATCTGTTATGATCTATGTGATTATTGTTATGCTGTAATGTCTTTTGTCTGTACAAATCCCCTCTGAAATGTAAAGTGCTGCGGAATTTGTCGGCGCTATAGAAATAAAATTTATTATTATTATTATTCTGACACTCAGTATGGGGGACGCCCGCTCAGTATGGGGGACGCCCACTCAGTATGGGGGACGCCCGCTCAGTATGGGAAATGCCCGCTCAGTATGGGGGACGCTCGCTCAGTATGGGGGACGCTCGCTCAGTATGGGGGACATCCGCTCAGTATGGGGGACGCCCGCTCAGCATGGGGGACGCTCGCTCAGTATGGGGGATGCCTGCTCAGTATGGGGGACGCCCGCTCAGTATGGGGGACGCTCGCTCAGTATGGGGGACATCCGCTCAGTATGGGGGACATCCGCTCAGTATGGGGGACGCCCGCTCAGCATGGGGGACGCTCGATCAGTATGGGGGATGCCTGCTCAGTATGGGGGATGCCCGCTCAGTATGGGGGACGCCCGCTCAGTATGGGAAACGCCCACTCAGTATGGGGGACATCCGCTCAGTTGAGAATCACCTGCTCAGTATGAGAAACACCCGCTCAGTATGGGGGACATCCGCTCAGTATGAGAAACACCCGCTCAGTATGGGGGACGCCCGCTCAGTATATGAAATTCCCGCTCAGTAGAGGGGACATCCGCTCAGTATGGGAAATGCCTGCTCAGTATGGAGGACGCCCACTCAGTATGGGAAACGCCCACTCAATATGGGGGACATCTGCTCAGTATGGGGGACGCTCGCTCAGTATGGGAAATGCCCGCTCAGTATGGGGGACATCCGCTCAGTATGGGGGACGCTCGCTCAGTATGGGAAATGCCCGCTCAGTATGGGGGACATCCGCTCAGTATGGGAAACACCCACTCAGTATGGGGGACGCCCGCTCAGTATGGGGGACGCTCGCTCAGTATGGGGGACGCTCGCTCAGTATGGGGGACATCCGCTCAGTATGGGGGACATCCGCTCAGTATGGGGGACGCCCGCTCAGCATGGGGGACGCTCGCTCAGTATGGGGGATGCCTGCTCAGTATGGGGGACGCCCGCTCAGTATGGGGGACGCTCGCTCAGTATGGGGGACGTCCGCTCAGTATGGGGGACATCCGCTCAGTATGGGGGACGCCAGCTCAGCATGGGGGACACTCGATCAGTATGGGGGATGCCTGCTCAGTATGGGGGATGCCCGCTCAGTATAGGGGACGCCCGCTCAGTATGGGAAACGCCCACTCAGTATGGGGGACATCCGCTCAGTTGAGAATCACCTGCTCAGTATGAGAAACACCCGCTCAGTATGGGGGACATCCGCTCAGTATGAGAAACACCCGCTCAGTATGGGGGACGCCCGCTCAGTATATGAAATTCCCGCTCAGTAGAGGGGACATCCGCTCAGTATGGGAAATGCCTGCTCAGTATGGAGGACGCCCGCTCAGTATGGGAAACGCCCACTCAATTATGGGGGACATCCGCTCAGTATGAGAAACACCCGCTCAGTATGGGGGACATCCGCTCAGTATGGGGGACACCCGCTCAGTATGGGAAATGCCCGCTCAGTATGGGGGACATCTGCTCAGTATGGGGGACGCTCGCTCAGTATGGGAAATGCCCGCTCAGTATGGGAAACTCCTGCTCAGTATGGGAAATACCCGCTCAGTATGGGGGATGCCCGCTCAGTATGGGAAATGCCCGCTCAGTATGGGAAATGCCCGCTCAGTATGGGGGACATCCGCTCAGTATGGGGGACGCCCGCTCAGTATGGGAAATGCCCGCTCAGTATGGGGGACATCCGCTCAGTATGGGGGACGCCCGCTCAGTATGGGAAATGCCCGCTCAGTATGGGGGACATCCGCTCAGTATGGGGGATGCCCGCACAGTATGGGAAATGCCTGCTCAGTATGAGGGACGCCCGCTCAGTATGAAAAACACCCACTCAGTATGGGGGACGCCCGCTCAGCATGGGAAACTCCCGCTCAGTATGGGGATGTCCGCTCAGTAGGTGGCACATCCGCTCAGTATGGGAAATGCCCGAACAGTATGGCTGATGCTCTTACAGTATGGAGGGCACCTCCTCAGTATGGGGGACACCAGCCCAGTATGGATGAAGCTCTCCCAGTATAAAGGACACGCGCTCAGTATAGGGGGCTCCTGCTCAGCATGGGGGGCTCCGCACGTTTCCTGTGTCATGTCCCGGATTATTTTGTTTGTTCTCTAATGGTTTTATATTTAACAGATTAATCAAATCCGCCGCATGGGGCAAAGAGCGAGGAGCGGACAGAAAAGCCGCGGTGCCCTGACATGACCCAGCACGGGCATCACAGCACCTGACCCTGCTCCACAGGCATAAAAGAAAGCAGAGTAGTGACCGCAGCTCTGGAGGTGACTGCGGGATAAGACACAATGTAACAGCAGAATAGGGGCTGCAGCTCTGGAGGTGACTGGAGGAAAAGACATAATGTAATAGTAGAATAGTGAGTGCAGCTCTGGAGGTGACTGGAGGATAAGACATGATGTAACAGCAGAATAGTGAGTGCAGCTCTGGAGGTGACTGGAGTATGACACGTTGTAACAGCAGAATAGTGACTGCAGCTCTGGAGGTGACTGGAGGATAGAGCACGCCCAGGAAGAGGAGGAGCATCTGTGCTGAGCATCTGCAGGCTAGGGCCTTGCTAAGCTCCTGGGAAGGGAGGTTTTTTCCTGCAAGGACTTTCCATCTGCCCCCTTCCCAGGAAAGAGGACTTTCCCTGGGACTGAGCGCCGGGGCTGTGCCCCTGGCTCCCACCCTCCGGCAAGCCAGCTGGGGGTGGGGGGCCTCAGCACCATCCGGAGGCCAGGGTGCAGCCAGCCAGTCCCAGGGAGATGGGGAAGAGACGGAGCCAGGAGAGAGGGGGTCGCAGGACCCAGGAGCCCCGGGACACCGGGCCCCCCGAAGCTGGTACCGTGGCGGCTCCTCCTCCCGGAGGAGTGGCGGCCCAGAGCAGAGGTGCAGTGGCAGAGCCCCCCAACATCTGGGGCTCCAGAGCTGAGGGAGAGCCATCCACCATCTACGCCTCCCGCATCCATGCGCACCTCTGCGAATATGAGGAGGCCGCCAAACAGCTGAGAAAACTCCGGGAGGAGTTAAGGGGAGCACGAGCGGTGGCTAAGAACCGGCTCCCCGCCTCGAGACGAGCTGAGGTCTCCGCCACGGTGGAGAGGCTGAAGGGGGCTATCAGGGCCTTGGAGGAGATACGGGCGGCTATCCTGAGTGGGAGCGGCCCCTTTGCAGAGAAACTGAAAAACGATGACCGGTTTAGAGCCATGACCGGAGGGTCTCCTGGGGGGTCGGGAGGCCCCTGCCAGGTGGAGGGCCAAGAGGAGGAGGAGGATGGCGGAACATCTACGCCTGCCCCACCTGAAGGCCTGGTGAGCAACAACACCCAGGTAACATGCAGCGGGGTGGCCCCTGAGCAAGTGGCTCTCCCACCGGACTCCAGTTACTCGGAGGAAAGTGGGGGCGAGGGGGAGGCTGGTGGGAGTGGGGACAGTAGTAGTGAGGGGGGCTGCCTCGTCCTACAACAGGTGAGGCAGATCGAGTCCCCAGAGCGGTTTGGCACACTGCTCTTTGGGGATGAGGTCTGCCCTGAGGACGAGGCAACCGGAAAGAGGAAAAAGAAAAAAAACAAGCGCAAGCCAAAAAACACCGTGGCTGACAAACTTATGTTTGTCCCTCTTTCCGGGGTCCCTCTGTCCCGCTGTATGGAACCCGCTGCCCACCCCGGCTCGGGCCCTGTGGTGGGTCCGCAGCGGGGGCGCGGGCAGAGTGATGTGTGCCTGGACCTTACCGTCACATCTGGTGGTGGCGGTGAGGGTTCAGGCAGCGACATGGAGGTCGGTGCTGGTGCCAGTGGTGTAACAGCCGCTGGCGGTATTGGCAGTAGTGGTGTCCGGGCTCAGTCCCCGGTGGCAGGGGGGGCTGGCCTGGCGCTCAGCACGGGTACAGCCAGGACCGCACCTCCGGCGGTGAGTGCTGGGGTCTCTGGATCCCCCACGCACGGGTCCGTTAAGTCTGGTCCACTTATGGGGGTCCAGAGACCTAGAAAGGGCGTGGAGGCTGCTGTGAAGCAGCAGCTAAAAAAATGCAAGGGGCTGGTAGCTCCTCTGACGGCGCCCGTGGCAAGAGCGGGGTCCCCGGCACGTAGACCCAAAAAGGGGTCCGTGCTGGGGGCACCGCCGCCGCTGGGCGATGAGGGGGAGTGGCCAGCCCTGCCAACATCAAGTGGTGGGTTCAGGGGCGCAGTGACAGTCCGTGAGGGGGGCGTGGCCTCCCCGAGTGTTGCCCAGCCTGCAAAGGCTGCGGCATGCGGGGGGGGCGTGTCCTCCTCGGCCGCTGTCCCGCCCGCTGTGCCCGCGTCACCTGGGGAGGGCGTGGCCTCGCAAGGGGTCACTGCTCTGCCCGGGGTGGCTGCGGCCGGCGGGGGGGGCGTGGCCTTGGCGGGCCCACTGCCTCCTGTCCCGCCTACCCCCTCAAGCAGCATAGTGCCCCCAAAAGTCGGTAGGGAGTTGTCGGGGTCCCCAGCCCGCTTACCTCCATCTGGTGGTGCGGGGGCTCTGGCGCTCCTTGGGAAGCCGGCGGGGGCGAACAGCAGAGGGCAGGGTGCGGTGGCAGTGGCCGTCCCTGTCCTCAGTGCAAAGACACCACAAAAAGAAAAAAAAGTGGAGCCAGAGAACCCAGGAGCTGCTGCTGCTCCCAGGCTCGGGCAGGGCGTACTGAGTGCGCTCTGCTCGGAGGTATTTAAAGGGGCAGCGGCACTCCTGGACAAGAGTTGGAGCAGTGCCAGCAGCTCCAAGGAGCAGAGCACTGGCCAGTCAGGGCCCCCAGCAGGCAGGCAGGGGTACTGCAACACCAAGTCTGCTAATGTAAATAGTGGTCTATCTGGAAGTGAGAGTGAGATAGGAGATATTTTTGAAGAGCTGTTTGAGGACATAAATGGTGATGTGAGCGATATGGATGAGGGAGTGAGTGCGAGTGTGAATGTGGCAGTAAATGCTGGAGTGAGTGCCGGAGCGAGTGGAAATAATAAAAGAGTGAACGGGAGAGTGAATGAGGGTGCTGGCACAAGTGGTGGTAGTGGTGGGAGGGCTGGCCCGTCTGCCCCCCCAGCCGCGAGGCCCCAACGTAATTATGCGGGGGTCGCGGCTGGGGGTCGGGGTGGTTCCGGGGGGGTCTCCTCGCCTCCGGGCTCCGGGGACGGCGGTTTGCACCGCCGTTTCCTGGAGGCCCTCCAAAGGGGAGAAAGATCGATCATGGTAGAGGGGAGGACAGTGGACCTGTCTTTCTGGATAGAGAGACATGGCCTAGCAGCCTTCCAAAATCAAAGGGAGGGAGGGACTGTTTGGTCTCTCCCCACAGCCGGGCAGGGGCCGCCAAGAAGGAATGTGGTCCGTCTTAGGTGGGGGGGCAGTGAAGCTTGTCCACCTAGGAGCAAGGTGGTGGAGCTCCTCCTTAAGATGGGCTTCGGGGCGAATGACATCTTTGCCCTGATACACCCTTCGGCGTCCCGCTTCTTCGACGTCAGCTTCGTGCGGCCAGAGGGGCTTGAGCTCTTCTGGTCAAACTACGAGCTGGTGCGAGAAGAGCCCGGATGGCGAGACTTCGTGGCTCAAGCGGTGTCTCGCCAAAATTCCGTCAAGCGAGTGACCGTGGTTACATGTAACGAGTCACTCGCAGGCGTGGACATCATGACGTGGCTTTCCCGTTACGGGGAGGTCACCGAGGTCCCAAAAAAGAACAGGGACGAGTTTGGCATCTGGTCGGGGGGCTGGACCTTCATGGTCAAATTGAAGGTTTCCGGCGGCACGGTCACCCACATCCCTTCCTCGGCGTTCCTGGGAAGGGACAGGATCCTGGTCTTCTACCGGGGGCAACCGAAGGTCTGCCACAAGTGCGGCGACCCCACTCACTTCAGCGCCAACTGCAAGGTGCAGAAGTGCGCGTTGTGTGGTGGGGTAGGTCACCTGGCTGCCTTGTGCAAAGACATTCGGTGCCACCTGTGTGGTGACCTGGGTCACCCTCTCAGCCGCTGCCCTCGCTCTTTCTCTAATGCCGCCACAGGCCCGGTGGGGGGAGACCGCGGGGGGGCAACCCCCGGTGGCGCTGCTTCTGCTGTGGCAGGTGGTGGCGAAGGGGGAAGGGCTGAGGGGCCAGTGAGGAAGGGCAATGCTGCAAGGGGCCCCGCGTACCAGCGGAGGCAGGAAAAACGCCAGGGAGGTAAGGGACAGGTGGAGCCTCGGGCAACCGGGGTGATGCCTGCTCCTCCCTCCAGGCCCGTGGCCAAAGCCTCTGAGGCCCTGGGGGAGAGTGCGGTGAGTGAGGAGATCAGGAGGATGGAGAGAGAGGAGAAAGCGGCTGACTCGGACAATTCCTCTCAGTATGAAAGTGTTGATGAGGATGTCCAAGAGCAGCCTACAGCACCAGGTGGCAAAACCAGGCGTGCCAAGCGCAAAGCGGTGGGGAGGAAGGCTGACAAGCCTTCAAAGTCCCCCCCGCCCCCGACCACAAGGGTGCATACGGAAGGGCCCGCTGACCCCCCTCTGATCAGACTCTCCAACCGGTTCAGCGCCCTCGGGGGTTCAGATGATGAACCGCAAGACGAGGGTACTGGGCCGGGGGTAACACCGGAGGGTCCTTCGGGGGATGGCGGAGTCTGTCCCTCAGGGGGCATTGCTCCTCCTGAGGGGGGGACAGACCTGGAACCCGGGGGCGAGGACACCAGGGGGGGTGGGATGGACACGTCGGGAGCTTCCCTGAAAAGGAAGGTGTCTGACCCCTCCCCAGGAGGAGGTAATAGCGGGGTAGGGAAGAAATTGGCCATCCAACTCGATCACCCATGATGGCTGAACTCGCCCCGTTGACGCTGGCGTCTATTAATGTCGCCAGCATTAAGTCAGATGCGGCTCGCTTCACGGCCTTTGATTTTTTCTCCCGGATTGAGGCAGAAATTTTATTCTTGCAAGAGACCAGACTAACAGACATGGGGGCCATCTATAAAGCACGGAGGGAGTGGAGGTGCGGGCCCTCATACTGGTCTCTTGCGGCCGAGCCGTATAGCGGGGTGGCAGTCCTTTTTAAGACTGCAGCAGTTGAATGCCGACGGGTTACTGAGTTGGAAATGGGGAGGTGCCTGATCCTAGATGTCTTCATGAGGGGACAAGAGCTCCGGCTCATCAACATCTACGGCCCGCAGTCCAAGTGGGACCGCAAATGTCTCTTCCTGAGGATCAAGCCCTTTCTTTTTACGAGCCGACAGGTGGTCTTCGGTGGGGACTTCAACACCATTACGAGGTCCCGTGACCGGGGGGGTCCCGGAGATCGCCTGGCTTATGATAGCGTCGCGTTGAATAGCATAGCCAGTGAAGCTCGCCTGGTGGATGCCCACATCCGGCACACCCCAGGTCACGGAGGTTTCACCTACCATAGGGGTAGCTGTAGGTCTAGAATAGACAGGTTTTTTTTGAAGGAGGACGCCATCTTTTCTGCTGTGTCCGCCGTTGAGGTGGAGTTCTCCGATCACTGTCTAATTTTCTTTTCTCTGAATGTTGCAGAGACTCCTCGGATGGGAAGAGGGCTGTGGAAGCTCAATTCGTCCCTGCTGGAAGAAGCGGAGGTGAGACAATCCTTCGAGGATTTTCTTCAGAGCCAGGTACCGCTGTTGGATCTCTGTAGTAGTAAGTCAGAGTGGTGGGAGATCTTCAAAAAGCGGGTGGCGGGGTTCTTCCGTCAGCTCTCGAGCCTCAGGAGTCTGAACAGGCACCGCTTGTACCAGGCTCTGGGGAGGAAACTCGAGCAGCTTGTCTCGACTGGAGGTGACCGAGAGGAAATCTCCAGAGTGAAATCTTTGCTCAAGAGGTGTCAGTATGATAGGCACACATCTTTGGTTTTTGAGAGGGACTTCGGGAAGTACCGCTCGCCCGACCCTTACAGAAACTGTAAGATGTCAGTGAATTGTAAGATGGTGACAGGACTGATCGACAGTACGGGGTCCCTGAACAGATCCAAATCAGGGATCCTGGAGGTGGTCAGATCCTTCTACTCACACCTCTTGGAAAAGAAGGATCTGGATCGGGACAGGATGTCGGCTTTCCTGGCTGAAGCCATCCCTGAGCCAGGGGGTGACCCCTCTCTTGGTGTTTTGGCAGAAGAAATCAGGGAAGAGGAAGTGAGACTGGCCATTGATGGGCTTCGGCTCAAGAAATCGCCAGGTCCGGATGGCTTAACATCTGAGTTCTATAAGACTTTTAGGGACTCCTTGGTCCCCCTCTTGACAGGGGTCTTTAATGAGTGTCTCTCCTCGGGCACTCTTCCCGGCTCAATGAGGAAGTCAGCCCTCATTATTCTGTCAAAGGGTAAGGATCCGTCCCGAATCGAGAACTGGCGTCCCATAGCGCTTCTCGATACGGACCGGAAGGTTCTGGCCAAGGTGCTGTTTAATCGGCTGGTGAAGTTTGCACCCCGGCTCCTTTCAGGGGCCCAGCATTGCTCTGTTCCAGGCCGCAGTACTTTTAGTGCTGTGCTCGGTGTCCGAGAGGCAGTGGAGCAGGGTAGGGCAGGTCACTGGAAGGGGTACTTGCTGTCATTAGATCAAGCGAAAGCCTTTGACCGGGTCAACCACGAGTACCTCTGGTCCGTCCTTTTGAGGTATGGTCTGCCTGGGAGGTTTGTAAAATGGTTAGAGATCTTGTACCAAGGGGCTGAGACTTTTCCGCTGGTGAATGGTTGGTCAGGTCGTCCTTTTGAGGTGGGTTCTGGGGTCCGTCAGGGCTGTCCGCTGAGCCCGCTTTTATACGTGTTCGCGATCGATCCCTTCTTAAGGAGGGTAGATCGTGGACCGTTGGCGGTAGTCGGGATGGACCGGGCGGGCTCTGGCTCCTCTCTGAGGGTGGTGGCGTACGCCGATGATGTTTCCCTGTTCGTATCCTCGAGAGGGGAGGCGGACTGGGTCATGTCGGAGGTAGTGCGCTACTCGGAGGCATCCGGGTCCATGATCAACCGGGATAAGTGTGAAAGTCTCTGGCTGGGAGGGGGAGATCCTAGTTTTGATCTCCCGGACACCCTTCCAGGGCCCCAGGCCACCGCCAAAATTCTAGGCATCGAATTTGGCCCCGGGGACTACCCCCAGCAAAATTGGGAGGGCAGACTTAAGATCGCCGCCCAAAAGGTGGACCAATGGAAGGGTTGGTCTTTAACCCTGAGGGAAAGGGTTGCCCTGGCTAAAGGCTATCTGCTACCTTTATTGATATACCTGGGCAGTGTGTGCATCTTGCCGGAACCTCTCTGGACGCGGGTCTATAGCCTGTTCTTCCAATTGTTATGGGGGAATAGGCTTAACCTAATCAAGAGGGAGGTTACATACCGTACGAGGAGACTAGGCGGGTTGGGTATGGTCAACCCGGTGGTGTTTCTAGTAAACACCTTTCTTAAGACTAACATCTCTAACCTCTGGCTAGAGAGGGCTCCTCCGTGGGTAGTCTCCTGCAAGGGTTGGCTTTGGCCTTTCTTCCAGGAATGGGAGACAGGAGGGCGGGTGAAGGACCTACGCACACCTCATGGGCATCTTCCGGCTTACGCTACCCCGGTTCTGAAGGTGATCCGCCGGTGGGGTCTGGGAATGTGGGAAATCAGGACCATGTCGAGGCAGTGCCTTGACAGGAGGGTCCTGTTGACCCATTTCCAGAAGCCCCTGGCCCTTAAGGATTGCCCAGGCCGGGATCTGGAGGTCGGGCTGGGGCTTTTAAATTCTAAGCGGATCCCCATGAAGTTTTGGGACTTGACCTGGCGTTGCTTCCACGGGAGGCTGTATGTAAGGGACAACTTGAAGTGCAGGAACTCCGATGACCGGGGTTGCCCTCGTGAGGAGTGTGGCGACGTGCTGGAAAGCATGGAGCACTTCCTGCTTCATTGTCCCTTTAATGCAGAGGTTTACAACAGGGTGGGTGCCTCCATACGTTGGCCGCGGCTGGCGTCCCTCTCCTACACTGAATGGGCCTATGGAGCGTTCAGATCCCTGGGTGGCCGGGACCCGTGCACTTTATTCCTAGTCAGTGCAGCGGTTAGGTTCCACACTTGGAATGCACGGTGCCTAGTTACGACGCGGAAAAAAACCCTCCCAAGGGATGAGGTGGTAGGAAACATCTTGGGTGACCTGGTGAAGGTCCGTTCTTTGGAGTTCGAAAGGTTGGGTGTGAGGAAGGCCTCTTGGCTTTGGAGAGGCCTCTCCTTTTAAAAACGCACTCAAGGGAGAGCTAGCTCCGTGTGAATGAGGATAGAGATAGCATAAGTTTCACTGGGTGTGTTAGGGACAGAAGTAGGGGCAGATAGGGACAGGGAGGGACAGGCACTGAGGGACAGATAGAGAGTTAGTTATGATAAGTTAGGTAGAGTAGGGGCAGGTAGGGACAGATAGGGACAGGTTTCTTTTTTTTAGGGACAGAAGTAGGGACAGTCTTAGTTCTTGAGGGATAGGATGAATGTGTTAGTGAGGGATGGAGCCTCTAGAACCCCGTTTTCCTGGTGGTGGGCTGGTGCATGCCACCTTAGCTTTTTGTTTTAAAAACAGGACATATAATGGATATTGGGCTTACAGGTGCCAAACTTGGGCCTTGGGTATGTAAATGCTGTGTTTAGTTTGTATATTAATGCGTAAGTAGATGGGATGGTATTGAGAGTTTTGGAAAATGTCTTTTGGTTGTGCTTTGGTAAAAGGAAAAACATATAACACACGTTTTTTTTTGTTTTTTTTTTTTAGTTAGAATGTGTGGATGGGGTGTAGTCAGGTTGGGAGGGGGGTGCATGGGGGGTGGTGGATGGATGACCGGATGCCAAGAGCAACATGAAGGAGCAGAGGAGCAGGGCAGGAGAAGTAGACTCTGCGGACCCTGGAAATAATTTTCGTGTGGAATCAAAAGGCCATAAACTTTCGTGGACCAGATTTTGCAGTGACAAGGCTACAAACTTGTAGGACCTGCGGTGCAAGGTGGTGGGAAAAAAAAGGCTGCGAACTTGTTGCCATGTGTGGGAGAGGAAAAAAAAAAAAAAAAAAAAAAATCTTTGCTGTGTAATAGGAGGTAAGGTTTGTCGGCCAAAGTGGCAGAGTTCTTGTTTTTTTCAAGGCGGAGGGCCAGGAAAGGGTTATTTTCGTTTGGTTTTTGTAAATAGTAAAATTGTAAATAGTAAACTAGTAAAATCGGTGAGGTGTGAATGGGGGTGAATGGGGGTGAATGGAGTGAGAGTGGGGAGAGGGGTTTATGTTTCTTTGTATTCTCTTTTAAGTGGATTCCTGCTGGGGGACCCTAAGCTGCCGAGCTTAGTGGAGGACAAGGAAAGGATTTGGACTTTCAGTTGTTTGCGCATGTTTTGCACATTTTATGTCTGTCTATGTTGGTTTTCTTTAGTTTATGTATTGTGGTTTGTTTCTGAGTGTAATTTTGATAATTTTGTAAAATAAAAGAGTTGGAGGATAAGACATGATGTAACAGCAGAATAGTGAGTGCAGCTCTGGAGGTGACTGGAGTATGACACGTTGTAACAGCAGAATAGTGACTGCAGCTCTGGAGGTGACTGGAGGATAGAGCACGCCCAGGAAGAGGAGGAGCATCTGTGCTGAGCGTCTGCAGGCTAGGGCCTTGCTAAGCTCCTGGGAAGGGAGGTTTTTTCCTGCAAGGACTTTCCATCTGCCCCCTTCCCAGGAAAGAGGACTTTCCCTGGGACTGAGCGCCGGGGCTGTGCCCCTGGCTCCCACCCTCCGGCAAGCCAGCTGGGGGTGGGGGGCCTCAGCACCATCCAGAGGCCAGGGTGCAGCCAGCCAGTCCCAGGGAGATGGGGAAGAGACGGAGCCAGGAGAGAGGGGGTCGCAGGACCCAGGAGCCCCGGGACACCGGGCCCCCCGAAGCTGGTACCGTGGCGGCTCCTCCTCCCGGAGGAGTGGCGGCCCAGAGCAGAGGTGCAGTGGCAGAGCCCCCCAACATCTGGGGCTCCAGAGCTGAGGGAGAACCATCCACCATCTACGCCTCCCGCATCCATGCGCACCTCTGCGAATATGAGGAGGCCGCCAAACAGCTGAGAAAACTCCGGGAGGAGTTAAGGGGAGCACGAGCGGTGGCTAAGAACCGGCTCCCCGCCTCGAGACGAGCTGAGGTCTCCGCCACGGTGGAGAGGCTGAAGGGGGCTATCAGGGCCTTGGAGGAGATACGGGCGGCTATCCTGAGTGGGAGCGGCCCCTTTGCAGAGAAACTGAAAAACGATGACCGGTTTAGAGCCATGACCGGAGGGTCTCCTGGGGGGTCGGGAGGCCCCTGCCAGGTGGAGGGCCAAGAGGAGGAGGATGGCGGAACATCTACGCCTGCCCCACCTGAAGGCCTGGTGAGCAACAACACCCAGGTAACATGCAGCGGGGTGGCCCCTGAGCAAGTGGCTCTCCCACCGGACTCCAGTTACTCGGAGGAAAGTGGGGGCGAGGGGGAGGCTGGTGGGAGTGGGGACAGTAGTAGTGAGGGGGGCTGCCTCGTCCTACAACAGGTGAGGCAGATCGAGTCCCCAGAGCGGTTTGGCACACTGCTCTTTGGGGATGAGGTCTGCCCTGAGGACGAGGCAACCGGAAAGAGGAAAAAGAAAAAAAACAAGCGCAAGCCAAAAAACACCGTGGCTGACAAACTTATGTTTGTCCCTCTTTCCGGGGTCCCTCTGTCCCGCTGTATGGAACCCGCTGCCCACCCCGGCTCGGGCCCTGTGGTGGGTCCGCAGCGGGGGCGCGGGCAGAGTGATGTGTGCCTGGACCTTACCGTCACATCTGGTGGTGGCGGTGAGGGTTCAGGCAGCGACATGGAGGTCGGTGCTGGTGCCAGTGGTGTAACAGCCGCTGGCGGTATTGGCAGTAGTGGTGTCCGGGCTCAGTCCCCGGTGGCAGGGGGGGCTGGCCTGGCGCTCAGCACGGGTACAGCCAGGACCGCACCTCCGGCGGTGAGTGCTGGGGTCTCTGGATCCCCCACGCACGGGTCCGTTAAGTCTGGTCCACTTATGGGGGTCCAGAGACCTAGAAAGGGCGTGGAGGCTGCTGTGAAGCAGCAGCTAAAAAAATGCAAGGGGCTGGTAGCTCCTCTGACGGCGCCCGTGGCAAGAGCGGGGTCCCCGGCGCGTAGACCCAAAAGGGGGTCCGTGCTGGGGGCACCGCCGCCGCTGGGCGATGAGGGGGAGTGGCCAGCCCTGCCAACATCAAGTGGTGGGTTCAGGGGCGCAGTGACAGTCCGTGAGGGGGGCGTGGCCTCCCCGAGTGTTGCCCAGCCTGCAAAGGCTGCGGCATGCGAGGGGGGCGTGTCCTCCTCGGCCGCTGTCCCGCCCGCTGTGCCCGCGTCACCTGGGGAGGGCGTGGCCTCGCAAGGGGTCACTGCTCTGCCCGGGGTGGCTGCGGCCGGCGGGGGGGGCGTGGCCTTGGCGGGCCCACTGCCTCCTGTCCCGCCTACCCCCTCAAGCAGCATAGTGCCCCCAAAAGTCGGTAGGGAGTTGTCGGGGTCCCCAGCCCGCTTACCTCCATCTGGTGGTGCGGGGGCTCTGGCGCTCCTTGGGAAGCCGGCGGGGGCGAACAGCAGAGGGCAGGGTGCGGTGGCAGTGGCCGTCCCTGTCCTCAGTGCAAAGACACCACAAAAAGAAAAAAAAGTGGAGCCAGAGAACCCAGGAGCTGCTGCTGCTCCCAGGCTCGGGCAGGGCGTACTGAGTGCGCTCTGCTCGGAGGTATTTAAAGGGGCAGCGGCACTCCTGGACAAGAGTTGGAGCAGTGCCAGCAGCTCCAAGGAGCAGAGCACTGGCCAGTCAGGGCCCCCAGCAGGCAGGCAGGGGTACTGCAACACCAAGTCTGCTAATGTAAATAGTGGTCTATCTGGAAGTGAGAGTGGGAGTGAGATAGGAGATATTTTTGAAGAGCTGTTTGAGGACATAAATGGTGATGTGAGCGATATGGATGAGGGAGTGAGTGCGAGTGTGAATGTGGCAGTAAATGCTGGAGTGAGTGCCGGAGCGAGTGGAAATAATAAAAGAGTGAACGGGAGAGTGAATGAGGGTGCTGGCACAAGTGGTGGTAGTGGTGGGAGGGCTGGCCCGTCTGCCCCCCCAGCCGCGAGGCCCCAACGTAATTATGCGGGGGTCGCGGCTGGGGGTCGGGGTGGTTCCGGGGGGGTCTCCTCGCCTCCGGGCTCAGGGGACGGCGGTTTGCACCGCCGTTTCCTGGAGGCCCTCCAAAGGGGAGAAAGATCGATCATGGTAGAGGGGAGGACAGTGGACCTGTCTTTCTGGATAGAGAGACATGGCCTAGCAGCCTTCCAAAATCAAAGGGAGGGAGGGACTGTTTGGTCTCTCCCCACAGCCGGGCAGGGGCCGCCAAGAAGGAATGTGGTCCGTCTTAGGTGGGGGGGCAGTGAAGCTTGTCCACCTAGGAGCAAGGTGGTGGAGCTCCTCCTTAAGATGGGCTTCGGGGCGAATGACATCTTTGCCCTGATACACCCTTCGGCGTCCCGCTTCTTCGACGTCAGCTTCGTGCGGCCAGAGGGGCTTGAGCTCTTCTGGTCAAACTACGAGCTGGTGCGAGAAGAGCCCGGATGGCGAGACTTCGTGGCTCAAGCGGTGTCTCGCCAAAATTCCGTCAAGCGAGTGACCGTGGTTACATGTAACGAGTCACTCGCAGGCGTGGACATCATGACGTGGCTTTCCCGTTACGGGGAGGTCACCGAGGTCCCAAAAAAGAACAGGGACGAGTTTGGCATCTGGTCGGGGGGCTGGACCTTCATGGTCAAATTGAAGGTTTCCGGCGGCACGGTCACCCACATCCCTTCCTCGGCGTTCCTGGGAAGGGACAGGATCCTGGTCTTCTACCAGGGGCAACCGAAGGTCTGCCACAAGTGCGGCGACCCCACTCACTTCAGCGCCAACTGCAAGGTGCAGAAGTGCGCGTTGTGTGGTGGGGTAGGTCACCTGGCTGCCTTGTGCAAAGACATTCGGTGCCACCTGTGTGGTGACCTGGGTCACCCTCTCAGCCGCTGCCCTCGCTCTTTCTCTAATGCCGCCACAGGCCCGGTGGGGGGAGACCGCGGGGGGGCAACCCCCGGTGGCGCTGCTTCTGCTGTGGCAGGTGGTGGCGAAGGGGGAAGGGCTGAGGGGCCAGTGAGGAAGGGCAATGCTGCAAGGGGCCCCGCGTACCAGCGGAGGCAGGAAAAACGCCAGGGAGGTAAGGGACAGGTGGAGCCTCGGGCAACCGGGGTGATGCCTGCTCCTCCCTCCAGGCCCGTGGCCAAAGCCTCTGAGGCCCTGGGGGAGAGTGCGGTGAGTGAGGAGATCAGGAGGATGGAGAGAGAGGAGAAAGCGGCTGACTCGGACAATTCCTCTCAGTATGAAAGTGTTGATGAGGATGTCCAAGAGCAGCCTACAGCACCAGGTGGCAAAACCAGGCGTGCCAAGCGCAAAGCGGTGGGGAGGAAGGCTGACAAGCCTTCAAAGTCCCCCCCGCCCCCGACCACAAGGGTGCATACGGAAGGGCCCGCTGACCCCCCTCTGATCAGACTCTCCAACCGGTTCAGCGCCCTCGGGGGTTCAGATGATGAACCGCAAGACGAGGGTACTGGGCCGGGGGCAACACCGGAGGGTCCTTCAGGGGATGGCGGAGTCCGTCCCTCAGGGGGCATTGCTCCTCCTGAGGGGGGGACAGACCTGGAACCCGGGGGCGAGGACACCGGGGGGGGTGGGATGGACACGTCGGGAGCTTCCCTGAAAAGGAAGGTGTCTGACCCCTCCCCAGGAGGAGGTAATAGCGGGGTAGGGAAGAAATTGGCCATCCAACTCGATCACCCATGATGGCTGAACTCGCCCCGTTGACGCTGGCGTCTATTAATGTCGCCAGCATTAAGTCAGATGCGGCTCGCTTCACGGCCTTTGATTTTTTCTCCCGGATTGAGGCAGAAATTTTATTCTTGCAAGAGACCAGACTAACAGACATGGGGGCCATCTATAAATCACGGAGGGAGTGGAGGTGCGGGCCCTCATACTGGTCTCTTGCGGCCGAGCCGTATAGCGGGGTGGCAGTCCTTTTTAAGACTGCAGCAGTTGAATGCCGACGGGTTACTGAGTTGGAAATGGGGAGGTGCCTGATCCTAGATGTCTTCATGAGGGGACAAGAGCTCCGGCTCATCAACATCTACGGCCCGCAGTCCAAGTGGGACCGCAAATGTCTCTTCCTGAGGATCAAGCCCTTTCTTTTTACGAGCCGACAGGTGGTCTTCGGTGGGGACTTCAACACCATTACGAGGTCCCGTGACCGGGGGGGTCCCGGAGATCGCCTGGCTTATGATAGCGTCGCGTTGAATAGCATAGCCAGTGAAGCTCGCCTGGTGGATGCCCACATCCGGCACACCCCAGGTCACGGAGGTTTCACCTACCATAGGGGTAGCTGTAGGTCTAGAATAGACAGGTTTTTTTTGAAGGAGGACGCCATCTTTTCTGCTGTGTCCGCCGTTGAGGTGGAGTTCTCCGATCACTGTCTAATTTTCTTTTCTCTGAATGTTGCAGAGACTCCTCGGATGGGAAGAGGGCTGTGGAAGCTCAATTCGTCCCTGCTGGAAGAAGCGGAGGTGAGACAATCCTTCGAGGATTTTCTTCAGAGCCAGGTACCGCTGTTGGATCTCTGTAGTAGTAAGTCAGAGTGGTGGGAGATCTTCAAAAAGCGGGTGGCGGGGTTCTTCCGTCAGCTCTCGAGCCTCAGGAGTCTGAACAGGCACCGCTTGTACCAGGCTCTGGGGAGGAAACTCGAGCAGCTTGTCTCGACTGGAGGTGACCGAGAGGAAATCTCCAGAGTGAAATCTTTGCTCAAGAGGTGTCAGTATGATAGGCACACATCTTTGGTTTTTGAGAGGGACTTCGGGAAGTACCGCTCGCCCGACCCTTACAGAAACTGTAAGATGTCAGTGAATTGTAAGATGGTGACAGGACTGATCGACAGTACGGGGTCCCTGAACAGATCCAAATCAGGGATCCTGGAGGTGGTCAGATCCTTCTACTCACACCTCTTGGAAAAGAAGGATCTGGATCGGGACAGGATGTCGGCTTTCCTGGCTGAAGCCATCCCTGAGCCAGGGGGTGACCCCTCTCTTGGTGTTTTGGCAGAAGAAATCAGGGAAGAGGAAGTGAGACTGGCCATTGATGGGCTTCGGCTCAAGAAATCGCCAGGTCCGGATGGCTTAACATCTGAGTTCTATAAGACTTTTAGGGACTCCTTGGTCCCCCTCTTGACAGGGGTCTTTAATGAGTGTCTCTCCTCGGGCACTCTTCCCGGCTCAATGAGGAAGTCAGCCCTCATTATTCTGTCAAAGGGTAAGGATCCATCCCGAATCGAGAACTGGCGTCCCATAGCGCTTCTCGATACGGACCGGAAGGTTCTGGCCAAGGTGCTGTTTAATCGGCTGGTGAAGTTTGCACCCCAGCTCCTTTCAGGGGCCCAGCATTGCTCTGTTCCAGGCCGCAGTACTTTTAGTGCTGTGCTCGGTGTCCGAGAGGCAGTGGAGCAGGGTAGGGCAGGTCACTGGAAGGGGTACTTGCTGTCATTAGATCAAGCGAAAGCCTTTGACCGGGTCAACCACGAGTACCTCTGGTCCGTCCTTTTGAGGTATGGTCTGCCTGGGAGGTTTGTAAAATGGTTAGAGATCTTGTACCAAGGGGCTGAGACTTTTCCGCTGGTGAATGGTTGGTCAGGTCGTCCTTTTGAGGTGGGTTCTGGGGTCCGTCAGGGCTGTCCGCTGAGCCCGCTTTTATACGTGTTCGCGATCGATCCCTTCTTAAGGAGGGTAGATCGTGGACCGTTGGCGGGAGTCGGGATGGACCGGGCGGGCTCTGGCTCCTCTCTGAGGGTGGTGGCGTACGCCGATGATGTTTCCCTGTTCGTATCCTCGAGAGGGGAGGCGGACTGGGTCATGTCGGAGGTAGTGCGCTACTCGGAGGCATCCGGGTCCATGATCAACCGGGATAAGTGTGAAAGTCTCTGGCTGGGAGGGGGAGATCCTAGTTTTGATCTCCCGGACACCCTTCCAGGGCCCCAGGCCACCGCCAAAATTCTAGGCATCGAATTTGGCCCCGGGGACTACCCCCAGCAAAATTGGGAGGGCAGACTTAAGATCGCCGCCCAAAAGGTGGACCAATGGAAGGGTTGGTCTTTAACCCTGAGGGAAAGGGTTGCCCTGGCTAAAGGCTATCTGCTACCTTTATTGATATACCTGGGCAGTGTGTGCATCTTGCCGGAACCTCTCTGGACGCGGGTCTATAGCCTGTTCTTCCAATTGTTATGGGGGAATAGGCTTAACCTAATCAAGAGGGAGGTTACATACCGTACGAGGAGACTAGGCGGGTTGGGTATGGTCAACCCGGTGGTGTTTCTAGTAAACACCTTTCTTAAGACTAACATCTCCAACCTCTGGCTAGAGAGGGCTCCTCCGTGGGTAGTCTCCTGCAAGGGTTGGCTTTGGCCTTTCTTCCAGGAATGGGAGACAGGAGGGCGGGTGAAGGACCTACGCACACCTCATGGGCATCTTCCGGCTTACGCTACCCCGGTTCTGAAGATGATCCGCCGGTGGGGTCTGGGAATGTGGGAAATCAGGACCATGTCGAGGCAGTGCCTTGACAGGAGGGTCCTGTTGACCCATTTGCAGAAGCCCCTGGCCCTTAAGGATTGCCCAGGCCGGGATCTGGAGGTCGGGCTGGGGCTTTTAAATTCTAAGCGGATCCCCATGAAGTTTTGGGACTTGACCTGGCGTTGCTTCCACGGGAGGCTGTATGTAAGGGACAACTTGAAGTGCAGGAACTCCGATGACCGGGGTTGCCCTCGTGAGGAGTGTGGCGACGTGCTGGAAAGCATGGAGCACTTCCTGCTTCATTGTCCCTTTAATGCAGAGGTTTACAACAGGGTGGGTGCCTCCATACGTTGGCCGCGGCTGGCGTCCCTCTCCTACACTGAATGGGCCTATGGAGCGTTCAGATCCCTGGGTGGCCGGGACCCGTGCACTTTATTCCTAGTCAGTGCAGCGGTTAGGTTCCACACTTGGAATGCACGGTGCCTAGTTACGACGCGGAAAAAAACCCTCCCAAGGGATGAGGTGGTAGGAAACATCTTGGGTGACCTGGTGAAGGTCCGTTCTTTGGAGTTCGAAAGGTTGGGTGTGAGGAAGGCCTCTTGGCTTTGGAGAGGCCTCTCCTTTTAAAAACGCACTCAAGGGAGAGCTAGCTCCGTGTGAATGAGGGTAGGGATAGCATAAGTTTCACTGGGTGTGTTAGGGACAGAAGTAGGGGCAGATAGGGACAGGGAGGGACAGGCACTGAGGGACAGATAGAGAGTTAGTTATGATAAGTTAGGTAGAGTAGGGGCAGGTAGGGACAGATAGGGACAGGTTTCTTTTTTTAGGGACAGAAGTAGGGACAGTCTTAGTTCTTGAGGGATAGGATGAATGTGTTAGTGAGGGATGGAGCCTCTAGAACCCCGTTTTCCTGGTGGTGGGCTGGTGCATGCCACCTTAGCTTTTTGTTTTAAAAACAGGACATATAATGGATATTGGGCTTACAGGTGCCAAACTTGGGCCTTGGGTATGTAAATGCTGTGTTTAGTTTGTATATTAATGCGTAAGTAGATGGGATGGTATTGAGAGTTTTGGAAAATGTCTTTTGGTTGTGCTTTGGTAAAAGGAAAAACATATAACACACGTTTTTTTTTTGTTTCTTTAGTTAGAATGTGTGGATGGGGTGTAGTCAGGTTGGGAGGGGGGTGCATGGGGGGTGGTGGATGGATGACCGGATGCCAAGAGCAACATGAAGGAGCAAAGGAGCAGGGCAGGAGAAGTAGACTCTGCGGACCCTGGAAATAATTTTCGTGTGGAATTAAAAGGCCATAAACTTTCGTGGACCAGATTTTGCAGTGACAAGGCTACAAACTTGTAGGACCTGCGGTGCAAGGTGGTGGGAAAAAAAAGGCTGCGAACTTGTTGCCATGTGTGGGAGGGGAAAAGAAAAAAAAAAAAAAAAAAATCTTTGCTGTGTAATAGGAGGTAAGGTTTGTCGGCCAAAGTGGCAGAGTTCTTGTTTTTTTTCAAGGCGGAGGGCCAGGAAAGGGTTATTTTCGTTTGGTTTTTGTAAATAGTAAAATTGTAAATAGTAAACTAGTAAAATCGGTGAGGTGTGAATGGGGGTGAATGGGGGTGAATGGAGTGAGAGTGGGGAGAGGGGTTTATGTTTCTTTGTATTCTCTTTTAAGTGGATTCCTGCTGGGGGACCCTAAGCTGCCGAGCTCAGTGGAGGACAAGGAAAGGATTTGGACTTTCAGTTGTTTGCGCATGTTTTGCACATTTTATGTCTGTCTATGTTGGTTTTCTTTAGTTTATGTATTGTGGTTTGTTTCTGAGTGTAATTTTGATAATTTTGTAAAATAAAAGAGTTGGAGGATAGAGCACGCCCAGGAAGAGGAGGAGCATCTGTGCTGAGCGTCTGCAGGCTAGGGCCTTGCTAAGCTCCTGGGAAGGGAGGTTTTTTCCTGCAAGGACTTTACATCTGCCCCCTTCCCAGGAAAGAGGACTTTCCCTGGGACTGAGCGCCGGGGCTGTGCCCCTGGCTCCCACCCTCCGGCAAGCCAGCTGGGGGTGGGGGGCCTCAGCACCATCCAGAGGCCAGGGTGCAGCCAGCCAGTCCCAGGGAGATGGGGAAGAGACGGAGCCAGGAGAGAGGGGGTCGCAGGACCCAGGAGCCCCGGGACACCGGGCCCCCTGAAGCTGGTACCATGGCGGCTCCTCCTCCCGGAGGAGTGGCGGCCCAGAGCAGAGGTGCAGTGGCAGAGCCCCCCAACATCTGGGGCTCCAGAGCTGAGGGAGAGCCATCCACCATCTACGCCTCCCGCATCCATGCGCACCTCTGCGAATATGAGGAGGCCGCCAAACAGCTGAGAAAACTCCGGGAGGAGTTAAGGGGAGCACGAGCGGTGGCTAAGAACCGGCTCCCCGCCTCGAGACGAGCTGAGGTCTCCGCCACGGTGGAGAGGCTGAAGGGGGCTATCAGGGCCTTGGAGGAGATACGGGCGGCTATCCTGAGTGGGAGCGGCCCCTTTGCAGAGAAACTGAAAAACGATGACCGGTTTAGAGCCATGACCGGAGGGTCTCCTGGGGGGTCGGGAGGCCCCTGCCAGGTGGAGGGCCAAGAGGAGGAGGAGGAGGATGGCGGAACATCTACGCCTGCCCCACCTGAAGGCCTGGTGAGCAACAACACCCAGGTAACATGCAGCGGGGTGGCCCCTGAGCAAGTGGCTCTCCCACCGGACTCCAGTTACTCGGAGAAAAGTGGGGGCGAGGGGGAAGCTGGTGGGAGTGGGGACAGTAGTAGTGAGGGGGGCTGCCTCGTCCTACAGCAGGTGAGGCAGATCGAGTCCCCAGAGCGGTTTGGCACACTGCTCTTTGGGGATGAGGTCTGCCCTGAGGACGGGGCAACCGGAAGGAGGAAAAAGAAAAAAAACAAGCGCAAGCCAAAAAACACCGTGGCTGACAAACTTATGTTTGTCCCTCTTTCCGGGGCCCCTCTGTCCCGCTGTATGGAACCCGCTGCCCACCCCGGCTCGGGCCCTGTGGTGGGTCCGCAGCGGGGGCGCGGGCAGAGTGATGTGTGCCTGGACCTTACCGTCACATCTGGTGGTGGCAGTGAGGGTTCAGGCAGCGACATGGAGGTCTGTGCTGGTGCCATTGGTGTAACAGCCGCTGGCGGTATTGGCAGTAGTGGTGTCCGGGCTCAGTCCCCGGTGGCAGGGGGGGCTGGCCTGGCGCTCAGCACGGATACAGCCAGGACCGCACCTCCGGCGGTGAGTGCTGGGGTCTCTGGATCCCCCACGCACGGGTCCGTTAAGTCTGGTCCACTTATGGGGGTCCAGAGACCTAGAAAGGGCGTGGAGGCTGCTGTGAAGCAGCAGCTAAAAAAAATGCAAGGGGCTGGTAGCTCCTCTGACGGCGCCCGTGGCAAGAGCGGGGTCCCCGGCGCGTAGACCCAAAAAGGGGTCCGTGCTGAGGGCACCGCCGCCGCTGGGCGACGGGGGGGAGTGGCCAGCCCTGCCAACATCAAGTGGTGGGTTCAGGGGCGCAGTGACAGTCCGTGAGGGGGGCGTGGCCTCCCCGAGTGTTGCCCGGCCTGCAAAGGCTGCGGCATGCGGGGGGGGCGTGTCCTCCTCGGCCGCTGTCCCGCCCGCTGTGCCCGCGTCACCTGGGGGGGCGTAGCCTCGCAAGGGGTCACTGCTCTGCCCGGGGTGGCTGCGGCCGGCGGGGGGGCGTGGCCTTGGCGGGCCCGCTGCCTCCTGTCCCGCCTACCCCCTCAAGCAGCATAGTGCCCCCAAAAGTCGGTAGGGAGTTGTCGGGGTCCCCAGCCCGCTTACCTCCATCTGGTGGTGCAGGGGCTCTGGCGCTCCTTGGGAAGCCGGCGGGGGCGAACAGCAGAGGGCAGGGTGCGGTGGCAGTGGCCGTCCCTGTCCTCAGTGCAAAGACACCGCAAAAAGAAAAAAAAGTGGAGCCAGAGAACCCAGGAGCTGCTGCTGCTCCCAGGCTCGGGCAGGGCGTACTGAGTGCGCTCTGCTCGGAGGTATTTAAAGGGGCAGCGGCACTCCTGGACAAGAGTTGGAGCAGTGCCAGCAGCTCCAAGGAGCAGAGCACTGGCCAGTCAGAGCCCCCAGCAGGCAGGCAGGGGTACTGCAACACCAAGTCTGCTAATGTAAATAGTGGTCTATCTGGAAGTGAGAGTGGGAGTGAGATAGGAGATATTTTTGAAGAGCTGTTTGAGGACATAAATGGTGATGTGAGCGATATGGATGAGGGAGTGAGTGCGAGTGTGAATGTGGCAGTAAATGCTGGAGTGAGTGCCGGAGCGAGTGGAAATAATAAAAGAGTGAACGGGAGAATGAATGAGGGTGCTGGCACAAGTGGTGGTAGTGGTGGGAGGGCTGGCCCGTCTGCCCCCCCCAGCCGCGAGGCCCCAACGTAATTATGCGGGGGTCGCGGCTGGGGGTCGGGGTGGTTCCGGGGGGGTCTCCTCGCCTCCGGGCTCCGGGGACGGCGGTTTGCACCGCCATTTCCTGGAGGCCCTCCAAAGGGGAGAAAGATCGATCATGGTAGAGGGGAGGACAGTGGACCTGTCTTTCTGGATAGAGAGACATGGCCTAGCAGCCTTCCAAAATCAAAGGGAGGGAGGGACTGTTTGGTCTCTCCCCACAGCCGGGCAGGGGCCGCCAAGAAGGAATGTGGTCCGTCTTAGGTGGGGGGGCAGTGAAGCCTGTCCACCTAGGAGCAAGGTGGTGGAGCTCCTCCTTAAGATGGGCTTCGGGGCGAATGACATCTTTGCCCTGATACACCCTTCGGCGTCCCGCTTCTTCGACGTCAGCTTCGTGCGGCCAGAGGGGCTTGAGCTCTTCTGGTCAAACTACGAGCTGGTGCGAGAAGAGCCCGGATGGCGAGACTTCGTGGCTCAAGCGGTGTCTCGCCAAAATTCCGTCAAGCGAGTGACCGTGGTTACATGTAACGAGTCACTCGCAGGCGTGGACATCATGACGTGGCTTTCCCGTTACGGGGAGGTCACCGAGGTCCCAAAAAAGAACAGGGACGAGTTTGGCATCTGGTCGGGGGGCTGGACCTTCATGGTCAAATTGAAGGTTTCCGGCGGCACAGTCACCCACATCCCTTCCTCGGCGTTCCTGGGAAGGGACAGGATCCTGGTCTTCTACCAGGGGCAACCGAAGGTCTGCCACAAGTGCGGCGACCCCACTCACTTCAGCGCCAACTGCAAGGTGCAGAAGTGCGCGTTGTGTGGTGGGGTAGGTCACCTGGCTGCCTTGTGCAAAGACATTCGGTGCCACCTGTGTGGTGACCTGGGTCACCCTCTCAGCCGCTGCCCTCGCTCTTTCTCTAATGCCGCCACAGGCCCGGTGGGGGGAGACCGCAGGGGGGCAACCCCCGGTGGCGCTGCTTCTGCTGTGGCAGGTGGTGGCGAAGGGGGAAGGGCTGAGGGGCCAGTGAGGAAGGGCAATGCTGCAAGGGGCCCCGCGTACCAGCGGAGGCAGGAAAAGCGCCAGGGAGGTAAGGGACAGGTGGAGCCTCGGGCAACCGGGGTGATGCCTGCTCCTCCCTCCAGGCCCGTGGCCAAAGCCTCTGAGGCCCTGGGGGAGAGTGCGGTGAGTGAGGAGATCAGGAGGATGGAGAGAGAGGAGAAAGCGGCTGACTCGGACAATTCCTCTCAGTATGAAAGTGTTGATGAGGATGTCCAAGAGCAGCCTACAGCACCAGGTGGCAAAACCAGGCGTGCCAAGCGCAAAGCGGTGGGGAGGAAGGCTGACAAGCCTTCAAAGTCCCCCCCGCCCCCGACCACAAGGGTGCATACGGAAGGGCCCGCTGACCCCCCTCTGATCAGACTCTCCAACCGGTTCAGCGCCCTCGGGGGTTCAGATGATGAACCGCAAGACGAGGGTACTGGGCCGGGGGCAACACCGGAGGGTCCTTCAGGGGATGGCGGAGTCCGTCCCTCAGGGGGCATTGCTCCTCCTGAGGGGGGGACAGACCTGGAACCCGGGGGCGAGGACACCGGGGGGGTGGGATGGACACGTCGGGAGCTTCCCTGAAAAGGAAGGTGTCTGACCCCTCCCCAGGAGGAGGTAATAGCGGGGTAGGGAAGAAATTGGCCATCCAACTCGATCACCCATGATGGCTGAACTCGCCCCGTTGACGCTGGCATCTATTAATGTCGCCAGCATTAAGTCAGATGCGGCTCGCTTCACAGCCTTTGATTTTTTCTCCCGGATTGAGGCAGAAATTTTATTCTTGCAAGAGACCAGACTAACAGACATGGGGGCCATCTATAAAGCACGGAGGGAGTGGAGGTGCGGGCCCTCATACTGGTCTCTTGCGGCCGAGCCGTATAGCGGGGTGGCAGTCCGCCTGGTGGATGCCCACATCCGGCACACCCCAGGTCACGGAGGTTTCACCTACCATAGTAGGTCCTTTTTAAGACTGCAGCAGTTGAATGCCGACGGGTTACTGAGTTGGAAATGGGGAGGTGCCTGATCCTAGATGTCTTCATGAGGGGACAAGAGCTCCGGCTCATCAACATCTACGGCCCGCAGTCCAAGTGGGACCGCAAATGTCTCTTCCTGAGGATCAAGCCCTTTCTTTTTACGAGCCGACAGGTGGTCTTCGGTGGGGACTTCAACACCATTACGAGGTCCCGTGACCGGGGGGGTCCCGGAGATCGCCTGGCTTATGATAGCGTCGCGTTGAATAGCATAGCCAGTGAAGCTCGCCTGGTGGATGCCCACATCCGGCACACCCCAGGTCACGGAGGTTTCACCTACCATAGGGGTAGCTGTAGGTCTAGAATAGACAGGTTTTTTTTGAAGGAGGACGCCATCTTTTCTGCTGTGTCCGCCGTTGAGGTGGAGTTCTCCGATCACTGTCTAATTTTCTTTTCTCTGAATGTTGCAGAGACTCCTCGGATGGGAAGAGGGCTGTGGAAGCTCAATTCGTCCCTGCTGGAAGAAGCGGAGGTGAGACAATCCTTCGAGGATTTTCTTCAGAGCCAGGTACCGCTGTTGGATCTCTGTAGTAGTAAGTCAGAGTGGTGGGAGATCTTCAAAAAGCGGGTGGCGGGGTTCTTCCGTCAGCTCTCGAGCCTCAGGAGTCTGAACAGGCACCGCTTGTACCAGGCTCTGGGGAGGAAACTCGAGCAGCTTGTCTCGACTGGAGGTAACCGAGAGGAAATCTCCAGAGTGAAATCTTTGCTCAAGAGGTGTCAGTATGATAGGCACACCTCCTTGGTTTTTGAGAGGGACTTCGGGAAGTACCGCTCGCCCGACCCTTACAGAAACTGTAAGATGTCAGTGAATTGTAAGATGGTGACAGGACTGATTGACAGTACGGGGTCCCTGAACAGATCCAAATCAGGGATCCTGGAGGTAGTCAGATCCTTCTACTCACACCTCTTGGAAAAGAAGGATCTGGATCGGGACAGGATGTCGGCTTTCCTGGCTGAAGCCGTCCCTGAGCCAGGGGGTGACCCCTCTCTTGGTGTTTTGGCAGAAGAAATCAGGGAAGAGGAAGTGAGACTGGCCATTGATGGGCTTCGGCTCAAGAAATCGCCAGGTCCGGATGGCTTAACATCTGAGTTCTATAAGACTTTTAGGGACTCCTTGGTCCCCCTCTTGACAGGGGTCTTTAATGAGTGTCTCTCCTCGGGCACTCTTCCCGGCTCAATGAGGAAGTCAGCCCTCATTATTCTGTCAAAGGGTAAGGATCCGTCCCGTATCGAGAACTGGCGTCCCATAGCGCTTCTCGATACGGACCGGAAGGTTCTGGCCAAGGTGCTGTTTAATCGGCTGGTGAAGTTTGCACCCCGGCTCCTTTCAGGGGCCCAGCATTGCTCTGTTCCAGGCCGCAGTACTTTTAGTGCTGTGCTCGGTGTCCGAGAGGCAGTGGAGCAGGGTAGGGCAGGTCACTGGAAGGGGTACTTGCTGTCATTAGATCAAGCGAAAGCCTTTGACCGGGTCAACCACGAGTACCTCTGGTCCGTCCTTTTGAGGTATGGTCTGCCTGGGAGGTTTGTAAAATGGTTAGAGATCTTGTACCAAGGGGCTGAGACTTTTCCGCTGGTTAACGGTTGGTCAGGTCGTCCTTTTGAGGTGGGTTCTGGGGTCCGTCAGGGCTGTCCGCTGAGCCCGCTTTTATACGTGTTCGCGATCGATCCCTTCTTAAGGAGGGTAGATCGTGGACCGTTGGCGGGAGTCGGGATGGACCGGGCGGGCTCTGGCTCCTCTCTGAGGGTGGTGGCGTACGCCGATGATGTTTCCCTGTTCGTATCCTCGAGAGGGGAGGCGGACTGGGTCATGTCGGAGGTAGTGCGCTACTCGGAGGCATCCGGGTCCATGATCAACCGGGATAAGTGTGAAAGTCTCTGGCTGGGAGGGGGAGATCCTAGTTTTGATCTCCCGGACACCCTTCCAGGGCCCCAGGCCACCGCCAAAATTCTAGGCATCGAATTTGGCCCCGGGGACTACCCCCAGCAAAATTGGGAGGGCAGACTTAAGATCGCCGCCCAAAAGGTGGACCAATGGAAGGGTTGGTCTTTAACCCTGAGGGAAAGGGTTGCCCTGGCTAAAGGCTATCTGCTACCTTTATTGATATACCTGGGCAGTGTGTGCATCTTGCTGGAACCTCTCTGGACGCGG
Source organism: Dendrobates tinctorius (assembly GCF_039654945.1). Lineage (NCBI taxonomy): Eukaryota > Metazoa > Chordata > Amphibia > Anura > Dendrobatidae > Dendrobates > Dendrobates tinctorius. The sequence goes on along the minus strand of NW_027361899.1, from coordinate 109,962 downwards.
GTCTATAGCCTGTTCTTCCAATTGTTATGGGGGAATAGGCTTAACCTAATCAAGAGGGAGGTTACATACCCTACGAGGAGACTAGGCGGGTTGGGTATGGTCAACCCGGTGGTGTTTCTAGTAAACACCTTTCTTAAGACTAACATCTCCAACCTCTGGCTAGAGAGGGCTCCTCCGTGGGTAGTCTCCTGCAAGGGTTGGCTTTGGCCTTTCTTCCAGGAATGGGAGACAGGAGGGCGGGTGAAGGACCTACGCACACCTCATGGGCATCTCCCGGCTTATGCTACCCCGGTTCTGAAGGTGATCCGCCGGTGGGGTCTGGGAATGTGGGAAATCAGGACCATGTCGAGGCAGTGCCTTGACAGAAGGGTCCTGTTGACCCATTTCCAGAAGCCCCTGGCCCTTAAGGATTGCCCAGGCCGGGATCTGGAGGTCGGGCTGGGGCTTTTAAATTCTAAGCGGATCCCCATGAAGTTTTGGGACTTGACCTGGCGTTGCTTCCACGGGAGGCTGTATGTAAGGGACAACTTGAAGTGCAGGAACTCCGATGACCGGGGTTGCCCTCGTGAGGAGTGTGGCGACGTGCTGGAAAGCATGGAGCACTTCCTGCTTCATTGTCCCTTTAATGCAGAGGTTTACAACAGGGTGGGTGCCTCCATACGTTGGCCGCGGCTGGCGTCCCTCTCCTACGCTGAATGGGCCTATGGAGCGTTCAGATCCCTGGGTGGCCGGGACCCGTGCACTTTATTCCTAGTCAGTGCAGCGGTTAGGTTCCACACTTGGAATGCACGGTGCCTAGTTTCGACGCGGAAAAAAACCCTCCCAAGGGATGAGGTGGTAGGAAACATCTTGGGTGACCTGGTGAAGGTCCGTTCTTTGGAGTTCGAAAGGTTGGGTGTGAGGAAGGCCTCTTGGCTTTGGAGAGGCCTCTCCTTTTAAAAACGCACTCAAGGGAGAGCTAGCTCCGTGTGAATGAGGGTAGGGATAGCATAAGTTTCACTGGGTGTGTTAGGGACAGAAGTAGGGGCAGATAGGGACAGGGAGGGACAGGCACTGAGGGACAGATAGAGAGTTAGTTATGATAAGTTAGGTAGAGTAGGGGCAGGTAGGGACAGATAGGGACAGGTTTCTTTTTTAGGGACAGAAGTAGGGACAGTCTTAGTTCTTGAGGGATAGGATGAATGTGTTAGTGAGGGATGGAGCCTCTAGAACCCCGTTTTCCTGGTGGTGGGCTGGTGCATGCCACCTTAGCTTTTTGTTTTAAAAACAGGACATATAATGGATATTGGGCTTACAGGTGCCAAACTTGGGCCTTGGGTATGTAAATGCTGTGTTTAGTTTGTATATTAATGCGTAAGTAGATGGGATGGTATTGAGAGTTTTGGAAAATGTCTTTTGGTTGTGCTTTGGTAAAAGGAAAAACATATAACACACGTTTTTTTTTGTCTTTTTAGTTAGAATGTGTGGATGGGGTGTAGTCAGGTTGGGAGGGGGGTGCATGGGGGGTGGTGGATGGATGACCGGATGCCAAGAGCAACATGAAGGAGCAAAGGAGCAGGGCAGGAGAAGTAGACTCTGCGGACCCTGGAAATAGTTTTCGTGTGGAATCAAAAGGCCATAAACTTTCGTGGACCAGATTTTGCAGTGACAAGGCTACAAACTTGTAGGACCTGCGGTGCAAGGTGGTGGGAAAAAAGGCTGCGAACTTGTTGCCATGTGTGGGAGAGGAAAAAAAAAAAAAAAAATCTTTGCTGTGTAATAGGAGGTAAGGTTTGTCGGCCAAAGTGGCGGAGTTCTTGTTTTTTTCAAGGCGGCGGGCCAGGAAAGGGTTATTTTCGTTTGGTTTTTGTAAATAGTAAAATTGTAAATAGTAAACTAGTAAACCAGTAAAATCGGTGAGGTGTGAATGGGGGTGAATGGGGGTGAATGGAGTGAGAGTGGGGAGAGGGGTTTATGTTTCTTTGTATTCTCTTTTCAGTGGATTCCTGCTGGGGGACCCTAAGCTGCCGAGCTCAGTGGAGGACAAGGAAAGGATTTGGACTTTCAGTTGTTTGCGCATGTTTTGCACATTTTATGTCTGTCTATGTTGGTTTTCTTTAGTTTATGTATTGTGGTTTGTTTCTGAGTGTAATTTTGATAATTTTGTAAAATAAAAGAGTTGGAGGATAAGAGATGATGTAACAGCAGAATAATGACTGCAGCTCTGGAGGTGACTGAAGCGATGTAACAGCAGTCCTGTTGTTCCTCTACACGTCTGGTTTGGTTGCAGCGCCCCCTGTAGCACAATGCTCCGTCTTCCATTTTCGCAATGTCCAGGGGTCGCACTCGGTGACCCCGCCGGCTCCTGGTCGCTTCCTGCACAGGTGTCACCTGTTGTCTCTACATATGCAGTGGGGTCTGTGATTCAGATGTCGCCCCCCAGACTTGGATCAGATCAGTGCGGAGTTTCCTGCAGTTTCACAAAGGGGGAAATTTAGGAAAAGTTTTCAGACAGGAAACATCTGCTGAGAGCGGAAGAATGAGAGGTTGTCAGGTGCAACAGGGCCGAAAACAAGCGGTGACCCCCGAGTCACCACAACGGAGCGGTGCAATGCTCTGCAGCACAGACTGGACACCGGCAGCGCCCCCCGCGCACACTGCTCTGCGAGGTGGTGTGTCTGACTTCCACTTGTTCAGTATCAGGTACTGGATCCATGTCCCAGTCTCCGGTCACAGCCTGTCCGCAGCTTGACCTCCGACCTCTCTGGACACCCGGGTGAGGCCTCCTCCTGTCTGTGGTTCGTCTTCCGACCTCTCTGGGCACCTGGGTGAGGCCTCCTCCTGTCTGCGGTTCATCCTCCGACCTCTCTGGGCACCCGGGTGAGGCCTCCTCCTGTCTGTGGTTCATCCTCCGACCTCTCTGGGCACCCGGGTGAGGCCTCCTCTTGTCTGTGGTTCGTCGTCCGACCTCTCTGGACACCCGGGTGAGGCCTCCTCCTGTCAGTGGTTTGTCTTCCGACCTCTCTGGGAACCCAGGTGAGGCCTCCTCCTGTCCGCGGTTCGTCCTCCGACCTCTCTGAGCACCCGGGAGAGGCCTCCTCCTGTCCATGGTTCGTCCTCTGACCTCTTTGTGCACCCGGGAGCGGCCTCCTCCTGTCCATGGTTCGTCTTCCGACCTCTCTGGGAACCCGGATGAGGCCTCCTCCTGTCTGTGGTTCATCCTCCGACTTCTCTGTGCACCCGGGAGAGGCCTCCTCCTGTCCGTGGTTCGTCCTCTGACCTCTCTGTGCACCCGGGTGAGGCCTCTTCCTATCCATGGTTCATCCTCCGACCTCTCTGTGCATCCAGGTGAGGCCTCCTCCTGTCCGCTGTTCGTCCTCCGACCTCTCTGGGCACCCGGGTGAGGCCTCCTCCTGTCTGTTGTTCGTCCTCCGACCTCTCTGGGCACCCGGGTGAGGCCTCCTCCTGTCCATGGTTCATCCTCCGACCTCTCTGGGCACCCGGGTGAGGCCTCCTCCTGTCTGTGGTTCATCCTCCGACCTCTCTGGGAACCCGGATGAGGCCTCCTCCTGTCTGTGGTTCGTCCTCCGACATCTCTGGGCACCCAGGTGAGGCCTCCTGTCCGTGGTTCGTCCTCTGACCTCTCTGTGCACCTGGGTGAGGCCTCCTCCTGTCCATGGTTCACCCTCCGACCTCTCTGTGCACCCGGGGGAGACCTCCTCCTGTCCATGGTTCGTCCTCTGACCTCTCTGTGCACCCGGGTGAGGCCTCCTCCTGTCCATGGTTCACCCTCCGACCTCTCTGTGCACCCGGGTGAGGCCTCCTCCTGTCCGTGGTTCATCCTCTGACCTCTCTGTGCACCCGGGTGAGGCCTCCTCCTGTCCATGGTTCACCCTCTGACCTCTCTGTGTACCCGGGTGAGGCCTCCTCCTGTCCGTGGTTCGTCCTCTGACCTCTCTAGGCACCCAGGAGAGGCCTCCTCCTGTCCATGGTTCACCCTCCGACCTCTCTGTGCACCTGGGTGAGGCCTCCTCCTGTCCGTGGTTCGTCCTCTGACCTCTCTAGGCACCCAGGAGAGGCCTCCTCCTGTCCATGGTTCGTCTTCCGACCTCTCTGGGAACCTGGATGAGGCCTCCTCCTGTCTGTGGTTCGTCCTCCGACATCTCTGGGCACCCGGGTGAGGCCTCCTATCCGAGGTTTGTCCTCCGACTTCTCTGTGCACCCGGGGGAGGCCTCCTCCTGTCCGTGGTTCGTCCTCTGACCTCTCTGTGCACCCGAGTGAGGCCTCTTCCTATCCATGGTTCATCCTCCGACCTCTCTGTGCACCCGGGTGAGGCCTCCTCCTGTCCGTTGTTCGTCCTCCGACCTCTCTGGGCACCCGGATGAGGCCTCCTCCTGTCTGTTGTTCATCCTCCGACCTCTCTGGGCACCCGGGTGAGGCCTCCTCCTGTCCATGGTTCATCCTCCGACCTCTCTGGGCACCCGGGTGAGGCCTCCTCCTGTCTGTAGTTCGTCCTCCGACATTTCTGGGAACCCGGATGAGGCCTCCTCCTGTCTGTGGTTCGTCCTCCGACATCTCTGGGCACCCAGGTGAGGCCTCCTGTCCGCGGTTCGTCCTCCAACTTCTCTGTGCACCCGGGAGAGGCCTCCTCCTGTCCGTGGTTCGTCCTCTGACCTCTCTGTGCACCTGGGTGAGGCCTCCTCCTGTCCATGGTTCACCCTCCGACCTCTCTGTGTACCCGGGTGAGACCTCCTCCTGTCCGTGGTTCGTCCTCTGACCTCTCTGTGCACCCGGGTGAGGCCTCCTCCTGTCCATGGTTCACCCTCCGACCTCTCTGTGCACCCGGGTGAGGCCTCCTCCTGTCTGCGGTTCATCCTCCAACCTCTCTGGGCACCCGGGTGAGGCCTCCTGTCCATGGTTCATCCTCCGACCTCTCTGTGCACCCGGGTGAGGCCTCCTCCTGTCTGTGGTTCATCCTCCGACATCTGTGGGCACCCGGGTGAGACCTCCTCTTATCTATGGTTCATCCTCCTACCTCTCTGTGCACCCGGGAGAGGCCTCCTCCTGTCCATGGTTTATCCTCCAACCTCTCTGTGCACCTGGGTGAGGCCTCCTCCTGTCCATGGTTCGTCCTCTAACCTCTCTGGGCACCCGGGTGAGGCCTCCTTCTGTCCATGGTTCATCCTCCGACCTCTCTGTGCACCCGGGTGAGGCCTCCTCCTGTCCATGGTTCATCCACCGACCTCCCTGTGCACCTGGGTGAGGCCTCCTCCTGTCTGCGGTTCGTCCTCCGACATCTCTGGGCACCCGGCTGAGGCCTCCTCCTGTCTGCAGTTCGTCCTCCGACCTCTCTGGGCACCCGGGAGAGGCCTCCTCCTGTCTGCAGTTCATCCTCCGACCTCTCTGGGCACCCGGGAGAGGCCTCCTACTATCTGCGGTTCGTCCTCCGACCTCTCTGGGCACCCGGGTGAGGCCTCCTCCTGTCTGCAGTTCGTCCTCCGACCTCTCTGGGCACCCGGGAGAGGCCTCCTCCTGTCTGCGGTTCGTCCTCCGACCTCTCTGGGCACCCGGGAGAGGCCTCCTCCTGTCTGCGGTTTGTCCTCCGACCTCTCTGGGCACCCGGGAGAGGCCTCCTCCTATCTGCGGTTCGTCCTCCGACCTCTCTGGGCACCCGGGTGAGGCCTCCTCCTGTCTGCAGTTCGTCCTCTGACCTCTCTGGGCACCCGGGACAGGCCTCCTCCTGTCTGCTTTTCGTCCTCCGACCTCTCTGGGCACCCGGGTGAGGCCTCCTCCTGTCTGCAGTTCGTCCTCCGACCTCTCTGGGCACCCGGGAGAGGCCTCCTCCTATCTGCGGTTCGTCCTCCGACCTCTCTGGGCACCCGGGTGAGGCCTCCTCCTGTCTGCAGTTCGTCCTCCGACCTCTCTGGGCACCCGGGTGAGGCCTCCTCCTGTCTGCTTTTCATCCTCCGACCTCTCTGGGCACCCGGGTGAGGCCTCCTCCTGTCTGCAGTTCGTCCTCCGACCTCTCTGGGCACCCGGGAGAGGCATCCTCCTGTCCAAGCTCAGCTCTTGCTTCTATAGGGGTCATTTATTATTAGCAAGGGTAATCAAGACTGAAATGCAGGATCTGAGGCATGAAGGGCAGAAACACTAGCAGGGAGCCCCCGGCCTCCTTTGTACAAGGGATTTGCTCTACTTACACACATTTCCATATTCCAGGTCATCGCTACATATCTGACATCAGGGAACACCTGTTTTTACCCATAAAATTTTAAAAAATCAATTCTTAATAATAATAATAAATTTTATTTCTATAGCGCCGACATATTCCGCAGCACTTTACATTTCAGAGGGGATTTGTACAGACGATAGACATTACAGCATAACAATAATCACATAGATCATAACAGACACCAAGAGGAATGAGGGCCCTGCTCGCAAGCTTACAGTCTATGAGGAAAGAGGGAGACACGAAAGGTGGGTGGTAACAGTTGCCCTGATTGTATGGACCATCCATAATGTTAGGTGTGTGACAGTACAGACACAGAGGGCTAATGGATGCATAAAGCATGTGGGAACATGATGGGGGGAACCTGGTTATGGTAAAACTTTTGGCTGTGCCACACAGGGATAGATTAGGTTAATGTGTTGAGGCAATAGGCCAGTCTGAATAAATGTGTTTTCAGGGCACGCTTAAAATTGTGGGGATTGGGGACTAATGGTATTGACCTGGAAAGTGCATTCCAAAGAATTGGCGCGGCACGTGTAAAGTCTTGGAGACGGGAGTGGGAGGTTCTGACTATTGAGGATGCTAACCTCAGGTCATCAGCAGAACGGAGGGCGCGGGTAGAGTGGTATACTGAAACAAGGGAGGAGATGTAGGGTGGTGCTGAGCCATGGAGGGCTTTGTGGATGAGGGTAATAAGTTTGTACTGGATTCTGGAGTGGATGGGTAGCCAGTGTAATGACTGGCACAAGGTAGAGGCATCGGTGTAACGATTGGTGAAGAATATGATCCTGGCTGCAGCATTCAAGACAGATTGGAGAGGGGAGAGTTTGGTAAGAGGGAGACCGATTAGAAGAGAGTTATAATAGTCGAGACGAGAATGAATAAGAGAAACAGTCAGAGTTTTTGCAGAGTCAAAAGTGAGAAAAGGTCGAATTCTAGAGATGTTTTTGAGGTGCAGATGACAAGAGCGAGCCAGTGATCGAATGTGGGGGGCAAAGGAAAGCTCGGAGTCAAGTATGACCCCAAGACAGCGGGCCTGTTGCTGGGGAGTAATAGTGGAGCCACACACAGAAATGGCAATGTCGGGTATAGGTACATTAGTAGAGGGAGGAAACACAAGGAGTTCAGTCTTTGACAGGTTCAGTTTCAGATATAGTGAGGACATGATGTTAGACACAGCATTTAGACAATCGCCGGTGTTTTCTAGAAAGGCTGGCGTGATGTCAGGAGAAGAAGCGTATAATTGGATGTCGTCAGCATAGAGATGGTACTGGAAACCAAATCTACTGATTGTATGACCAATAGGGGCAGTGTACAAGGAGAAGAGGAGGGGGCCTAGAACCGATCCTTGAGGAGCCCCAACAGTAAGGGGAAGGTGAGAGGAGGAGGAACCGGCAAAAGATACAGTAAAGGAGCGGTCGGAGAGATAGGAGGAGAACCAGGAGAGAACGGTGTCCTTGAGGCCAATGGAACGGAGCATAGTGAGGAGGAGCTGATGATCCACAGTGTCGAATGCTGCAGAGAGATCCAAGAGAATTAGCATGGAGTAATGACCATTAGATTTAGCTGTTAGTAGATCATTAGAGACTTTAGTGAGGGCAGTTTCAGTAGAGTGTAGAGAGCGGAAACCGGATTGGAGAGGGTCGAGAAGAGAGTTTTCTGAGAGATAGCGGATAAGATGGGAGTGGACCAGGCGTTCCAGGAGTTTAGAGATGAAGGAAAGATTAGAGACAGGTCTATAGGTAGCGGCAGTTTTGGTCGAAGGATGGTTTTTTAAGTAGTGGATGTATGATGGCATGCTTAAATAAGGAGGGAAAGATACCAGAAGCGAGAGAGAGGTTAAATATTTTAGTTAGGTGAGGGGTGACAGCAGGGGAAAGGAGCTGGAGGAGATGTGACGGAAATGGGTCTATGGTGCAAGTGGTTGGGCGAGAAGATGCAAGGAGCCTGCTTACTTCTTCTTCTGTGACTGGTTCAAAATCAGAGAGTGAGCAAGATGCAGTGGGGGAGGGAGGACGGTGCATGGTATGAGGTGATTGGGAGATAATTTCCTGTCTGATATGATCAATTTTTTCTTTGAAGTAATTGGCCAGATCGTCAGCTCGGAGCTCTGTGGTTGGGGCCTGGACTCTTCTGTTGAGTAGGGAATGAAAAGTGTCAAAGAGACATTTCGGGTTATTGGACAGTGAGGTGATGAGGGTGTTGAAATAGGTTTGTTTTGAGAGGTGAAGGGCAGTGTTGTATGTTCGAAGCATAAACTTAAAATGGATGAGATCTTCATGTAAATTGGATTTTCTCCTCAGACGTTCGACACACCTGGAGTATCACTGTAGGAAGCGTGTTTGCAGCGTGTGCCAGGATTGTCGCCATCTGTGCCTAGTTGTTCTATGTATATGTGGCGCCCTTGAGGGTTCAGTCGCCACAGAGGTACTGCACCTCCTCCTGAGGTGTGGTACCCCACCATTCAGGTAAGGTGGAGACACCTGACCACACTCCAACACCTGCATCCCACACAACATAGTAGTGTAGCAAAGTACCCTTTGGTGGCTCCCAGCTTGGAACACGAAGTGTGCTGGGAGGCGGGTGGAGTTTCGGCTGCACTAAAAGAGCGGGACAGAGTCAGAGGAGGAGAAAAGATCCCCTGAGTGGGATGGATGAAGGAAGTTCTGCAGCCGACCTCAGTGACCTGGGTCCGCTGGCACTGGAAAGGAACTTTGATAGAAAGCCTGACTCTCCATAAGAAGGAAAGGATTAGTACAGAACATGAGGAGAAGAGAACTAAGGATTAGGGTTGGAGGAGAACCCTTCCCAAGTTTTAAGCGCAAGGCCGGGGTCCGGTCCCCGAGGTTGTATGGATACTAATGGTCCTGCAGCTGACACCGGAGGAATAGAAGTTGTCGCCACTTTATTCCCACACCAGACTTGGGGGCACAACAGCATCTATAGTGAGCCGGGACTAGGTAGTAAGGAGTTCCCGAAGCAGGCTACAGCTGTCTGCCGTACAAGTAGAGTTCATAGGAACATCTGACAGGAGGAACTCCAGTGTAACTCAGTACTGTGAGTACTTCACTAAAGGCGCTAAGAGGGAGATGTTCAGAAAAGGCACATAAGTTGGCGGAGTGTTGGAAAGGAGGACTTCATCCTGCCTGGAAGTTGGCTGAGCTCCTGACCCGGAGGACACTGCACAGATGCGGGCTCTTGTGCCACAACAGACTGTGAGTAAAGCTTTGGAACTACATGCCCTGGTGTCCTCCACTTATTCCTGCGTCAACCTGCTCGACACTGCTACCTCCCCTGCGCCCGACACTACACCATCTAAGTGTCACTTCACCTACTCTGCCCTGGGACTAAAGCCCTGCCTGTGGAGGACAAAAACATAATTGCTGCACCACACCATCTGTCCCAGAGGATCTGTCTGCAGTGTCGGCTTAACACCTTCATTGCTGAACACCACAGGTGGCGTCACGACTCATTCATTCTAATCACCATAAGCACACTGTACATTCCCCCTTTTACAATGGGCACCCAGGGCCACGGGCCGGGTCCCAGCTACCGTGACATCTCCCATTGAAGCTCATCGGGCCCGGTACTGAGTTCCCCACAGCCCTGGGAGGGCAACCCAACTTTGGCGTCACAAACAGGATGACGAAGCCCGGTGCCACCGGGTTCTGTGTGCCTAGGATTTATTGGACTTAAACATTGCTGAAAATGTGCAGAATAACCAAATTCATAGACTGTAAAATGGACTCTAAAAATGGCCGCCGGCGCGGAGAAGAAGGGCGTGACAATATGGGTGGTCCTATGAAAAGACCGCGAACTGTCTTGGGCATCCCCTGCCTGAACTTCTATGCAACTGCAACATGGCCCACCCCTCGAGGGGTTCGAATACTGGCCTGGTATGGAGGAGTAGGAAGAAGACGCCGCCCTCAGAAGGAGGAGCGAGGGCCGGTGGCGGGAAAAGATGTAGAGTCGGTGGGCCGGGCTGGGGGGGTGGTCCCTCGATATACCGCGCAGTGATGTACAGACACAAGATGAGGCAGGTTTCGGGTGCAACAGGTCCAAGTTTATTTTCCACCGTCCGACTGACGGCCCTCACAGCACACCACAATATCTTTCCCACTTCCCTCCGTGTCCAGGGCCGCTTCACACACCGTACTTTACACCAGGGACGTATTTATATGTATCGACCCTTTTTCACTCGGTGACGATCCTGTCAGCTCAGTCACTGTGGCCGCCTTAGGCCCATACACCATCAGCACTTTACTGGTCAGCTTCGTCGTTTCAAATACGGAGTCCTTCACCCAGTGTCTCGTCTATACTGCGGTACTTTTGTGACAGGACCCCCCCCTGATGTTCTCTCTCCTCAGTCCCCCTTAGTTTGGTTCTCCTCACAGTGCACAAACTGTCGTAGTCCTCCTTTCACTGGAGCTCCCCCTGGGGACTCGAACTTTCTGGAACCCTCCTTCAAATTTATATCTTTCCCGGTTCCCTGTAGCTCCGCCCCCCATGACCAACGGTTTCCTTAGTCCTAAGCTGATGTCAGGTCCTTTGCTCACACTTCTCCCTGCCCTCTAATGGTCAACCCAAGGTACTGCACGTCCACTACACTTTCCTAGCTGTTTCCCCACTGTAGTCACTGACACCTGTCAAAACTGTGCAAACCTTTCCTTCTCTATTCTGACAAGTCCGTCCGTCAGGTCACCTTCCCTACAAAGAGTCTAGACAGGAAGAAGAAGGAAGAGAAAACGCCATGATGGAAGAAGGAGGAAGGCCTGAAGAGCGCAAGGAGATTGAGCTGAACCTCCCCGGCGCATTGGCTGAAGGCTCCGATCCGACTTCCACAATGGACCGTGTTGTGAGTTCATTTTCCCCTTCACTACTGAGGCCCGAGGAACTCCCTCTTCTGGTAAAGAAAGGTAGTGAGCCTGATTATCAAACACCTGAGCCTAATGATGATGACTGGCTGAGTGGAGTTACTGACTGGATATAAGGCTGCAAACGCCCTTCTGCCCTGCGGGTGATTTCTCTGTGGGATCCTTGGAGACCAGTCTGAATTCCTGCTCTTCTAAAGCTAAGTTTTCTGCTCGGCTTTTTGCATTTGTGCTTTGACTTTGTTTTGCTTTGTTTTTCTGGATTTCTGCCATTCCCTGCTGGGGTGAGCTAAATTCCTTTAGCTCTGTCTTCTGAAAATACCTGAGTGCTGATTCAGTTTTTGAAGCCTAGCTGCTTCAGGGTCTTTTTCCATATCAGCTTGTTGGCTTATGTTTTTGATAGGGTTTTGGCAGATTGCAGACAGCAACCTTCCTTTCCTATTCTGTTTAGTTAGCTTGGGCCCCATCATTTGCTCAGCCTATCTTTCTATCTGTGTGAGTGTTTTTTCATCTTGCTTCACCGTAATTATATGTTGGGGGCTGCCTTTTACTTTGGGGTCTGCTCTGGGGCAGTTTAGATTTCCTTTTCTGTCTTTAGGCTATTTAGCTCTCCGGCTGTGATCGAGGGGTCTAGGGCACCGTAGGAACCCCCCACGGCTACTGCTAGTTGTGTTGATAGGTTCAGGGGTCTGCAATCTGATAGTTGCCAACTTCTCTGGTTTTCTGGACGTAGCTTCTATTTTTGTGTCTGCCTCCTACGGTGACTTAATCATAACAGAATCACCCGCCATACCGCAGATCCTAGGGTACTCAATAGCAGGAAAGAATTGTAAAAAAAAAAAAAAAGTGTGTATATTTTTTCCTCTATATCTCTGAAGCCATAGGGGGGATTTTTTTTTTCTCTCAATGGAGATAAAGCAATTGTCTGATCGTGTGGAGCAGCTTGCTGCGGAAGTGCGGGGAATTTCCGCCTACCTTGCTAATTCACATGCTGCTGAACCAAAGATTCCTACACCTGATGTATTTTTTGAGGATCGGTCTAAATTTTTGAATTTCAAAAATAATTGTAAATTATTTTTTGCCTTGAAGCCTAACTCGTCAGGGAGCTCCGCGCAGCAGGTTAAAATTGTCATCTCCTTGCTGCGTGGCGATCCCCAGGATTGGGCGTTTTCTTTGAAACCAGATGATCCTATTCTGACTAATGTGAACGCATTTTTTCAGGCCTTGGGGTTGTTGTATGATGAACCTAATGCCATGGATCAGGCTGAAAAGACCCTGTTGGCATTGAACCAGGGTCGAGATTCTGCAGAATTGTACTGTCAAAAATTCCGAAAGTGGGCAGTACTTACTACCTGGAATGATAATGCCTTGGCTGCTCTCTTTCGGAAGGGGTTGTCAGAAGCCGTAAAAGATACTATGGTGGGATTTCCTGTTCCCTCTGGTCTTGACGATTCTATGTCATTAGCCATTCAGGTTGATCGGCGTTTGCGCGAACGCAAAGCTGCACGAGAGGTGTTGCCACCTGTTGAACAAATGTCTGAACCTATGCAATGTGATAGAGTTTTGTCCAGAGAGCAGCGTCAGGAGTTCAGAAGGCGTAATAAGTTGTGTTTTTTCTGTGGAGATGCCTCGCATATTATTTCTGTCTGTCCTAAACGAGAGAAACGCTTTGTACACACGTTTTCTGTTGGTGGTGTTCAACCTAAGTTTCTTCTGGCCATTACGCTGATCTGCTCCCTGTCCACATTTTCCGCCAAGGCTTTTGTGGATTCGGGAGCAGCCCTAAACCTAATGGACTTGGATTTTGCTAAACGTTGTGGATTTCCGATGACACCTCTGCAGACGCCTATCCCTTTGAGGGGGATTGATGCTACTCCTTTGGCTAAAAATAAACCTCAGTTTTGGACCCAGGTGGTAATGCGGGTCACCACAGACCATAAAGAAAATTGCAGATTTTTGGTGTTGCATAATCTGCATGATACTATTGTTCTGGGGTTTCCCTGGTTACAAATTCATAATCCAGTTTTGGATTGGAAATCTGTGTCTGTGGTGAGTTGGGGTTGTCGGTGTGCCTTTAGTGAGGCTCCGGTGTTTTCCACCTCTCCTCAGTCGCATGATGTTCCTGATTATTTGGCGGACTTTTATGATGTATTTAGTGAGAATGAGTCTGCGTCTTTGCCTCCTCATAGGAGTTATGACTGTGCTATTGAACTGAGCCCGGGGTGTAAATTTCCCAAGGGTCGGCTCTTCAATTTATCTGTACCCGAGCACGAGGCTATGCGATCCTATATTAAGGAGGCATTGGAGAAGGGTCATATTAGACCATCCTCGTCACTCTTAGGTGCCGGTTTTTTTTTTGTAGCCAAAAAGGATGGATCATTAAGACCTTGTATTGATTATCGTGCCCTCAACAAAATTACTGTTAAATATCAGTATCCGTTACCCCTGATTTCTGATCTATTCTCCAGAGTTAAAGGTGCTTGCTGGTTTACCAAGCTTGACCTCAGGGAGGCGTATAATCTTATTCGCATTAAGCATGGGGATGAATGGAAGACGGCGTTTAATACTCCGGAGGGACATTTTGAGTACCTGGTGATGCCTTTTGGGCTCCCTAATGCCCCTTCTGTCTTCCAGTGCTTCATGAACGATATTTTCCGAGATTTTGGCGATAAATTTTTGATTATCTATCTGGATGATATTTTGATCTTCTCCAAGGATTGGGATTCTCATGTGGAACATATTCGGACTGTGTTCCGGATCTTGAGGGAGAATTCCCTGTATGTCAAAGGATCTAAATGCCTTTTTGGAGTACAGAGGATTTCTTTTTTGGGATTTATTTTGTCCCCGTCAACTATTGAAATGGTCCCGGCCAAGGTACAGGCCATTTACGATTGGGTTCAGCCCACTTCTTTGAAGGCCCTCCAGAAGTTTTTGGGTTTTGCTAATTTTTATCGGAAATTTATAGCAAAATTTTCTAGTATTGCCAAGCCATTGACTGATTTGACTAAGAAGGGTGCTGATGTGTTAAATTGGTCTTCGGAGGCTGTTTCTTCCTTTCAGGAGCTGAAGCGAAGATTCACCTTCGCCCCGGTTTTGCGGCAACCTGATATCTCACTTCCGTTCCAGGTAGAGGTGGATGCTTCTGAGATTGGTGCAGGAGCTGTTTTGTCCCAAAAGGATCCTGTAACATCTAAAATGAATCCCTGTGCTTTCTTTTCCCGAAAGTTCTCTCCATCTGAACGTAGCTATGATGTGGGGAATCGGGAACTGTTGGCCATGAAATGGGCATTTGAGGAGTGGAGACATTGGTTGGAGGGAGCTAAGCATCAAGTCGTGGTCCTCACTGACCACAAGAATTTGATTTACCTAGAGTCGGCTAAGCGCTTGAACCCTCGACAGGCTAGGTGGGCCTTGTTTTTTACACATTTTGATTTTGTGGTTTCTTTTCTTCCTGGAACTAAGAATGTCAGGGCAGACGCCCTCTCTAGGAGCTTCTTTGCTGATTCTCCTGTGGTGACCAAGCCTGCTACCATCTTAGGCGAAGGGGTAGTTCTTTCTGCCATCTCGCCCGATTTGAGACGTGCTCTGGAAGAGTTCCAGGAGGACAAACCTGAGCGTTGTCCCAGTGGAAAGTTGTATGTTCCTGACCAGTGGAAGAAGAGAGTGATGTCTGAAGTTCATTGCTCTGCTTTGGCTGGTCATCCAGGTATTTTTGGTACTAGAGATATGGTGAGTCAGTCTTTTTGGTGGCCCACCTTGTCTCGTGATGTCAGGAATTTTGTGCAGTCCTGTGGGACGTGCTCCCGGTCTAAATCGTGTTCTCGCTCTAGTGGGTTGTTGATGCCTTTGCCTGTCCCCAAGAGGCCATGGACCCATATTTCAATGGATTTCATCTCTGATATGCCTGTCTCTCAAAGGATGACTGTTATTTGGGTGATTTGTGATAGGTTCTCTAAGATGGTTCATCTTGTACCACTCCCTAAGTTGCCGTCTTCCTCTGAGTTGGTGCCCCTGTTTTTGTAACAGGTGGTTCGCTTGCACGGGATTCCTGAGAACATTGTATCTGACAGAGGAGTTCAGTTTGTGTCTAGATTTTGGAGAACTTTCTGTTCCAAGCTGGGAATTCAGTTGTCCTTCTCCTCTGCTTTTCACCCTCAGACCAATGGGGAGACAGAGAGAACAAACCAGACCTTGGAGTTGTATTTGAGATGTTTTATTTCCGCTGATCAGGATAATTGGGTTTCATTTTTGCCCTTGGCTGAATTTGCTTTAAATAATAGAGCTAGTTCTGCCACTTTGATGTCACCTTTTTTTTGTAACTTTGGGTTTCATCCTCGATTTTCTTCAGGGCAGGTGGAGCCCTCTGCCTGCCCAGGTGTTGACACTGTGGTGGAGAGAATGCACCAGATCTGGGACCAGGTGGTGGATAAGTTATCTCTCTCCCAGGAAAAGGCCCAGCGGTTTTCCAACCGACATAGGACCATTGGTCCCCAGTTTAAGGTTGGTGATATGGTGTGGTTATCATCAAAAAATATTGCTATGAAGGTGGCTTCTCCTAAGTTTAAGCCTAGATTTATTGGACCTTACAAGATTTTGGAGATTATTAATCCGGTCTCTTTTCGTTTGGCTCTTCCTGTCACATTTAAAATCCATAATGTGTTCCATAAATCTTTGTTGAAAAGGTTTGTTGAACCTGTTGTTCCGGGGGTGGCACCTCCAGACCCTGTATTGGTTGAAGGTAACATGGAATATGAGGTAGAGAAAGTACTGGATTCCCGTCTGGCTAGACGGAGACTCCAGTATTTGGTTAAGTGGAAGGGTTATGGTCAGGAGGATAATTCCTGGGTCTCTGCCTCTGATATTCATGCCAAAAGATTGGTGCGTGCCTTTCATCGGGCTCACCCTGATCGCCCTGGTGGCGTGGTTGAGGGTTCGGTGACCCCTCCTCAAGGGGGAGGTACTGTTGTGAGTTCATTTTCCCCTTCACTACTGAGGCCCGAGGAACTCCCTCTTCTGGTAAAGAAAGGTAGTGAGCCTGATTATCAAACACCTGAGCCTAATGATGATGACTGGCTGAGTGGAGTTACTGACTGGATATAAGGCTGCCAACGCCCTTCTGCCCTGCGGGTGATTTCTCTGTGGGATCCTTGGAGACCAGTCTGAATTCCTGCTCTTCTAAAGCTAAGTTTTCTGCTCGGCTTTTTGCATTTGTGCTTTGACTTTGTTTTGCTTTGTTTTTCTGGATTTCTGCCATTCCCTGCTGGGGTGAGCTAAATTCCTTTAGCTCTGTCTTCTGAAAATACCTGAGTGCTGATTTAGTTTTTGAAGCCTAGCTGCTTCAGGGTCTTTTTCCATATCAGCTTGTTGGCTTATGTTTTTGATAGGGTTTTGGCAGATTGCAGACAGCAACCTTCCTTTCCTATTCTGTTTAGTTAGCTTGGGCCCCATCGTTTGCTCAGCCTATCTTTCTATCTGTGTGAGTGTTTTTTCATCTTGCTTCACCGTCATATGTTGGGGGCTGCCTTTTACTTTGGGGTCTGCTCTGGGGCAGTTTAGATTTCCTTTTCTGTCTTTAGGCTATTTAGCTCTCCGGCTGTGATCGAGGGGTCTAGGGCACCGTAGGAACCCCCCACGGCTACTGCTAGTTGTGTTGATAGGTTCAGGGGTCTGCAATCTGATAGTTGCCAACTTCTCTGGTTTTCTGGACGTAGCTTCTATTTTTGTGTCTGCCTCCTACGGTGACTCAATCATAACAGGACCGCCAGCAGCTGGAGGCCGAGATAGCCCAGCTGACACACCGTCTACGGCTGAGGCAGGAGGCGCTCTGGATAATGAACTGGCAGCACGCCCGGGAGGGACCTACACCATCGGTACCTCCATGTCCGGTACCCTCACCATTGGTACCCGCTATCGCTGCTGTCATGCCGGTGCCTTCACCCGCGGTACCTGCTGCCGCTGCAAAAGACTTCTCGACGGCAGCACCTGTGAAGCCTGCGGCCGCTGCTGTGCCATTGGCATCGCCTGTCTCCACCTGCACGCTGCCATCACCGCAGAGCGCGGCCTGTTGGGAGGAGCTCTCAGAGGAAGCTGAACGCCAACCTGGGCCTGACACGGCTGCACAGGTCCCACCGGAGACCCCTGCGAACCCGGAGCCGCCATCTGCTCCACCGCCGCCTCCGACAGCAAAATGGACTATTCCGGTGGATGTTCCTGCCGTTGATTGCTGTTCTAACCTTGCACTGGAGCCACGCCAGAAGGCCCCAGGTACGTCCACTGTCCCTACACCTGGGAAGGCCTCGGGGTGTGTAGCTGCTGCAGCGTCCGGACAGGTCGTGCTGGACCTCATCTGGGACCGGGACTCTGAGCCCTGGGGGGAAACACCTGAACCCCTAGCGGTAGTGCCCTTGTCTATGGTGGGTAAAAGCAGATCCAGGGAGGAGGAAGAGGAGACGGAGTCCTTTTGTCAGCAGACCCCCCGCCAGCTGTCAGCTGAGCAGAGAGAGCGAGAACAGCGGAGGCTGGCTGTGCAGGGCCCTGATCTGGACCGGAAGGGAAAGGTCCATGCTGGTCACTACGGTCCCCGGGACTCAGCCGGATGGGGACAGGTCCTCAATGTGAATCATGAGCGGGGGTTTGGTTTTATCGCGGACCCCAAGCGGATCAGTGACCTAATCTTTAGTAGGAGGGATGTTGAGTCACACCTCCGGAAGGGACATCCTGCAAGAGACTTGCAAGCGGGGGAATACCGGCAGGAATACCTCCCACTGTAGTGATCACACCTGCCAAGGTCAGACAGGCTATATCCACCCGTCAGCCACCCTATGGTACAGGTAGTTGCTCCCGCTGTACCTCAGGCAGCAATCCACCCAGCTGCCAACACCTCGTCCTATGTGAACCCACAAGCAGGAAGAGGATGCTCACAAGTTCTTCCCTGGAAGTAGCCCAAGTCATCAGCTTCCAGTACCCCAGGAGGGGACCACTAACACTAAAGATAACTAACTAACTTTGTTACCCAGGAGGGTATTTGCACCATTGTGCCTGTTTTTCTGTTTTTGTTATCATGCTGTTTCCCTGTTGATTCCAGTTTTGTTGCCCAGTTTTATTGGCAGCGTTTTTCTTACTGAACTGTGGAGATCATGGACACTGAATGATCCAGAACTTTAACCCCTTCACCCCCAAGGGTGGTTTGCACGTTCATGACAGGGCCAATTTTTACAATTCTGACCACTGTACCTTTATGAGGTCATAACTCTGGAACGCTTCCATGGATCCCGGTGATTCTGACATTGTTTTCTCGTGACATATTGTACTTCATGTTAGTGGTAAAATTTCATTCAAATAACTTGCGTTTATTTGTGAGAAAAACGGAAATTTGGCGAAAATTTTGAAAATTTCGCAATTTTCCAACTTTGAATTTTTATGCCCTTAAATCACAGAGATACTGCATACAAAAAACTTGATAACTAACATTTCCCACATGTTTACTTTACATCAGCACAATTTTGGAACCAAAATTTTTTTTTGTTAGGAAGTTATAAGGGTTAAAAGTTGACCAGCGATTTCTCATTTTTACAACACCATTTTATTTTTAGGACCACATCACATTTGAAGCCACTCTGAGGGGTCTATATGATAGAAAATACCCAAAAGTGACACCATTCTAAAAACTGCACCCCTCAAGGTGCTCAAAACCACATTCAAGAAGTTTATTAACCCTTTAGGTGCGTCACAGGAATTTTTTTGAATATTTAAAAAAAATGAACATCTAACTTTTTTTCACAAAAAAAATACTTCAGGTTCAATTTTTTTTATTTTACCAAGGGTAACAGGAGAAATTGGACGCAAAAGTTATTGTGCAATTTGTCCTGAGTACGCTGATACCTGATATGTGGGGGAACGACTGTTTCGGCGCATGGCAGAGCTCAGAATGGGAGGAGCGCCATTTGACTTTTTCAATGCAAAATTGGCTGGAATTCAGATCGGACGCCATGTTACGTTTGGAGAGTCCCTGATGTACCTAAACAGTGGAAACCCCCTACAAGTGACCCCATTTTGGAAACTAGACCCCCCAAGGAACTTATCTAGATATGTGGTGAGAACTTTGAACCCACAAGGGCTTTACAGAAGTTTATAACGTACAGCGGTACAATTAAAAAATCATATTTTTTCCACAAAAATGATCTTTTCAGCCCAATTTTTATTTTCCCAAGGGTAACAGGACCCTAAAAGTTATTGTGCAATTTGTCCTGAGTACGCTGATACCCCACATGTGGGGGTAAACCACTATTTGGGCGCATGGCAGAGCTCGGAAGGGAAGCAGCGCCATTTGACGTTTTTGGCTGGAATTGAGATCGGACATCATGTTGCGATTGGAAAACCCCTGATCTACCAAAACAGTGGAAACCCCCCACAAATGACACCATTTTGGAAACTAGACCCCCTAAGGAACTTATCTAGATGTGTGGTGAGAACTTTGAACCCCCAAGGGCTTCACAGAAGTTTATAACATACAGCCGTACAATTAAAAAAATCATATTTTTTCCACAAAAATGATCTTTTCACCCTCAATTCTTATTTTTCCAAGGGTAACAGGACCCTAAAAGTTATTGTGCAATTTGTCCTGAGTACGCTGATACCCCACATGTGGGGGTAAACCACTATTTGGGCGCATGGCAGAGCTCGGAAGGGAAGCAGCGCCATTTGACGTTTTTGGCTGGAATTGAGATCGGACACCATGTCGCGATTGGAAAACCCCTGATGTACCAAAACAGTAGAAACCCCCCACAAATGACACCATTTTGGAAACTAGACCCCCTAAGGAACTTATCTAAATGTGTGGTGAGCACTTTGAACCCCCCAGTGCTTCACAGAAGTTTATAACGCCCGGGCGTGAAAATAAAAAATGTGTATTTTTTCCACAAACATGATCATTTAGTCACCAATTTTTTATTTTCCCAAGGGTACCAGGAGAAATTGGACCCCAAAAGTTGTTGTCCAATTTGTCCTGAGTACGCTGATACCTCATATGGGGGAGAAAACTACTGTATGGGCACACGTTGGGGCTCGGAAGGGAAGTAGTGACGTTTTGGAATGCAGACTTTGATGGAATGGTCTGCGGGTGTCATGTTGCCTTTGGAGAGCCCCTAATGTACCTAAACAGTGGAAACCCCCCACAAATGACCCCATTTTGAAAACTAGACCCCCTAAGGAACTTATCTAGATGTGTGGTGAGCACTTTGAACCCCCAAAGGCTTCACAGAAGTTTATAATGCCAGGGCATGAAAATAAAAAAATCGTATTTTTTCCACAAACATGATCAATTAGTCCCCAATTTTTTTATTTTCCCAAGGGTAACAGGAGAAATTGAACCCCAAAAGTTGTTGTCCAATTTGTCCTGAGTACGCTGACATCCCATATGTGGGAGAAAACTACTGTATGGGCACACGTCGGGGCTCGGAAGGGAAGTAATGACGTTTTGGAATGCAGACTTTGATGGAATGGTCTGCGGGTGTCATGTTGCCTTTGGAGAGCCCCTAATGTACCTAAACAGTGGAAACCCCCCACAAATGACCCCATTTTAAAAACTAGACCCCCTAAGGAACTTATCTAGATGTGAGGTGAGCACTTTGAACCCTCAAAGGCTTCACAGAAGTTTATAACGCTCGGACGTGAAAATAAAAAAATCATTTTTTTCCACAAAAATGATATTTTTGCCCCAAATTTTTTATTTTCCTAAGGGTAACAGGATAAATTGGACCCCAAAAATTGTTTTGCACTTTGACCTGAGTATGCTGATACCCTACATGTGGGGGTAAAACACTGTTTGGGTGCATGGCAGAGCTTGGAAGGGAAGGAGCACCATTTGACTTTTTCAACTCAGAATTGGCTGGAATTGAGATCAGACGCCATGTTGCATTTGGAGAGCCCCTGATGTGCCCAAACAGTGGAAACCCCCAATTCTAACTCCAACCCGAACCCCAACACACCCCTAACCCTAGCCCTAACCCTAGCCCTAACCCTAACCCTAGCCCTAACCCTAGCCCTAACCCTAGCCCTAACCCTACCCTAACCGTAACCCTAGCCCTAACCCTAGCCCTAACCCTAACCCTAGCCCTAACCCTAGCCCTAACCCTAGCCCTAACCCTACCCTAACCCTAACCCTAGCCCTAACCCTAGCCCTAACCCTAGCCCTAACCCTAACCCTAATGGAAAAATGGAAATAAATACATTTTTTTTATTTTATTATTTTTCCCTAACTAAGGGGGTGATAACGGGGGGTTTGATTTACTATTTATGGCGGTTTTTATTTTTGGCAGCTGTCACATGCTTGTCACATGCTTTTTATTGTAAAAATAGTTTTTGCATCACCACATATTGAGAGCTATAATTTTTCCGTATTTTGACCCACCGAGTCATGTGAGGTCTTATTTTTTGCGGGACGAGTTGACGTTTTTATTGGTACTATTTTCGGGCACGTGACATTTTTTGATCGCCTTTTTATTCCGATTTTTGGGACGCAGAATGAACAAAAACCAGCGTTTCATCAATTTCTTTTGGAGGGTGCGTTTACACCGTTCCACGTGCGGTAAAATTGATAAAGCGGTTTTATTCTTCGGGTCAGTACGGTTACAGCGATACCTCATTTAGGTCGTTTTTTTATGTTTTGTCGGTTTTATGCAATGAAACTATTTTATATAAAAAATAATTATTTTTGCATCGCTTTATTCTGTGAGCTATAACTTTTTTATTTTTTCGCTGATGATGCTGTGTGGCAGCTCGTTTTTTGCTGGACAAGATGACGTTTTCAGCGGTACCATGGATATTTATATGCGTCTTTTTGATCGTGCGTTATTACACTTTTTGTTTGGCGGTATGATAATAAATCATTATTTTTTGCTTTGTTTTTTATTTTTATTTTTTAAGGGGTTCACTAAAGGGGTTAACTAATGGGACAGTTTTATAGGGCGGGTCATTACGGACGCGGCGATACCTAATATGTGTACTTTTATTGTTTTTTTTTATTTCCAAAAAATGGATTTATTTGGGGGAATATTTTTTTTTTTTCTAATTTATTTGGCGATTTTTTTAAATTTATTTTTACACTTTTTTTTTATTTTTTTTTACTTTATTACATAGTCCCAGGTGGGACATCACTGTCCTGTGACAGATCGCTGATCTGTCACATCACAGATCACTGTGATAGATCAGCGATCTGTCACAGGCAGTGCCCAAGGCTTCCTCATGCCTGCGCTTTGCAGGCACTGGGGAAGCCAGCTTCCTGCAGGCCCCCGAAGGCCCCCGTCGCCATCTTGGATTCGGGGGCCTGCAGGAAAGGAGCCCCCAGCAGCAGCGCTGCACATTGCGCTGCCGTGGGGGGCTCAGGGAAGCACGGAGGGAGCCCCCTCCCTGCCGATGCTTCCCTTTAACCCCCAGTACACCGCGATCGCGTTTGATCGCGGTGTGGAAGGGGTTAACGTGTCGGGGGCGGTCCGTGACCGCCCCTGACACATAGTGCCGGGTGTCAGCTGTGATAATCAGCTGACACCCGGCCGCGATCAGCGGCGCTCACCACATGGGCGCCGCTGATCGCAGTAGACGTACTATCCCGTCCATGGGCATAGGGGCCCGGGTCCCATGGACGGGATAGTACGTCTGATGTCAGGAAGGGGTTAATGTAAATAGTTGCACCTCTTTAGGTGCCCTCTCTTGGTTTTACATAGCCCTTTTTGGAATAAGGACTACCTCACCTGGAGCATGGCTCCCACCAAAAGGACACTGCAAGAGATCCCGGCTGGGAGCGGTGTCCAGCACTTACAAGAATTATTGAAGTTTTGATGTGAAGTATTTTATAATGTGCCTTATCAAAGTATTAATAGTTAGAGAACAGCTTTTATATAGAATCTAGTTAATAGCAATGACTATTAGGAATGTTTTAATAAAGAGATGAAGGATTTGAATAAAGATAAAGATTTGAAAATTGCAGGTGACGAACCAGGCATCAACGGTTGTCACCCAAGGTTAATAATAGAAAGTAGAAAATGTGAAAGAGGAGATGATGAAGAAATATGTTAATGATAATACTTGAAATAGCACTTTGAATTAGGAACTGTAGTAAGATATAGATAGTTAGTTAAAATGTTTGTAACGTTCAAGACTCAGTTCCTCCCACATTGGGAAGTTTAGATAAGAACTGTTTAATTAGCATTATAAAAATTTTATATGTTCCTGTATTTGTCCATCTTTGCTTCTTTTACAGCCCGTGGACGTGCTGTGTTTAACGGGGGTAGGGGGTATGTGGCGCCCCTGAGTGTTCAGTCGCCACAGAGGTACTGCACCTCCTCTTGAGGTGTGGTACCCCACCATTCAGGTAAGGTGGAGACACCAGACCACACTCCAACACCTGCATCCCACACAACATAGTAGTGTAGCAAAGCACCCTTTGGAGGCTCCCAGCTTGGAACACGAAGCGTTCTGGGAGGCGGGTGGAGTTTAGTCTGCACTAAAAGAGCGGGAAGGGTTTAGGATTTAGTCAGTCTGACAGAGTCAGAGGAGGAGAGAAGATCCCCTGAGTGGGATGGATGAAGGAAGTGCTGCAGCCGACCTCAGTGACCTGGGTCCGCTGGCACTGGAAAGGAACTTTGATAGAAGACCTGACTCTCCATAAGAAGGAAAGGATTAGTACAGAACATGAGGAGAAGAAGAGAACTAAGGATTAGGGTTAGAGGAGAACCCTTCCCAAGTTTTAAGCGCAAGGCCGGGGTCCGGTCCCTGAGGTTGTATGGATACTAATGGTCCTGCAGCAGACACTGGAGGAATAGAAGTTGTCACCACTTTATTCCCACACAAGACTTGGGGGCACAACAGCATCTATAGTGAGCCGGGTGTTGTGAGTTCATTTTCTGGTCCACCAGTTGTGAGTTCTCCTGCCAGGCTCCCTCTGGTGGTAACAGGAGGTAGTGACGCTGATTTAATCAGTAGAGATCTGCCACCTGATAATGAGGATGACGATTGGACCTCAGGAATCTCAGACTGGATTTAAGACAGCCGACGCCCTATTCTGGTGCTGGTGATTACTTCTGGCTTGTCAGGTCTTGGTTTTCAGCTCTGTTCCAGTCATCTAAAGCTAAGTTTTTCTGCTAATGTTCACACTTGATTTTGTTGGTCAGCTCAGTTTTTTGTGTGGTCAGCCAGCCCCGGCTGGGCTGTGCTGAATTTCCACTCTATTTACCTGCATTTGCCAATTTGCTTTTTGTCCCTTATTAGATTGGCCTCTTTTTGCTCTGGCTCAGAATATTTCAGAGTGCTGATATAGTTGGAGAAGTCTAGTGACTTCAGGGTTAATTTTGTATCAGAAGTGTTGAACATTATTTTTGTAGGGCTTTTTGCAGATTGCAGACAGTGTCTTTCCTTTCCTATCCTTTCTAGTTAGTTTGGGCCCCATCGTTTGCTCAGCCTATTTTCCTGCCTGTGTTTGTTTTCATCTTGTTTCACCATCAATACATATGTGGGGGCTGTCTTTCCTTTGGGGTCTGCTCTGGGGGAGTTAGTTTTCCCCTTTTCTTGCTTCAGGCTTATGTAGTTCTCCGGCTGTGACGAAGCATCTAGGATCATTGTAGGTACGCTCCATGGCTGCTGCTAGTTGTGTGGATAGGATCAGGGGTCTGCAATCTGCATAGTTACCAACCTCTCCGGTTTTCTGGACTTAGCTTGTTTTGTTTTTTTTCTCCTCGGTGACCCATTCATAACAGAATCACCAGCCATACCGCAGATTCCAGGGTACTCAAAAGCAGGAAAAAGTTGTTAAAAAAAAAAAAAAAGTGTCAGAATTTTTTTTTATATGTATTTTTTCCTCTTTTTCTTGGGCCGTAGGAGTTTTTTTTTTTCCTAATGGAGATTAAGCAATTGTCTGATCGTGTGGAGCAGCTTGCTGCTGAAGTGCAGGGAATTTCCACCTACCTCATTCAGTCACATGCTGCTGAACCTAAGATCCCTACTCCTGATGTGTTTTCTGGGGATCAGTCTAAATTTCTTAACTTTAAGAATAATTGTAAATTATTTCTGGCCTTGAAACCTAACTCATCGGGGAGCTCTGTGCAGCAGGTTAAAATTGTCATCTCCTTGCTGCGCGGCAATCCCCAGGATTGGGCTTTTTCTCTGACACCTGAAAATCCTATTCTGACTAATGTGGATGCATTTTATCAAGCCTTGGGGTTGTTGTATGATGAACCTAATGCTGTTGATCAAGCTGAGAGAACCCTGTTGGCATTAAACCAGGGTCAGGATTCTGCAGAGTTATACTGTCAGAAATTCTGAAAGTGGGCGGTCCTTACTACATGGAATGATGGTGCCTTGGCAGCTCTCTTTCGGAAGGGTTTATCAGAGACCGTAAAAGATGTTATGGCGGGATTTCCTGTTCCCTCTGGTCTGGATGATTCTATGTCATTAACCATTCAAGTTGATTGGCGTTTACGTGAACGTAAAACTACACGGGAGGCGCTGCCACCTTTTGAACAAACGTCTGAACCCATGCAATGTGATGGGGTTTTGTCTAGGGCGCAACGTCAGGAGTTTAGAAGGCGTAATAAGCTGTGTTTTTTCTGTGGAGACGTCTCTCATACTATTTCTGTCTGCCCAAAACGAGAGAAACATTTTGCACACACATTTGCTTTGGGCAGTATACAACCTAAGTTCCTTTTGGCAATTACTCTGATCTGCTCCCTGTCCACATTTTCCACTAAGGCTTTTGTAGATTCAGGAGCAGCGTTGAATCTGATGGATTTGGACTTTGCTAAACGTTGTGGTTTGTCCATGACGCCTCTGCAGACGCCTATTCCTTTGAGGGGTATTGATGCTACTCCTTTGGCGGAGAATAAACCGCAGTTTTGGACCCAGGTGACGATGCGGGTTGCCCCAGACCACCAAAAAAATTGTAAATTTTTGGTGCTGCATAATTTGCATGATACTATTGTTCTGGGTTTTCCCTGGTTGCAAACTCATAATCCAGTTTTGGATTGGAAATCTGGGTCTGTGGTGAGTTGGGGTTGTCAGTGTGTTCTTAGGGACGCTCCTGTTTTCTCCACCTCTCCCCAGTCTCATGATATTCCTGATTATCTGGCCGATTTCTCTGATGTATTTAGTGAGCGTAAGTCTGCGTCTTTGCCTCCTCATAGGAGTTATGACTGTGCAATTGAGTTGATGCTTGAGTGTAAATTTCCCAAGGGTCGGCTTTTCAACTTATCAGTACCCGAACATGATGCTATGCGATCCTATATTAAGGAGTCGTTGGAGAAGGGTCATATTAGAACATCCTCTTCACCTTTAGGTGCTGGGTTTTTTTTGTGGCCAAGAAAGATGGTTCATTAAGACCGTGTATTGATTATCATTCCCTTAACAAGATGATGGTTAAATATCAGTACCCGTTACCTCTGATGTCTGATTTATTCTCCAGAGTTAAAGGTGCTTGCTGGTTTACTAAGCTTGACCTCAGGGGGCGTATAATCTTATTCACATCAAGCACGGGGATGAATGGAATATGGCGTTTAATACTCCGGAGGGACATTTTGAGTACCTGGTGATGCCTTTTGGGCTCACTAATGCCCCTTCTGTCTTCCAGTCCTTTATGAATGATATTTTCTGAGACTTTGTGGATAAGTTTTTGATCATCTATCTGGATGATATTTAGATCTTTTCTAGTGATTAGGATTCCCATGTGGAACACGTCCGGACTGTGTTCCGGATTTTGAGGGAGAATTCCCTGTTTGTTAAGGGATCGAAATGCCTCTTTGGTGTACAGAGGATTTCATTTTTGGGATTTATCTTATCTTCATCGACTATTGAAATGGACCCGGCCAAGGTACAGGCCATTTATGATTGGGTTCAGCCCACTTCTTTGAAGGCTCTCCAGAAGTTTTTGGGTTTTGCTAATTTCTATCGTAAATTTATAGGTAATTTTTCTGGTATTGTCAAACCACTGACTGATCTGACCAAGAAGGGCGCTGATGTGCTGAATTGGTCTCCTGAGGCTGTCTCAGCATTACAGGAGCTTAAGCGGAGATTTACTTCAGCTCCAGTTTTACGGCAACCTGATGTCTCACTCCCATTTCAGGTGGAGGTGGACGCTTCTGAGATTGGTGCAGGAGCTGTTTTGTCCCAAAAAGACCCTGTGACTTCTAAGATGAATCCCTGTGCCTTCTTTACTCGAAAGTTCTCCCCATCTGAATGCAACTATGACGTGGGGAATCGGGAATTGTTGGCCATGAAATGGGCATTTGAGGAGTGGAGACATTGGTTGGAGGGAGCTAGACATCAAGTTGTGGTCCTCACCGATCACAAGAATTTGATTTATCTGGAGTCAGGGCCGGCGTTTGGACCAGGCAGACCAGGCAGATGCCTGGGGCCCCCACCTACAAAGGGGGCCCCCTGCATCTGCAGTCCATTTATGAAGTGCCCAGAGGGTGTACAGCAGTGAATAACGCTGTGCATTGCTCTGAAGTCTTGGAGTGTCTCTCGCAAAGCCCCTTGAGCCCCCCTGTCTCTCCCTGCAGTTAGGTTAAAAGTTGAGAGTGAGGGGGAGGGTCCGATTACAGCACAGCAGATGACTGCAGCTCTATGTCTCCTCCTGTGTCATGGCTGCTCCTAGCACTGACCTGAGAATGGATATGCCTAAGTGAAGCCACAGAACCTGGTAAGAGCAGCAATAACAGGTCAAAGTGCAGTGATTTACTCACTGTGGTCCCAGAGCTCTGTGCTGATTGCTGTAGGATCAGGATTCACAGCCACATACAGCAGCGATCAGCATCAGCTCTGACCACAGTCACTTATCACTGCTTGTAATGTGACAGGGCGACCTCCTGTCACTACTGTCTGGATGACATGACCAGGATATTGTCTGCTGAATCAGGGGATTTATGATATAGAAATAAATGAATTCCCATGTGAAATAACAAGGGTAAACCATACATATATATAGTACTAGTACAGGTTTGCATAGGAATCAGCGTTTTTGGTGCCTTTTTTTTTTGCAGCCAAAATATTAATGATCTAGTGGATGGCTTACACAGTAAAATATCAGTATTTGCAGATGATACAAAACTATGTAAGGTCGTTAACACAAAGGAGGACAGTTTGCAACTACAGACAGATTTGAGTAAATTGGAGAATTGGGCTGAAAAATGGCAAATGAGGTTTAACACAGATAAGTGTAAGGTTCTGCACATGGGAAGGAGAAACAGAGGCTACAATTACTTACTAAATGGGAAACTGCTGGGGAAATCAGACATGGAAAAAGACTTAGGCATCTTAGTCAATAGGAAGCTAAATTGGAGTGCCCCGTGTCAGGCAGCTGCCACCAAAGCAAATAGGGTCATGGGACGCATTAGAAGAGGTCTGGGGACACGAGATGAAAACATAATTCTCCCTCTGTACAAATCACTCGTCAGACCACACTTGGAGGATTGTGGGCAATTTTGGACGCCGGTGCTCAAGAAAGACATTACTGAACTTGAAAGGGTTCAAAGGCGGCTACTAAAATGATAAATGGAGTTGGTTCACTACAATACCCAGAAAGGTTATCAAAATTAGGTCTAATTACTCTATAAAAGAGAAGACTTAGGGGAGACTTAATATATATGCACAAGTATATCAGAGGGCAATACAGAGATCTCTCCAATGAACTGTTTGTACCAAGGACTGTGACAAGAACAAGGGGGCATTCTCTTCGTTTGGAGGAAAGACAATTTCTGCACCAGCACAGAAGAGGGTTCTTCACGGTAAGAGCAGTGAGGCTCTGGAATTCTCTTCCTGAGGAAGTGGTGATGGCCAACTCACTGAATTTAAGAAAGGATTGGAGGCTTTTCTTGTGAGTAACAGTATAGAAGGCTACGAATAACAGAATATTATAGGTAGATGGGTGACCCAGCTTAGGGGAAGGAATTTTTTTCCCTATGGAGAAAATTGGCTTCTACTCTGTGGGTTTTTTGCCTTCCCCAGGATCAACAATGCAGAACAGCTGCACTAAAAATGGGCTGAACTAGATGGACATAAGGTCTTCCTTCAGCCTTCAAAACTATGTTACTATGTTAAAGCTGGCTCTCTTGGCAGTAAAAACACTGCTTTCAAAATGCCCATTTTTTAGGGTATGTGCAGACGATCCAGAAATGGCAGCACTTTGAACGTAGCGGACTTGTGCTCCGTCTAAACTGCTGCCATCTTTTGAACGCAGGTGATTCCACATGTGGTCACTGAACCGTGCGAAATCACTGCGTCCAGTACATGGTAGGGGTGAGATTTTCTAAAACTTTTTCATTGCTTTCTACGGGTGCAAAAAATTGCTGAAAGAAGTGACGCTGCAGATTTAAAGAACGCTGCAGTTGTGAAATTCAGTCAGGAGAAAATAAAAGGGTGTGCGGGAGATCTCTGAAAATCTCAGTCTTTGCTTGTGCTGTAAAATGCTGTAAGCTTCTTATTTGCAGAAGAAAAAGCTGCAGAAATTCTGCATATGAACGTGGCCAAGAGCGGCTTTTTAAAGTGCCAGCAAAACATATGAGATTTCCGAAATCTCCTGCATGCGCTTGATTTTTTTCAGACTGAATTTCAGAACTGTAGCACTTTTTAAATCTACAACGTGTCACTTCTTTCAGTGTGTTTTCACCTTTAGAAAGCAATGAAAGAATAAAAAAGAAAGCTGCAGATATTGCATCGGTATTTTTTGCTGCAATTTTTGAAATGGTTTTGGTGAATTAAACTATTAAGTGTCATTCACATGTTCAGTATTTGGTCAGTATTTCACATCAGGATTTGTAATGCAGAAACAGCAGTGGAACAATCAGAGGAAACGTATAGTAGGAACACATCATCACTTCTGGATTTCTCACCCTCCTGGTTTTGACTTGCACATACTGATGTGAAATACTGACCGAATACTCAACGTGTGAACGTGGCCTTAAACATACTGTAGACAAAGCAATCATCCTCACTTTAAAAAAAGCTGAGAAAAGTGTAAATAACCCCAGAAAACAAGCTGAAAAACAGGTGTTTTGAACGCAACATTTTTACTGCCAATTGAACAGGTTTTGGCTACTGAAAAAAATGCATGTGTACATAGCCATAGCGTTTCAGAGTAAGACTATCTGTGGTGTTACATAGGACTGCAGGTGACATCTACTACATTATCTGTTCTCCAAGAGTTATTACTGCTATCTCTGGTGTTACATAAGATGAGGTCAGAGTCATGTGACTGGTCACATGAGCCGGGGAGGGCTTCTGTTCTGGAGTGTGCTATGCATAGAGGGAATTGTATGGCGATCGGTACACAGCCCCTTCTGAAATGACAGGTGGGCGTGGTGGCTGATTCGCAGTGCAGGAAAACTGCAATCCCGGCCTGGATATCGGGTGGGAGTGTCAAAATCAGGACTGTTCCGCTGGATCCAGGACAGTTGGGAGCCCTGCTGTGTTATCTGCAGTGTTAAAAAAAAATTAAGAGGGGGTTGGGGGACAACTCTTTGTCTTGGGGCCTGGCCCTCCAATCTTTTCTGATCCTAGCCACGCTCCTGTGTAATGCTAATAGTGGCAGACCCATTGACCGATATAAGGCCCCTGAATATGGGGGCCACAGTGCCAGCACTGGCTCCAGGCCCCTCTGCCACCTGTATCCACTTCCTGCTCATGTAATGTAACCTAAATGTGTGGTTTTACAATGTTAACATTTGGGGCCCCACTTTAAACTTTTGCCTAGGGCCCCACTTTGTCTAAAACCGGCCCTGTCTGGAGTCGGCAAAACGCTTGAATCCTAGACAGGCTAGATGGGCCTTGTTTTTCACACATTTTAATTTTGTGGTCTCTTTTCTTCCGGGCACTAAGAATGTTAAGGCAGACGCCCTTTCTAGGAGTTTCTTTGCCGATTCCCTTAGTGTGACTGAGCCTACTACTATCCTAGGTGAGGGGGTAGTTCTTTCTGCCATTTCGCCCAATTTGAGACACGCCCTGTAGGAATTTCAGGAGGATAAACCTGAGCGTTGTCCTATGGGAAGATTGTATGTTACTGACCAGTGGAGAAAGAGAGTGATGTCTGAAATTCATTGCTCCGCATTGGCTCATCATCCGGGTATTTTTGGTACCAGAGATTTGGTGAGTCGGTCCTTTTGGTGGCCTGCCTTATCTCGTGACGTCAGGAATTTTGTACAGTCCTGTGGGACTTGTTCTCGGTCTAAACCCTGTTCTCATTCTAGTGGGTTGCTGATGCTCCTGCCGGTGCCCAAGAGGCCATGGACTCATATCTCAATGGATTTTATTTCTGATCTTCCTGTCTCTCAGAGGATGACTGTTATCTGGGTGATTTGTGATAGATTTTCGAAGATGGTCCATCTTGTACCACTCCCAAAGTTGCCATCTTCCGCTGAGTTGGTGCCCTTGTTTTTACAACAGGTAGTTCGGTTACATGGGATTCCTGAGAACATTGTGCCCGACAGAGGAGTCCAGTTTGTTTCCAGATTCTGGAAAGCCTTTTGTTCCAATCTGGGAATTCAGTTATCCTTCTCTTCCGCGTTTCATCCCCAGACCAATGGACAGACTGAGAGAACAAACCAGACTTTGGAGTCTTATTTGAGATGTTTTATATCTGCTGATCAGGATGATTGGGTCTCATTTTTGCCCTTGGCCGAATTCGCACTGAACAATAGAGCTAGTTCTGCCACTTTGATGTCACCCTTTTTCTGTAATTTTGGGTTTCATCCTCGATTCTCTTCAGGGCAAGTGGAATCTTCGTCCTGCCCAGGTGTGGACACTGTGGTTGAGAGAATGCAGCAGATATGGGACCAAGTGGTGGATAAGTTGTCACTCTCTCAGGAAAAGGCCCAGCGATTTTCCAACCGGCATAGGACCATTGGTCCCCGGTTTAAAGTGGGTGTTATGGTTTGGTTGTCGTCTAAGAATATTCCTATGAAGGTTGCATCTCCAAAATTTAAGCCAAGATTTATTGGACCTTATATGATTTTGGAAATTCTCAATCCTGTTTCGTTTCGATTGGCTCTTCCAGTTACGTTCAAGAACCATAACGTATTTCACAAATCTCTGTTGAAGAGGTTTGTTGAGCCAGTGGTGCCTATGGCGGCACCTCCTGACCCTGTGTTGGTTGAAGGCAATGTGGAATATGAGGTAGAGAAAATACTGGATTCTCGTTTGGTTAGACGGAGACTCCAGTATTTGGTCAAATGGAAGGGTTATGGCCAGGAGGATAATTCTTGGGTCTCTGCCTCTGATATTCATGCCAAAAGATTGGTTCGTGGTTTTCACCGGGCCCATCCAGATCGGCCTGGTGGCGTGGATGAGGGCTCGGTGACCCCTCCTCGAGGGGGGGTACTGTTGTGAGTTCATTTTCTGGTCCACCAGTTGTGAGTTCTCCTGCCAGGCTCCCTCTGGTGGTAACAGGAGGTAGTGACGCTGATTTAATCAGTAGAGATCTGCCACCTGATAATGAGGATGACGATTGGACCTCAGGAATCTCAGACTGGATTTAAGACAGCCGACGCCCTATTCTGGTGCTGGTGATTCCTTCTGGCTTGTCAGGTCTTGGTTTTCAGCTCTGTTCCAGTCATCTAAAAGCTAAGTTTTTCTGCTAATGTTCAGACTTGATTTTGTTGGTCTATTCAGTTTTTTGTGTGGTCAGCCAGCCCCGGCTGGGGCTGTGCTGAATTTCCACTCTTATTTACCTGTATTTGCCAATTTGCTTTTTGTCCCTTGTTAGATTGGCCTCTTTTTGCTCTGTCTCAGAATATTTAAGAGTGCTGATAAAGTGGGAGAAGTCTAGTGACTTCAGGGTTAATTTTGCTATCAGAAGTGTTCGACATTATTTTTGTAGGGTTTTTTGCAGATTGCAGACAGTGTCTTTCCTTTCCTATCCTTTCTAGTTAGTTTGGGCCCCATCGTTTGCTCAGCCTATTTTCCTGCCTGTGTTTGTTTTCATCTTGTTTCACCGTCAATACATGTGTGGGGGCTGTCTTTCCTTTGGGGTCTGCTCTGGGGCAGGTAGTTTTCCTCTTTTCTTGCTTCAGGCTTATGTAGTTCTCCGACTGTGACGAAGCGTCTAGGATCATCGTAGGTACGCTCCACGGCTGCTGCTAGTTGTGTGGATAGGATCAGGGGTCTGCAATCTGCATAGTTACCAACCTCTCTGGTTTTCTGAGACTTAGCTTGTTTTGTTTTTTTCTCCTCGGTGACCCATTCATAACAGCAGGGACTAGGTAGTAAGGAGTCCCCAAAGCAGGCTACAGCTGTCTGCCGTACAAGTAGAGTTCATAGGAACATCGGACAGGAGGAACTCCAGTGTAACTCATTACTGCGAGTACTTCACTAAAGGCGCTAAGAGGGAGACGCTCAGAAAAGGCACATAAGTTGGTGGAGTGTTGGAAAGGAGTACTTCATCTTGCCTGGAAGTTGGCTGAGCTCCTGACCTGGAGGACACGGCATGGATGCGGGCTCTTGTGCCACAACAGACTGTGAGTAAAGCTTTGGAACTACATGCCCTGGTGTCCTCCACTTATTCCTGCGTCAACCTGCCCGGCACTGCTACCTCCCCTGCGCCCGACACTCTACCATCTAAGTGTCACTTCACCTACTCTGCCCTGGGACGAAAGCCATGCCTGTGGAGGGCTATAACATCATTGCTGCACCACACCATCTGTCCCAGAGGATCTGTCTGCAGCGTCGGCTTAACACCTTCATTGCCGAACACCACAGGTGGCGTCACAACTCATTCATTCTAATCATCATAAGCACACTGAACATTCCCCCTTTTACAATAGGCGCCCAGGGCCACGGGCCGGGTCCCAGCTGCCATGACATCTCCCATTGAAGCTCATCGGTCCCGGTACCGAGTCGCCCTCCCAGGGCTGTGGGGTACTCGGTATCGGGCCGGTGTCAGGGGGGATGTGGTGTCACAGCGGTGGCGACCCGGTCCGTGGCCCTGGGCGCCCAAATCAATGGTGGTTTGAGATATAGTTTATGTGATAGTTCGTGATGCCACCTGTGGTGTTTGGCAAGCAAGATGTTAAGCCAACGCTGTGTGCAGATCCTCTGGGGCTGATGGTGTGTTGCAGCATAGATGGTGTAGCTCCCCACAGGTGAAGCTGCAACCCCAGGGCAGTATATAGGTGCAGGCGGTGTGAGGAATGCTGGTACCCAGATGTAGCGGTGCTGACGGTGTTAGCGCACAAATAAATGGAAGACACCAGGGCTTGCAGTTCCAAAGCTTTACTCACAGTCCGGGGTACACACTGGTGCCTGCCTCCGTGCCGTGTCCTCCGGGGCAGAGACTCAATCAACCTCCCAGGCAAGTCAGGATTCTCCTCTCCAACACTCCGCCACCATGTACCTTTCCTGAACGACTCCTCTATTGCGCCTTAAGGTGTGAAGAGCTCCAGTACCGTGGTACCCTGGAGTTCCTCCTGTCAGATGTTCCTAACAACTCTGCTCGTATGGCAGACAGCTGTAGCCTCTCTCGGGGACTCCTTTCTCTGGTGTCCTGGCTCTCTATTCAGTTGCTGTTGTGACCCGAGTCTTAGATGGGAGTAGTGCATTTACAGCCAACTACTCCACCGGTGTCTGCTGCAGAACCATAAGTGTCCATACAACCTCGGGGACTGGGCCCCGGCCTTGCGCTGAGAACCTATAGGCAGGGTTCCTCTTCCAACCAACAACTCCTCTCTGTTCTCCTACTCCTTCGTTCCGTACTGATCCTTCTCTCTCTTATGGAAGCTTAGGTTTCAGTTCTACGTCTTTCTCCTTCTGTTCCTTTCCCGTGCCAGCTGGCTCAGGTCACTGAGGCAGCTGCAGCACTCCTTCCTCCATCCCGTCTTCTAGGGATCCTCACTCCTGTCTGAGTGACTTCCTACCCGACTGACCTTCTGTCAGACTGACCTGTAATTCTAAACCTTCCCACTCTTTTATATCTAACTCCACCCACCTCCCAGCACATCTCGTGTTGCGAAGCAAGGGCCCACGAAAGGTGCTCTGCTACCCTCTAAGCATGGAGCCGCAATGTGGTCCTGCTGAACTATCCTGTGTGTGCGATGCAGGTGTTGGAGTGTGGCAAGGAGTTCCCAACTTACCTAGGTGGTGGGCACTACACCTTAGGAGAAGGTGCAGTACCTCTGTGGTGACTGAGCCTCAGGGGCGCCACAGACCCATATTGGAGGTGCAGTTTCATCCAGGGCACTTTGAAGTGTTTCATTGTAATGCTTCAATGCAGAATCAGGACATGAGAGGGAGGAGATAGGGGCCAGTGATGACTGCAAGTTCTTCATAATACATCCTCCTGCACACAGCTTAGAAGGTTCATTTGCCCCAGAGATCATCACATTACTTTAAGTTAATAAATGTCTCTTTTGTTCCGTATGGGCTGGTCTTCTCAGTTAGGACTCAGACGATATATGAGTCCAGGTTGTTGCCGGCCTAACCCGACATCGGTCCAACAAGTTAGTTTATCGTAGCAAAAACAATGGCCCTTAGGACAAGAACACAGTCCATTCCTGTATGGGTGGCCCTTTGCGCCGCGTGCACAGTCCATTAGTCTGGAATCAGGCCGTAGGACGGGGATACAGTTCTTCAATAAAAGAATAAGCAAAGTTCACATCAGCTCATTTGTTGCTAGAAAATAAAGATCTTTATCTGGGAGGCCATCGGCATGTATCGCAGTGTGAACACTGTCCAAGATACATGGCCAGCTCTCAGGGGGTGTCACAAATGGGGGTTATATCAATATATAAACAAATCTAGAAACTTCACATCATGTGCAAATGGAGCATCATTTAGTATGAAGACATTTCTTGATTGCGATTGTGCGCACCTTATTATATAGCTATGAGCACAACATGTCACCCCAGGACATTGCACACAACCAGAACTGAAGGTAGGGATTTCAGAGCACAATAATGGAGCTAAAACAGGTTCTAGCAGCACCAATTATAGCAGCAAAGAATCCCTCTCCGGATTATCTCCTCACTATCTGGGAAAACATAATGGCGACATTAGAAGTTTGCAGGTTTATCGTAATGAAAGAGTGAAGTGCCCGGTGAGGGGATCGGCCTGCTGCTCTGCGAGCTCGTGAAGTGCCCGGTGAGGGGATCGGTCTGCTGCTCTGCGCGCTTGTGAAGTGCCCGGTGAGGGGATTGGCCTGCTGCTGTGCGAGCTCGTGAAGTGCCCGGTGAGGGGATTGGCCTGCTGCTCTGCGAGCTCGTGAAGTGCCCGGTGAGGGGATCGGTCTGCTGCTCTGCGCGCTTGTGAAGTGCCCGGTGAGGGGATTGGCCTGCTGCTGTGCGAGCTCGTGAAGTGCCCGGTGAGGGGATCAGCCTGCTGCTCTGCGAGCTCGTGAAGTGCCCGGTGAGGGGATCGGCCTGCTGCTCTGCGAGCTCGTGAAGTGCCCGGTGAGGGGATCGGTCTGCTGCTGTGCGAGCTCGTGAAGTGCCCGGTGAGGGGATCGGCCTGCTGATGTGCGAGCTTGTGAAGTGCCCGGTGAGGGGATCGGCCTGCTGCTGTGCGAGCTCGTGAAGTGCCCGGTGAGGGGATCGGCCTGCTGCTCTGCGAGCTCGTGAAGTGCCCGGTGAGGGGATCGGCCTGCTGCTCTGCGAGCTCGTGAAGTGCCCGGTGAGGGGATCGGCCTGCTGCTCTGCGAGCTCGTGAAGTGCCCGGTGAGGGGATCGGCCTGCTGCTGTGCGAGCTTGTGAAGTGCCCGGTGAGGGGATCGGCCTGCTGCTCTGCGAGCTCGTGAAGTGCCCGGTGAGGGGATCGGTCTGCTGCTCTGCGCGCTCGTGAAGTGCCCGGTGAGGGGATCGGCCTGCTGCTGTGCGAGCTCGTGAAGTGCCCGGTGAGGGGATTGGCCTGCTGCTCTGCGAGCTCGTGAAGTGCCCGGTGAGGGGATCGGTCTGCTGCTCTGCACGCTTGTGAAGTGCCCGGTGAGGGGATCGGCCTGCTGCTGTGCGAGCTTGTGAAGTGCCCGGTGAGGGGATCGGCCTGCTGCTGTGCGAGCTCGTGAAGTGCCCGGTGAGGGGATCGGCCTGCTGCTGTGCGAGCTCGTGAAGTGCCTAGTGAGGGGATCAGTCTGCTGCTGTGCGAGCTTGTGAAGTGCCCGGTGAGGGGATCGGTCTGCTGCTCTGCGAGCTCGTGAAGTGCCCGGTGAGTGGATCAGTCTGCTGCTGTGCGAGCTCGTGAAGTGCCCGGTGAGGGGATCAGTCTGCTGCTGTGCGAGCTTGTGAAGTGCCCGGAGAGGGGATCGGCCTGCTGCTGTGCGAGCTCGTGAAGTGCCCGGTGAGGGGATCGGCCTGCTGCTCTGCGAGCTCGTGAAGTGCCCGGTGAGGGGATCGGTCAGCTGCTCTGCGAGCTTGTGAAGTGCCCGGTGAGGGGATCAGTCTGCTGCTGTGCGAGTTCATGAAGTGCCCGGGAGGGGATCAGTCTGCTGCTCTGCGAGCTCGTGGAGTGCCTGGGAGGGGATCAGTCTGCTGCTCTGCGAGCTCGTGGAGTGCCCGGTGAGGGGATCGGTCTGCTGCTCTGCGAGCTCGTGAAGTGCCCGGTGAGGGGATCGGTCTGCTGCTGTGCGAGCTTGTGAAGTGCCCGGGAGGGGATTAGTCTGCTGCTCTGCGAGCTCGTGGAGTGCCCGGGAGGGGATCGGTCTGCTGCTCTGCAAGCTTGTGAAGTGCCCGGTGAGGGGATCGGTATGCTGCTCTGCGAGCTCGTGAAGTGCCCGGTGAGGGGATCGGCCTGCTGCTGTGCGAGCTTGTGAAGTGCCCGGGAGGGGATCGGTCTGCTGCTGTGCAAGCTTGTGAAGTGCCCGGTGAGGGGATAGGTCTGCTGCTGTGCGAGCTCGTGAAGTGCCCGGTGAGGGGATCGGCCTGCTGCTCTGCGAGCTTGTGAAGTGCCCGGTGAGGGGATCGGCCTGCTGCTCTGCGAGCTCGTGAAGTGCCCGGGAGGGGATCAGTCTGCTGCTCTGCGAGCTTGTGAAGTATCAGGTGAGGGGATCGGCCTGCTGCTCTGCGAGCTCATGAAGTGCCCGGTGAGGGGATCGGCCTGCTGCTCTGCGAGCTCATGAAGTGCCCGGTGAGGGGATCGGTCTGCTGCTCTGAGAGCTCGTGAAGTGCCCGGTGAGGGGATCGGTCTGCTGCTCTGCGAGCTCGTGAAGTGCCCGGTGAGGGGATCGGTCTGCTGCTCTGTGAGCTTGTGAAGTGCCCGGTGAGGGGATCGGTCTGCTGCTCTGTGAGCTCGTGAAGTGCCCGGTGAGGGGATCGGTCTGCTGCTGTGCGAGCTTGTGAAGTGCCCGGTGAGGGGATCGGCCTGCTGCTGTGCGAGCTCGTGAAGTGCCCAGTGAGAGGATCGGCCTACTGCTCTGCGAGCTTGTGAAGTGCCCGGTGAGGGGATCGGCCTGCTGCTCTGCGAGCTTGTGAAGTGCCCGGTGAGGGGATCGGCCTGCTGCTCTGCGAGCTTGTGAAGTGCCCGGTGAGATCGGTCTGCTGCTCTGCGAGCTCGTGAAGTGCCCGGTGAGGGGATCGGTCTGCTGCTCTGCGAGCTCGTGAAGTGCCTGGTGAGGAGATCGGTCTGCTGCTCTGCGAGCTTGTGAAGTGCCCGGTGAGGGGATCGGCCTGCTCGGCCTGCTGCTGTGCGACCTCGTGAAGTGCCCGATGAGGGGATCGACCTGCTGCTGTGCGAGTTTGTGAAGTGCCCGGTGAGAGGATCGGCCTGCTGCTCTTCGAGCTCGTGAAGTGCCCGGTAAGGAGATCGGCCTGCTGCTCTGCGAGCTTGTGAAGTGCCCGGTGAGGGGATCGACCTGCTGCTGTGCGAGCTCGTGAAGTGCCCGGTAAGGAGATCGGCCTGCTGCTCTGCGAGCTTGTGAAGTGCCCGGTGAGGGGATCGGCCTGCTGCTGTGCGAGCTCGTGAAGTGCCCGGTGAGGTGATCGGCTTGCTGCTCTGCGAGCTCGTGAAGTGCCCGGTGAGGGGATCGGCCTGCTGCTCTGCGAGCTTGTGAAGTGCCCGGTGAGGGGATCGGCCTGCTGCTGTGCGAGCTCGTGAAGTGCCCGGTAAGGAGATCGGCCTGCTGCTCTGCGAGCTTGTGAAGTGCCCGGTGAGGGGATCGGCCTGCTGCTGTGCGAGCTCATGAAGTGCCCGGTGAGGGGATCGGCCTGCTGCTCTGCGAGCTCGTGAAGTGCCCGGTGAGGGGATCGGCCTGCTGCTCTGCGAGCTCGTGAAGTGCCCGGTGAGGGGATCGGCCTGCTGCTGTGCGAGCTCGTGAAGTGCCCGGTGAGGGGATCGGCCTGCTGCTCTGCGAGCTTGTGAAGTGCCCGGGAGGGGATCAGTCTGCTGCTCTGCGAGCTTGTGAAGTGCCCGGGAGGGGATCGGTCTGCTGCTCTGCAAGCTTGTGAAGTGCCCGGTGAGGGGATCGGCCTGCTGCTCTGCGAGCTCATGAAGTGCCCGGGAGGGGATCAGTCTGCTGCTCTGCGAGCTTGTGAAGTATCAGGTGAGGGGATCGGCCTGCTGCTCTGCGAGCTCATGAAGTGCCCGGTGAGGGGATCGGTCTGCTGCTCTGCGAGCTCGTGAAGTGCCCGGTGAGGGGATCGGCCTGCTGCTCTGCGAGCTCGTGAAGTGCCCGGTGAGGGGATCGGTCTGCTGCTCTGCGAGCTCGTGAAGTGCCCGGTGAGGGGATCGGTCTGCTGCTCTGCGAGCTCGTGAAGTGCCCGGTGAGGGGATCGGTCTGCTGCTCTGTGAGCTCGTGAAGTGCCCGGTGAGGGGATCGGCCTGCTGCTGTGCGAGCTTGTGAAGTGCCCGGTGAGGGGATCGGCCTGCTGCTCTGCGAGCTTGTGAAGTGCCCGGTGAGGGGATCGGCCTGCTGCTCTGCGAGCTTGTGAAGTGCCCGGTGAGGAGATCGGTCTGCTGCTCTGCGAGCTCGTGAAGTGCCCGGTGAGGGGATCGGTCTGCTGCTCTGCGAGCTCGTGAAGTGCCTGGTGAGGAGATCGGTCTGCTGCTCTGCGAGCTTGTGAAGTGCCCGGTGAGGGGATCGGCCTGCTCGGCCTGCTGCTGTGCGAGCTCGTGAAGTGCCCGGTGAGGGGATCGACCTGCTGCTGTGCGAGTTTGTGAAGTGCCCGGTGAGAGGATCGGCCTGCTGCTCTTCGAGCTCGTGAAGTGCCCGGTAAGGAGATCGGCCTGCTGCTCTGCGAGCTTGTGAAGTGCCCGGTGAGGGGATCGACCTGCTGCTGTGCGAGCTCGTGAAGTGCCCGGTAAGGAGATCGGCCTGCTGCTCTGCGAGCTTCCGAAGTGCCCGGTGAGGGGATCGGCCTGCTGCTGTGCGAGCTCGTGAAGTGCCCGGTGAGGGGATCGACCTGCTGCTCTGCGAGCTTGTGAAGTGCCCGGTGAGGGGATCGGCCTGCTGCTCTGCGAGCTTGTGAAGTGCCCGGTGAGGGGATCGGCCTGCTGTTGTGCGAGCTCGTGAAGTGCCCGGTAAGGAGATCGGCCTGCTGCTCTGCGAGCTTGTGAAGTGCCCGGTGAGGGGATCGGCCTGCTGCTGTGCGAGCTCGTGAAGTGCCCGGTGAGGGGATAGGCCTGCTGCTCTGCGAGCTTGTGAAGTGCCCGGTGAGGGGATCGGCCTGCTGCTCTGCGAGTTCGTGAAGTGCCCGGTGAGGGGATCGGCCTGCTGCTGTGCGAGCTCGTGAAGTGCCCGGTGAGGGGATCGGCCTGCTGCTCTGCGAGCTTGTGAAGTGCCCGGGAGGGGATCAGTCTGCTGCTCTGCGAGCTTGTGAAGTATCAGGTGAGGGGATCGGCCTGCTGCTGTGCGAGCTTGTGAATTGCCCAGTGAGGGGATCGGTCTGCTGCGCTGTGAGCTCATGAAGTACCCGGTAAGGGGATCATCGTGAAGTGCCCAGTAAGGGGATCAGTATGCTGCTCTGCAAGCTCGTGAAGTGTCTGGTGATGGGATCAGCCTGCTGCTCTGCGAGCTCATGAAGTGCCCGGGAGGGGATCAGTCTGCTGCTCTGCGAGCTCGTGGAGTGCCCGGGAGGGGATTAGTCTGCTGCTCTGCGAGCTCGTGGAGTGCCCGGTAAGGAGATCGGTCTGCTGCTCTGCGAGCTCGTTAAGTGCCCGGTGAGGGGATCGGCTTGCTGCTGTCCGAGCTTGTGAAGTGCCCGGGAGGGGATCGGTCTGCTGCTCTGCAAGCTCGTGGAGTGCCCGGTGAGGGGATCGGTCTGCTGCTCTGCGAGCTCGTGAAGTGCCCGGTGAGGGGATCGGCCTGCTGCTGTGCGAGCTTGTGAAGTACCCGGTGAGGGGATCGGCCTGCTGCTCTGCAAGCTCGTGAAGTACCCGGTGAGGGGATCGGTCTGCTGCTCTGCGAGCTCATGAAGTACTCGGTAAGGGGATCATCGTGACGTGCCCGGTAAGGGGATCAGTATGCTGCTCTGCAAGCTCGTGAAGTGTCTGGTGAGGGGATCAACCAGCTGCTCTGCAAACTTGTGAAGTGCCCCGTAAGGGGATCGTCGTGAAGTGCCCGGTGAGGGGATTGGCCTGCTGCTCTGCGAGCTCGTGAAGTGCCCGTTGAGGGGATCGGTCTGCTGCTCTGCGAGCTCGTGAAGTGCCCGGTGAGGGGATAGACCTGCTGCTCTGCGAGCTCGTGAAGTGCCCGGTGAGGGGATCGGCCTGCTGCTCTGCGAGCTCGTGAAGTGCCCAGTGAGATTGGTCTGCTGCTCTGCGAGCTCGTGAAGTGCCCGGTGAAGAGATCGGTCTGCTGCTCTGCGAGCTCGTGAAGTGCCCGGTGAGGGGATCGGTCTGCTGCTCTGCGAGCTTGTGAAGTGCCCGGTGAGGGGATCGGCCTGCTGCTCTGCGAGCTTGTGAAGTGCCCGGTGAGGGGATTGGCCTGCTGCTCTGCAAACTTGTGAAGTGCCCGGTGAGGGGATTGGCCTGCTGCTCTGCAAGCTGATGAAGTGCCCGGTGAGAGGATTGGCCTGCTGCTCTGCGAGCTCGTGACGTGCCCGGTGAGGGGATCGGCCTGCTGCTCTGCGAGCTCGTGAAGTGCCCGGTGAGGGGATTGGCCTGCTGCTCTGCAAGCTCGTGAAGTGCCTGGAGAGGAGATCGGTCTGCTGCTCTGCGAGCTCGTGAAGTGCCCGGTGAGGGGATTGGTCTGCTGCTCTGCGAGCTCGTGAAGTGCCTGGTGAGGGGATCGGCCTGCTGCTCTGCGAGCTCGTGAAGTGCCTGGTGAGGGGATCGGCCTGCTGCTGTGCGAGCTTGTGAAGTGACCAACAGCTTGGGAACAGAGAGATGTCTTCTCTCTGCGTCCAAGACCATCTCCGCTGGCTGTGGTCGGTGATTGTGGAGGTCGTGTCCTCTGCCGCAGACTCCATCCTTGTCCTCTGTTCCATCACCCGGAGGTTCTGGGTCTTTGTCCTGATACACAGATGATGACCCCACTAAGTGCAGAGTAGATGGGATGGCGGTCGCTGCGGAGTGCTGTGGGGCTGTGCAGGGTAATGGGGGACGTATGGAATAAATCACCTCTGTGTCACAGCAGAGACCCCCCACCATCAAACCTCCCCCTTGCTTCACAGTGGGCACCACATATGGAGGAAACATCCTCTCACCTCTTCTGCATCTCACAAAGACCACAGAGCCCAGCACTGATCTCAGGTCCTTGTGCTGCTTGCTCCATACTGGTCTCTTCTTGTTAGTGGTCCACAGCAGCGGCTCCTCACAATCTCCTCTGGACAGATGATGCTGAGACGTGTCTGCTGCTTGATGTCTGCGTAGTTTATCAGGGCCCTTATCTGAGCTGCTGTCAGTGGTTTCCGAGGCTAGTGACTCTGATGAACTTATCCTCTGCAGCAGAGGTCACTCTCATTCCCTTTCCATTCCTATATTGTTCCATTTTTTGCTGCATATCTTGGTGTTTCTACTGGTTACAATGTAATAATGTATCATGGTGCAGCCAGTAAATATAGAGGGATTTGACTGCTATTAAGGTTTATAATCGGGTGTAGTTATTGGAGGTTTTGACATCAGCTCCAGTGTGAGCAGGTGAAGGACTCCACCTCGTCACTCCCCATCTTTGGAGCTTTTATGCTGTATGTTCTTTGTCTTTTATTGCTTGTTTATCAATAAATAAATGTTTATCATCTTCCGCTGATTCCTGATTTCTGCATTTGTCTCTTTCTTCTCCCCTTTTTTATATTGACATGCTCTAGGTTCATCCCACATACAGTGGGGCAAAAAAGTATTTAGTCAGTCAGCAATAGTGCAAGTTCCACCACTTAAAAAGATGAGAGGCGTCTGTAATTTACATCATAGGTAGACCTCAACTATGGGAGACAAACTGAGAAAAAAAAAATCCAGAAAATCACATTGTCTGTTTTTTTTTTCATTTTATTTGCATATTATGGTGGAAAATAAGTATTTGGTCAGAAACAAAATTTCATCTCAATACTTTGTGATATATCCTTTGTTGGCAATGACAGAGGTCAAACGTTTTCTGTAAGTCTTCACAAGGTTGCCACACACTGTTGTTGGTATGTTGGCCCATTCCTCCATGCAGATCTTCTCTAGAGCAGTGATGTTTTTGGCTTTTCGCTTGGCAACATGGACTTTCAACTCCCTCCAAAGGTTTTCTATAGGGTTGAGATCTGGAGACTGGCTAGGCCACTCCAGGACCTTGAAATGCTTCTTACGAAGCCACTCCTTCGTTGGCCTGGCGGTGTGCTTTGGATCATTGTCATGTTGAAAGACCCAGCCACGTTTCATCTTCAATGCCCTTGCTGATGGAAGGAGGTTTGCACTCAAAATCTCACGATACATGGCCCCATTCATTCTTTCATGTACCCGGATCAGTCGTCCTGGCCCCTTTGCAGAGAAACAGCCCCAAAGCATGATGTTTCCACCACCATGCTTTACAGTAGGTATGGTGTTTGATGGATGCAACTCAGTATTTTTTTTCCTCCAAACACGACAAGTTGTGTTTCTACCAAACAGTTCCAGTTTGGTTTCATCAGACCATAGGACATTCTCCCAAAACTCCTCTGGATCATCCAAATGCTCTCTAGCAAACTTCAGACGGGCCCGGACATGTACAGGCTTAAGCAGTGGGGCACGTCTGGCACTGCAGGATCTGAGTCCATGGTGGCGTAGTGTGTTACTTATGGTAGGCCTTGTTACATTGGTCCCAGCTCTCTGCAGTTCATTCACTAGGTCCCCCCGCGTGGTTCTGGGATTTTTGGTTCTTGTGATCATTCTGACCCCACGGGGTGGGATTTTGCGTGGAGCACCAGATCGAGGGAGATTATCAGTGGTCTTGTATGTCTTCCATTTTCTAATTATTGCTCCCACAGTTGATTTCTTCACTCCAAGCTGGTTGGCTATTGCAGATTCAGTCTTCCCAGCCTGGTGCAGGGCTACAATTTTGTTTCTGGTGTCCTTTGACAGCTCTTTGGTCTTCACCATAGTGGAGTTTGGAGTCAGACTGT
Organism: Dendrobates tinctorius; assembly: GCF_039654945.1. Lineage (NCBI taxonomy): Eukaryota > Metazoa > Chordata > Amphibia > Anura > Dendrobatidae > Dendrobates > Dendrobates tinctorius. Next base: position 65,415 of record NW_027361899.1, on the reverse strand, counting down.
TTGAGGGTGTGCACAGGTGTCTTTTTATACTGATAACAAGTTTAAACAGGTGCCATTACTACAGGTAATGAGTGGAGGAAAGAGGAGACTCTTAAAGAAGAAGTTACAGGTCTGTGAGAGCCAGAAATCTTGATTGCTTGTTTCTGACCAAATACTTATTTTCCACCATAATATGCAAATAAAATGAAAAAAAAACAGACAATGTGATTTTCTGGATTTTTTTTTCTCAGTTTGTCTCCCATAGTTGAGGTCTACCTATGATGTAAATTACAGACGCCTCTCATCTTTTTAAGTGGTGGAACTTGCACTATTGCTGACTGACTAAATACTTTTTTGCCCCACTGTATGTATTGTTCAGGGGTGCCCTCTATTTTTTCTTTATTATTGGGGTTACTGTGACATCATACGGTACATGGTGAAATTTGTTGTGAGTTCATTTTTCCCTTCGTCACTGAGGTCTGGTGAACTCCCTATTCTGGTAAAGGAAGGTAATGAGCCTGATTATCAGGCACCTGAGTCTAATGAGGATGACTGGCTGAGTGGAGTCACTGACTGGATATAAGGCTGCCGACGCCCTTCTGCCCTGCGGGTGATTTCTCTGTGGACTTCTAGGACACCAGTCTGATTCCTGCTTCCCTAAAGCTAAGTTTTCTGCTTTGCCTGTTTGCATTTATGTTTTGTTTTCCTTGCTTTTCTGGATTCTGCCATTCCCTGCTGGGATGAGCTGAATCTCCTTTTGCCGGTTGCTCTGTCTTCAGAATATTCCTGAGTACTGACATAGCTTTTTTGAAGCCTAGCGTCTTCAGGGCCTTTTTCACTGTCAGTCTGTTGGCTCTTATTTTCATAGGGTTTTTCACGGATTGCAGACAGCAGCCTTCCTGTCCTTTCCTATCTAGGTAGTTTGGGCCCCGTCTTTGCTCAGTCTATCTTTCTGTCTGTGTTAGTGTTTTCATCTTGCTTCACCGTCATTATATGTTGGGGGCTGCCTATTGCTTTGGGGTCTGCTCTGGGGCAGTTTAGATTTCCCCTTTCTTTCTTTAGGCCTATTTAATTCTCCGGCTGTGATCGAGGGGTCTAGGGCATCGTAGGAACCCCCCACGGCTACTGCTAATTGTGTTGATAGGTTCAGGGGTCTGCAATCCGATAGCTGCCAACTTCTCTGGTTTTCTGGACTTAGCTAGCATTTCTGTTTTTGCCTCCTACGGTGACTCAATCATAACAGAAATTATTGCGGCGCTGTGACATTATTAGGGTACAGGGTGATATTATTGGGGTACGCTGTGACAGAATTAGGGATGCTGTGATATTAGGGTACAGTGTGATATTTTTGGGGTATGCTGTGACATCATTAGGGGCACTGTGACATTATTTGGATACAATGTGATATTATTGGGGTACGCTGTGACAGTATTAGGGACGCTCTGACATTATTAAGGATGCTGGGATATTATTGGGGTACACTGGCACCATGGGGTATGCTGTGACACTTGGAATCGCTGTGAGGTTGTGGCATCTGCAGTATATCGGGGGATGCTGTGACGCACACTATGACGTTGTGCGGTGCATTGTGTTATGGGGTCACTATTATTGGGGGTTCCTCTGCACTCAGCACTGGGCAGGTATACGGCTTGTGGTGGGTGCGGGGCAGGTACAGACGACTGCAGCGCATCGTGCAGTGATCGCCATTGCTCCGCGCCCTGGTACTACGTGCTGTGCTGCGAGTCTCCTCCTGAGCTCACTGTCAGGTAATGAGTCCTGCCTCCTCCCGGATTCCTGCTGATCGGCTCAGATCTGACTCACTTGTCCCAGAGGAGAAAACAGTCAAGGAAATCCCCAGAGACCGTCATCACAGGAAAGATAAAATACAGACTAAGCCAAACATAACGTTTCCTTCTTGCATGAGCAGTCAGCCTCACATTGGAGGGTCCTAGTCTCATCTGCTGCATTTCCCAGCAGCTCTCTCTTCTCCCCAGTGCTGCAGCCCCTCCCCCTCTCCTTACAAGCCCTGCCTCTGAGGTATCATCAATCTAATCTATGTGTAGAATTCACTTTTGCCCCTGTACCCTACCTGCGCCGGGGCAGAACCTGCCTGATGGAGGGCATCTCCTGACATCTACAGCCATACAGCTGACTGTGTGGCTGCATCATCGTTAGCTAGTTTTTCTCCCCTATCCTGCAATATATTGCTACTCACAGCCCCAGTATATAGCCCCATCCTGCAGTATATCACTCCTCTCATTTGTACACAGCCCTACCCTGCAGTATATCACTCCTCACAGCCCCTGTATACAGTCTCATCCTGCAGTATGTCACTCCTCCTTAACCCTATATTCAACCCTACCCTGCAGGATATCACTCATCATCTCTATGCACAGCCCCACCCTGCAGTATATCACTCCTCAAAGCCCCTGTATGCAACCCCACCCTGCACTATATCACTCCTCTTAACCCCTGTATACAGCCACATCCTGCAGTATATCACTCCTCACACCCCCTAAATACAACCCCACCCCACAGTATATTACTCCTCTCCTCTATACACAGCCCCACCCTGCAGTATATCACTCCTGAACACCCCTGTATACAGCCCCATCGTGAATCATGTCTCTCTTTGAAGCTCATGTATATAGCCCGATCCAGCAGTATATCACAACACACAGCCCCTGTATACAGCCCCATCATGCAATATATCACTCCTCACAGCCGCTCTCTAAAAAGTAATTGTTCTGATGTATGGCCTGTGTAATCAAAAGATGTGTTGCTGATAACATTATACTGTAGGAGACAGAGTGACTATTAGTGATTGATCTGCCCCATCATTCTTTAGAAGACTGTCTAAAGAGGCTGATAAACAAGCGCTCGTTCACTTGAATATAGTCAGTCGGTTCGGTTTGTGTGCTGCAATATGTTGGCATTTGGGGTTCCACTTTAAAATTTTCTCCGTGCCCCACTTTGTCTAAAACTGGCTTTGCCTACAGGATACAATAATAAATACCCAGGGTGTCATTTTTAAAGTTATAATACCCCAAGTGCCCCCTTGAAGTCATAATGACCTGAAAGAAATATAAAGCATCAAAGAATCTGAGTACCTCCTTAAAAAGAAATAATTCTCCAATTGCCCATTTAAAAAGTAATAATGCCCAGAGTGCCCCATGTAAAACTAATAAGGTCATCTTCGTGTCTCCTTCAGAACTAATAATGCGCCTGAGTGACTAACTATAAGAGAAAAAAATGAAGCTTGCGCTCACCGTCTCCGGATTCCCCATCCACAGCAGCCTCTGTGTTCTCTTCTGACTTGTGCAAACAGCTGGTCAGTGTTGGCAATACAGTGACGCAGCTACAGGCCTACAGCAGTATACGGCCTACAAAATAAAGAGTGATAGGGCATGGAGCTTGTGACTCCTTGATCTACCAAAGGAATCTTAGCTAAAATTCATCAAAAATGAGAAAAAAAAATTTTTTGTTTTCATTATCCCAATTATGAGTATAAGGGGGACTGTGAAAGGATTCCCACCTGGAACCTCTGTGTAACCAGCAACCTATGGTGAGAAAAAAACTAAAGGCAACATAGAAAATGTTAACCAGTAAAGCAGTTCTGTCTCTTTTTAAAATTTGTGATATAACTTAGGTGACCGCCATGGGGTCTGACCACATGCAGGAACCAAGAACAGAGGTATCTAGAAGTCAGATTTTACAGAGAATTGTTCTGGAAAGTATTCCAGGCTCTCATTCTGTGGTTTGCTCTATCTGCATTGGATGGGTCAGGCCCATGTTACAATAATGATCAAAAGTGTTAGTACCCTTGAAATAGTTCCTGAAAAGAAAGTATTTATCCCAGAAAATTATTGCAATTACATATTTTTTGCTATACATGTTTATTACATTTGGTTGTATTGGAACAACACAAGAAAAACAGAAAAAAAAGCAAATTGGACATAGTTTCACACACAACTCCCAAAATTGGCCTGGCAAAATTGTGAGCACCCTTAATTTAGTATTTGGTTGCACACCATTTGGAAAAAAATAACTAATGAATCACTTCCTATAACCATCTACAAGCTTCTTGCACCTTTCAACTGGAATTTTTGGACCACTCTTCATTTTCAAACTGCTCCAAGTCTCTCAAATTTGAAGGACACCTTCTCCCAACAGCAAGTTTAAGATCTCTCCACAGATGTTCAAATTGATTTAGATCCGGACTTATTGCTGCCACTTCAGAACTCTCCAGCCCTTTGCTTCCATCCATTTCTGGGGTCTTCTTGAAGTATGTTTTGGGTCATTGTCCTACTGGAAGACCCATTATTCAGGATGAAAACCAAGCTTTCGGACACTGGGCTTTATATTGTGACATCAACCCCTTTGGTAATATTCTATGCCTTGCACACAGTGAAGGTACCCATTGCTAGAGGCAGCAAAACCCAAACCATCTTTGAACCTCCACCATATTTGACTGTAAGTATGGTGTTATGTAAACCTGGAATATTGACGTATAAGCTGATATTTGATATAACATAGTGTGCTCTCATCCTTGAAGAATGGTGAGGTCTGCTGGTAAGTTAACTGTGCATTGTGTTATGGAGCCAGTTTGTTGTGGAAAGCAGAGAGGGGAAAAAATGTAAATAGTTTAAATATTCAGGTAATGCTACTGATCTCATCCCCATTGTTCCCCTTATTTGTGATGCGGGACTGAAAGGACACTTGTTAGGGTACATGCCACTATATAAACAGACTTTTTCTTCTAATCGGTGTGACTCTTCAGGATCTCAGCTGAGGGTACGAGGGACCCAGCTGGAAGAACACAGGACCGCTCATCGACACTGGAGGCAGCTTTAATCCCAGCGAGTCAGTGGAAGGGTGAGACCCTGTAATATGCATCATCTTGGGTATTTGCTGGGACCGTTCTGTGGGCTATTGGGAGTTGTGAGTCAATAAAGTATTGCCTCACTGTTTTACCCTCACCCTGTGTCGTCTGAGTAGTGACCCGTCCATGGGAAGAGAGTACAGGTGTTCAGTGGAATGAGCCCTGGTCCATGCAGTCTTGCTAAAGGCAGCCAGGTGTTATGAGTTCATTTTCTCCTTCCCCTCTGATGTCTGATGAACTCCCTCTGCTGGTGAAAGGAGGTAGTGAAATTGATCTGGATGGGAAGAACCTGTCATCTGAACAGGTGGAGTGTGATTGGACATCTGGAATTTCTGAGTGGATATAAGGCAGCCAACGCCCTGCAGGGTTGCTGGTGATCCTTTCTGCTCTGAGCTCTGGCATCCAGTTTAGTTCCTGTCTACTAAAAGCTAAGTTTTTGCTCTGCTATTTTTCCATGAGATTTTGTCTGTTTACTTAGTGTTTGTGTTCAGCCTGCCCTGGTTGGGACGGGCTGAACTCCATTTTTGTCTCTGATCAGTTAATCTCTTTGCTCTGTCTTCAGAATATGCCTGAGTGCTGATATAGTGATTTTGAAGTCTAGTGACTTCAGGGCCTTTTCTATCAGACGTGTTGGACATTATTTTTGGCAGGGTTTTTTGCGTGATTGCAGCCAGCATCTTTTCTGTCCTTTCCTATCTAGTTAGTTGGGCCCCATCATTTGCTCTGCCTGTCTTTCTGTGTTTTCATCTGTTTTTCACTGACAATACATGTTGGGGGCTGTCTATTGCTTTGGGGTCTGCTCTGGGGCAGTTTAGATTTCCCCTTTCTTTCTTTAGGCCTATTTAGTTCTCCGGCTGTGACGAGGGGTCTAGGGCACCGTAGGAACCCCCCACGGCTACTGTTAGTTGTGGTGAATAGGATCAGGGGTCTGCAATCCGCTAGCTACCAACCTCTCCGGTTTTCTGGACTTAGCTTGTGTTTTTGTTTTTTCCTCCTCCGGTGACTCATTCATAACAGCTAGGCCAGCGGACAAGAGCACCCACTGACCCCGTTTCTCCACAGATGTACTTTACCAGAAAGCTCTATGTTGGTCTCATCTGTCCATCAAGATGATTTCCCAGGAGGATTTTTATTTACTCGCTCATTTTGGTAAACTGCAGTCTAGGTTTTTATTTCTCTGTGTCAGCAGTGGCGTCCTCCGGGATCTCCTGCCATAGCGTTTCATTTCCTTCACATTTAGACGGATAGTTTGAACTGACCCTGGTGGCCCTGAGCCTGCAGACAGCTTGCATTTCTTTGGAGCTTGATTGGGGCTTATCCACCATCCGGACTATTGAGTATTACAACCTTTCATCAATTATCTTCCGTCCACGTCCAGGGAGATTAGCTACAGAGCCATGGGTTGTAAACTTCTGGATTATGTTGTGCACCGTGGTCAAAGGAACATCAAGATCTCTGCAGATGGACTTGTAACCTTGAGATTGTCGATATTATTCAATATTGTTGGCTCTCAAGTCCTCAGACAGTTATCTTCTCCTCTTTCTGTTCTCCATGCTTAGTGTGGCACACACAGACACACAATGCAAAGATAGCGTCAACTTCTCCCCATTTTATCTGGTTTCAGGTGTGATTTTTCATGTTGCCCACACTTGTTACTTGCCACAGGTGAGTCTGAACTAGCATCACATGCTGGAAACAAAGTTGTTAGGCCTCAATTTTGGAAAGGTGCCAAAAATTGTGTCCAGCCGGTTTTTGAGGTTTTGTGTGAAATTACGTCCAATTTGCCTTTTTTCTCCATTCTTTTTTGCTGTTCCAATAAAAAGAAAGGAAATAAACCTGTGTATAACAAAACGTGTGTAACTGCAATAGTTCTCTGGGGAAATACTGAATTTTCTTCCTAGTGTGCATGAAGGAGGAGAAACCCAACATCCAGGGGACATAGACTTGACACCAGAGGTAAAGTCTTAACAGTGTGAGGCATCTGCTATTAATGTGGATCTACAGGTTTACACGGGGGCTGCTAAATCTTACGGAGTCATCTGATTCTTTGCACACCCCGGGATCTGATCCCTTTTGACTCCCGTGCACCCTGTTATGCATCTGGCATCCCGCACCCCACTTTCATACAAAGGTTTTATATAGAACAGGTAATTAGAAGATCCACATTAGTACATCACCTGGGGCCATTATACATAGGATGCAGATATATGATCCGGTCCACGCCGGTATATGATACAGCTGAGCCGCCCTGCAAAGTCACACTCCCAGGAGAGTATACGTGCCTAATATCAGGTGCGGGGAGTCGCAGGTTGCCGGGTGTTCATACAACAAATACAGTCATGTGACCTTGCAGAAATTCTCATAGTGCAGCAGGAGATCACAAGACTGCGCCACTGCCACGCAGCTGATACAGACTCTTATCTGACCTGCTCATGACATTGAGTAGAGTGCCCTCTGGTGTCAGACACTGTGCACTGCACCACGGCCACCTGAGAATAGCGCAGTGTGGTCATCGTAACAGAACTGGTCCTGGATTAGCTCATCACTATCGTCACCGCTCGCCACACATCTAGTATTGAGTCCTCGTGGGGTCAGCGGTCATATCCTGCTTTACAGATGGTTAAAGGAAATTCTAGCATATTGCTTTGTATATATCTGGCAGAGGTAACTGTACAGTGGTGGTGCAGACAGGGAAATTCTGGGACTGGATCAGGTCAGAGAGATTAATTGGCAGCAGCTTTCCTGAATACTCCGCTCCTGATCTCCAGATCAGAGTGAGGGGGTCAGAGAGTCTCTGTACTATATCATATATAAGGATCACTATTATATACTGAACTATGAAAACATAGGTGAATTATAGAAGCCTCAAATAAGGGACCGCTATGGGGTCCGACCATATGCAGGATCCAGATCAGTTACTCTGACATTATAGGATATTGTGCCAAAATGAATTGAACATTTAGGCTTCATCTTTTTACTTTTAATTACATTATTACTTAATTTTCTGGACACTCTGAATGGCATGTACAGTAAATCTGCAATCGTAAAGCACTGCATTCTCTGCTTACGGCCAGTCTTAATTGTCATCCTCGGATTCTATTCATGAAGAGACAGAAGAACACTGCACACATGACAAAACATGACAGAAGCAATGTGATGATGATCAGTAGAAGCTGCAGCTGGGGAGCTTGTGATTCCGGCCTGGATTCCAGGGGGCATTATCTGTTACTAATTGGGATATCAGGGTCATTTATCGGGAGCATCTGAGGTCCTGAGGGAAAAGCAAGGCGAAAGTGGAGAAAAGTGAATTATCTCTTAGCATCAAAGTGTATATACGTGGCAGCTGGAGCGATACAAGTGATCATACTCTACACCTCATTATCACACCCGCCTCACGTATCACTCGCACTAATAGTGCTGAGCTTTGGATGATCAGATAAGAAGCTGAACACAGAAATGACAAGTGCAGAGGATTGCATGAAATAATCATAGAAAGCGCACTGTCACTATAAACCCGCACTACAGGCACGTACACCGCTAGATACAATGTATACACCAACAAAGCATGCATACACAGCCTTGAAAAAGTATTCATACCCCATGATCCTTCACACATTTTCTCCATATTATACCCACAAAAATAAATGTATTTCATTGGGATTTTCTGTGAGACCCTCACAAAGAATCAAGAATTTGTGAAGCTAAAAGCAGATGATACAGGATATTTCTAAGTATATTTAAAATTATAAATTTGAGAATTCTTCTGTGCATTACTATTCACCCCCTGTAGACTGCTGCCCCTAAATTACATCCTGAGTTACCAATCACCCCCCAGAAGTCACATGATTAGTACACTGCAAAAGCAGAATAGTGAGTGCAGCTCTGGAGCATAATGCAGGATGTAACTCAGGATCCGTAATGTATGTACACAGTGACTGCACCAGCAGAATAGTGAGTGCAGCTCTGGGGTATAATACAGGATGTAACTCAGGATCAGTAATGTATGTACACAGTGACTGCACCAGCAGAATAGTGAGTGCAGCTCTGGGGTATAATACAGGATGTAACTCAGGATCAGTAATGTATGTACACAGTGACTGCACCAGCAGAATAGTGAGTGCAGCTCTGGAGTATAATACAGGAGGTAACTCAGGATCAGTAATGTAATGTATGTACACAGTGACTGCAAAAGCAGAATAGTGAGTGCAGCTCTGGAGCATAATGCAAGATGTAACTCAGGATCCGTAATGTATGTACACAGTGACTGCACCAGCAGGATAGTGAATGCAGCTCTGGGGTATAATACAGGATGTAACTCAGGATCAGTAATGTAATGTATGTACACAGTGACTGCACCAACAGAATAGTGAGTGCAGCTCTGGGGTATAATACAGGATGTAACTCAGGATCAGTAATGTAATGTATGTACACAGTGACTGCACCAGCAGAATAGTGAGTTCAGCTCTGGAGTATAATAAAGGATGTAACTCAGGATCAGTAATGTATGTACACAGTGACTGCACCAGCAGAATAGTGAATGCAGCTCTGGGGTATAATACAGGATGTAACTCAGGATCAGTAATGTAATGTATGTACACAGTGACTGCACCAGCAGAATAGTGAGTGCAGCTCTGGGGTATAATACAGGAGGTAACTCAGGATCAGTAATGTAATGTATGTACACAGTGACTCCACCAGCAGAATAGTGAGTGCAGCTCTGGAGTATAATACAGGATGTAACTCAGGATCAGTAATGTAATGCATGTACACAGTGACTGCACCAGCAGAATAGTGAGTGCAGCTCTGGAGTATAATACAGGATGTAACTCAGGATCAGTAATGTATGTACACAGTGACTGCACCAGCAGAATAGTGAGTGCAGCTCTGGGGTATAATACAGGATGTAACTCAGGATCAGTAATGTAATGTATGTACACAGTGACTGCACCAGCAGAATAGTGAGTGGAGCTCTGGGGTATAATACAGGATGTAACTCAGGATCAGTAATGTAATGTATGTACACAGTGACTGCACCAGCAGAATAGTGAGTGCAGCTCTGGGGTATAATACAGGATGTAACTCAGGATCAGTAATGTAATGTATGTACACAGTGACTGCACCAGCAGAATAGTGAGTGCAGCTCTGGAATATAATACAGGAGGTAACTCAGGATCAGTAATGTAATGTATGTACACAGTGACTGCACCAGCAGAATAGTGAGTGCAGCTCTGGAGTATAATACAGGATGTAACTCAGGATCAGTAATGTAATGTATGTACACAGTGACTGCACCAGCAGAATAGTGAGTGCAGCTCTGGAATATAATACAGGAGGTAACTCAGGATCAGTACAACCTGTATTATAGAAGGTTCCTTCATGGTGTATATTCCATGTGGTCGGTCCATGGGTCCTGTACATTTTGGAGTTCTCCTCTTTATTCTCACACGCTAGAACTGATGTTTGCAGTTAGTTGCTCCTTGTAGGCGTCTAATGCAGATTACATTGTGAATTTTTCTGGTTATGGGGAGAAGGGAAATTTTAATATTATACTCGGTGATTTGGTCCATTGATGGCTGCATGTAGTTCCTGTTTTCGCCACCAGAGGGCAGTCACTGTCTTGTCTGGAGCAGTTGAGTCTGGATCTGAGTGATGCCCCTGATCCTGGTGAGCGGGGGACCCCTATAATAGAGGGGTAGATCACAGAGTGGATATTAACCCTGATCTCACCCACATAGTTCTGTGGGATTATGAGGATCTGTGGGGAGATGCTGAAGGTGCAGGAGATGAACATTTCCTGTAAAATTTCATTTTTTATTGGAATTAATCGTTTTATGAGAGGCACACAGGCTCCCGCGCTTCTGATAAAGGAACACAGCGCCATTAGGACAGTTACCAGCCATGAAGAGGAGTGTTGCCGTACTGGTGGCACCAGGCGGTGCATTATATTGTGCTCCTTCTCTAGTGTACTCCCCAGGTATTTCATGCCATACTGTGAGCATAATATTCCATGATGTTGTGCCCTGGAGGTCCCGCTCCTGCTACACGGGGTGCACAGGATAAGACACATAGTAAATTAGATGGCCACGGTCTGGGGCGCAGGGTCCTAGAGCCACGATGTGCTGCTCCGTACAGGCCCACACGTGCACAGTGACTGATAAGGGTTAAAGGGCCGCGGTGGAGGCTGCAGTAAAGACTAGCGCTGGCCCAAGGGCTGACTCAACCGTACAACTGACCCTAGGTCTACGGCGGAGTAAATGTTTGGGGCCACTGGTTAGAAAGCGGGCAATGATTAGGGTTAGAGATACAGCAGGAAAGCTACGGTCACCGGTAGTGTGAGGGCGATATCACAGGCCAGGATCGGGGCTCCTTACAAAGCTTAGATGTAGGTTAGGGATATAGTTGCGGTCAGGATTATACTTAGGGGGGGTCTATGAGCGCTCTCGTCCTCTGGCTCAAGACCACATGGACCAGGGATCATCCCACTGAACAGCAGCTCTCCATTTACCGTGGGTGTAACGCTACTCAGACTACACAGGGTGAGGGTGACAGTGCGGCGATGCTTTGGTGAACCACAAAACAGACAATAACACGTCGATCAGTCCCAGCTCAGGACCCAAGATGGTGCCCATTACAGGGCCTCACCCGTCCCTGACCCCCGGGATTAGAGCTGCTTCCAGCGTCGCATACCCCCACCAGTGGCTCCCGGCTTTTGGTGGGCCCCCACAGTGAGGAGGTAACGACAAGCTTAGGAAGCTGACCGAGAGCAGTGCGGTATGTGGCCAGGTGACCCGACTGTCCCAACCTGGTTTCTGTAAGACGTCTGAGGAGTCCGTGATGGATCAATGAAGCAGATCTGTGTTCTTCCAGACAGGGACATGGTCCTATAATCCGGCCTCCTGTAGAGTCACAGACAGAGGCAAAGTCTACTTTTATAGTTCACAGCTGTCCTTCAATCCATCCTCCACAGGTCAAGGGGCAGGTGTGATGAGGAGAAGTCACATTTATAGTTTATACTTCAATGTTTACAGGTCAACAAACTGCATGACCTGGTACAATGTATCATCAACAGATCAGCAAGCAGCACTGTTCAATGACTCTCCACCCTTATTTTGCAAAGATAACAGTACAAAAAACTGTAGGAGCCGATATACGAGGTAGATAACTATTCATCCATTTGCAAATATAAATTCAACCTAGAAGAAAAGGAAAAACTTCACACAACAGTTTATGATTCTGGGCCTACTAATTCTACATCTGGAATAATTAAGAAGACATGCTGTGCCGTCACAGGGGGCTATACAATCCTGGAAAGTTAGAGGTGGAAGGGACCTCCTGGGCCATCTGGTCCAACCCCCTGCTCAATGCTGGAGTCACTAAACCATCTCAGACAGATGTCTGTCCAGCCTCTGTTTGAAGACTTCCATTGGAGGAGAACTCACCACCTCTCATGGCAGCTTGTTCCACTCATTGATCACTCTGTCAAAAAGTTTTTTCTAATATCTAATCTGTGTCTCCTCCCATTCAGTTTCATCCCATTGCTTCTAGTCTTTCCTTTTGCAAATGAGAATAAAGTTGATCCTTCTACAATGTGACAGCCCTTTAGATATTTGTAGACAGCTATTAAGTCTCCGCTCAGTCTTTTTTCTTACAATCAAGACATTCCCAAATCTTTTAACCTTCCTCATAGGAGGACATACTTTGCAGTCCGCTCACCATCCTGGTAAGCCTTCTCTGAACTTGCTCCAGTTTGTTGATGTCTTTTCTTATAATGTGGCGCCCAGAACTGGACACAATATTCCAGATGAAGTCTGACCAAGGAGGAGTAGAGGGAAATAATGACTTCACGTGATCTAGACTTTGTGCTTCCCGTAATACAGCCTAGAACTGTGTTTGCCTTTTTTGCTGCTGCATCACTCTGTTGATTCATGTGCACTATTAGTATACCCAAGTATTTTTCACACATGCTGTTGCCTAGTTCTATTCCTTCCACTCTTAAGATGTAATTTTCGTTTTTCTTGCCCAGATGTAGAATCTCGCATTTCTCGCTGTTAAATACCATTCTATTAGTCACTGCCCATTGGTCAAACTTAACTAGATCCTTCTGAATCCTTTCTCTGTCTTCTCTAGTGTTACCTATCCCTCCTAGCTTTACATCGTCTGCAGATTTGATCAGTTTACCTTCAGTTCCCTTATCTAGATCATTTGAAAAAAAATGATGAACACTGGGGCCACGGCAGAGCCTTGTGGTCCCCCATTTGTATCACTGGGGCCAGAACAGAGCCTTGTGGTACCCCACTTGTAACACTCTTCCAGTTGGATGTGGAACCATCTATTACCACTCTTTGAGTATGATCTCTGAGCCAGTCATGAATTCACCTAACCGTAGCCTTGTCAATCCCATACTTGGTCATTTTTTCAATAAGGATAGTATGAGATGCATTGCTGAAGTTGAGATATAGTAAATCTACCGCATTTCCCTGATCCACCCAGTCAGTGATTCCATCATAGAAGGAAATTAGATTAGTTTGGCATGACTTGTTTGATACAAACCCATGCTATGGAGAGCAGGCTAGGAGACAAAAAGTGCAATAGGGCCTCGTCCGATGGTACAGAGAAAATAGAAATGTGAGACCACTCTCCTGATAAGGTTGCAGACTAGCAACATAAGAAAGGCATATGTAACAGCTGCTGCAGGACACCAGTCAGAAATACCACAGGAAAAACGATGTGCAAAAAGTGGTGTCATTCAGTTGCGCTACTGATCAAAGCTCGATGGCCGAGAAAAAAATCAAAGGAATTAGTACAGGTTTTACAAGTCAACACATTTCAAGGTTCTACACGATCTCTTCATCAGGACTAAAAACCTATGGTAGCTGTTAGAAATGTTCATCTTATATGCGGTCATTCTTTAAAAAAAAAAAAGAAACGCAAACCCATGCTGGCTCTTGTTAATTACTGTATTCTTATCCAAGTACTTACATGCATGCCGTTTAATAATTTGTTCACAGACCTTTCCTGGTATAGAGGTAAGGCTCACTGGCCTGTAATTTCCTGGCTCCGTCTTCTTTCCTTTTTTGAAGATAGGGACATTTGCCCTTCTCCAATCTTCTGGGACTTCTGTTCTCCAGGATTTTTCTTAGATTCTGGCTAGTGGTTCTGCAGTTTCCTCTGCTAACTCTTTCAGTTCACTAGGATGTAATTCATCTGACCCAGCAGATGTAAATTCATGTAAATTAGCTCAGTGTTCCCTCACCATCTCTCTGTTTATGGATAGTATGGATTATTTTATTCCTTCGATGGCACCTTGAAGATCAGTTGATGTTACATTTGCTTTCTTACAGACACAGATGTAAAATAGGAATTTAAAAGTTCGGTGACTACCTCTAGCTCCTCCTGTGTGCCTCTAGCTCCTCCCTTCATAGAAGCTTATAAGTACAAACTGTCACTCCTTCTCAGTAGTGGGAAACGTCTTCACTAAATAGAGATTTTGGCCAAGAATAGGAATGACAGATTCCAAAGTGAGAAGTCACTGGTTTGAAGCCACCATGAAGAAAAATTCCAAAGAAAAGAGAAACATTGTCATCCAGCTCAATAGCAGTCTCTCTCAGCCAAGAAAACTGCCAAACTGCATCATGTGAGCGCCATGAAGGAGAAATACAAAATGAAGTCCGTCTGTCACGAGGATGCAACGTCCTCCTGAAAGACTTGGAGTTAGACGGTCACGTCAGGTAATGAATCTGTCTTCTTTACAGATGGTTTGATTCATGTCCTATTTTAAATGGATTTCCTTTCCTTCAGTGCCCCTCAGGGTTAAAGACACTTTTCCATGCTGGCTGAGACCATAGAGCCTGGTTGTTCTCAGCTGCAGCGGCTTATCATTTACTACCTCTATATATCCTGGCTCTGGGTGATTAGTCCCTGCCAGTGAAAGATTTGTCTTCCTGTGCTGTGTGCTAAAGATAAGTGGTTGACGTTTGGAGTAGGATTTGTGGTGTTCTGTAGTTTGCAGTTGTACATGTGTGTTTATCTCCTGGTCCCTTTTCCCATTTCGTTTATTCCGCCCTGTCCCGATCCTCCTCCCTATTGTTGGGTAGTGCTTTAGTAAGAGAGGTTTGCTGTTATCCCTGTTTTGTCTTTGTGTCTGGTTTATGTTATATTTCTGTCCCATACCTCATAGGGATGAATCAGGAGACAGATTATGGTTTATCAGCAGCATAGTAAGTTCGGAGACTCAGGCCACTCTACCTTCAAGCGCACCCCGGGAAAGGGACAGTTAGGGTCCTAGCTCCATGGACAGCCTCCCTTATCAAATACCATCACAACGTGACACTGTTCATCCATTCAAGAGCCAAGAAGTGGACGTCCAGGAAAAATGTCATAGTCAAAAAGTCGGCTCATCACACGGTCCGCCAGTTCTGGTACAACAAACAAGGCAGTGGAGGTCACTCATATGCTTCATAATAGTGAGATCACAGACATTCATACAAGAACCGTGCGGCAAAAGTTACCCAAGACAGGAATGGTGGCTCGAAAAAAAAGGTGAAGAAGTCTCGACTATAACATCAGCAAAAGAAATGTCGGCTCGAGATTGCAAACAAGTACGAAAAGTTGACATTGTGTTCCTCCCCCTAACATTGCGCTCCTCCCCTGGAGTATAGAGTGCTCCTCCCCTTCACATTGCGTTACTCCCCTGGAGTATAGAGTGCTCCTCCCCCTCACATTGCGCTCCTCCCCTGGAGTATAGAGTGCTCCTCCCCCTCACATTGCGCTCCTCCCCTGGAGTATAGAGTGCTCCTCCCCCTCACATTGCTCTCCTCCCCTGGAGTACAGAGTGCTCCTCCCCTTCACATTGCGTTCCTCCCCTGGAGTACAGAGTGCTCCTCCCCTTCACATTGCGTTCCTCCCCTGGAGTACAGAGTGCTCCTCCCCTCACATTGCGCTCCTTCCCTGGAGTACAGAGTGCTACTCCCCCTCATATTGCGCTCTTCCCCTGGAGTATAGAGTGCTCCTCCCCCTCACATTGCTCTCCTCCCCTGGAGTATAGAGTGCTCCTCCCCCTCACATTGCTCTCTTCCCCTCGAGTATAGAGTGCAACCACCCTCACATTGCGCTCCTCCCCCTCACATTGCGCTCCTCCCCTGGAGTATAGAGTGCTCCTCCCCCTCACATTGCTCTCCTCCCCTGGAGTACAGAGTGCTCCTCCCCTTCACATTGCGTTCCTCCCCTGGAGTACAGAGTGCTCCTCCCCCTCACATTGCGCTCCTTCCCTGGAATACAGAGTGCTACTCCCCCTCATATTGCGCTCTTCCCCTGGAGTATAGAGTGCAACCACCCTCACATTGTGCTCCTCCCCTGGAGTATAGAGTGCTCCTCCCCCTCACATTGTGTTCCTCCCCTGGAGTATAGAGTGCTCCTCCCCCCTCACATTGTGCTCCTCCCCTGGAGTATAGAGCGCTCCTCCCCCTCACATTGTGCTCCTCCCCTGGAGTATAGAGCGCTCCTCCCCTGGAGTATAGAGCGCTCCTCCCCTGGAGTATAGAGTGCTCCTCCCCCTCACATTGTGCTCCTCCATTGGAGTATAGAGTGCTCCTCCCCCTCACATTGTGCTCCTCCCCTGGAGTATAGAGTGCTCCTCCCCCTCACATTGTGCTCCTCCATTGGAGTATAGAGTGCTCCTCCCCCTCACATTGCTCTCCTCCCCTGGAGTACAGAGTGCTCCTCCCCCTCACATTGTGCTCCTCCCCTGGAGTATAGAGTGCTCCTCCCCCTCACATTGTGCTCCTCCCCTGGAGTATAGAGTGCTCCTCCCCCTCACATTGTGCTCATCCCCTGGAGTATAGAGTGCTCCTCCCCCTCACATTGCTCTCCTCCCCTGGAGTACAGAGTGCTCCTCCCCCTCACATTGTGCTCCTCCATTGGAGTATAGAGTGCTCCTCCCCCTCACATTGTGCTCCTCCCCTGGAGTATAGAGTGCTCCTCCCCCTCACATTGTGCTCCTCCCCTGGAGTATAGAGTGCTCCTCCCCCTCACATTGTGCTCCTCCCCTGGAGTATAGAGTGCGCCTCCTCCACACCTTGTGCTCCTCTCCTCAGTGTGTGTGGTGCTCCCTCATAGGAGTTGTCCGGCAGTTTCCTTCCTCCGCCCAGCATGAAGTGGGGCCCCTGGGACACCTCATCATCCTGAATCAGGTGACCACTCACTTGTCTTGTAGAAGATAAATGTATGATATAGTCCTTTGCCCACCCGGTGTAGAGAGAGAGACCCCGCGGGACAAGGGCCCATTCAGCCTCCTTGAGCCGGGGCCTCTGCTGCCTCTATAGTTACATGCACATGGTGGTCTGCAATGGTGATGAGCACAGAAGGGACTCCCCCAAATATCCAGGAAACGCGGGGACAGCGTGAGGCTGCAGTGAGGGCTCCGTCCTCTCCAATCAGGCTGGACTCCGCTCATAGGTCCCCGCCCCTGAGGAGCGGCCATGATCAACCCCGAGAACCCCCACAATCCGTGATGGCGAATTCTAATTGTGCTCCTGACAACCCATCATTCCGGCTGCGACAACCCTCACCGGGGCTCGTTAGCCGTCCATTCTGCTACAAAGTATTAAGATGGCGCCCCCTACATATCGGCACAAAACCCACCATTAACCCTTCACGGACAGCTCTCGTCTGCTCAGATCTACGGACTCTCCCACCGTTGCCCAGACCCGGTTATTATGGGCCCCCATAGTGTAGCGTCGGGGGCCACCGTGAGATCTTACGGTTTAGACTCTTGCCATCGAGCAGACATCGTGACCGAATAAAACCGCACAGAATATCCTCCCTGCAGGTAACGCTGGAGCACAGAGGACAGCAAAGAGTTAAAGCGACGTCACGAAATCTCGTCGCCTCTTTCACGCGTTCCCTTTCATTCACCGCAGCAGCTGCAACCGGTGACTCATGGAAACGTGCAGCCAGACATGTAGCCTGAGAGCGATGGGGAGGGGGCCGCTGGGGACACCCATTCATAAAAAGTCACTAAGCGTCTGCTGCCCCCTGCTGGACGCTGCGCTCACTGCAACCACCGCATGGGAATAATGGGGGAAGACCGCGGGGCCCCAGACCTGATAATGACCAGAGGCCGCGGGGCCCCAGACCTGATAATGACCAGGGGCCGCGGGGCCCCAGACCTGATAATGACCAGAGGCCGCGGGGCCCCAGACCTGATAATGACCAGAGGCCGCGGGGCCCCAGACCTGATAATGACCAGAGGCCGCGGGGCCCCAGACCTGATAATGACCAGGGGCCGCGGGGCCCCAGACCTGATAATGACCAGAGGCCGCGGGGCCCCAGACATGATAATGACCAGAGGCCGCGGGGCCCCAGACCTGATAATGACCAGAGGCCGCGGGGCCCCAGACCTGATAATGACCAGGGGCCGCGGGGCCCCAGACCTGATAATGACCAGAGGCCGCGGGGTCCCAGACCTGATAATGACCAGAGGCCGCGGGGCCCCAGACCTGATAATGACCAGAGGCCGCGGGGCCCCAGACCTGATAATGACCAGAGGCCGCGGGGTCCCAGACCTGATAATGACCAGAGGCCGCGGGGCCCCAGACCTGATAATGACCAGAGGCCGCGGGGCCCCAGACCTGATAATGACCAGAGGCCGCGGGGTCCCAGACCTGATAATGACCAGAGGCCGCGGGGCCCCAGACCTGATAATGACCAGAGGCCGCGGGGCCCCAGACATGATAATGACCAGAGGCCGCGGGGCCCCAGACCTGATAATGACCAGAGGCCGCGGGGCCCCAGACCTGATAATGACCAGAGGCCGCGGGGCCCCAGACCTGATAATGACCAGAGGCCGCGGGGCCCCAGACCTGATAATGACCAGAGGCCGTGGGGTCCCAGACCTGATAATGACCAGAGGCCGCGGGGCCCCAGACCTGATAATGACCAGAGGCCGCGGGGTCCCAGACCTGATAATGACCAGAGGCCGCGGGGCCCCAGACCTGATAATGACCAGAGGCCGCGGGGCCCCAGACCTGATAATGACCAGAGGCCGCGGGGCCCCAGACCTGATAATGACCAGAGGCCGCGGGGCCCCAGACCTGATAATGACCAGAGGCCGCGGGGCCCCAGACCTGATAATGACCAGAGGCCGCGGGGCCCCACACTGTCAGTCCGCGGGGGCCGTGACAAATATATTATACAAAAATATTGATCTTCCCATAAAATCTTCCCGCAGCTGCTCCTAGAGGACGATGGAGCGGAGTGTGGCCCTCGGTGTGGCCCCCGATCAGGGAGTGCAGGCCACTCCCCACATACTCACTCGCATCTACAGATATCGCTCCGCACTACAACCCTCATCATTTCCATAGGGACACAGCATCCAGATAACAGGAACGACCCCGGGGACCAAACATGGCTCCGAGCGCAAACCATGAAAAACCGCGATGATCCGAAACACGACCGCTGCCCCCGAGATCCTGCCAGGGATGAAATGGGGTCCTCGCTACCATGTATCCGCAGAATCCAACTGGGAAGGAAGGGGTTAATGCCACAGGCGCCACACCTGGCACCACGGCCACTGAGCGGACCACCAGAGAGAACACGACCACCATCGGCTCTGCAGAGGGGCAGGATAACCACCATCATCCGCACAGTGCAGCTGTGTGCGCAGGAAACAGCGGAGAAGAGAGGGGCGAGACTGCCACCTGGTGTCAGGAGAAGGCAGCTGCAGGCGAAGACTAGGAAGAAAGAGGAAAGAACAGAAATATTCACATGTGCACAATCTCGAACCCGATAAATCTACAGCACCGCACCCTAATATTAATGGCACTCACCACTGATAAATCTACAGCACCGCACACTAATATTAATGGCACTCACCACTGATAAATCTACAGCACCGCACACTAATATTAATAGCACTCACCACTGAGATATACAGCACCGCACACTAATATTAATGGCACTCACCACTGAGATATACAGCACTGCACCCTAATATTAATAGCACTCACCACTGATAAATCTACAGCACCGCACACTAATATTAATAGCACTCACCACTGATAGATATACAGCACTGCACACTAATATTAATGGCACTCACCACTGATAAATCTACAGCACCGCACACTAATATTAATGGCACTCACCACTGATAAATCTACAGCACCGCACACTAATATTAATAGCACTCACCACTGAGATATACAGCACCGCACACTAATATTAATGGCACTCACCACTGAGATATACAGCACTGCACCCTAATATTAATAGCACTCACCACTGATAAATCTACAGCACCGCACACTAATATTAATAGCACTCACCACTGATAGATATACAGCACTGCACCCTAATATTAATAGCATTCACCACTGATAAATCTACAGCACCGCACCCTAATATTAATAGCACTCACCACTGATACAGCACTGCACACCAATATTAATAGCACTCACCACTGATAAATCTACAGCACTGCACACTAATATTAATAGCACTCACCACTGATAAATCTACAGCACTGGACACTAATATTAATAGCACTCACCACTGATAGATATATAACACTGTACACTAATATTAATAGCATTCACCACTGAGATATACAGCACCGCACACTAATATTAATGGCACTCACCACTGAGATATACAGCAGTGCACCCTAATATTAATAGCACTCATCACTGATAAATCTACAGCACCGCACCCTAATATTAATAGCACTCACCACTGATACAGCACTGCACACTAATATTAATAGCACTCACCACTGATAAATCTACAGCACTGCACACTAATATTAATAGCACTCACCACTGATAAATCTACAGCACTGGACACTAATATTAATAGCACTCACCACTGATAGATATATAACACTGTACACTAATATTAATAGCATTCACCACTGAGATATACAGCACCGCACACTAATATTAATAGCACTCACCACTGATAGATATATAACACTGTACACTAATATTAATAGCATTCACCACTGAGATATACAGCACCGCACACTAATATTAATGGCACTCACCACTGAGATATACAGCACTGCACCCTAATATTAATAGCATTCACCAATGATAAATCTACAGCACCGCACCCTAATATTAATAGCACTCAGCACTGATACAGCACTGCACACTAATATTAATAGCACTCACCACTGATAAATCTACAGCACTGCACCCTAATATTAATAGCACTCACCACTGATAAATCTACAGCACTGGACACTAATATTAATAGCACTCACCACTGACAGATATATAACACTGTACACTAATATTAATAGCATTCACCACTGAGATATACAGCACCGCACACTAATATTAATGGCACTCACCACTGAGATATACAGCACTGCACCCTAATATTAATAGCACTCATCACTGATAAATCTACAGCACCGCACCCTAATATTAATAGCACTCACCACTGATAAATCTACAGCACCGCACACTAATATTAATAGCCTCACCACTGATAGATTTACAGCACTGCACACTAATATTAATAGCACTCACCACTGAGATATACAGCACCGCACACTAATATTAATGGCACTCACCACTGAGATATACAGCACTGCACCCTAATATTAATAGCACTCACCACTGATAAATCTACAGCACCGCACACTAATATTAATAGCACTCACCACTGATAGATATACAGCACTGCACCCTAATATTAATAGCATTCACCACTGATAAATCTACAGCACCGCACCCTAATATTAATAGCACTCACCACTGATAGATATACAGCCCTGCACCCTAATATTAATAGCATTCACCACTGATAAATCTACAGCACCGCACCCTAATATTAATAGCACTCACCACTGATACAGCACTGCACACTAATATTAATAGCACTCACCACTGATAAATCTACAGCACTGTACACTAATATTAATAGCACTCACCACTGAGATATACAGCACCGCACACTAATATTAATGGCACTCACCACTGAGATATACAGCACTGCACCCTAATATTAATAGCACTCATCACTGATAAATCTACAGCACTGCACCCTAATATTAATAGCACTCACCACTGATAAATCTACAGCACCGCACACTAATATTAATAGCACTCACCACTGATAGATTTACAGCACTGCACACTAATATTAATAGCACTCACCACTGAGATATACAGCACCGCACCCTAATATTAATAGCATTCACCACTGATAAATCTACAGCACCGCACACTAATATTAATAGCACTCACCACTGAGATATACAGCACCGCACACTAATATTAATGGCACTCACCACTGAGATATACAGCACTGCACCCTAATATTAATAGCACTCACCACTGATAAATCTACAGCACCGTACACTAATATTAATAGCACTCACCACTGATAAATCTACATCACCGCACACTAATATTAATAGCACTCACCACGGATAGATTTACAGCACTGCACACTAATATAAATAGCACTCACCACTGAGATATACAGCACCGCACCCTAATATTAATGGCACTCACCACTGATAGATATACAGCACCGCACACTAATATTAATAGCACTCACCACTGATAGATATACAGCACCACACACTAATATTAATAGCACTCACCACTGATAGATATACAGCACCGCACACTAATATTAATAGCATTCACCACTGATAGATATACAGCACTGCACACTAATATTAATAGCACTCACCACTGATAGATATACAGCACCGCACCTAATTTTAATAGCATTCACCACTGATAGATATACAGCACTGCACACTAATATTAATAGCACTCACCACTGATAGATATACAGCACCGCACCCTAATATTAATAGCACTCACCACTGATAGATATACAGCACTGCACACTAATATTAATAGCACTCACCACTGATAGATATACAGCACTGCACACTAATATTAATAGCATTCACCACTCATAGATATACAGCACTGCACACTAATATTAATAGCATTCACCACTGAGATATACAGCACCGCACCCTAATATTAATAGCACTCACCACTGAGATATACAGCACTGCACCCTAATATTAATAGCACTCACCACTGATAGATATACAGCACCACACCCTAATATTAATAGCACTCACCACTGATAGATATACAGCACCACACCCTAATATTAATAGCACTCACCACTGATAGATATACAGCACTGCACACTAATATTAATAGCATTCACCACTGATAGATATACAGCACTGCACACTAATATTAATAGCACTCACCACTGATAGATATACAGCACCGCACCTAATTTTAATAGCATTCACCACTGATAGATATACAGCACTGCACACTAATATGAATAGCACTCACCACTGATAGATATACAGCACCGCACCCTAATATTAATAGCACTCACCACTGATAGATATACAGCACTGCACACTAATATTAATAGCATTCACCACTCATAGATATACAGCACTGCACACTAATATTAATAGCATTCACCACTGAGATATACAGCACCGCACCCTAATATTAATAGCACTCACCACTGAGATATACAGCACTGCACCCTAATATTAATAGCACTCACCACTGATAGATATACAGCACCACACCCTAATATTAATAGCACTCACCACTGATAGATATACAGCACCACACCCTAATATTAATAGCACTCACCACTGATAGATATACAGCACTGCACACTAATATTAATAGCACTCACCACTGATAGATATACAGCACTGCACACTAATATTAATAGCATTCACCACTCATAGATATACAGCACTGCACACTAATATTAATAGCATTCACCACTGAGATATACAGCACCGCACCCTAATATTAATAGCACTCACCACTGAGATATACAGCACTGCACCCTAATATTAATAGCATTCACCACTCATAGATATACAGCACTGCACACTAATATTAATAGCATTCACCACTGAGATATACAGCACCGCACCCTAATATTAATAGCATTCACCACTCATAGATATACAGCACTGCACACTAATATTAATAGCATTCACCACTGAGATATACAGCACCGCACCCTAATATTAATAGCATTCACCACTGAGATATACAGCACCGCACCCTAATATTAATAGCATTCACCACTGAGATATACAGCACTGTACACTAATATTAATAGCACTCACCACTGATAAATCTACAGCACCGTACACTAATATTAATAGCACTCACAACTGATAGATATACAGCACCACACCCTAATATTAATAGCATTCACGACAGATATACAGCACCGCACCCTAATATTAAAAGCACTCACCACTGACAGATATACAGCACCGCACCCTAAAATTAATAGCACTCACCACTGACATATACAGCACCGCACACTAATATTAATAGCACTCACCACTGATAAATCTACAGCACTGTATACTAATATTAATAGCACTCACCACTGACAGATATACAGCACCGCACCCTAATATTAATAGCACTCACCACTGAGATACACAGCACCGCACCCTAATATTAATAGCACTCACCACTGATAAATCTACAGCATCGTACACTAATATTAATAGCACTCACCACTGACAGATATACAGCACCGCACCCTAATATTAATAGCACTCACCACTGATAAATCTACAGCACTGCACACTAATATTAATAGCATTCACCACTGAGATATACAGCACCGTGACCCTAATATTAATAGCACTCACCACTGATATACAGCACCACACCCTAATATTAATAGCATTCACCACTGATAGATATACAGCACTGCACCCTAATATTAATAGCATTCACCACTGATAGATATACAGCACTGCACCCTAATATTAATAGCACTCACCACTGATAGATATACAGCACTGCACCCTAATATTAATAGCATTCACCACTGATAGATATACAGCACTGCACCCTAATATTAATAGCATTCACCACTGATAGATATACAGCACCGCACCCTAATATTAATAGCATTCACCACTGAGATATACAGCACTGTAGACTAATATTAATAGCACTCACCACTGAGATATACAGCACTGTAGACTAATATTAATAGCACTCACCACTGATAAATCTACAGCACTGTACACTAATATTAATAGCACTCACCACTGAGATATACAGCACTGTAGACTAATATTAATAGCACTCACCACTGATAAATCTACAGCACTGCACACTAATATTAATAGCACTCACCACTGAGATATACAGCACTGTACACTAATATTAATAGCACTCACCACTGATAAATCTACAGCACTGCACACTAATATTAATAGCACTCACCACTGAGATATACAGCACTGTACACTAATATTAATAGCACTCACCACTGATAAATCTACAGCACTGCACACTAATATTAATAGCACTCACCACTGACATATACAGCACTGTACACTAATATTAATAGCACTCACCACTGATAAATCTACAGCACCGTACACTAATATTAATAGCACTCACCACTGATAAATCTACAGCACCGCACCCTAATATTAATAGCACTCACCACTGATAAATCTATAGCACCGCACACTAATATTAATAGCACTCACCACTGAGATATACAGCACTGTTATGAATGGGTCACCGAGGAGAAAAACAACACATGCCAAGTCTCAGAAAACCAGAGAGGTTGGTAACTATGCAGATTGCAGATCCCTGATCTTAACACACAACTAGCAGTAGCCGTGGAGCGTACCTACGATGGTCCTGGACGCCTCGTCACAACCGGAGAACTACATAAGCCTAAAGTAAGAAAAGGGAAAACTAACTGCCGCAGAGCAGACCTCAAAGGAAAGACAGCCCCCACATGTACTGACGGTGAAACAAGAGGAAAGCACAAACACAGGCAGAAAAATAGGCTGAGCAAACGATGGGGCCCAAACTAACTAGAAAGGACAGGAAAGGAAAGACACTGTCTGCAACCTGCAAAAAACCCTACAAAAATAATGTCCAACACTTTTGATAGCAAAATTAAGCCTGAAGTCACAAGACTTCTCCCACTATATCAGCACTCTGGAATATTCTGAGACAGAGCAAAAAGAGGCCAATCTAATAAGGGACAAAAAGGCAAATTGGAAAATACAGATAAATAAGAGTGGAAATTCAGCACAGCCCCAGCAGGGGCAGGCTGACCACACAAAAACTGAGCTGACCAACAAAATCAATTGTGAACATTAGCAAAAAACAAAGTTAACTTGAGAAGAATGGAAGAGAGCTGAAGTCCAGGACCTGAGAAGCAGACTGAATCACCAGCAACAGGATAGGGCGTCGGCTGTCTTATATCCAGTCTGATACTCCAGAGATCCAATCATTATCCTCCTCGTCAGGTGGCAGATCACTACCACTTAAACCAACCTCACTACCTCCTGTCACCACCAGAGGGAGAACGGAAGGAGAACTCTCAACTGGTGGAGCAGAAAATGAGCTCATAACACAGCACTGTACACTAGTATTAATAGCATTCACCACTGAGATATACAGCACCGCACCCTAATATTAATAGCATTCACCACTGATAAATCTACAGCACCGCACACTAATATTAATAGCGCAGCACTCTCCTCTGTGGCCTCCCTGCTAACTCTCTTGCACCACTCCAGTCTGTCCTCAACTCTGCTGCCCGACTAATCCACCTCTCCCCTCTGCAAATCCCTCCACTGGCTCCAAATTCCCCAATGAATCCAGTTCAGACTACTAACACTGACCTACAAAGCCATCCACAACCTGTCCCCTCCCTATATCTCTGAACTAATCTCCCAGTATCTTCCCTCACGTAATCTCCGGTCCTCCCAAGATCTCCTTCTCTCCTCCACACTTATTCATTCCTCACACAACCGCCTCCAAGATTTCTCCCGAATGTCCCCCATCCTCTGGAATGCCATGCCTCACCACGTCCGATTATCCACCACCCTCGGATCCTTCAAAACGGAACCTGAAAACCCATCTCTTCAGGAAAGCTTACAGCCTGCAATGACCATTCTGCCGCCTCACCACCGCCCGAGCTGCCGCCTCACCACCGCCCGAGCTGCCGCCTCACCACCGCCCGAGCTGCCGCCTCACCACCGCCCGAGCTGCCGCCTCATCACCGCCCGAGCTGCCGCCTCACCACCGCCCGAGATGCCGCCTCATCACCGCCCGAGATGCCGCCTCACCACCGCCCGAGCTGCCGCCTCACCACCGCCCGAGCTGCCGCCTCCCCACCGCCCGAGCTGCCGCCTCCCCACCGCCCGAGCTGCCGCCTCACCACCGCCCGAGCTGCCGCCTCACCACCGCCCGAGCTGCCGCACCCCCGACCTTCTGCCCGAGCTGCCGCCTCACCACCGCCCGAGCTGCCGCCTCACCGCCGCCTGAGCTGCTGCCTCACCACCGCCCGAGCTGCTGCCTCACCACCGCCCGAGCTGCCGCACCCCCGACCTTCTGCCCCTTCCCCACTATCCCGTAGAATGTAAGTCCGCAAGGTCAGGGTCCTCTCCCCTCTGTACCAGTCTGTCATTGTAAATCTGTTTACTGATAACGATATCTATAACTTTGTATGTCACCCCCTTCTCATGTACAGCACCATGGAATTAATGGCGCTGTATCTAATAATCTACAGCACTGGACACACACCGTCCTTATGGGTTCCTGCCCCACTATCCATTAGGACTGCAGGTATCATGGACGGAGCTGTAGTGGCCGGTATCGTAGTCAGGGATGGCCAGAGGTCGTTACCAGGATCAGCAATGCAGCAGGTGACAGGAGCCCAATAATCTGACAAGGAAGGGGGCGCTATGCCAGGTTTAAGTAGGGTGTGCAATCAGGGTGAAGCCAATCAGAACCTCAGGTTGGAGACATCAGGAACAATGCAGGTACTGGTATCTGAGTTAGCAAGGAACTGTCCAGCTGAATAGCTCAGAGGGAAGTGCTGCCGCCTGGTGCACAAGAGCTGCTGGGTTTGAATCCTGACAGTACTTTCCTCCTTCCAAGATGGCCTCGGGACCTCGCTGGCTTCTCTGGTGATGGCTCCTGTAAGCCTGGGTGCATGGACGTTGCTCTCATGACTTATCTTCTGGTCCGTAATTCCTCCATTGCACCAAATCTTGCATTTTCCCTCTAAATCTTCTAGAATCCAGATTTTCATCCACGACGTGCTCTTCTTCACCATGCACTCTTTTTTGGTGGAGGAGGTGGCTGAGTTCTTCCCGGAAATGGGTTCTTACTGAACCGTTTAAGCTCGGACACATGGAACGCAGGGTGAATTTTCAGGCTGTTAGGAAGTTGTTAACGGAAAGCAACCGGATTAATTTGTGCAGAAATTTGTAAAGGACCTAAGAATTTTTGAACCAATTTAGAAGACAGTACGTTGGTCTTCAGATTTTTGGTAGAAGCCAAATCTTGTCACTAGGGTGAGAATCTCTGGTGGGCCCAGGCATTGACACCTGCTAGCAGTGCTGGCAGCTGCTTAGGGCCCCCACTGCTCCAGGGGCCCCAAGCCAGTGGTGTGTCGCTAATAGGGGCACACCATGCAGCTGCTACAGGGCCCGTGAGTCAAGGGGGCCGCCCGATGCCAGCAGAGCCGCAGCGGGTGACAGGGCACAAGAGAAATGAATGAGTGTGGTGAGAAGTAAATATCGGGGCCGGCAGGCCAAGACCACTATGGAGCCCGTAAGGCAGGGGGGGCCCGGCCCTAGCGCTGCCCCCCAGTGCGCATTGTGTTCCACTGTATAAGCATTATAATCTGAGAGTCTCCATTATATTCTGTGGGAGGGCTGCATTATACTCTGAGGGGGGCTGCATTGTACCCTATGAGGGGTCTGTATTATACTCTATGGGGGCTGCAATATACCCTATGAGGAGGCTGCATTATACCCTATGAGGGGGCTGCATTATACCCTATGAGGGGTCTGTATTATATTCTATGGGGGCTGCAGTATACCCTATGAGGGGGCTGCATTATATTCTATGGGGGCTGCAGTATACCCTATGAGGGGGCTGCAGTATACCCTATGAGGGGGCTGCAGTATATCCTATGAGGGGGGCAGCATTATACCCTATGAGGAGGCAGCATTATACCCTATGAGGAGGCAGCATTATTCCCTATGAGGGGGCAGCATTATTCCCTATGAGGGGGCAGCATTATTCCCTATGAGGGGGGCAGCATTATACCCTATGAGGGGGCTGCATTATATTCTATGGGGGCTGCAGTATACCCTATGAGGGGGCTGCATTATATTCTATGGGGGCTGCAGTATACCCTATGAGGGGGGCAGCATTATACCCTATGAGGGGGCTGCATTATATTCTATGGGGGCTGCAGTATACCCTATGAGGGGGCTGCATTATATTCTATGGGGGCTGCAGTATACCCTATGAGGGGGCTGCATTATACCCTATGAGGGGTCTGTATTATACTCTATGGGGGCTGCATTGTACTCTATGAGGGGTCTGTATTATACTCTATGGGGGCTGCATTGTACTCTATGAGGGGTCTGTATTATACTCTATGGGGGCTGCAGTATACCCTATGAGGGGGGCACCACAACTCCTGCTACACAATTAAGACCTGTACTACCTTATATTATACCCTGATATTAGTGTGTTTTACCCCACAATTGGTGTCTTGTATTTATTTCTGTGTAGCTGCATAGTGGGCCCCAAGAATGATTTTTTTCTGGTGGGCCCAAGGTGCTCCAGTCCGACGCTTCTCGTCACTGACCTGAGAGGCAGGAGAGGCTTTCCTATGTTTATCTGCTGTTTCTTTCTAATCTTCTTGGGCCTTTTGTAACATCTCCGTTAATCCTTTTTGAACTTTCTGCAACTCTGTAAAGGTGCTGTTACACTTAGCGATGTACCAGCGATCCCGGTAACGATATGACGCGGTCAGGATCGCTGGTGCATCGCTAAGTGGTCGCTAGTGAGCTGCCACACAGGCAGATCTCACCAGCGACATCGCAGGGGTCGGGGCTCGCTACTTACCTGTCAGACGAGGCGATCCTGCGTCCTCCCGCCCGCGTCCACGCGTCGCTCGTCGTCACAGCAGGAAGCCCAGCAGGAAGCTGACGACGAGCAGCGGCCCAGGATGTTCTCGCGCGACCAGCGATAACCAGCGGGGAGCGGTCGGAGGTATCAGACACAGCGATGTCGCTAGCTATGTGTAACGGGCCCTAAGTCTGTTTGTAACAGCAGGAACCAAAGAAGAAGATTAGGAATAAATACCGGCTGTGAGTCACAGTCAGCAGAAACCGGAGTTTGGGATGTAGAACTGCGCTTGGAGTTATTCTAAGCAAATTCTGCTGTTGGTAAATAATCCGCCCGGTCATCCTGGAGATAAGAAATAAAACAGCGCAGGTATTGCTCAAGGGTTAGTTCTCTCAGTCTGGCCATTGGATTGTGGGTGGAAGGCAGTAGACACATTGACAGTAACTCTTTACATCAAGACTATGGAAAACCTTCTGCAAGGTCAGGAATCCCACGCAGTCTGAAGACCTCTGACCACTAATCCTGCGGTTTGTTCGGCGGTGGGAATTCCTTTAGTCGGAATAAAATGGGCCAACCACAAGGATTACAGCCATTTCCTTTGAGGGAGGAAAGTCCACGATAAAATCCATTGAGATTGATCCAACGCCTAGATGGAACTGGAAGAGGCTGAAGACGTCCTAGAGGAGAAGATCGCGGCGTCTTGTCCCGTGCACATGCTAAGAGGAAACATTTTCTCACATCCTTCCTACCATTAGGCCACCAAAAAGAATGAAGCAGTAGTTCCTGCGTTTTCATGACTTCAGGGTGTTCTTCAAGTTTAGATTCATGGACACAGTTAAGGACTTCAAGTCGAGCAGATTTCGGGACATAAATTTGGTGGTTCCACATCCTAAACCAATCCTTAAAAGGAAAGATCATCGTCTTTAGAAGAATGATTAAGAAGGAAGTCAGCTTGGTATCCCTCTTTAATCTTTGCTAAAAATTCTTTGGCGTCCAGTATACAGTCAGTGCTAGACCTCTCCTGAGGTCCAGGTCCAGTATACAGTCAGTGCTAGACCTCTCCTGAGGTCCAGGTCCGGTATTTAGTCAGTGCTAGACCTCTCCTGAGGTCCAGGTCCAGTATACAGTCAGTGCTAGACCTCTCCTGAGGTCCAGGTCCAGTATACAGTCAGTGCTAGACCTCTCCTGAGGTCCAGGTCCAGTATACAGTCAGTGCTAGACCTCTCCTGAGGTCCAGGTCCAGTATACAGTCAGTGCTAGACCTCTCCTGAGGTCCAGGTCCGGTATACAGTCAGTGCTAGACCTCTCCTGAGGTCCAGGTCCGGTATACAGTCAGTGCTAGACCTCTCCTGAGGTCCAGGTCCAGTATACAGTCAGTGCTAGACCTCTCCTGAGGTCCAGGTCCAGTATACAGTCAGTGCTAGACCTCTCCTGAGGTCCAGGTCCGGTATACAGTCAGTGCTAGACCTCTCCTGAGGTCCAGGTCCGGTATACAGTCAGTGCTAGACCTCTCCTGAGGTCCAGGTCCAGTATACAGTCAGTGCTAGACCTCTCCTGCGGTCCAGGTCCGGTATACAGTCAGTGCTAGACCTCTCCTGAGGTCCAGGTCCAGTATACAGTCAGTGCTAGACCTCTCCTGAGGTCCAGGTCCGGTATACAGTCAGTGCTAGACCTCTCCTGCGGTCCAGGTCCAGTATACAGTCAGTGCTAGACCTCTCCTGAGGTCCAGGTCCGGTATACAGTCAGTGCTAGACCTCTCCTGCGGTCCAGGTCCAGTATACAGTCAGTGCTAGACCTCTCCTGAGGTCCAGGTCCAGTATACAGTCAGTGCTAGACCTCTCCTGAGGTCCAGTATACAGTCAGTGCTAGACCTCTCCTGAGGTCCAGGTCCAGTATACAGTCAGTGCTAGACCTCTCCTGAGGTCCAGGTCCAGTATACAGTCAGTGCTAGACCTCTCCTGAGGTCCAGGTCCAGTATACAGTCAGTGCTAGACCTCTCCTGAGGTCCAGGTCCAGTATACAGTCAGTGCTAGACCTCTCCTGAGGTCCAGGTCCGGTATACAGTCAGTGCTAGACCTCTCCTGCGGTCCAGGTCCAGTATACAGTCAGTGCTAGACCTCTCCTGAGGTCCAGGTCCGGTATACAGTCAGTGCTAGACCTCTCCTGCGGTCCAGGTCCAGTATACAGTCAGTGCTAGACCTCTCCTGAGGTCCAGGTCCAGTATACAGTCAGTGCTAGACCTCTCCTGAGGTCCAGGTCCAGTATACAGTCAGTGCTAGACCTCTCCTGAGGTCCAGGTCCGGTATACAGTCAGTGCTAGACCTCTCCTGAGGTCCAGGTCCAGTATACAGTCAGTGCTAGACCTCTCCTGAGGTCCAGGTCCAGTATACAGTCAGTGCTAGACCTCTCCTGAGGTCCAGGTCCGGTATACAGTCAGTGCTAGACCTCTCCTGAGGTCCAGGTCCAGTATACAGTCAGTGCTAGACCTCTCCTGAGGTCCAGGTCCAGTATACAGTCAGTGCTAGACCTCTCCTGAGGTCCAGGTCCGGTATACAGTCAGTGCTAGACCTCTCCTGAGGTCCAGGTCCGGTATACAGTCAGTGCTAGACCTCTCCTGCGGTCCAGGTCCGGTATACAGTCAGTGCTAGACCTCTCCTGAGGTCCAGGTCCAGTATACAGTCAGTGCTAGACCTCTCCTGAGGTCCAGGTCCGGTATACAGTCAGTGCTAGACCTCTCCTGCGGTCCAGGTCCAGTATACAGTCAGTGCTAGACCTCTCCTGAGGTCCAAGTCCGGTATACAGTCAGTGCTAGACCTCTCCTGAGGTCCAGGTCCAGTATACAGTCAGTGCTAGACCTCTCCTGAGGTCCAGTATACAGTCAGTGCTAGACCTCTCCTGAGGTCCAGGTCCAGTATACAGTCAGTGCTAGACCTCTCCTGAGGTCCAGGTCCAGTATACAGTCAGTGCTAGACCTCTCCTGAGGTCCAGGTCCAGTATACAGTCAGTGCTAGACCTCTCCTGAGGTCCAGGTCCGGTATACAGTCAGTGGACGGAGCGCCAGCCTTGCCATTTCTTGAGCCAGGCCAATAAGAAATTGTAAAATTAAACCTGGAGAACAATGAGGGCCGACCTGCTTGTGTTGCAGACAACCTCTTAGCGGTACGGGTAAATTCTACATCTCTGCGGTTAGTAAGAACAGTCACCGGATGATTGGCCCCTTCCAAAAGATGTCTCCGTTACGAGAAGACGACTTCAATGGCAAAAAGTTCCTTATTCCCACTGTCAGTTCTTTTCTGCAGCTGACATGGTATGAGAAAGGAACGCACACGGATGAAGCTGCGACTCGCTGAGACGACACGGCTCCCACCGCAGAGTCCGAGGCGCCTACTCCGACAACGAGCGGCAGCTCAGGGTCAGGATGGACCAGCAATGGTGCGGAAGGAAAAAGTGTCTTTACTTTGTCAAACGCCATTGGTGCCTCTGGAGACCAGGAAACCTCGGGCTTTCTTTGTCACTGAAGTAATTGGTAAAATATTTTTGAAACTTTTTAATGAATCTTCTGTAGAAATCTGCAAATCCTACAAAGCGCTGAACGTCTTTTAGGTTCCGATTCTGATCTGAAGAAACCTTAGCTCATAGGTCTGACAGCGTACAGGACGGTAACGCTGTGCCCGATGCCCCTGCATGGCGTCCCATTCTCGCTCCATGCAGGAACGGCGGGTGAGTCACTACCCCAGCTTGCGGTGCAGCTCCCGGCATGCTCCGGCCTCCTTTGTGCGCATGCTCCCCTGTTACTAAAGGGGCAACCCATGCACATGGTAAATACTCTCAGCATTTGCTGGGAGGCATCTAGTTAAATGTGTGTTCAGCTGCAAGGTGTCTCCCAGCCAATAGCTGAGAGACATCTTGTATAAAAGGCACCTCCCCTACTGGGACGTGCCTGAGCAACCCCTACAGTTCTGACAGGTGGTTGTAGCCAGGTCCCGCTTCCCTAGTCTGTTATTGCCCCATATCCCGGATCCTGTGTCCTCCGTATCCCGCCATAATTACTCCTTGTTTCCTGTCCACCTGAAGAAGATGGATCCTGCGGCGAAGCGTGTGGTGGTTTAACCTCATCTTTCCTCTGAGTCTTTCCTGCGCTCCTAAGACCGTTTTCCATTTTCCCTATGCTCTGGCTGACACTGATTGCTGCACACACCGTCCCTATGCTCTGACACTGATTGCTGCACGCACCGTCCCTCTGCTGTAGCTGACACTGATTGCTGCACGCACCGTCCCTATGCTGTAGCTGACACTGATTGCTGCACGCACCGTCCCTATGCTGTAGCTGACACCGATTGCTGCACGCACCGTCCCTATGCTGTAGCTGACACCGATTGCTGCACGCACCGTCCCTATGCTGTAGCTGACACCGATTGCTGCACGCACCGTCCCTATGCTGTAGCTGACACAGATTGCTGCACGCACCGTCCCTATGCTGTAGCTGACATTGATTGCTGCACGCACAGTCCCTATGCTCTGACATTGATTGCTGCACGCACCGTCCCTATGCTCTGACACTGATTGCTGCACGCCCCGTCCCTATGCTCTGACACTGATTGCTGCACGCCCCGTCCCTATGCTCTGACACTGATTGCTGCACGCCCCGTCCCTATGCTCTGACATTGATTGCTGCACGCACCGTCCCTATGCTCTGACATTGATTGCTGCACGCACCGTCCCTATGCTGTAGCTGACACCAATTGCTGCACGCACCGTCCCTATGCTCTGACACTGATTGCTGCACGCCCCGTCCCTATGCTCTGACATTAATTGCTGCACGCACCGTCCCTATGCTGTAGCTGACACCAATTGCTGCACGCACCGTCCCTATGCTGTAGCTGACATTGATTGCTGCACGCACCGTCCCTATGCTCTGACACTAATTGCTGCACGCACCGTCCCTATGCTGACATTGATAGCTGCACGCACCGTCCCTATGCTCTAGCTGACATTGATTGCTGCACGCACCGTCCCTATGCTCTGACACTGATTGCTGCACGCACCGTCCCTATGCTCTGACATTGATTGCTGCACGCACCGTCCCTATGCTCTGACACTGATTGCTGCACGCCCCGTCCCTATGCTCTGACACTGATTGCTGCACGCCCCGTCCCTATGCTCTGACACTGATTGCTGCACGCCCCGTCCCTATGCTCTGACACTGATTGCTGCACGCCCCGTCCCTATGCTCTGACACTGATTGCTGCACGCCCCGTCCCTATGCTCTGACACTGATTGCTGCACGCCCCGTCCCTATGCTCTGACATTGATTGCTGCACGCACCGTCCCTATGCTGTAGCTGACACCAATTGCTGCACGCACCGTCCCTATGCTCTGACACTGATTGCTGCACGCCCCGTCCCTATGCTCTGACATTAATTGCTGCACGCACCGTCCCTATGCTGTAGCTGACACCAATTGCTGCACGCACGGTCCCTATGCTCTAGCTGACATTGATAGCTGCACGCACCGTCCCTATGCTCTGACACTAATTGCTGCACGCACCGTCCCTATGCTGACATTGATAGCTGCACGCACCGTCCCTATGCTCTAGCTGACATTGATTGCTGCACGCACCGTCCCTATGCTCTGACACTGATTGCTGCACGCACCGTCCCTATGCTCTGACATTGATTGCTGCACGCACCGTCCCTATGCTCTGACACTGATTGCTGCACGCCCCGTCCCTATGCTCTGACACTGATTGCTGCACGCCCCGTCCCTATGCTCTGACACTGATTGCTGCACGCC
The DNA here is from genome assembly GCF_039654945.1 of Dendrobates tinctorius. Taxonomy (NCBI): domain Eukaryota; kingdom Metazoa; phylum Chordata; class Amphibia; order Anura; family Dendrobatidae; genus Dendrobates; species Dendrobates tinctorius. The sequence goes on along the minus strand of NW_027361899.1, from coordinate 29,796 downwards.
CCGTCCCTATGCTCTGACACTGATTGCTGCACGCCCCGTCCCTATGCTCTGACATTGATTGCTGCACGCACCGTCCCTATGCTGTAGCTGACACCAATTGCTGCACGCACCGTCCCTATGCTGTAGCTGACATTGATTGCTGCACGCACCGTCCCTATGCTCTGACATTGATTGCTGCACGCACCGTCCCTATGCTCTGACATTGATTGCTGCACGCACCGTCCCTATGCTCTGACACTGATTGCTGCACGCCCCGTCCCTATGCTGTAGCTGACACCGATTGCTGCACGCACCGTCCCTATGCTCTAGCTGACATTAATTGCTGCACGCACCGTCCCTATGCTCTGACACTGATTGCTGCACGCACCGTCCCTATGCTGTAGCTGACACTGATTGCTGCACGCACCGTCCCTATGCTCTAGTTGACATTGATTGCTGTACGCACGGTCCCTATGCTCTAGCTGACATTGATAGCTGCACGCACCATCCCTATGCTCTCACACTAATTGCTGCACGCACCGTCCCTATGCTGACATTGATAGCTGCACGCACCGTCCCTATGCTCTAGCTGACATTGATTGCTGCACGCACCGTCCCTATGCTCTGACACTGATTGCTGCACGCACCGTCCCTATGCTCTGACACTAATTGCTGCACGCACCGTCCCTATGCTGACATTGATTGCTGCACGCACCGTCCCTATGCTCTGACACTGATTGCTGCACGCACCGTCCCTATGCTCTGACACTGATTGCTGCACGCACTGTCCCTATGCTCTGACACTGATTGCTGCACGCACCGTCCCTATGCTCTGACACTGATTGCTGCACGCACCGTCCCTATGCTCTGACACTGATTGCTGCACGCACCGTCCCTATGCTCGGACATTGATTGCTGCACGCACCGTCCCTATGCTCTGACACTGATTGCTGCACGCACTGTCCCTATGCTCTGACACTGATTGCTGCACGCACCGTCCCTATGCTCTGACACTGATTGCTGCACGCACCGTCCCTATGCTCTGACACTGATTGCTGCACGCACCGTCCCTATGCTCTAGTTGACACTGATTACTGCACGCACCGTCCCTATGCTCTAGTTGACATTGATGGCTGCACGCACCGTCCCTATGCTCTGACATTGATTGCTGCACACACCGTCCCTATGCTGTAGCTGACACTGATTGCTGCACGCCCCGTCCCTATGCTGTAGCTGACACCGATTGCTGCACGCACCGTCCCTATGCTCTAGCTGACATTAATTGCTGCACGCACCGTCCCTATGCTCTGACACTGATTGCTGCACGCACCGTCCCTATGCTGTAGCTGACACTGATTGCTGCACGCACCGTCCCTATGCTCTAGTTGACATTGATTGCTGTACGCACGGTCCCTATGCTCTAGCTGACATTGATAGCTGCACGCACCGTCCCTATGCTCTGACACTAATTGCTGCACGCACCGTCCCTATGCTGACATTGATAGCTGCACGCACCGTCCCTATGCTCTAGCTGACATTGATTGCTGCACGCACCGTCCCTATGCTCTAGCTGACATTGATAGCTGCACGCACCATCCCTATGCTCTGACACTAATTGCTGCACGCACCGTCCCTATGCTGACATTGATAGCTGCACGCACCGTCCCTATGCTCTAGCTGACATTGATTGCTGCACGCACCGTCCCTATGCTCTAGCTGACATTGATTGCTGCACGCACCGTCCCTATGCTCTGACACTGATTGCTGCACGCACCGTCCCTATGCTCTGACACTGATTGCTGCACGCACCGTCCCTATGCTCTGACACTAATTGCTGCACGCACCGTCCCTATGCTGACATTGATTGCTGCACGCACCGTCCCTATGCTCTAGCTGACATTGATTGCTGCACGCACCGTCCCTATGCTCTGACACTGATTGCTGCACGCACCGTCCCTATGCTCTGACACTGATTGCTGCACGCACCGTCCCTATGCTCTGACACTGATTGCTGCACGCACCGTCCCTATGCTCTGACACTGATTGCTGCACGCACCGTCCCTATGCTCTGACACTGATTGCTGCACGCACCGTCCCTATGCTCGGACATTGATTGCTGCACGCACCATCCCTATGCTCGGACACTGATTGCTGCACGCACCGTCCCTATGCTCTGACACTGATTGCTGCACGCACCGTCCCTATGCTCTGACACTGATTGCTGCACGCACCGTCCCTATGCTCTAGTTGACACTGATGGCTGCACGCACCGTCCCTATGCTCTGACATTGATTGCTGCACACACCGTCCCTATGCTGTAGCTGACACTGATTGCTGCACGCCCCGTCCCTATGCTGTAGCTGACACCGATTGCTGCACGCACCGTCCCTATGCTCTAGCTGACATTAATTGCTGCACGCACCGTCCCTATGCTCTGACACTGATTGCTGCACGCACCGTCCCTATGCTCTAGTTGACATTGATTGCTGTACGCACGGTCCCTATGCTCTAGCTGACATTGATAGCTGCACGCACCGTCCCTATGCTCTGACACTAATTGCTGCACGCACCGTCCCTATGCTGACATTGATAGCTGCACGCACCGTCCCTATGCTCTAGCTGACATTGATTGCTGCACGCACCGTCCCTATGCTCTAGCTGACATTGATTGCTGCACGCACCGTCCCTATGCTCTGACACTGATTGCTGCACGCACCGTCCCTATGCTCTGACACGGATTGCTGCACGCACCGTCCCTATGCTCTAGTTGACACTGATTACTGCACGCACCGTCCCTATGCTCTAGTTCACATTGATGGCTGCACGCACTGTCCCTATGCTCTGACACTGATTGCTGCACGCACCGTCCCTATGCTCTGACACTAATTGCTGCACGCACCGTCCCTATGCTGACATTGATTGCTGCACGCACCGTCCCTATGCTCTAGCTGACATTGATTGCTGCACGCACCGTCCCTATGCTCTGACACTGATTGCTGCACGCACCGTCCCTATGCTCTGACACTGATTGCTGCACGCACCGTCCCTATGCTCTGACACTGATTGCTGCACGCACCGTCCCTATGCTCTGACACTGATTGCTGCACGCACCGTCCCTATGCTCTGACACTGATTGCTGCACGCACCGTCCCTATGCTCTGACACTGATTGCTGCACGCACCGTCCCTATGCTCTAGTTGACACTGATGGCTGCACGCACCGTCCCTATGCTCTGACATTGATTGCTGCACACACCGTCCCTATGCTCTGACATTGATTGCTGCACGCACCGTCCCTATGCTGTAGCTGACACCGATTGCTGCACGCACCGTCCCTATGCTCTAGCTGACATTGATTGCTGCACGCACCGTCCCTATGCTGTAGCTGACACTGATTGCTGCACGCACCGTCCCTATGCTCTAGTTGACATTGATTGCTGTACGCACGGTCCCTATGCTCTAGCTGACATTGATAGCTGCACGCACCGTCCCTATGCTCTGACACTAATTGCTGCACGCACCGTCCCTATGCTGACATTGATTGCTGCACGCACCGTCCCTATGCTCTGACACTGATTGCTGCACGCACCGTCCCTATGCTCTGACACTGATTGCTGCACGCACCGTCCCTATGCTCTGACACTGATTGCTGCACGCACCGTCCCTATGCTCTGACACTGATTGCTGCACGCACCGTCCCTATGCTCTGACACTGATTGCTGCACGCACCGACCCTATGCTCTGACACTGATTGCTGCACGCACCGTCCCTATGCTCTGACATTGATTGCTGCACGCACCGTCCCTATGCTCTAGTTGACACTGATTACTGCACGCACCGTCCCTATGCTCTAGTTGACACTGATTACTGCACGCACCGTCCCTATGCTTTGACATTGATTGCTGCACACTCCGTCCCTATGCTGTAGCTGACACTGATTGCTGCACGCACCGTCCCTATGCTGTAGCTGACACCGATTGCTGCACGCACCGTCCCTATGCTCTGACATTGATTGCTGCACGCACCGTCCCTATGCTCTGACATTGATTGCTGCACGCACCGTCCCTATGCTCTAGCTGACAGATTGCTGCACGCACCGTCCCTATGCTCTAGCCGACACCGATTGCTACACGCACCGTCCCTATTCTCTAGCCGACAGATTGCTGCACGCACCGTCCCTATGCTCTGACATTGATTGCTGCACGCACCGTCCCTATGCTCTGACATTGATTGCTACACGCACCGTCCCTATGCTCTAGCTGACAGATTGCTGCACGCACCGTCCCTATGCTCTGACATTGATTGCTGCACGCACCGTCACTATGCTCTAGCTGACAAATTGCTGCACACACCGTCCCTATGCTCTGACATTGATTGCTGCACGCACCATCCCTATGCTCTAGCTGACACCGATTGCTGCACGCACCGTCCCTATGCTCTAGCTGACACCGATTGCTGCACGCACCGTCCCTATTCTCTAGCTGACACCGATTGCTGCACGCACCATCCCTATGCTCTAGTTGACACCGATTGCTGCACGCACCATCCCTATGCTCTGACATTGATTGCTGCACACACCGTCCCTATGCTCTAGCTGACACCGATTGCTGCACGCACCGTCCCTATGCTCTGACATAGATTGCTGCACGCACCGTCCCTATGCTCTGACATTGATTGCTGCACACACCATCCCTATGCTCTAGCTGACACTGATTGCTGCACGCACCGTCCCTATGCTCTGACATTGATTGCTGCACGCACCGTCCCTATGCTCTAGCTGACACCGATTGCTGCACGCACCGTCCCTATGCTCTAGCTGACACCGATTGCTGCACGCACCGTCCCTATGCTCTAGCTGACACCGATTGCTGCACGCACCGTCCCTATGCTCTGACATTGATTGCTGCACGCACCGTCCCTATGCTCTGACATTGATTGCTGCACGCACCGTCCCTATGCTCTGACATTGATTGCTGCACGCACCGTCCCTATGCTCTAGCTGACAGATTGCTGCACGCACCGTCCCTGTGCTCTAGCTGACAGATTGCTGCACGCACCGTCCCTATGCTCTAGCTGACAGATTGCTGCACGCACCGTCCCTGTGCTCTAGCTGACAGATTGCTGCACGCACCGTCCCTATGCTCTGACATTGATTGCTGCACGCACCGTCCCTATGCTCTAGCTGACAGATTGCTGCACGCACCGTCCCTGTGCTCTAGTTGACAGATTGCTGCACGCACCGTCCCTATGCTCTAGCTGACAGATTGCTGCACGCACCGTCCCTATGCTCTAGCCGACACCGATTGCTACACGCACCGTCCCTATGCTCTAGCTGACAGATTGCTGTACGCACCGTCCCTATGCTCTGACATTGCTGCACGCACCGTCCCTATGCTCTAGCTGACAAATTGCTGCACGCACCGTCACTATGCTCTAGCTGACACCGCTTGCTGCACGCACCGTCCCTATGCTATAGCTGACACCGCTTGCTACATGCACCGTCCCTATGCTATAGCTGACACTGATTGCTGCACGCACCTTCCCTATGCTGTAGCTGACACTGATTGCTGCACGCCCCGTCCCTATGCTCTAGTTGACATTGATTGCTGCACGCACCGTCCCTATGCTCTGACATTGATTGCTGCACGCACCGTCCCTTTGCTTTAGTTGACACTGATTGCTGCACGCACCCTCCCTATGCTCTAGTTGACATTGATTGCTGCACGCACCGTCACTATGCTCTAGCTGACACCGCTTGCTGCACGCACCGTCCCTATGCTCTGACACCGATTGCTGCACGCACCGTCCCTATGCTCTGACACCGATTGCTGCACGCACCGTCCCTATGCTCTGACACCGATTGCTGCACGCACCGTCCCTATGCTGTAGCTAACACCGATTGCTGCACGCACCGTCACTATGCTGTAGCTAACACCGATTGCTGCACGCACCATCCCTATGCTCTAGCTGACACCGCTTGCTACATGCACCATCCCTATGCTCTGACACTGATTGCTGCACGCACCGTCCCTATGCTCTAGTTGACATTGATTGCTGTACACACCGTCCCTATGCTCTAGTTGACATTGATTGCTGTACACACCGTCCCTATGCTCTGACATTGATGCACGCACCGTTCCTATGCTGTAGCTGACACTGATTGCTGCACGCCCCGTCCCTATGCTCTAGTTGACATTGATTGCTGCACGCACCGTCCCTATGCTCTAGTTGACATTGATTGCTGCACGCACCGTCCCTATGCTCTGACACTGATTGCTGCACGCACCGTCCCTATGCTGTAGCTGACACTGATTGCTGCACGCACCGTCCCTATGCTGTAGCTGACACCGATTGCTGCACGCACCCTCCCTATGCTGTAGCTGACACAGATTGCTGCACGCACCGTCCCTATGCTGTAGCTGACATTGATTGCTACACGCACCGTCCCTATGCTCTGACACTGATTGCTGCACGCACCGTCCCTATGCTCTGACATTGATTGCTGCACACATCGTCCCTATGCTCTGACACTGATTGCTGCACGCCCCGTCCCTATGCTCTGACACTGATTGCTGCACGCCCCGTCCCTATGCTCTGACACTGATTGCTGCACGCCCCGTCCCTATGCTCTGACACTGATTGCTGCACGCCCCGTCCCTATGCTCTGACACTGATTGCTGCACGCCCCGTCCCTATGCTCTGACATTGATTGCTGCACGCACCGTCCCTATGCTGTAGCTGACACCAATTGCTGCACGCACCGTCCCTATGCTCTGACACTGATTGCTGCACGCCCCGTCCCTATGCTCTGACATTGATTGCTGCACGCACCGTCCCTATGCTGTAGCTGACACCAATTGCTGCACGCACCGTCCCTATGCTGTAGCTGACATTGATTGCTGCACGCACCGTCCCTATGCTCTGACATTGATTGCTGCACGCACCGTCCCAATGCTCTGACACTGATTGCTGCACGCACCGTCCCTATGCTGTAGCTGACATTGATTGCTGCACGCACCGTCCCTATGCTCTGACATTGATTGCTGCACGCACCGTCCCTATGCTCTGACACTGATTGCTGCACGCACCGTCCCTATGCTGTAGCTGACACTGATTGCTGCACGCACCGTCCCTATGCTCTAGTTGACATTGATAGCTGCACGCACCGTCCCTATGCTCTGACACTAATTGCTGCACGCACCGTCCCTATGCTGACATTGATAGCTGCACGCACCGTCCCTATGCTCTAGCTGACATTGATTGCTGCACGCACCGTCCCTATGCTCTAGCTGACATTGATTGCTGCACGCACCGTCCCTATGCTCTGACACTGATTGCTGCACGCACCGTCCCTATGCTCTGACACTGATTGCTGCACGCACCGTCCCTATGCTCTGACATTGATTGCTGCACGCACCGTCCCTATGCTCTAGTTCACATTGATGGCTGCACGCACTGTCCCTATGCTCTGACATTGATTGCTGCACGCACCGTCCCTATGCTCTAGTTGACACTGATTACTGCACGCACCGTCCCTATGCTCTAGTTGACATTGATGGCTGCACGCACCGTCCCTATGCTCTGACATTGATTGCTGCACACACCGTCCCTATGCTGTAGCTGACACTGATTGCTGCACGCACCGTCCCTATGCTGTAGCTGACACCGATTGCTGCACGCACCGTCCCTATGCTCTGACATTGATTGCTGCACGCACCGTCCCTATGCTCTGACATTGATTGCTGCACGCACCGTCCCTATGCTCTAGCTGACAGATTGCTGCACGCACCGTCCCTATGCTCTAGCTGACACTGATTGCTACACGCACCGTCCCTATGCTCTGACATTGATTGCTACACGCACCGTCCCTATGCTCTAGCTGACAGATTGCTGCACGCACCGTCCCTATGCTCTGACATTGATTGCTGCACGCACCGTCACTATGCTCTAGCTGACAAATTGCTGCACACACCGTCCCTATGCTCTGACATTGATTGCTGCACACACCGTCCCTATGCTCTAGCTGACACCGATTGCTGCACGCACCGTCCCTATGCTCTGACATTGATTGCTGCACACACCATCCCTATGCTCTAGCTGACACCGATTGCTGCACGCACCATCCCTATGCTCTAGCTGACACCGATTGCTGCACGCACCGTCCCTATGCTCTGACATTGATTGCTGCACACACCGTCCCTATGCTCTAGCTGACACCGATTGCTGCACGCACCGTCCCTATGCTCTGACATTGATTGCTGCACACACCATCCCTATGCTCTAGCTGACACTGATTGCTGCACGCACCGTCCCTATGCTCTGACATTGATTGCTGCACGCACCGTCCCTATGCTCTAGCCGACACCGATTGCTACACGCACCGTCCCTATGCTCTAGCTGACACCGATTGCTGCACGCACCGTCCCTATGCTCTAGCTGACACCGATTGCTGCACGCACCGTCCCTATGCTCTAGCTGACACCGATTGCTGCACGCACCGTCCCTATGCTCTAGCTGACACCGATTGCTGCACGCACCGTCCCTATGCTCTAGCTGACACCGATTGCTGCACGCACCGTCCCTATGCTCTAGCTGACACCGATTGCTGCACGCACCGTCCCTATGCTCTAGCTGACACCGATTGCTGCACGCACCATCCCTATGCTCTAGCTGACACCGATTGCTGCACGCACCGTCCCTATGCTCTGACATTGATTGCTGCACACACCGTCCCTATGCTCTAGCTGACACCGATTGCTGCACGCACCGTCCCTATGCTCTGACATTGATTGCTGCACACACCATCCCTATGCTCTAGCTGACATTGATTGCTGCACGCACCGTCCCTATGCTCTAGCTGACACCGATTGCTGCACGCCCCGTCCCTATGCTCTGACATTGATTGCTGCACGCACCGTCCCTATGCTCTGACATTGATTGCTGCACGCACCGTCCCTATGCTCTAGCTGACAAATTGCTGCACGCACCGTCCCTATGCTCTGACATTGATTGCTGCACGCACCGTCCCTATGCTCTGACACTGATTGCTGCACGCACCGTCCCTATGCTCTCTAGCTGACACCGATTGCTGCATGCACTGTCCCTATGCTCTGACATTGATTGCTGCACGCACCGTCCCTATGCTCTGACATTGATTGCTGCACGCACCGTCCCTATGCTCTGACACTGATTGCTGCACGCACCGTCCCTATGCTCTCTAGCTGACAGATTGCTGCACGCACCGTCCCTGTGCTCTGACATTGATTGCTGCACGCACCGTCCCTATGCTCTAGCTGACACCGATTGCTGCATGCACTGTCCCTATGCTCTGACATTGATTGCTGCACGCACCGTCCCTATGCTCTGACATTGATTGCTGCACGCACCGTCCCTATGCTCTAGCTGACAAATTGCTGCACGCACCGTCCCTATGCTCTGACATTGATTGCTGCACGCACCGTCCCTATGCTCTGACACTGATTGCTGCACGCACCGTCCCTATGCTCTCTAGCTGACACCGATTGCTGCATGCACTGTCCCTATGCTCTGACATTGATTGCTGCACGCACCGTCCCTATGCTCTGACATTGATTGCTGCACGCACCGTCCCTATGCTCTGACACTGATTGCTGCACGCACCGTCCCTATGCTCTCTAGCTGACAGATTGCTGCACGCACCGTCCCTATGCTCTGACATTGATTGCTGCACGCACCGTCCCTATGCTCTAGCTGACACCGATTGCTGCATGCACTGTCCCTATGCTCTGACATTGATTGCTGCACGCACCGTCCCTATGCTCTGACATTGATTGCTGCACGCACCGTCCCTATGCTCTAGCTGACAAATTGCTGCACGCACCGTCCCTATGCTCTGACATTGATTGCTGCACGCACCGTCCCTATGCTCTAGCTGACAGATTGCTGCACGCACCGTCCCTATGCTCTGACATTGATTGCTGCACGCACCGTCCCTATGCTCTAGCTGACACCGATTGCTGCACGCACCGTCCCTATGCTCTCTAGCTGACAGATTGCTGCACGCACCGTACCTATGCTCTAGCCGACACCGATTGCTACACGCACCGTCCCTATGCTCTAGCTGACAGATTGCTGTACGCACCGTCCCTATGCTCTGACATTGCTGCACGCACCGTCCCTATGCTCTAGCTGACAAATTGCTGCACGCACCGTCACTATGCTCTAGCTGACACCGCTTGCTGCACGCACCGTCCCTATGCTATAGCTGACACCGCTTGCTACATGCACCGTCCCTATGCTATAGCTGACACTGATTGCTGCACGCACCATCCCTATGCTCTAGTTGACATTGATTGCTGCACACACCGTCCCTATGCTCTGACATTGATTGCTGCACGCACCGTCCCTATGCTGTAGCTGACACTGATTGCTGCACGCCCCGTCCCTATGCTCTAGTTGACATTGATTGCTGCACGCACCGTCCCTTTGCTTTAGTTGACACTGATTGCTACATGCACCGTCCCTATGCTTTAGTTGACACTAATTGCTGCACGCACCCTCCCTATGCTCTAGTTGACATTGATTGCTGCACGCACCGTCACTATGCTCTAGCTGACACCGCTTGCTGCACGCACCGTCCCTATGCTCTGACACCGATTGCTGCATGCACCGTCCCTATGCTCTGACACCGATTGCTGCATGCACCGTCCCTATGCTCTGACACCAATTGCTGCACGCACCGTCCCTATGCTGTAGCTAACACCGATTGCTGCACGCACCGTCACTATGCTGTAGCTAACACCGATTGCTGCACGCACCATCCCTATGCTCTAGCTGACACCGCTTGCTACATGCACCGTCCCTATGCTATAGCTGACACTGATTGCTGCACGCACCATCCCTATGCTCTGACACTGATTGCTGCACGCACCGTCCCTATGCTCTAGTTGACATTGATTGCTGTACACACAGTCCCTATGCTCTAGTTGACATTGATTGCTGTACACACCGTCCCTATGCTCTAGTTGACATTGATTGCTGTACACACCGTCCCTATGCTCTGACATTGATGCACGCACCGTTCCTATGCTGTAGCTGACACTGATTGCTGCACGCCCCGTCCCTATGCTCTAGTTGACATTGATTGCTGCACGCACCGTCCCTATGCTCTAGTTGACATTGATTGCTGCACGCACCGTCCCTATGCTCTGACATTGATTGCTGCACGCACCGTCCCTATGCTCTGACATTGATTGCTGCACGCACCGTCCCTATGCTCTAGCTGACATGGATTGCTGACATCCCTTTAGTGCAGGGGTGGGGAATCTTTTCTGCCAAGGGCCATTTGAATATTTACACCGTCCTTCGGGGGCCGAACAAACTCCGCCCACAAAATGCATCCCGACTCTGGCACTGGCGTCAGGACGTGATCTTTCATTGCATGCCCTTCAGTGTTCAGTAGTGAACACTGCACATGCGCTCACAGAGCAAGAAGAATTTAATGAGCTGGTGGCAATCAAAATACAACTCCCTGCCAAAGCACTGGGGGCCGGATACAAGGTCATCGAGGGCCGCAAATGGCCCAGGGGCCTGAGGTTCCCCACCCCTGCTTTAGGGACTGTTCAGTATGACATTTTTCTGCGGCGCATGCTCCACGTGCATTCTTATCACAGGTTGTATAGTTAGTGGCACTGACACAACGGTGGACATTTAAAAACATAGCCATGCCCCCTCGGTGATGTCCAGGTGGAACCAATCACATCATAAAGCCGGGTTCACACCCGAAGGAGGCAGCCGTGACACCTGGTAAACAAGTGTCCTCCACGCAGGTGCGCGCCATGCAGCTTGTGAACAGTCATGACAATGCATCCACCACAGTGGGTAACGGCGCGTCCATTTCCGACAGTATTTATGGACGACAGCGGTCCCACTGCAGATGGGCACAAAACACCACAACACCCATGACACCACAGGCAGGTGAGTGACCCCTGCCCATCAGCTCCACACTATCAGGGGACGTCAGGAAAAGTGAACGATGCACAAATAAATAGAAGCAAAATCATGTCCAAAAATACTCCATCTTCCAAATACGAAATAAAATAGATAACTGCGGGCAACGTTATCCGAGACACCGATCCCAACCCTAATTGTCAAATAAAATCGCATCATTCAGACCCAGGGGGTCATCGCATCATTCAGACCCCAAGGGTCACCGCATCATTCAGACCCCAGGGGTCACAGCATCATTCAGACCCCAGCAGTAATAGCATCATTCAGACCCCAGGGGGTCAAGGCATCATTCAGACCCCAGGGGTAATAGCATCATTCAGACCCCAGGGGGTCAAGGCATCATTCAGACCCCAGGGGTAATAGCATCATTCAGACCCCAGGGGTCACGGCATCATTCAGACCCCAGGGTGCCTTCCAGAGAACACACAGAAAGGAACCATTTCACACCTCTGATGCCTTTTGAAGGAAGATGTCAAATGGGATCTAGAGCAGCCTGACATTCTCTATTTACTATGGGAAAGGAAGGTTAACACAAAAAGCATTTCAGAGAAACAATGTATTCATTGGTAGTCACATTGGTCCAGTCACAAACCAGGAATTAGAATATTAACCTGAGAGGCTGGCCTAGAAATCTGATCTCCTGGTTAAATCTATAAATTAGGCCTTTACACAAAGAAAGTTGTTCACAGACTGAGGGACAGCCAAGCTGGTGTGAGCCGTTCCATATCCCACCCCCCCAGGAAGCAGAACAACAGACTGTAAAGTTTATTTCTGTAAGTTTCTCCCTTTTATTTTATCACTGTTTTGCATATTTGTATGTCACTTTTTATTTCCATATTTTTATATCCTTTTTATTGTAAGCTCTGCACCTTTTCTATTCAAGCTTAAAACTTAGTCTGAATCTTGTTGCTGTAAAGAATCCACAGCCTTAGAGTGTGCGCTCCTGGTGATTGGCAGACAGCAGTAATATTTCCGGGACTCATCGCCCGTGTGTTCGGTGAGTGGTGGCAGCATGTATGAGCGGGGTGTGTGGTCTGTGTCGGAGTGTGATTTATGCTCCCACTGCAGCATAGGACAGAGGGTGAATGCTGGACTGAGTGAGAGGAGCCAGATTAACCCTTGCATGCACATCAAGCCATGTACTGAAAAGCGGGTATGTGACAAATTGGTGGCAGCGGTGGGATAGAATTTATTACTATTAGAGCATTAGTGGATGGTGTCAGCACTTACTCCCTGTACTAAAGAGTTGGTATCCTTGCGAGCAGTGCACCAGCTCTACAAGGTCCAGCTCAGTGCTTACTTAGACATACTTGCAAACAGTTTCCCTTCCCTATCTTTTCTTTGGCAAATGGCTGTTCATCGAAATGGCAGCCCAGTACAAGAAGCAGAGCAGAGAGGCTCTGACCGACCTCTGTGAGCAGAGAGGAATAGAGGCAGACGACAAATCCAAGGATCTGCTGATACGTGCCTTGGTCGAGCAGGACATACAGCAAAATACTGAAGCATCTGGGCAAGGAGAGTTCCAGCAATGCCAGCTTTTGCACCGGAGATACCTTCTGGAGGTGCCAGTAACAGTTAGCAAGGCTGAAAAAAGCCGTCTCCCTCCAGTTCACCCTGTATTCCGTCAGAATAAATCCCCAGATCTATGTCCTTCTAAAGAACCTAATCACTGTAAGATACAACATTGTTGCGCTCCATGAAGACATCCAGTCCTCTCCTGAACCCCTCGGCTGAGTTCGCCATCACCACCTCCTCAGGCAGGGAACTCCAGATTCTCACTGCCCTAACAGTAAAGAATCCTCTTCTATCTTGGTGGAGAAACCTTCTCTCCTCCAGACGCAGAGAATGCCCCCTTGTGACCGTCACCTTCCTTGGTATAAACAGATCCTCGGAGAGATATTTGTATTGTCCCCTTATATACTTATACATGGTTATTAGATCGCCCCTCAGTCGTCTTTTTTCTAAATAATCCTAATTTTGCTAATCTCTATGCTAATCTTTATTAAATTTGTTGCCCTCCTTTGTACCCGCTCTAGTTCCATTATATCCTTCCTGAGCACCAGTGCCCAAAACTGTACACAGTCCTCCATGTGCGGTCTAACCAGAGATTTGTACAGAGGCAGTATAATGCTCTCATCATGCGTATCCATACCTCTTTAATACACCCCATGATCCTGTTTGCCTTGGCAGCCGCTGCCTGGCACTGGCTGCTCCAGGTAAGTTTCTCATTAACTAGGATCCCCAAGTCCTTCTCCATGTCAGATTTACCCAGTGGTTTCCCGTTCAGTGTGTAATGGTGATATTGATTCCTTCTTCCCATGTGTATAACCTTACATTTATCATGGTTATACCGCATCTGCCACCTTTCAGCCCAAGTTTCCCTCTTATCCAGCTCCATCTGTAGCAGAATACTATCTTCTCTTGTACTGACTGCTTTACATAGTTTTGTATCATCTGCAAATATTGATATTTTACTGTGTAAACCTTCTACCAGCTCGTTAATAAATATGTTGTAGAGAAGAGGTCCCAACACCGACCCCTGCGGTCCCCACTGGTCACAGCGGCCCAGTTAGAGAATATACCATTTATAACCCCCCTCTGCTTTCTATCTCTCAGCCAGTTACTTACCCATTTACACACATTTTCCCCCTGACCCAGCATTCTCATTTTGTGTACCAACCTCTTGTGTGGCACGGTATCGAACGCTTTAGAAAAATCAAGATCTACCACATCCAATGACTCACCTTGGTCCAGTCTATAGCTTACCTCTTCATAAAAGCTGATTAGATTGGTGTGACAGGAGCGATTCCTCATAAACCCATGCTGATATGGCGTTACACAGTTATTCTCAGTGAGATTATCCAGAATAACATCCCTCAGAAACCCTTCACATATCTCACCAACAATCTACATTTGCTATGCACCAGTCCTGTGTAACAGACCCCATCGCTATAGAATCCCTAAATATAAGAAATAATGGCTTGTCTATTCCATTCCTTAGTTCTCTTAGTACTCGTGGGTGTATGCCATCCGGACCCGGAGATTTCTCTATTGTAATCTTATGTAGCCGGTTTCGCCCCTCTTCTTGGGTTAGATTGGTGACCCTTAATATCGGGTTTTCTTTGTCTCTCAGCATTTCATTTTCCACCGTGAAGAAGATGTGTAATATATTCGCTTTTTCCTCGTCATCTACAACCGTTCTTCCCTCACAGTTTTATAAGGCTCCTACACTGTCACTTATGATTCTGTTACTATTGATATAGGTGGAGAACAGTTTGGGATTAGTGTTACTCTCCT
Organism: Dendrobates tinctorius; assembly: GCF_039654945.1. Taxonomy (NCBI): domain Eukaryota; kingdom Metazoa; phylum Chordata; class Amphibia; order Anura; family Dendrobatidae; genus Dendrobates; species Dendrobates tinctorius. The sequence continues at coordinate 14,533 of NW_027361899.1, read as the reverse complement.
TTGTGCTTCTCTGTTTCCTTTTTGGCAGCTGTAATTAGTTTTTTAGATAAAGTATTTTTTTCCCTATAGTTGTTAGATCCTCAGCGGGGCCGTCCTGCTTTAGTAGTGTCAATGCTTTCTTCTTGCTGGTAATCGCCCCTCTTCTTTGTTTAGCCACATTGGGTTTTTCCTATTTCTGGTCCTTTTATTCCCACAAGGTATAAACCGCTTACAGCGCCTATTTAGGATGTTCTTACACATTTCACATTTATTTTCTGTATTCTTATTTCTGAGGACATTGTCCCAGTCACCAGATTGAGGACATCTCTAAACTGGTCACACTTTGCTTTCCTAAGGTTGTGTTTTTGTGACTCCCTGACAAGTCCCCCTAGCGAAACACAAGTGACACTGTACAATATTGTGGTCGCTATTTCCTGCAGATCTGTTATTCTGTCCGGTCTGTTAGATAGTATTAGGTGTAAAGTGCTGCTCCTCTGGTCGGATTCTGCACCAATTGTGAGATATAATGTTTCTTGGTTATTAGCAGAAACCTGTCGCCTTTATGGGTTTCGCAGGTCTCTGTTTCCCAGTTAATATCCGGGTAAAGTCCCCCATAACAAGGACCTCATTATGGGCTGCAGCTTCATCTATCTGCCTCAGTAGTAGACTCTCCATGATTTCTGTTATATTTGGTGGGGTGTAACAGACACCAAAGAGAATTTTGTCACTATTTTCCCTCCATATATTTCGACCCATATGGACTCGACATCCTCATTCCCTTCGCTAATATCTTCCCTTACAGTGGACTTTAGACAAGACTTTACATAAAGACAAACCCCCCTCCTCCTCTTCTCCGATTTTTACCATTCTTTCTAAACAGACTGTCACCCTGTAAGTTACCTGCCCGGTCACAGCTTTCATCTCACCATGTCTCGGTTATTCCCACTAGGCCATAGTCACCTGTAGATGTTTCTGCTTCTAGTTCTTCCATCTTGGTTGCAGGCTTCTGGCGTTGGCGAGCATGCAGGTTAGAGGATTTTGTTTTGTTCCAGTCTCCTCCCTGTGGATTGTTTTAGAAACGTTCTTACCTCCCTTCCGAGTATGTTGTCTTGGGTCTTCTTTGCCGCTCCTCACGTCCTTCATCAGTATTATATCTGGCTTCATGTTCGAGTCTAATGTTCTTCGTCCCGTCCCCTCTTCTTCTAGATTAACGCGCTCCTGATGAGTGTAGCGAGTCTTCTGGCAAATGTGTTTCCCAGGTTTGTTGAGATGTAGTCATGCTTCCCTCTGCCGACAAGCTTTATGGAGATGGAAATGTCATTCTCCAGCAGGACTTGGCCCCTGTCCACACTGCCAAAAGTACCAATACCTGGTGTACACACAACAGTATCACTGGGCTTGATTGGCAGCAAACTCGCCCGACCTTAACCCCATAGAGAATCTATGGAGTATTGTCAAGAGGAAGATGAGAGACACCAGACCCAACAATGCAGACGAGCTGAAGGCTGCTATCAAAGCAAACTGGGCTTCCATAACCCCTCAGCAGTGCCACAGGCTGATCGCCTCCATGCCACGCCGCATTGATGCAGTAATTGATGCAGGAGGAGCCACGACCAAGTACTGAGTGTTGGGAGTTCATTTTTCCCTTCACCGTTGAGGTCTGATGAACTCCCTCCTCTGGTGAAGGAAGGTAGTGAGGCTGATTACCAAACACCTGGGAAGCTAGATGACTGGGTGGCTGGAATTGAGGACTGGACATAAGGAAGCCGACGCCCTTCTGCCTTGCTGGTGATCTCTCTGAGGGATTCTAGGAGACCAGTCTGATTCCTGCTCCTCACAAGCTAAGTTTTCTGCTCTACTTTTTGCATTTGTGTTTTGGTTTTGTTTTGCATTGTTTTCCTTGATTTCTACCATTCCCTGCTGGGGTGAGCTGAATTCCTTTTTGCTCTGTCTTTAGAAAATACCTGAGTACTGATAGTCTTTTTGAAGCCTAGCGTCTTCAGGGCTTTTTTCCCTATCAGCCTGTTGGCCCTTGTTTTGATAGGGTTTTGGCGGATTGCAGACAGCAGCTTTTCTATCCTGTCCTATCTAGTTAGCTTGGGCCCCATCATTTGCTCAGCCTATCTTTCTATCTGTGTGAGTTTTTTTTCATCTTGCTTCACCGTCATTATATGTTGGGGGCTGCCTATTGCTTTGGGGTCTGCTCTGGGGCAGTTTAGATTTCCCTTTCTGTCTTTAGGCTATTTAGTTCTCCGGCTGTGATCGAGGGGTCTAGGGCACCGTAGGAACCCCCCACGGCTACTGCTAGTTGTTGTTGATAGGTTCAGGGGTCTGCAATCCGATAGCTGCCAACTTCTCTGGTTTTCTGGACTTAGCTAGTATTTCTGTTTTTGCCTCCTACGGTGACTCATTCATAACAACTGAGTGCATTTCCTGAACACACAGTGGGTACGGAAAGTATTCAGACCCCTTTAAATTTTTCACTCTGTTTCATTGCAGCCATTTGGTATACTCAAAAAAGTTCATTTTTTCTCATTAATATACACTTCTGTACATGTGCACCCGATGTCTAATTGACACTTCTCCATTACTAACCTCAGGACTTGATGCACCTAAAAGGTGACATCAACCTCCCATATGACACCGGTACACTTAGAGATGCACCTTTTCTGGGGCGGCTGAGAGATGATGTTTTTAGCCAGGGAGGAGGCCAAGATCCATGGCCCCTTCCTAGGCTATTAACATCAGCCCTCAGCTGTCCTGTCTGCAGAAATTAACTTTTTGGAATTTACCAAATGGCTGCAACGAAACAAAGAGTGAGGTGGATGTGGGGGGCACATACTTTCTCCATATTAATATCTATGGATGTAGATGAGGACAGTGAAGCCCCCGGAGGTGGATGTGGGGGGCACATACTTTCTCCATATTAATGTCTATGGATGTAGATGAGGACAGTGAAGCCCCCGGAGGAGGATGTGGGGGGGAACATACTTTCTCCATATTAACATCTATGGATGTAGATGAGGACAGAGAAGCCCCCGGAGGTGGATGTGGGGGGCACATACTTTCTCCATATTAATGTCTATGGATGTAGATGAGGAGAGTGAAGCCCCCGAAGGAGGATGTGGGGGGCACATACTTTGTCCATATTAATGTCTATGGATGTAGATGAGGACAGTGAAGCCCCCGGAGGTGGATGTGGGGGGCACATACTTTCCTCCATATTAATGTCTATGGATGTAGATGAGGACAGTGAAGCTCCCGGAGGTGGATGTGGGGGGCACATACTTTCCTCCATATTAATGTCTATGGATGTAGATGAGGACAGTGAAGCTCCCGGAGGTGGATGTGGGGGGCACATACTTTCCTCCATATTAATGTCTATGGATGTAGATGAGGACAGTGAAGCCTCCAGAGGTGGATGTGGGGGGCACATACTTTCCTCCATATTAATGTCTATGGATGTAGATGAGGACAGTGAAGCTCCCGGAGGTGGATGTGGGGGGCACATACTTTCCTCCATATTAATGTCTATGGATGTAGATGAGGACAGTGAAGCTCCCGGAGGTGGATGTGGGGGGCACATACTTTCCTCCATATTAATGTCTATGGATGTAGATGAGGACAGTGAAGCTCCCGGAGGTGGATGTGGGGGGCACATACTTTCCTCCATATTAATGTCTATGGATGTAGATGAGGACAGTGAAGCTCCCGGAGGTGGATGTGGGGGGCACATACTTTCCTCCATATTAATGTCTATGGATGTAGATGAGGACAGTGAAGCTCCCGGAGGTGGATGTGGGGGGGCACATACTTTTTCCATATTAATATCTATGGATGTAGATGAGGACAGTGAAGCCCCCGGAGGTGGATGTGGGGGGCACATACTTTCTCCATATTAATGTCTATGGATGTAGATGAGGACAGTGAAGCCCCCGGAGGTGGATGTGGGGGGCACATACTTTCTCCATATTAATGTCTATGGATGTAGATAAGGACAGTGAAGCCCCCGGAGGTGGATGTGGGGGGCACATACTTTCTCCATATTAATGTCTATGGATGTAGATGAGGACAGTGAAGCCCCCGGAGGTGGATGTGGGGGGCACATACTTTCTCCATATTAATGTCTATGGATGTAGATGAGGACAGTGAAGCCCCCGGAGGTGGATGTGGGGGGCACATACTTTCTCCATATTAATGTCTATGGATGTAGATGAGGACAGTGAAGCCCCCGGAGGTGGATGTGGGGGGGCACATACTTTCTCCATATTAATGTCTATGAATATAATGAGGGGCGGAGCCACAGCTGTAGAAATATCCGCTGTCATTTAATATTTAGGTCCCGAGGTCACAGTGCAGGGGTCGCTCGTCCTCGGGGGTCCGTGTCATCATGCTCAATCACCCACAGACCGCCATAGTTGGGGGGCATCACGCGCTCACAGTAAGGTCTGGGCTATGGCCAGCACCTTAGAGTACTTGCCCTCCTCGTGCCGCAGCATGGCCGGTATGGGGGTCTTTATCCGGGTGCCCACGGGGTTTCCATTGTCCTCGATCAACACCACGTTGTTGGAGTCGAAGCGCGGCATCATGCAGGCGGCCGGCATCTTCTGGCCCACGATGAGCGCCTTCTTCTTCTGCCCCTTGATGGCCAGCAGGATGGTGTCCCCGACCTTCCCCACCCCCGACTTGTTGTACACATGGATGCAGCGCGGTGGCCGGTGGTAAGGGGAGGTCCCCAGGGCGCTGTTGTCAACCACACGGACGCGGGTCAGCTTCTGGATGGCGGCACTCGGGGCAGAGAGGCTGGAAGCAAAACAGGAGCCGTCACGACCAACAGGACACGACCGGGGGAAGGAGCGCCCAACACACAGGTACTACAAAGTGAGGGGGCGCTACCCTCGGGGTCCTCACTCTGGGGGGGGGGGCTACCCTCGGGGTCCTCACTCTGGGGGGGGGCTACCCTCGGGGTCCTCACCTCAGGTGCCGGGCGCTACACTCGGGGTCCTCACCTCAGGTGCCGGGCGCTACACTCGGGGTCCTCACCTCAGGTGCCGGGCGCTACACTCGGGGTCCTCACCTCAGGTGCCGGGCGCTACACTCGGGGTCCTCACCTCAGGTGCCGGGCGCTACACTCGGGGTCCTCACCTCAGGTGCCGGGCGCTACACTCGGGGTCCTCACCTCAGGTGCCGGGCGCTACACTCGGGGTCCTCACCTCAGGTGCCGGGCGCTACACTCGGGGTCCTCACCTCAGGTGCCGGGCGCTACACTCGGGGTCCTCACCTCAGGTGCCGGGCGCTACACTCGGGGTCCTCACCTCAGGTGCCGGGCGCTACACTCGGGGTCCTCACCTCAGGTGCCGGGCGCTACACTCGGGGTCCTCACCTCAGGTGCCGGGCGCTACACTCGGGGTCCTCACCTCAGGTGCCGGGCGCTACACTCGGGGTCCTCACCTCAGGTGCCGGGCGCTACACTCGGGGTCCTCACCTCAGGTGCCGGGCGCTACACTCGGGGTCCTCACCTCAGGTGCCGGGCGCTACACTCGGGGTCCTCACCTCAGGTGCCGGGCGCTACACTCGGGGTCCTCACCTCAGGTGCCGGGCGCTACACTCGGGGTCCTCACCTCAGGTGCCGGGCGCTACACTCGGGGTCCTCACCTCAGGTGCCGGGCGCTACACTGGGGGTCCTCACCTCAGGTGCCGGGCGCTACACTCGGGGTCCTCACCTCAGGTGCCGGGCGCTACACTCGGGGTCCTCACCTCAGGTGCCGGGCGCTACACTCGGGGTCCTCACCTCAGGTGCCGGGCGCTACACTCGGGGTCCTCACCTCAGGTGCCGGGCGCTACACTCGGGGTCCTCACCTCAGGTGCCGGGCGCTACACTCGGGGTCCTCACCTCAGGTGCCGGGCGCTACACTCGGGGTCCTCACCTCAGGTGCCGGGCGCTACACTCGGGGTCCTCACCTCAGGTGCCGGGCGCTACACTCGGGGTCCTCACCTCAGGTGCCGGGCGCTACACTCGGGGTCCTCACCTCAGGTGCCGGGCGCTACACTCGGGGTCCTCACCTCAGGTGCCGGGCGCTACACTCGGGGTCCTCACCTCAGGTGCCGGGCGCTACACTCGGGGTCCTCACCTCAGGTGCCGGGCGCTACACTCGGGGTCCTCACCTCAGGTGCCGGGCGCTACACTCGGGGTCCTCACCTCAGGTGCCGGGCGCTACACTCGGGGTCCTCACCTCAGGTGCCGGGCGCTACACTCGGGGTCCTCACCTCAGGTGCCGGGCGCTACACTCGGGGTCCTCACCTCAGGTGCCGGGCGCTACACTCGGGGTCCTCACCTCAGGTGCCGGGCGCTCGTCCTCCAGCTCGGGGTCACCGCTCTCCTCATGGCCGCCGCCATCTCGCTCTGTGGAGAGAGGACACATGAGGAGACGCCGCACAGCTTCCCTCCTCCAGCACTGCGCCGCCTGGAGGCAGAGAGCGGACACTGCTGGGACTTGTAGTCACACCGCCGCTTACCGCGCTCTGCACCGGACGCCGGGAAGAGAGAACACGTGACTGTGCGCGCGCCCGCTATTGCGTCTCTTAACTCTCCGACCCCGGGCGCGGCCCCGACCCCGCCAGACACCAGTGCGCGGCCCCGCCAGACACCAGTGCGCGGCCCCGACCCCGCCAGACACCAGTGCGCGGCCCCGACCCCGCCAGACACCAGTGCGCGGCCCCGCCAGCAGCTGATGTTTTCAGGATTTCCCTTCTGCTCTGGTGATAATTGCATCACTTGTACAATACAAGAGAAATTCTGAAAACATCAGATGCTGGCGGGGCCGCGCCTGCATGTCTGCTGCTAGTGTGGCACCGATTATAGGGGGGCACTGTCACCGTATGGCAGGCGCTGTATATGGGGGCGGTGTCCGGTTGGCGCTGTATATGGGGGCGGTGTCCGGTTGGCGCTGTATATGGGGGCGGTGTCCGGTAGGTGCTGTATATGGGGGCGGTGTCCGGTAGGCGCTGTATATGGGGGCGGTGTCTGGTAGGCGCTGTATATGGGGGCGGTGTCTGGTAGGCGCTGTATATGGGGGCGGTGTCTGGTAGGCGCTGTATATGGGGGCGGTGTCTGGTAGGCGCTGTATATGGGGGCGGTGTCCGGTTGGCGCTGTATATGGGGGCGGTGTCTGGTAGGCGCTGTATATGGGGGCGGTGTCCGGTAGGCGCTGTATATGGGGGCGGTGTCCGGTAGGCGCTGTATATGGGGGCGGTGTCTGGTTGGCGCTGTATATGGGGGCGGTGTCCGGTTGGCGCTGTATATGGGGGCGGTGTCCGGTAGGCGCTGTATATGGGGGCGGTGTCTGGTAGGTGCTGTATATGGGGGCGGTGTCTGGTTGGCGCTGTATATGGGGGCGGTGTCCGGTAGGCGCTGTATATGGGGGCGGTGTCTGGTAGGTGCTGTATATGGGGGCGGTGTCTGGTTGGTGCTGTATATGGGGGCGGTGTCTGGTAGGCGCTGTATATGGGGGCGGTGTCCGGTAGGCGCTGTATATGGGGGCGGTGTCTGGTAGGCGCTGTATATGGGGGCGGTGTCCGGTAGGCGCTGTATATGGGGGCGGTGTCTGGTAGGCGCTGTATATGGGGGCGGTGTCTGGTAGGCGCTGTATATGGGGGCGGTGTCCGGTAGGCGCTGTATATGGGGGCGGTGTCCGGTGGGCGCTGTATATGGGGGCGGTGTCTGGTAGGCGCTGTATATGGGGGCGGTGTCTGGTAGGCGCTGTATATGGGGGCGGTGTCCGGTAGGCGCTGTATATGGGGGCGGTGTCTGGTTGGCGCTGTATATGGGGGCGGTGTCTGGTTGGCGCTGTATATGGGGGCGGTGTCCGGTTGGCGCTGTATATGGGGGCGGTGTCCGGTTGGCGCTGTATATGGGGGCGGTGTCTGGTAGGCGCTGTATATGGGGGCGGTGTCCGGTTGGCGCTGTATATGGGGGCGGTGTCTGGTAGGCGCTGTATATGGGGGCGGTGTCTGGTAGGTGCTGTATATGGGGGCGGTGTCCGGTAGGCGCTGTATATGGGGGCGGTGTCTGGTAGGTGCTGTATATGGGGGCGGTGTCCGCTTGGCGCTGTATATGGGGGCGGTGTCCGGTAGGTGCTGTATATGGGGGCGGTGTCTGGTAGGTGCTGTATATGGGGGCGGTGTCCGGTTGGCGCTGTATATGGGGGCGGTGTCCGGTAGGTGCTGTATATGGGGGCGGTGTCTGGTTGGCGCTGTATATGGGGGCGGTGTCTGGTTGGCGCTGTATATGGGGGCGGTGTCTGGTTGGCGCTGTATATGGGGGCGGTGTCCGGTTGGCGCTGTATATGGGGGCGGTGTCTGGTAGGCGCTGTATATGGGGGCGGTGTCTGGTAGGTGCTGTATATGGGGGCGGTGTCTGGTTGGCGCTGTATATGGGGGCGGTGTCCGGTAGGCGCTGTATATGGGGGCGGTGTCTGGTAGGTGCTGTATATGGGGGCGGTGTCTGGTAGGCGCTGTATATGGGGGCGGTGTCTGGTAGGCGCTGTATATGGGGGCGGTGTCCGGTTGGCGCTGTATATGGGGGCGGTGTCTGGTAGGCGCTGTATATGGGGGCGGTGTCTGGTAGGTGCTGTATATGGGGGCGGTGTCCGGTAGGCGCTGTATATGGGGGCGGTGTCCGGTTGGCGCTGTATATGGGGGCGGTGTCCGGTTGGCGCTGTATATGGGGGCGGTGTCCGGTTGGCGCTGTATATGGGGGCGGTGTCTGGTAGGCGCTGTATATGGGGGCGGTGTCCGGTAGGCGCTGTATATGGGGGCGGTGTCTGGTTGGCGCTGTATATGGGGGCGGTGTCCGGTGGGCGCTGTATATGGGGGCGGTGTCCGGTTGGCGCTGTATATGGGGGCGGTGTCCGGTTGGCGCTGTATATGGGGGCGGTGTCTGGTTGGCGCTGTATATGGGGGCGGTGTCTGGTTGGCGCTGTATATGGGGGCGGTGTCTGGTTGGCGCTGTATATGGGGGCGGTGTCCGGTAGGCGCTGTATATGGGGGCGGTGTCCGGTAGGCGCTGTATATGGGGGCGGTGTCCGGTTGGCGCTGTATATGGGGGCGGTGTCCGGTTGGCGCTGTATATGGGGGCGGTGTCCGGTAGGCGCTGTATATGGGGGCGGTGTCCGGTAGGCGCTGTATATGGGGGCGGTGTCCGGTAGGCGCTGTATATGGGGGCGGTGTCCGGTAGGCGCTGTATATGGGGGCGGTGTCCGGTAGGCGCTGTATATGGGGGCGGTGTCCGGTAGGCGCTGTATATGGGGGCGGTGTCCGGTAGGCGCTGTATATGGGGGCGGTGTCCGGTAGGCGCTGTATATGGGGGCGGTGTCCGGTAGGCGCTGTATATGGGGGCGGTGTCCGGTAGGCGCTGTATATGGGGGCGGTGTCCGGTAGGCGCTGTATATGGGGGCGGTGTCCGGTAGGCGCTTCCTTCCCCCACCGCCGTCAGGAACCTCGCCCCTCACCATCCCCTATTACTGCCCAGGCTGGCAGGGGGCGCTCTCCTCACCACTGCAGACGCAGCTTCCAGACGTGGCTGACACCAGGGAGAGCCTCTATCACCGTCAGTCAGCTGATGCGTCATGTGACCATATAAAGGATGGTGGGAGTGGTCACCGCCCGCATCAGCTGACCAGCAGCGCTGCAGTTACACCAAACTGCCAGCGGGAGAAAAACTGACATTAACCCCTGATGGTCCTGAAAGGAGAAAGTTACATTTAAACAGAGAGGAACCAGAGCCGCCACAAATCCAAAACTGGATCGTGACAAGTCGTTAAATATAAAAAGAGGTTTTATGCCTCTGTAACCGGAGACAGATAGAGAAGACATCCAGAGACTCTACAGGACAGCAGGGCTCCATCAGATTTCTTATTCTACAGGGTTGCAGCTTAGGGGACCTCGACCCCAGTTGGAAGGATCCAGATCTGCTCCATTGACCATCACTGAACCATGGATACCTTGGAGAAAGCCAGGATTGGGACCTGCTGGTCGCCTAGCTCTATTGAGTTATTTGGAAAAGCCAAGTTGTGACCCTCCGGTCACCTGGCCTTGTACCTCAATGGACGGTCATCTTCCTACACTGTCGTTACCTCCTCTCTGTGCGTGCCACAGGTGGGGCAGTCGGCCCTGGAAGCTCTGAAGTCACAGCTGCCATTATCCCAGGGGGTCAGGGAAGGGTGAGACCCTGTAATGTCACCATCGTAGGTACTGAGCTGGGACTGAGCTACGTGTTATCTGCCTGTTTTGTGGTTCAATAAAGTATCGCCGCACTGTCCCCCTCACCCTGCGTTGTCTGAGGAGCGTTCTGCCCATGGGGAGAGAGAGCGGCAGTTCAGGGAGATAATCTCTAGTCAATGCAGTTTTAGCTAGCAACGAAGGTGGAGGGCGGACGGCAGAGAGAACAGTTGACATAGCGATGGTTAGAGCTGTCTCGCGGACTCCTGTCTGCAGGGGGCGCTGTTCTCCTGTCTGCAGGGGGCACTGTTCTTCTGTCTGCGGGGGGCGCTGTTCTTCTGTCTGCGGGGGGCGCCGCTGTTCTCCTGTCTGCGGGGTGCGCCGCTGTTCTCCTGTCTGCGGGGGGCGCCGCTGTTCTCCTGTCTGCGGGGGGCGCCGCTGTTCTCCTGTCTGCGGGGGGCGCCGCTGTTCTCCTGTCTGCGGGGGGCGCCGCTGTTCTCCTGTCTGCGGGGGGCGCCGCTCTTCTCCTGTCTGAGGGGGGCGCCGCTGTTCTCCTGTCTGCGGGGGGCGCCGCTCTTCTCCTGTCTGCGGGGGGCGCCGCTATTCTCCTGTCTGCGGGGGGCGCCGCTATTCTCCTGTCTGCGGGGGGGCGCCGCTATTCTCCTGTCTGCGGGGGGCGCCGCTATTCTCCTGTCTGCGGGGGGGCGCCGCTGTTCTCCTGTCTGCGGGGGGCGCCGCTCTTCTCCTGTCTGCGGGGGGCGCCGCTCTTCTCCTGTCTGCGGGGGGGCGCCGCTATTCTCCTGTCTGCGGGGGGGGCGCCACTATTCTCCTGTCTGCGGGGGGCGCCGCTCTTCTCCTGTCTGAGGGGGGCGCCGCTCTTCTCCTGTCTGCGGGGGGCGCCGCTATTCTCCTGTCTGCGGGGGGCGCCGCTATTCTCCTGTCTGCGGGGGGGGGCCACTATTCTCCTGTCTGCGGGGGGGGGCCACTATTCTCCTGTCTGCGGGGGGCGCCGCTCTCCTGTCTGCGGGGGGCGCCGCTATTCTCCTGTCTGCGGGGGGGCGCCGCTCTTCTCCTGTCTGCGGGGGGGCGCCGCTATTCTCCTGTCTGCGGGGGGGGGCCACTATTCTCCTGTCTGCGGGGGGCGCCGCTCTTCTCCTGTCTGAGGGGGGCGCCGCTCTTCTCCTGTCTGCGGGGGGCGCCGCTATTCTCCTGTCTGCGGGGGGGCGCCGCTCTTCTCCTGTCTGCGGGGGGGCGCCGCTCTTCTCCTGTCTGCGGGGGGGCGCCGCTCTTCTCCTGTCTGCGGGGGGGCGCCGCTCTTCTCCTGTCTGCGGGGGGGCGCCGCTATTCTCCTGTCTGCGGGGGGGCGCCGCTATTCTCCTGTCTGCGGGGGGGTGCCGCTATTCTCCTGTCTGCGGGGGGCGCCGCTGTTCTCCTGTCTGCGGGGGGCGCCGCTCTTCTCCTGTCTGCGGGGGGGCGCCGCTGTTCTCCTGTCTGAGGGGGGCGCCGCTGTTCTCCTGTCTGCGGGGGGCGCCGCTGTTCTTCTGTCTGAGGGGGGCGCCGCTGTTCTCCTGTCTGCGGGGGGCGCCGCTCTTCTCCTGTCTGCGGGGGGCGCCGCTGTTCTCCTGTCTGAGGGGGGCGCCGCTCTTCTCCTGTCTGCGGGGGGCGCCGCTGTTCTCCTGTCTGCGGGGGGCGCCGCTGTTCTCCTGTCTGAGGGGGGCGCCGCTCTTCTCCTGTCTGCGGGGGGCGCCGCTGTTCTCCTGTCTGAGGGGGGCGCCGCTCTTCTCCTGTCTGAGGGGGGCGCCGCTGTTCTCCTGTCTGCGGGGGGCGCCGCTGTTCTCCTGTCTGCGGGGGGCGCCGCTGTTCTCCTGTCTGAGGGGGGCGCCGCTCTTCTCCTGTCTGCGGGGGGCGCCGCTGTTCTCCTGTCTGCGGGGGGCGCCGCTCTTCTGTCTGAGGGGGGCGCCGCTGTTCTTCTGTCTGAGGGGGGCGCCGCTGTTCTCCTGTCTGAGGGGGGCGCCGCTGTTCTCCTGTCTGAGGGGGGCGCCGCTGTTCTCCTGTCTGAGGGGGGCGCCGCTGTTCTCCTGTCTGAGGGGGGCGCCGCTGTTCTCCTGTCTGAGGGGGGCGCCGCTGTTCTCCTGTCTGAGGGGGGCGCCGCTGTTCTCCTGTCTGAGGGGGGCGCCGCTGTTCTCCTGTCTGAGGGGGGCGCCGCTGTTCTCCTGTCTGAGGGGGGCGCCGCTGTTCTCCTGTCTGAGGGGGGCGCCGCTGTTCTCCTGTCTGCGGGGGGCGCCGCTGTTCTCCTGTCTGCGGGGGGGCGCCGCTGTTCTCCTGTCTGCGGGGGCGCCGCTCTTCTCCTGTCTGAGGGGGGCGCCGCTGTTCTCCTGTCTGCGGGGGGCGCCGCTGTTCTCCTGTCTGAGGGGGGCGCCGCTGTTCTCCTGTCTGCGGGGGGCGCCGCTCTTCTCCTGTCTGAGGGGGGCGCCGCTGTTCTCCTGTCTGCGGGGGGCGCCGCTGTTCTCCTGTCTGAGGGGGGCGCCGCTGTTCTCCTGTCTGAGGGGGGCGCCGCTCTTCTCCTGTCTGAGGGGGGCGCCGCTGTTCTCCTGTCTGCGGGGGGCGCCGCTCTTCTCCTGTCTGCGGGGGGCGCCGCTGTTCTCCTGTCTGAGGGGGGCGCCGCTGTTCTCCTGTCTGCGGGGGGGCGCCGCTATTCTCCTGTCTGAGGGGGGCGCCGCTGTTCTCCTGTCTGCGGGGGGCGCCGCTGTTCTCCTGTCTGCGGGGGGGCGCCGCTGTTCTCCTGTCTGCGGGGGGGCGCCGCTGTTCTCCTGTCTGCGGGGGGCGCCGCTCTTCTCCTGTCTGCGGGGGGGCGCCGCTCTTCTCCTGTCTGCGGGGGGCGCCGCTCTTCTCCTGTCTGAGGGGGGCGCCGCTGTTCTCCTGTCTGCGGGGGGGCGCCGCTGTTCTCCTGTCTGAGGGGGGCGCCGCTGTTCTCCTGTCTGCGGGGGGCGCCGCTGTTCTCCTGTCTGCGGGGGGCGCCGCTGTTCTCCTGTCTGCGGGGGGGCGCCGCTGTTCTCCTGTCTGCGGGGGGGCGCCGCTCTTCTCCTGTCTGAGGGGGGCGCCGCTGTTCTCCTGTCTGAGGGGGGCGCCGCTGTTCTCCTGTCTGCGGGGGGCGCCGCTCTTCTCCTGTCTGCGGGGGGCGCCGCTCTTCTCCTGTCTGCGGGGGGCGCCGCTGTTCTCCTGTCTGCGGGGGGCGCCGCTGTTCTCCTGTCTGAGGGGGGCGCCGCTGTTCTCCTGTCTGCGGGGGCGCCGCTCTTCTCCTGTCTGCGGGGGGCGCCGCTGTTCTCCTGTCTGCGGGGGGCGCCGCTGTTCTCTGTCTGAGGGGGGCGCCGCTGTTCTCCTGTCTGAGGGGGGCGCCGCTGTTCTCCTGTCTGCGGGGGGCGCCGCTGTTCTCCTGTCTGCGGGGGGCGCCGCTGTTCTTCTGTCTGAGGGGGGCGCCGCTCTTCTCCTGTCTGCGGGGGGGCGCCGCTGTTCTCCTGTCTGCGGGGGGCGCCGCTGTTCTCCTGTCTGCGGGGGGCGCCGCTGTTCTCCTGTCTGCGGGGGGCGCTGCTGTTCTTCTGTCTGAGGGGGGCGCTGTTGCGCTCCATTCACAGTCGGGCTCTGGGCAGCAGCAGTCCCAGATTGGCTTCCTGCTGCCATGTGACGCCTCAGCTTTTCTAACCTTGTCTCCATGGTTACCTTTCTGCACCTGGCAGGTTTTATAAATAAAGTTACTTGTTGAAGAAAACATCTCGCGCTCTAATGTGACGTCATGACGCAGTTTGGCTCCGCCCAGCGTGCAGGCCGCAATGTAGAGCAGTGGGAGGAGCCTGCGGGTGACGTCACAGACTCTCCCTCCCACCTGCATTGTGTTGGTCCCCGGGCAGAGGAGCTGCCGGGAGCGGAGAGGCGGCGGGAGGAGGCGCAGCAGCGGCCGGTGAGTGCGGAGAGGAGGAGGAGGCCGCGGAGGAGCCGCAGATACACATGGCTGCCTGCAGGGTGCGGAGTGTGAGCGCTGCGGCCCGGGAGAGAGGCCCGAGCAACCAGGTCATCATGGCGGGCTCCGGTGTCACTGTGTCAGCGGAGCCCCCCCCCCAGGTGTCTGTCAGCGGAGCCCCCCCCCCAGGTGTCTGTCAGCGGAGCCCCCCCCAGGTGTCTGTCAGCGGAGCCCCCCCCCCCAGGTGTCTGTCAGCGGAGCTCCCCCCCCCCCCAGGTGTCTGTCAGCGGAGCCCCCCCCCCAGGTGTCTGTCAGCGGAGCCCCCCCCCCAGGTGTCTGTCAGCGGAGCCCCCCCCCCAGGTGTCTGTCAGCGGAGCCCCC